>NC_089682.1:104373209-104973209 GCF_031753505.1 Anomalospiza imberbis
TCAGGGCACAGTGACCCAGCAATCATTGAATGTTGCTCTGTTTTCTTGTTTTCTTCTCTTAATCACCATGGACCACTTTGTGCAGAGGCAATGTAGCACAATCCTCTCAAACAGATGTTTGCCAGTGCCTGATCTTAAACACAGGCTTTTAAAGGCATTTCTGGACACTGCGGAATATGCCTAAACTTCAAGATCTCCCAGGGAGTTTGAAAACCAAGTGAAAATCAACCAGCTTTTTTAATGTTTCCTTAAAGAAAAACAGTATTTATGGGAGTGTTTTTCTTTATTTTAAGCTGTCAGTTTGGGAAATTTATTATAGTATATGATATTAAAGTGGACTAGTTGCCCTACACATAACTGCCATTCTTTTTTACAGATTTTTTTTTCTCTTGTAGCAATAATAATTTTTACCAAATTGTATTTTAACATAATTATATTGGCTTTACAACCACAGAAATGTGAGTGATAGTGTTGAAAAAAATCACTGAGCATAAGAAATCTTTTGAATTCTGCCGACACCCTCAACATTTCCTTTACGTTTGGGGGTTTTTTCATTCAGAATGAAATTTCCTAGTCAGCAGCAAACAGCCAACATCAGGCTTAAGACCAAATTGCTTAGGCTGGTTGTGAGTTAAATGCTAACTGGTTCCTATGCACCACAATAAAGATAGCTGACAGTATTTTCAGATTCAGCATAATCTCTTTGATGTTTCTTCATGACCTTTTGCCTCCACTAGGTTTCAGTGCTTTCAGAAATATCATCACCACTGCTTACATATGTTGTGGTCTGCCATTTGTCTGCATCCACAAAAAAAATTTTCCTATCGATTTACATTAAATCCTACAATATTCATTAGATTTTGTGTAGTCTTGCAGGAAAAACTTCTTGAATATCTCATGTAACTAGAACTGGAAATGCTCCATCTGCAACTGAATTTATGCCACTGAGAGAACTGTGGCTAGAAGTTTTCAGCTTAATAATAGATATAACTTTGAAATCCCCTGTAGGAACATTTATGCCACAATATGAACATGGAAAAGCCCAAGTTCAAGGAAACACAAAAATTTTACTACAAGATGTTTGTTAGAAGCTATGTGATTTTTTTATTTTGCATTATCATTACTAGATGTGTTATTGCACAGGTATGTGCATTCATAAAATTCCATAGGTTCTTTATTTAATTAAAATATTTTGGTGTGCCTACTGGAACAGATAGACAATGACTTATGGTTCTATACATTTGAAGTATTAAATGCTCTCTGTGCAAATGGAGCAAAACTTACCCAATTGGCTAAAGTGATGTTGATAAATCATCAACCACAGTGAAATTGGTTATTCAGCTCTCTGTGGGAGGTAATCTTGGAATACTGCTCCATATTAAAGCAAACTTTTTTCAAGTACAGGGACTTGAAAAGCCCTTAGAGACAGCAAAACCCCATTAAAGTTCTCTATCTTAGGTAATTTTTTTCACAAATGAAAATCATCCAATAAATTGGGACACTTTTAAAAGGTTTGAAGAAAAAAGAAATTAAGATTTCAGGGCAGATATAGTACTCATACTAAGCAAGCACTTTCTAATGTCTAGATTACAGTGATGCTAGTTTCATAATAGTTTTAAAAACAAATATTTTGGATCTTTCAGAAATTAATCTCTGAATTTCTCTTCTGTGAAATCTGAAGAATGTTTTTCGCGGCAAGATCCAACTTCTTGTAAGGCACAGATGTAAGGCAAAATATTCATATAGAATAGATGAAATAAATTATCAGTCTACAGGATAGAAAAAATATAAAGCTTTAAAAATTCTCATAAATGTTCTATAATAATCAGAAAAAATGGAAAAAAGGAAAAACATTGATGATTTTTAATTTTACATAAAGCAGATAGTGGATGCTTTTAAAATTAAAAATACATTAAAAATACAGTTACAAAAGAGATATAACACTGATAAATGGTAAAATCTACATGAAAAAGAGTCATATCATAGATATCAGTGTCAGAATAGGAACACAAACATAGGTGCAAATTTCAGCTTTTTAAAGTCTTGGTCAGAAAGTCTAGTCTGGGATATATTTCAGCTCAAGTCTGAGACAAACACAATCAGGTATTTAAAGGTTGTAGCTGAACCCTACACTTGGACTCTTCACTCAAGCACATTTTTAGGTAGTTTGTTTTTGGGTTTTTTTAGATTGTAGGTATAGAATTTTGATTTGTTTCTATCTACGTAGCTTTTCATAGGCTATGGCTACAGATCTGAGTTCAGAGACATGGAATATATTGTATCACAGAAACCAATATTACTGACTCTAGAAGTCTCCAGCTCAAATTTAGGGTGTCTGCTAAGATAAAGGTCGATACAGGTAAAATTGTCCAATGAGCACATACAGAAGCTTACACACATGCCCTGGTTTTGCAAGTTTATGTAAATTTTTGTAAATCTATTTTCTCAGTGAAGTTAAAGGTGAGACTAGAGATAAACAACTTCATCTGCTTCCTTCATCATCTGGAAAAATCTTCCAAAGGTTTTTCACCAACATACAGAGTTTGCTGCCACTTTACAACGTTTTTAAGCCAACAAAATCATTTAATGAGATAGCACTAATAGAGACTGAACAAGAATATTTACTGAATTGCTATTCATGCACACCTACAACTTCTTTGCACTACTGAAACAGAAGATTTCATCCAGCTTTACTATATTTCCCTCAATACGCCCTCTTGCCTTCCTAAAACTGTATTAAAAGTGCCTGCCAGCAGATCCATCTCTTTCAGACTGGAGCATACTCATCCCGAACAAGCCAGCTGATTGAATATGGTGATCTGCCACTGACTGGGAGCAGTTACTACCGCTCAAGTAATTATGTTTTATTTACAATGCAGTTTGAATTTTATTTTTACACTCCTTATTAGCCATAAATTGATTCTTGAAGTGAAAACAAACAAACAAACAAAAAAACACCACGAAAACAATCCAAAAAAGGGGTAAAGCATGGGTTAAGAAACATATTCTGATTCTCTGTGTAGAATATATGGAAGAAAATGCATGCATGGTGCAATAGTAGTTGCAGTATTCTTGTTTAGGTATTCATCAAATTCAAGGAATATTAGTCTTCTAGCTACTTAAAAGATTATGTAAAAAAGTGGAACATACAAACTGCAGATTAATCAGTGAGGGGTCTGGGAGCCTGTAACTCACTCCAGCTGACACGTTCTGGTAAGGGAATGCACAGAACCTCCACTGTCATCCTACCCATCCCCTGCAGCTCTGCCCACAGTATGCACTGATAAGCACAGTGTGTTACACAGATTATGGAAACAGCTTCTAGAGGCTATTGCTATGAGAACATTCACAATACAAATATAAAACTATATACACACATTTGTTAGGGAGAAAAAAAAAAGTATATTTGTTGGCAATCAATAGAATGAGACCTAAAAGTCTTCAGGTCCTGAAGGGACACTACAAGAAAGATGAGCATTTACAAGGGCATGTAATAGGACAAGAGGGAATGTCTTTAAACTGAGAGTGTTTAGATTTAGGTCAGATATAAGGAAAAAATTATTTTCTTTGAGGGTGATGAGGAACTGGTACAGGTTGCTCAGAGAAGTTGTAGATGCCCCACAATAGACAAAATCTATTTAATAATTTCTGTTCCCAGCATATACTTTAAATTTAACCAAAAAATCTACCCAGAAGATCTAGGGAGGAATTCTTCAGAGAATTCAAAATCTGGTTTACTGCATTCAAAATTTTCTTTCTCTCTTTTTCTTTTTTTTCAAATTATAATTTGGTTTGAAATACCAAAAAAAATTTAGACTTTTTTTTCCCCTTGGTAGCTTAAAATATTGTCAAAGGGCATGTTTTTCTGCCTTGTAGCATTGGGCCAAAAATTCAGTTTTCTAGTATTTGTCCAAATAGAGTTGATCCGATAAAACTGTGTGAAGATTTGCAATAGTATTTAACTTTTCAGCAATTTTTCAAATACCATCTTATAATCAAAACTTTGGAGCTCTATATTAAAGTGCTGGGGAGATGATCTCAAGAGAACAATATAGCGTTATGCAGTTATTTTTCAGTTTTTGTCATCAGTTTCTACACAATGTTTCACTTTACAAACCTCAGCCAAATAGATCTCCAAGTGAAGAAGCTGGAGTAAATGGAAATCACTGTAAGTCCAATGGATTTCACACTGACACAAGACATAAAGGAAAAAAAGTATATGCACAATTCTGCCTTATTTTGGGACATAATCCAGCTGTCTCTGAAAACTGTGCCAATTTTTCCATAATCTTCTAAGACTTTGGAAGAAAATTCATTATACCTTTGGTATTTATAATATTCATAGCATGCTGGCACCCAGGACTCAAATTTTCATAAATGCGCTAAACCAATTTTCCCTCAATCATTTTTAAAACCAGGGGAAGTACCCACAAAATTAGATGCAGTTTCTTATAAGAATAAAAAAGTCTTGGCATTTTACAAGTTAAAAGCACTAAGTAGTGTGGGCTGGTGGTAGTGGGTTTGTTTCCAATTATTATTCTGTAAATAAAATGTGATGGTCTTATAATTAGACAGACAAGATAAAGAAACTATTCAAAATCTAGGAACAAGAAAATGAAGTATAAAATTATGATCTTGCTAAACTAGTTATTACCTACAACCAGTGTGAGCTTGTAATGAACAAATTATCTTAAACAATATTTGATTCAATTAACTTTTGTCCTCTGATGTATTTCCTATTCCACTGTAGAAATATCATTCTTCTAGACATGCTATTTACTGTTCAAGATTTGGGTAACTCAAACAATTAATTCTCAAAAGAAAATTATCTAGTCCTTTTATGGGTATTAACTTTCTAGTATTTGTTTAATCTCTCCAATCAGCACTACTTCTACCAAAGAAGCAAAATGATGTTTAAGAGAGGAGCACACACAGACATGAGCAAGGACATAAAATAAAGACAGCAAGCACTTTGGTATTTGAATTTTCCCCTGTGATTTGATATTTGGCTCAGAAAATCTAGGCCAGTATTTCTTCATCATATACACTTTTGTTTCCATGTTAACTTTGCTACTGGTAAATGCTAATTTCATAGTGATGGCTCCATAACTTACTTCTAATAGTGTACATAAATTTAAACTCCCTGCTCTGTCCTAAATAGCTCCTGATTTTTCCATGAAAATTCATTGCCAGTCTAGTTCATTCTTCTTAACCTACTGCAGACCTGGGAGTTCAGCATGCATTACTGAATTTTAGCCTAAGCCTAAGCCAAATGCTCCACAAATATTATCTAGATAATTTTCATATTCTTTGCATTTTTCAGTGTGAAAGAACAATAGACGCTGTCTCCACTGCCTCTGCCTTCATCTTTGAATATTCTTTTAGCCTGTCATGTTATTATTCTTGCTTATAAATTAATTTTGGAACTTAAATATTTTGTTAGGTTTAGATCCATAACTAGAAATCAATTAAAAAAAAAGTGATTATAGTGTAATTTAAATCCTCAAACCCCTAGCTTCTCTGAGAAGTTCAGTCTGGATTCTGCTGAATCCATCCTGATGTACACAGTGTTTAAAATGCTTTACCACTTCAAAGGACTGCTGTTTTAGTCTCTCATTTCCTAGGAGTTTGTCACACCTATCAGGCATTCAAGCTTAGTGAGATAGCTGATGGACAGAACTGCACAGATGGGACACCTGACACAAACTGATCTAAGTGATATCCCAAGATACATTCTGTGGGAATCCAGGACATCCCTCTGGCTGCCCTGGAAGGTCTGGGACCCTGGCAGGGGGTCAGGAACCCCCCTGTACAGAGCCCCGAGAGACACTGTCTCTGATCTCTGTCCATGGAAGAGTTTTCAATCTTACAGGATGAATTACAAGCTCTGAGTGTTTGCTATAAGTAGTAATTAATGTGGTAGGGGTGCAAAAGTAGAATTTTAGGATTCTGGATAAGGGGTTCAAAGGGGGCAAGATGGAGGAAACTGGGCGTGCCTTGTCCTTTTTCTTCTTCTTCATGTCTGCCATGTTTCACTGTGGTGTTGGCATTTTTCTATTGGTTTAGGCTGGGGACACACTGTTCAACATGGGTGATAGATATTGGCACATTATTGTAAATATAGTACACGTAGTTTCTAATATATAATGTTTGTAACATCCCACTGAGGGGCAGAGCCCCACACACTGTCCTGTGAGACAGACCTGCTACAGGTCAGAGAGAAAATATTTTAGATAGGAAGAAATAAACAACCATGAAAACCAGCACAGACGAATTACGACTCCTTCTTTGGCAGCGGGGCTGAAAGACAGAGAGTTTCTACAATCTCGGGAGCATCTAAATATCACAGATCCTGACAATGTTCAGCATTTAAAAGCAGATGAAGAAGGAAGAGTGAGTAATGGAATCTGTCTTCCAAAGCACCCATTGTGTGTGATGGATCCCTGATGTCCTGGGGCTGCCTAAACACCTGACTAACCATGGGAAGTGGTGAATGAATTCCTTAGTTTGCTTTGCTTGTGTGTATGGCTTTTTCTTTACCTATTGAATTGTCTGTATCTCATATAATGATTTTTTTCTTCTGATTCTCTTCTCCATCCCACCACAGGCAGTGAGTCAGTGTCTGTGTCAAGCTTAGTTGCCAGCTGGGGTTAAACCTTTTGGGTACAAGTGATTATTTATTAAGCTAAAGATAACTGTAATGAAGTACAAGACTGCTACTTTCACTGAGAGTGTGGGATATGCACCTCTGTGGAAGACTGCATCTACATTTCTGCCCTCTCTCCCAAGACTTGTTGATGGAGTCTGAAGTGTTTAGGAATGGAGAATTCACAAGGTCCTTCTTGCTAAGCAGGTAGGAGAGTGGCAAGAAAGACCTTAGAGGCTTCAGAAAAGATGGAGCCCTCTGTGAGAACAGTTTACTGGATGTTTCAGAATGCACACCTGCTCCGTTAAGATAAATGCTTTTAAAACAAAGACATCAGTTATTTCTGTTCGATATTAAATTATGATATCAGAAAGCAAGGTAAGGTGTTTGGCAGGAAAAATTACCCTTCACCATGCCAGAAACTGCAGTGATGTCTTGTAGGTGACAGAAAGGAGAACCAGAAAGGGATGACAAAAGACGCCTCTGTATTCCAACAAGAGCTGAGATCTTAAATGAAATTTTTTTCTGCTTCAGGGAGCTGTCACACAACAAATGTTCTTTTAGGTGCCCAGCAGACCAGCAGACATTGGCACATGGATATTAGTAAACTAAGCTGAAGAAAGATCCATTCTCTGTCCCCAAGTCAAAGTGACACAGCAGAGCCACCTCCTCACAGCATAGCACTTTGCTACATATCTTTTTCAGGCCTCATGTCGTACGTTTCTGGCAAGGAGACCTGGTTGTTATTTTTATCTCTTTTTATCAGTTCAAAATCTCTGAAGAAAAATCTACAGCTGACTCTGAGATTACCTGACACATACACTGAAGATTTGCAGTGTATCATAAAAAATATATGGGGGAGTATGAGGATTCAAAGTCTGCTGAGACAGTGCTAGGGAAGTATACACATCAGAGAGACCCAAATATGGAGCAGTGCTGTCCATAACACCTTTTGGGAGTGTTTCTTGGCATCCTCTCTCATCAGTTTTGTATTCAGACAAAATTGGAGTGAGCACTTTGCCACAGCCAAAACTGTACCAGTGATGACACTAAGAATTCAGTAGCCAAAACAATCACAGGTTGGTACAGAAGGGTATCTGGTATCCCTTGGGCAAATCTTTTTGTGGTGGTGTTCTTTCTTTTTGATCATGTTTTGTTTTGATTTTTCTTAACGCAGACATAGTCAGCAAAGGTTTAGTTGAAATCACAACAAAAAATTGATGAGAGCTGTCCTATTTCAACTAGGAAGAAAAATAGAGTTCTTATGCCAAAGCGAATACAATTCTTACTGATCTAGTAAAGTTTTCAAGCTAAGCCAGACACTCACTACTATTCACTAGACATAGCCAGAAGGACAGATTGGACACATAGAGACAGCTACTGCAAGCATCAGCGTGCTGGCCTTCTCTCACAGTGTCTAAGTCCATAGTTGTTTCAATAAAAAGAGGTCTCACAGGTCTAAGATACTTGTTGAATTCCCCTGTTCTTCCCTTCCCTCTCTACATGGTACCCTCAACTTTGCACTCCCTTTTGTAGGCTCTGTGTGCGATAAGTTCAGTCTGGATCACAGACTCAATCCTACCCTTCACAGCTGTGATAAATTTAGCCATAGAAGTCTTTACAGCAGTGAAACAAAAGTAAAGTGCAAAAGTTTTTCAGGGAGACTTTAAGTTCCATCTGTATGTAGGGTAACTGTGGGGATTAACTGGATGTACCCTCCACTACAAACCAAATAAACAGAGCTGAATATATTTTTTTTTTCCAGGTTCTAATGTGCAATGTTTGAAAAGACAATAGATTATCTGAGTTTCTAAAGCTGTTTAAGACTGACACAAGAAATTCAAACTAAGCTCTTCAAATACAGTTCTAACATATATTGGTTCATATACTAAGCTGTCAAACATAGTAGAAAGTACCTTTGATTTTAGTTGTCCTGTTAAGTATTTTGGAAAATTGATCTGTTCATGCACAGTAGCATTAGTAGCTTTTTACCCCCTTACAAGTTCATCTTTGTATTTTAAGTCTTAATGTACAGTTTCTGAGGATTCTTAAAGCTTTTTTTATTACTAATCAGATCTTTATCTATCAGCAAATGCCTTCCTTCTGCAGCAACTGTCCTTGAAATTTGAAAAATAAAGTCTGTGCAACAGCCTAGCTTAAAGTAGTATGCAACATTTTTTCCTTTTCATTTAGCATTTCCAGAAGACATCTCATTATTAATTTCTTGCCTTAAATGTCTTAGAATGTCTTCCTCTAACATCTTTCTGCTTTATCTCAGTTTTTTGTTTTTTTTTAACATAAGGGAAAAGCACATATTACAATAACAGTTTGGCCCTATTAACTAGGACAGCTTCCTATTCAGCTGAGCAACAACACACTTCTTTTGATTTATTCTTTACATTTCTCTTATGCTCTTTAATAAGTTATAACAGTTGTTTTATATATATTTATATACGGTTCCTCTAGACTGCATGTTCTTTGTAATTTTTTCCTCCTCTGACAAGGAACTATCCATTTCATTTTCATTTTCACTTACTTCATTAAGCACAACTACTGTTGGCATTTAAAGCACTAGCTTACAGGAAAAATTAATTACAATCAGTCAAGCTGTTTGCCAAAGGACAGGAATTGCTCAGTTTAACCAGAGGAATAGACAGCGAGGGCAACTGGTACTGCATAAGCAGATCATCTGTTCTATTGCTTGAGATCACTTGCATTAAATCAGACTTTCATCATTTTGAAACAAGATGTTTTAGGGTCTGAAGAGAAAGGCATCTGAGGAGCAGCCTGGTGCTGTTTAACCTGTAGTGTTATCACCAGTGTAAACATCTGGTGTTGTTTAACCTGTAGGAAAGGAGGATGTGGGGAAACTTTATCACTCTCTACAACTACCTGAACAGAGGTTGTAGCAAAGTGGGAGTTGACCTCTTCTCCCAAGCAACAAATGACAGGACAAAAGAGGAAATAGCCTCAAGTTGCATCAGAGCAGGTTCAGTTTTTCACTGAAAGTGTGGCTAGGCATTGGAACAGGATGCCCAGGGAGTTGGTGGAGTCACCATCCCCGAAAAAATTTCAAGAAATTCCAAGACCAGACTTTTTAATATAAATACCGGACCGGTATTTAGCGCTATGGTTTAGTTGATATGGGGGTGTTTGAACAAAGCTTTGACTTGATGATCCTGGAGGTCTTCTCCAAACTTAAAGATTCTATAATTCTTTTTGACCTTTCACTTTTTCTGCTATTTCTGCCTCAAAGAGGATGAAGCTCTTACACTTTCCAGCACTCCTACTATCCTTACCAATAGCTAAATTCTTAGAAGTATATCTAGTGTCCCAAAGTCAAAAAAGTCACTTCCATTGAATAAGTACTGACATGAGCTGTGTTTTTCTCACAGAAACTATATATACACTCTTTCAAAACATCCCTACACCTCACATTCTTCATTCTTCACCAACCTAGACTACTCATGAAGATCTTGAATCCTGATCTGGTCTCATTTCTTCTATCCATCTTTCCTATCTATTGATGGAAGTGACTAATTAACACTGCACGAATAAACTCCTCCCTCCCCCCCAAAAATAAAGAAGTGAATTTTTTGAATTTCAAAACTGCTCTGCTACTTAGTAACATGAATGTGAAAACTTTCCATTTATCTAGGACTAAGCTTTTATTGTTTCTTGGTGCTCCCAATCTCCCATTGTTTTGCTCCATTGATCTCCAAGGTTTAGATTTAGTAGAATTACTTTCCTGATCCAAAGGACACCTAAATGCAATGTCATGAAGCACAACATAAAGAGCTAAACCCAGGATCTAGAAGGCAGTGATTTAACCTGTATTTTAATCAGGTCCATTCATGTTCCTTATTTCCACACATTTCATCAAAAAGTTAAAACCCAACTTCATGAATTGGTGGCCCTGCTTGAGCAGGAGGGTTGAAAGTAATTAATTCCTGAGGTCCCTTCCAACTTCAACTATTCTGTGATTCTGTGATTCTGTGATATACATGGCTTTTGACTGTGGGTTTATGGGTCTTGACTATATTAAAAAGAAACAAAATTGTCTTAAAGAAAATAAAAATCAGTGAAAAACAATGCTCTAGATGAAACTGGGAGATACTGGGAGGTCTAGACTTCCAAAGCAACACATTTTTCAAGTAGAGATGGACTATCTTCCCCTCTTTTGACAAATAATTGGTGTGACAGAAATTTTAGCCTTTGCGTGATGTTTCTGGTCAGCACACGAACTGCCTATTACAAGGCATCTGTATTGGAATGCTTTCTTAAAGTGACTGGATTCTTCCAAAATCTATTTTTAAGCTTTATGGGAATTTGAACTCTTATCCATCCAATCCAGTTAATACCAGTGGGATGTCCCAGAAAGCTTCCAAATTGTGTTGTTCTACTGTGGTACATTCTAAGAAAACTTCAGCAAGAGACATTTAAACTAATGCTAGTGTGGAAACGGACAAGAGTTCAAAACTGTAATTAATATAATACGGCTAGTGTGGTTTTTTTTAAATATGTATAAGACAGTTTGTTCCTCTAGCTGGTTCCTTTTCTATCTTTCCAATAAAACTTGTGTAAACTGAAAATTAGAAATAATTTTAATTATTTGTTAGCAAAACATAACCTGGGAAATGTGTAAATGTTAATAATTTCTGTGTCATTCCTACAATGTCTCTAAAATAAAACAATAAAAGCTGCAGAACTTAAATGCTTTAGTAATGAGTCTTTTCTTTTTGATTCCAATGAAATTGTTTCAGGTTAAAAACATAGAATTGTGATTTTGTTTTTTAAAGACTCTTTTAATGATGCTTTTTCTACTATACATAGACTGGTTTTCTTTCCTTCCTTTTTTAATCAGATTGCTTCATTTCAGTGTTTTTTCAGAGTACAAGAAAGATATGTTGTATTATGTTCAGGAAAAATACATTCAGTCTTTTCAGATAAGTGGCTTATATGTGGAAAAAAAAGAGTTGTATTAAAGAAAAAAAAAAAACAGGGCCAAGGAAAGGGAATGCATACTAAGTGGCCTTCCATCACACAAGAGATAGAAGAAATCTCCAAAACCTGCACGTCAGAGAAGTAATAAAGCAAACAAGAGAAAAGTGAACAACAGCAGAGTACATAAATGTCATGAGTAGATACAAATACAGAGAAACTAATTAAATGTTCTTTTAAAAGAGACTGAATTATAAGTGCTATTCATATTTGTATTTATCTCTGAAGAGAGCTTACTGGAAAGGCAAAGTAACAGTGGGGAACAGGGAGGGTAATATAAGAACTCAGGCTGTTATAATAACTGTTCAGGTAGTTAAGTGAAAAGCCTGTATAGGAAAGAAATGTTTCCTATACATTGTATAGGAAATACAGGAGTGGTTTTCCACCACTCTAGTGGTGGCAAAATTCTGAAAATAGTTGAAAATACTCTAAACCTTAGTCAGGGCTATCATGTACACCACCACAGAGTTACAGAGAAGACTTCTAACTTTTGAAATCTTTCAAAGCATTTAGACTCATTTTTGAACAAACATCTATGCTGACTATATGCTATTACAAAGATATAAATCAAGATTATAATCTATAGACACATGCAAAATGCATGCTTCTACCTTCAGATAAATCACATTTATAGGAGCCCCCTTTAAAAAAAAAAGTTGCCATTTTGTGGGTAACAGGGACGTGATATATTAGAGCAGATACAGACTATTGGTCCCCAGATTACATTCATTTCCTGATTAATTTGATCTCAGACCTCAAGCACACAAAATAAGGAAGAGGGAGGATGACTGATTACTTACCCTCTCCCCATATACCCAACACCATTTGAAGAAAACAGACTTGGGTATGTCCGTGCTTATGTCCTCCACTTACTAAAGCCTGCTGGTCTGTCCTTTATCATCCTGTCGATGCTTGGAAAGAAAGTCATACAAGTTCTCAACTGGAAATATCTCCAGCATAATCAGAGTTATAAGGGGCATTTAAGGCATTTGAGGACATACTGACTATGTTATCACTTACAATGATAAGTAGTAAAAGTGCAAGGGATGATCCTAAGCAAAGCGACATCATCTGATTCGTACCCATAGTGCTTAGATGCAGATACCTGTAGGCAAGTGTTGCTTTGGTGAGAGCCAGCCTAGCCCAAATCCAGGAAGCAAGCTGATACTTAAGCAGGGAAGGCAGTCATGGCTCCAGTCCCTGACCATTCTTTATCTAGAAACATATACATGCTCTGTTGAGGGTAAACCATTTGCCTTATAATATTTAATGTAACTGGAGGACACTTGTAAACAGTCTCTTTAATGGTTCAATTGTGCTGTGTCACAGTGCCATTCTCTCCTCTTAAAATCATAGTTCTACAACAGCTGTTTTTTCCTGGGAATAAACCCTGTGCTTTCCCTTCATTTCAAGTACAACAGTTTACAAGTCCATTATTTTCAGACCCGTATCACATTAATTAATTTGTAACTAGCAGAAAAGGAGACCAGAAGATTTATGTTTGAAGACACTGGAACAGCTAGTTTATTCAAACTAGAGGAAACTGAAGAACTGTATCCATACACTACCCATCAGAGCTGGGTAGTAAATTATGCTATGATATAGAATTAGTGGCTTTGAAAAATTCAAGTGTCAATGTGTAGCTAAATATAAAGCTCTGTCTTATATGATAGAACGAAAGAAAGTGTAGAAACAGGCTTTCTTTTATGAGCTTCATCTGGACTTTAAAATGGACACAAATTTTGGACATCGGATAGCACTGAAGTAATCTTCAAGTATAGTGTCTTTATCTGAAGAAGTAAAGTGTGTTATGTTGCATGCCAGGTTGGTTCAGTTAGGGGTTTTAGTAAATATTAATTAGATCGGTTTTATGTACCCCTATTTTCCCCTCATAATGGCTCGCTCCAGGCTGTCTGCTACAGGAGCTTTCACCTGTCAATCTTGTAACCACTCCCTTCTTCCCCTCGGAAAGTTCTGTATCAATCACCCCACCTCTGTGATCTCATTTGTCCCAGAACGCTGTACACACCCCTGTTATGTTCCCATAGGTTACCCTGTTCCGCGTCACTCCCTTGTTGTCTGTCCCCATTGGGCGAGGGGGGCTTCAGCCCCTGTCGGCCCGTCCTCTATTTAACCCCATGCTCCCTGTGTCCAAAGCGTCATTTTGCCCATGCGGGCTTGGGAACAGCTGCTTTGTCCACCGCTGCAGCCACGTGGGAAATAAACAGTTCTCAGCCACGCGGGTGGGGTGCGCCTTCTGTCTAACCCTTTGTCTCGCCTCAGCGTGAGGCTACAGGCGTGACAGACCCACACGGAGGCTCAGCCCTAGAGCTCCGCACCCATGCAGTGGCCCCGGTCTCACCGAGAAGCAGCGTGCCAGCCAGGCACCCCCAGCTGCCCGGGACTGGGGTAAAGAAAAATCGAATGCCACAGTGTTACTCTGTAAAGACAGTGTCAGGCTTAATAAATTGACCTGATTAAAATTTAAAGAGACAGTTTTATTTATGTATTTATTTATTCAATAAATAAAATCTTTTAAAATTTTATCTGCAATTCATCAATGTCATTGGCATAGCTATAATTCAAGCTCAAATATTTTACCCAACAAAACATTTTCTCTGAACTAATATATATATCTCCATGCGCTGCAAAGGACAGTTTCCTCCATTCTTTTCAGTTCCAGTTCTCTAAATCACATGATTAATGTTTAAAGTATTGACCAAGATTCAGAATCTTGCTTTATAAATTCAAATTGAATGTTATAACATAATGCTATTTATAGTTCAAGCGCTCAATTATAAAAAAAAATAATTATTATCAATTTTTAAAACAATAAAAGCTGAGATTTCTTTTTCATGAGATATAACTGAATCATTAGCCACACGTATTCATTTCATTGTAAGCAAAGTTTCAATTTTGTTTACAACAATCATCCCATGATCTTCAGATAGAGTATTCTTTTCTATAAAAGTATCCATAAGATCAAGTATTTTTGGGATTGAGGACTGAGTCTGTGTTTTTTTGACAATTACTTTCCTTCTCCTTTTGTTCTACTCTTTGTTTAGGTCTGGCTACTAATCCAATGTTTGAACGGTTATTTTTTCTGATCTTTTTCCTCACAATAAATATATATATATATAAAAGCAAGGTTAACTTCACATGAAAGTTGAATTTCACAATATTTTAAAAATATCATGGATTTTACTACCTGTGCATATAAAATATGAAAGAAAAGCAATTCAATTACATGTCCATCCCAGATGAAATTTGGGGGAGGGGAAAACAATGTCATACACATTATTAAACAGATTTCATCACTGCAAATTTAATGAAAGATGCACCAAACTGAACCCAAGCATTTCATTACTTACAAAAAGCTCTGTATGCTTACATGAGGAAAAGCAATGAGACTTAGACAGCCAATAATGCTGCAGCTTTAAAAAGTCTAGAGGAACAAAATTACTTTTGTTCACTATAGACAGATATATATATAACAATGCCTTTTATCAATATTGTATTAATCTGTGCTTAAAAAGAATTAATTTCCCAAAGTGATAAGAACAGTGATTGTTTTCTATCAAGAGTAAAAACATAATAAAATGAGACAGAAAACACATATTACTAAAGAAAATAACATTTATTTGGCTGCAACGCAGCTTTCTTGAACAGAAAGATCAGTTAAGGCTATTTGTGGGATAGGGACCAAATTTGTTGCATCTGTTGTGATGCATCTCTTTTTCTTCTTTTTATAAAAATGAGAGTGTAGAGCACACAGGTAGAAATTATTAGTATTGTTCTGTACAAATATTCGGTACACATTATACTTGGTAAAATTCTTATTTTAAAGAAAACAAGCTGAGAGACTTGAAATTCCTCTTGTGCTTTATGCTTCAGCTAGATTCTTCTGTAGTAAAATGAGAAGGCCATAGGAAGTCCACAGGAAGAAATTGTTAGGATGATAGAAAAATCTGTTAAAATTTTAGGTCATACCATGGAAACATTGTACAACTGAAATGTTGATTCTTAACAGAAACAAAATGCATTTTTCAGGAGCAAGTAAATAACAAATACTCAAAGAGATGAATAAGGGTTTCATTAATAACACTAATGGAGAGATATTTAATCTCTTTGCCTCTGTATATAAAATATTGTATATAAAGTATTAGAAATAAAGCTATAAATTAAACTTCAAACAAGACATTCTTCTTCCCCCTACCCGCTCTGGTGAGAGAGGGACAGAGGCAGACACTACGGGTTGAAATAACCAATTACTGAAATTCAATGGAATAATGCACAGAGCAACAATATTGACAACAAAAGCATACACAATAAAAAGTGCTTTACACAAAAAAAGGTGTTCACCACCTTGACTCAGTTCCCAGAGTCAGAGACGATGAAAAACAGTGATGGACAGAACCCTGGCAAGCTGGATCATCTGCATTGCAGTGCACCACCTGCTTCTGAACCACACCGCTGCTCTGGTTCAATTGAGATGTGGAAATCAAATATGCAGGGCAGTTCCTGTAGTGGCCACTATGTCATGTAATAGATAATATGGCATTTCATATCCAGAGAAATAGATCCTCTCAAATCATTTATTCTATAACTTGAGAATGATACAGTATAAGATTAAATCCAGAGGATTGGAAGCTAGACTTCCTTTTGAATAAACTGAAGAGACTGGCAAAGAGTTTTAGCACTTCTAAATCTTATCTTGTCATCAATTAATCAATACTATCAGGATTATTCTTAATAAAACCTTTTAAACACACTGGATTGCTGAACGTCTTAACCTATGGGGCTCATTGAGTATAATTTGTGTCCAAACAAGTGTGTAAGATTGCATTCTTCTTCAGCAACCTTGTTTAATTGTTAATTGTATGGAAAATTTGGATCCTTAAATGTTGACACCTGAGGTGAAGCAGGTAATCAATACACAGACATGATTTATTCCTACCAGTAAAGTCTTCCCATTTACCCACTACTTCATACATCAGACTGACAACTTTTCTGCTTCTCTGTATTTAGGAATTAAAAGTCACTTTAATTTTACATGATCTTGTTCCTTGGAGAAAGTTTTATGCCTGTAAATTTTATCCCTATTTTCAGATCCCTGATTTATTTCTTACACCTGATAAAACAACTGTCTTCACAAACTGAGGAAAACTGCAAAATGTTTTCAGGACATTCCTTCTTTCTTTGCGAGCTTGGTAAGCAACCATGTTCCATTGAACTGATTCTCTCAAAATTACAGGATGGCTTACAGAGAATAAATCAATTGTAAATTCTTAAATAATACTAAATCTTCTTCCTAAAATAGCAAGACAAGCCAACACAGCAGATTCCCCCCATTTGATCTTCAGTTTCTACATCCAGACCATCCACTACACTCCTGTTTCTGTATTTTATTCAGTGAAATCATGACTTTTTCCTCATTGACACTTTTTTCTTCTCTCATTTAGGTTTAGATTGGCTGTTAGGGAGAAATTCCTTACTGTGAGGCAGTGGAAGAGATTTCCCAGAGAAGTTGTAAATACCCCATTCTTGGAAGTGTTCAAGGCAATGTTGGCTGGAAATCTGATCAACCAGGTCTGGTGGAAGGTGTCCCTGCCCATGGCAGGGAAGATGGAATTAGATGGTCTTTAAGGTTCCTTCCAACCCAGGCCATTCTATGATTTTATAGAAATCTCTTTTTATAACACTTCTACCAAAGGTTTAGGATGGGTGCAGCTGAATTTGTTCTTTACTGGATCTGGGTCTTGAACTTTTGCTTTAACAGAGAGATATCTATTCGTTACCATTTCTTTCTTTTTTTCCCTCCCTCATTTATATCAAAAAGCTCTTTGAGGCATAAGCAGTTCCTCTAAAAAAAGCAAAGCCCAGTGAGAATCACAACATCTGCCAGGGCTTATACGTGCTGTTATACACCATTTAGTTAACACTAATTGCAACCAGTCCATGAGGCTCAGTCATTGATTGATGAAATTAATGGTCAGTATCTGGCTGATACTAACTGAAGCAGTAGGATTCATATATATCTATCCAACTACAAAACTAATGAATCACAGGTCACAGCTGCATTGCTACTTCATGCTTAACAAAAATGTACTGTTAGCAGGGCAACCGGGGAATGTAAGGGATGGCTGCTTTTTACTAGCCACCTCTTTTTGAAGAATGGCCAGGGCACTTGAAGGGCAGTAAATTAGCCTAATTAGCCTGTTCCCTCCTTACAACAAATCTTTTTTTTAATCAATGGTACTTGAAGATAGCCTGCTGTTGTGGTTTAACCCCAACTGGCAACTAAGCACTACAGAGCCGCTCGCTCATGCCCCCACCAATAGGACTGGGGAATGAATCAGAAGACTAAAAGGGAAAAAGCTTGTAGGCTGAGATAAAGACAGTTTAATAGGGAAAGCAAAACTCATATATGCAAGCAAAGTAAAACAGGAAATTCATTCACCACTTTCCATGGCAGGCAGGTGTTCAGCCATCTCCAGGAGAGCTGGGCTCCATCATGTGTGACAGTTACTTGAGAAGAC
The DNA here is from genome assembly GCF_031753505.1 of Anomalospiza imberbis. Lineage (NCBI taxonomy): Eukaryota > Metazoa > Chordata > Aves > Passeriformes > Viduidae > Anomalospiza > Anomalospiza imberbis. The sequence continues at coordinate 104,391,396 of NC_089682.1, forward strand.
AAATGCCAGCACTCTGAATGTTCCCTCCTTCCTTCTTCCCCAGGCTTTATATGCTGAACATGATGCCATAAAGTTTGGGAAATCACTTCAGTCAGATGCAGTTACATGTCTCAGCTGTGTCTCTCTCAACTCCTTGATGGGATGTAAGAGAAAGAGAAAAGGCCTTGACACTGTGGAAGCACTGCTCAGCAGCAACAAAACCATCCCTGTGTTATCAACACTGTTTTAAGCACAACTCCACAAGACAACTGTGAAGGAAATTTACTCTAGCCCGGACAAAATTAGCACACCCACTGAGGTGATTTCCTGTATCTTGTCTCTGCTGGTCTCTGCACAGAGGACTGGCCATAATTTTGCTGGGAGTAGCTCTTCACTCCTGCAGAGATGGCCTAGGCAGTGAACGTAACGAAAACACTTTTGATTCAATCTTTTTAATGTTCACCTCTCTTTCTTATGAAATTACAAACATCAAGACATGCCTATAGAGGTTCTGAGTGTTGGTCTAGAAGGCTTCACTTGCATATTTTCAAATGTAAATGACTCTTCATTAAGTTTCTTACAAAGAAGCATATGTACAAATCTTGCATAAGACAACTCCCACTTCTTGAAAGGTGATGTGGGATCAGAGCATTGCTTAATCACATCTAATAAAGAGTTACCAGCATTGTCTGTTTAATTTTGTCAGGTTCTTGGAATTTCTCTGTGGAAGTTAAACCTTTTCAGTAAATAAGTGTCATTAAATAAAAAGTTTTGAATACTCTCAGAAGTTTTGTTTCCAAACTCCAGTCAATACAATTAAGGAAGTAAATAATTCTGCCCAGCTATATGCCTCCTGAGGATGAACAATTGGTGAAACTAAATATTTAGTGAATTTCACTTTTTTTTTTTTACCTGCAAAAAGATTCTTGGTCTTTCCAGAGTTCTTGATGGACTGAGCAAGAAGCATGTACACTATAATTTTTCACTATATTATAATAAAGTTAACTTTTTCTAAATGTCACCATTTAAATTTCATGGGGCATGAAATCTACTTTTGAAATGAAAATTAAAGCCCTTTCCCAAATAAAAAGTCTAATCTTATAGCCAAAAACACTTCATATATCCTGACATTATTAACTTTGGAGGGCTGCCTGTAAGTTGATAAAACTATCTGACATATTAAACTGAATTTCATTTCTATAATTATGTTACAGAATATTTTAAATATATAAAGTTGTAAGACTAATATTAATGTGAATTTAGCAGTATTTTCATTTACTAACAATAAATCTAAATGCCCTTCATTTTAACATGTTAATCGTAACATAAATACTAACATATTTTTTCTGAAGAAAACTCTTTTTGGACTTAAAATGGTGCTTAATGTCAAAAAAAGACAACACTGCACTAATCTCAAGGAAGCTCAACATTAAATATACTCACTTGCTATTGAAGTTATAATATATTCTGTATTTTCTGTTTGAAAAGGAGAAAAAAGATTTTTATCACATTCTGTACAGTTGTAATTGCACTCATACTTTATAGCAATCCAGTTAATTCATTCATTACTGTGACACCTAAAGCCAAGGCTTTTTGCAGGGATTTAAAAAGAAACATAAACAGAACTGAAGATTTTCAAATGTCCTCAGCTCAGAGTTTCTAAAACTCAAACTAGACGGAAATAAAAAAGAGAAACCCATAAAACTCTTACCAAAACCCCCGTAATATCTCTTTGGAGGATATTAGGTATTGATAAAAAAAATTGCCTTTTCTTTAGTTTGGTTTTGAACATTAGACTTGGTCTTATTTCCATTTCAACAGTCTGTGTTACAAGAACAATGAGATAGGCAGATGTATAAAAATAGAGTTTACTTTTTATGTCGGTATAGCATTTTCCCCCGATGCAGAACAAATACTGAAGACTTTAATCCTGTGTTATTTAATATCTTATTTACCATATAGCCCAGACATATATTAGATGATAAAACATCTTGAGAAAATAAGCATGAAATATCAGCTGTGTTCACAGCTTCTTTATGGTGAAAAAGTATGGAAAAGTTACCAACTTTTTTCATAGGTATCAATAAAATGTGCTTTCAGATGTTCAATTCAAAAGGAAAAATCAGTCTCATGGCTTAGACACTGGGCTGAATTTTGAAAACCCTGTTTTAATTTCTGAATTCAGAACTCCTCTCTACTCACATACTTATTAATTTTATCATCCTCTAATCTACAGTGAATTTTACCACTCTCCCAAGAACTGGTCCTACATCAGTTACTTCACATTCCAGCTGAGAGATCTGTGCTTCCCCTGACCCTTTAAACTTGCAAATCTTCTGTTTACCTTTTTTGTAGGTAATGCATCTTCAACAGATTTGTCCGGGATGAAGCTGCTCTCAAATCAATCTGTTGGCACCAGGTGCAGCAGTCAAGAAAGCTGCTGCCAACCGAAGATTTTTTTTATCTCAGTTGTATCTCTTGCCTTGAGTGTAATGGGATCCATCCCCATTCACTGTTGAAGTCCTCCATAAAAACTTGTTCAGTTTCGTTTTGCTCTGGGGTTAAGGGCAGATGACACATGCTAGCACCAGTGCCAGCACCGTGACAGACCACAAGAGGAAGTGCATGGCAGCACAGGGAGCACAGACCACAGCTGGGATTCCCCTGGCTACCCCCAAAGCCACGGAGCTGGGCGTGCTGTGACATGGGCTGAGCATTGAAAAGCAGGGAGCTGGTTGGTCCTACTACCCCTTTTCTCCTGTGATTTCATGCATGAGGTGATTTGTGAGACTTATTTTGTAACTGCTTGCTTTGACCCTCCTTTGCATTATGAAATTGAAAGACAGATGTTTAGTGCTGAAAAAACAAGTTCAGTTACAGTGCTGCTGAGTCCCCATATTTCCATGCATCTATACTGTAGAACTCAGTGTTGTCAAGTGCCCAAAGTTCACAGAAACAGGCCTGTGGCAGCACAGGCCGAGAATGAAAAGGAAGAAAAAAGAGAAAGTAGCAATGCCCTTTAACCTTGATCAAAGTAATTGTGTTGTGTTTCAACAGAGAGCCTTTAAACATTCTCCTTGAGCTAGTACTGTTATGATAACTTGAGTAATTTACACTGCTCTTGTTTTGTGTAATAGTGTTCTCTTAAATTCCAAGTGTGTTATATGTAGGGATGCACAGGCACACACACACACACACCTACCAGAAATTTTTTTTTGACATTCCCACTAGATGAAAAGCACTTGAGTCACTGCCTCTCGCAGACACCCAATTGAAGCTGCCAGCTATAAAAGAGCATTAAGTGATCTCTCTGTGAGAGTTCCTTATGTAATTCCAATTAAAAAAAAAATTAAAAAGCATAAAATTGTCTTTATCAGCTGTTTAAACAGTACTATATTTGACATGATTTGGGCAAGGACTGTTCACATGATCCCTTGTACCATCTGAAGCTTCTGTTGTCTTTAGGTATCAAAAACTTGAAGCTCTCAAGGATAGGTTTAAGCATAGTTAACTACAGACTTGAAAAAGTTGCATTCACATCTGCAGTCAGAGGCTCCTTTACTTGGAGAAAGGCACAGTCCTAGACAATTCAAGGGCTATATCTTAAATGCTCCTTAGGAATGAATGACCCTTAGGAGGTGCATAACATTCTTACTTGGCTGACAAGGGAGTCTAGGCTGACTAGATCATATTTCAGCATCTGACTTTCAGGCGTTTAACAGTGGGCAGAGGAAGCCAAATCCATTTGTCTGTGGGTTAAATTGTCGCTATGAATTGTTACAATAGAAACACCTAATTTTCCTGCCATTGACAATCTTAGAGACAGGGGTTATCATCCATTAAAGAAAAACATTTTGTCCTATATCCTTCAAGATTTCTTATGTGAATCTGAGATTTGAAGCCTGCCATATGTGCAGACACCAGATGTTCTTTTCAACTGCCAGATAAGGTAATAAAAGACAGCAAGGATATGGAAAGCCATTATACCTACCTGAATGCTGCAAACCTGCAGGAAATGTAAAGTTGTTGCTACTGCAATACATGCCAAAAATGCATGTGGCATGCCTGCATCATATCTGTAAAGAACAGTAGCCAAAATATGTTTTGAAGATGTCAGATCAAGGAAAGTACATTCATTCCTATTTTATCGGAAGCATTTTCAAATTACAATGCTGTCTCACTGTCATGAACATAAAGCTGTGACTTCCTTTGGTTTTCTATATCACTTCATGCAGATTTTCTAAAAATGCTTATGAGACAAATGTTTTCAGAGACTAGCCCTATCACAGAAGCTCCAACTGATCTTTCATACAGGCTAAAAATAAGATCTCATTTGAGCAGCACTAACTTTTATCACTTTTATTACCTGTTGTCTTTTCTGTTGCAATCAATATGGTGAATGTCTATGCAAATGAAACATTTTCAGTGCTGAGCTGAGTATCCTACAGGAGGCCACTGTACAAGTCTTACCCACCCTATACAGACTGCAGTATTTTGCTTTTGAAACATGAGGTGTCTCTCAACCTGCAACTTTCCCAGACTATGCTGAATAAGGAAGTGAAATTAAAGCAATATTTTGCCAGAGTTCAGAAAACTTTAACTCAATCTAGAAAATAGATTATTTCTAAGCTGATGTAAAAATAATCACTAAAACCTGCAATTGTTTGTTTTCAAGGGCATAGTAGAAATGAAAAGGGAAAAAAAACAGAGACAGACATTGTAAAATAAGCAAATAAATAGATCAAATTTGAAGTTTCTTTAAACCTTCTGAAAAGACTTTCTATGGAACTGAGAAAGTAAATACTTCTTGATTTATATTTTGGAGGATGTGGTTCCAATTCCTCTCTTATATTATGAGGAGTCAGAAAGACAACTTAGATTCTGTGATCAATCTCTGATGAGGAATCTTGTTTTCATTAGACATGACTTATATCTAAAATACTAAATTACTACTGTTTCATACTATGCTTCTGAATATGTTGCCATAAAGATATTCAAGGTTAAATCACTTTTTTCCATGTTCTTTGAGAACACAAAAGGTCCAACAAAAGTCACTAACTTGCCAAATGACCACACTGAGTTAGATCCCCACAGGCTCACTCTGTCTCAATGAATTCATATTGTGTCACTTGAGTTTACAATAAGAACTTTTCAAGGTGAGGTTTTTTGGACAATATTTCTTGGGTTTTTTTTTATATCATCTGATTGAAGGATTAACTGCTGAAAATTCTTAGATATTGTACCAGTGGATTTTTATAGCTAGTCAAACTAAAATCAAATTACTGAATTAATGTATTTAAGAGAGTAAATTAGAAATCACATTAACAATTATCCTCTATATTCTGGAACAAAACCAAAAAGACAGAACTAAAGCTCTACTAAAGCCAGAGTGATTTGCATTTTTGAAATCATGGCATTAGTCAAAATTCCATGCTAAAATAAGAATTAATCTTTTATTACCTAAAAGTATACCTCTCCTAATCAAATCACAACAACAGCTTCTTATGTTTTACATCTGTTTATACTGAAAGAGAGGCATAATCTGTAGCTATGTGTTTTTGTAAAGCCTGGCAAAATGAGGCTGTGAGCTCAGCTGGGGACTCCAAATGTTCTTGAAATATTTTTCAACATATCATGATCATAATCATTGATAACAATAATAATGGCAAATAATTTATGCCAGTGGGATCTCTATACATGTAAGAACTCAGTAAAGCATTACAAAACATTCTTATAATTTATGATTACAATTCTAACAAGGATAGTTATAACTAATAATAGTAATATTAATAGCAACTAAGTGTAACAGTAAGCAAAATGGTATCTCTTAATGCGACTCTTATAGAAGCTTTATAAATATTTTTGCTAAAACCTAAAATAAACCTTTTAAACTTCAAGGAGTTGGACTTGATGCCTAAGAAGATTTGTGTGTGCTGAAGTCTTCAACAGCTGCTTAAAATTAAATATCAAGAGTTTAAGGGTCTCCTTAACACTAATATCATAATTTACATGGCAAATGAGGGAAATAAGCTGTCACCTAAAGACCCTTATAAAACACCATTTCAGAATTCCAAACTGATGAATACTCTGCAGGCTTCTACATGTATCTCTTCTGACTTGTATTTTACAACTAATTTCATCTTGTGCCAAAATCAAGTGGAGGCAGCTTATTTCCTATGCTGGGGTTTCACATAAGTGAAACCTAATTGTTCCTTCTTCCTTGAATAAAGCCAATAATTTATAATTACTATATGGAAATTTTAGCTTAATATATCTGCCAAAAGCCCAGAAAGACTTTCAGTTCCTAGAGAAAGTGATGCTTCTGACAAGTTGTGAATGTCCTAGCCTTGAAAGGGTTTAAAGCCAGGTTGAATGGGGCTCTGGCAACCTGATCTAGTGGAAAGTGTCCCTGCCCACAGTAGGGTATTTGGAACTAGATGATCTTTAAGGTTCCTTTCAACCCAAACCAGTCCATGATACATGATTCCATGATTCTGTGCTAGTGATGATGAGTTTGGTGTCAATGCATCCGCTAAGAGCAGGATTCGAAAAAATTCCCTTCCCTTCTTTCCCTTCTCTGACTTTTCTCATGTATTTCTTGCTATTATAGTTCTTATTATTTCTCTTATTTAGGTAGGTCAAAGTTGGCTCTTAGTGAACATAGTTTATTGAACTAAGAATCTTAAAAGGAAGCTTTAGTATGCTTCCTTTTAAATAAATAGGTATTTAGAATTAAAAATTTATACACAGACAAATCAATCCATAAGATTTTTTTAAACACTATCCTAAATCCTTTGTGAATCTTAAGTGGGATTTTGACAATCAAAACCTGATGGCTGAAGGCAGTGAGAAAAATCAGAAGGTCAGGTCAGTCAATGGTAACAGGTGACAAAAGAGACATAGCCCCTTTCTAGCCCAGATTTTGCATTACTTTTTCTATTCCCACCACTAACACTTTAACTCAAAATATACAGAATGAACCCAGAGCAATATCAGGGCTGGAGCTTTGTTTCATCTTTTCCAGAAGAAAGCTCTGACTTTAAGACCGCAGCCTTTCTAGCATTCCCTCTCAGTGATTCATTGCCTGCATTTTATTTGTCACTGGGACAGCTTCCATCAGGACAGGAAAAAAAAATATCCCCATCTCATCCTTGCAGTACCTTACATTTTCTATGACAATCTGAAAAATGTGAGAAGCTGACCAGTCTCTGCATCCACTACTCAATTTTCAGAACAGCAACTTTCTCTTGGCAATTCTGAAACTCTTCCCTGTCCTATCCTGACTTCTTTCCAATTGTTCCCTCAGTATTGGAAAGATTTGCCTATGAAGCCAATGTTCATTTTTCATTTTTGTTAATATAACTGTCTTTCGTTGTTTTAAACAGCTTCTGGATGAGCATATTTTGGTTTTCATTATGATTTTAAAAAGTAGTATGTCTGCAAATGCACAAGCAATAAGTATCATTCAGGCTCTTGGTGAGGTCCTGGGTTACATGTGCCTTGTAGGTCATGTCTACTATTGAATTAATTTGACATTTGCACATGTAAGAGCAAGCTGACAGTCCACTGTGAACTGCAGGGGAAGCAAGGAGTCGAGCAATTTGGGCTCACCCTGCCCGTAAATGTAAATCAAGGATCATTTCTAGCTGCAATTTAGACACAAACATGGACTGCTGAAGTGAGTGTAATCAGTAGCCATTCATTCCATGTAATTGTCTTACCTAGCAGAACAGCAGCACATAATGTCTTACAAAATAAACCCCAAAACAAAGTAAACAAAACCAAAAACCTATGTAAACATCTGAATCTCTTTCCAAGACCAAATTCAGAATAATGGCTCAGGGCGTTTTCAGATTCACCAGATAATTATCTCCTTGCTTGAAGGATGACCATGAACAAAATATATTCAAGAATTTAGATGCAGTGAGCAGAATTTTATTAGCCTGACTCTGCTAATCAAAGCATCAAAGCAGATGGACTAGATCTATAGGAATCTATGTTTAATTTGAAATAAATTGCATCATTCCAATTTATTTTGACATTCTCAAGTTAGTCCAGGCAGTAACAATTTAAGACATCAATACAAATTGAGACGGTTAAATATAGGGCATAAAGAGGTCAGACAAATACAAAAAAAAAAAAAAAAAACAAAGCAACCATCGCATTGCACAGTAATCCAAAGCAAAAAGCTAAAAGCTGAATGCAGGTTTGAATAATGGTGCACAATTTGAATAAAGCATGAGAATATTAATATGCATTTAAATACTAAATATTAGGGTGCAAGGACTATATCAAATTCTTTGTCTTTGGTGATAAGATTAGTGCATTTGTATTTGATTTGGTTGATTGTCAGAAATTTTATGTCTGTGAGGCAACCAAAATCACCAAACATTTTTTTAAATGTCATTACAGCTTTTGGTCCATATTTTGATTCATCATTATGGTAAATTACTAATGGTTGAGGACTACATTCTGTTAGCTTAGTAACAAACTGGATCATGTTTGAAGTTTTAATGAAAGATAGAAATCATAATTCAAAAAGAAATAAGGTGTTTCAGCTTCCTAAAAGTCTCATAAATCATGCTGAGGAAATCTAGATAATTATTATTTATTATTTTAATTTCTTCTTAAGGGCATTTTATGGTTTATAAGAAAGGATCCAGCTACTTCATTATTGTTCATGGCAATGTTTACCCTGTGAAGACTCCAACATCTAGTAAAAAGTCAGCAAAGCAATCAATAAACAGAGGTGAGAGACAACATCTCAGCCTAAGTGTCTCATGAAGGAAGGTTTAGCATTATTATAGGCATCTTTGTCACTGTGTGGTTTTCAGTGTTTTGGGTTTTTTTCCATTATGTGGATGAATAAAAAGCCAAGATTTCCTAATTCAAAATGGAACTCTTATTTTTCTTTATACAAATTCACTTTTTATTCCTTGTTATATACTGTTATATACTGATGTAGGCTCTGAGATTTTTGTTTTGTTTTTACAGTACTGCACATAACAGAAGTACTGGGGCTGTGATTCTTAGATTCTATGATAATACGAACAATTATCTGTAAGAAAAACAGAAAACAAAAAATCTGTTTCAGTTGTTCTATTTTTCTTATGAGGGATAAACAAGAGTTTTGTGTCTTTGTTCATTAGCTAAAGAAACAAAATTAGACTGAGATTCCAGACTCTGAGTGGCAGTCTAATGGGAATAAGGCAAATAAATTATCACAGAATTTGCTATTCCTCTCTACCTAGTATTGCAAAACATTGGTAATTGTATACAAGTACATTCGACTAATATTAACTATGATCAATCATGAGATCAGATAGAATCATCTGTAACGTCAGTCAGAAGAAGGTATGGTGAAGAGTGGAATCTGTCAAGGGAGAGATAATCTGCTCTTTAATGTAGTTAGAGTAAAATCCAGAACAGGTTTGGATAGGATCCGACATCACACTTAAACAGATTTCATTCTCGATGGCAAGGGATCTCATCTATTCCATCCACAGTGGCAATTGTTATAGAAATTGGTCAGGCGGTCACTCATGGGAGAATTTATCATGCACACAGGTTCCAGTAAATAGCTTGATTCCCCAAAACAGCCATCATGAAAACATGTATCGCCCTTGGCTAATCTGTCAATACAACCATCTGATTAGCAAGGACATAGGGAGCAATGAAAGAAGAAAAAAATTAAAAAAAAAAAGAGAGAGAAAATGGGATGCATATCAAGATAATATACTTGCTTCCTACAGAAGAATTTTAAATCATTCTTTAAAGAGTACTGGCACAGTAAGACTGCAACAATTAATGAGTTGTAAATTGTAGAGAGTATAAGAACAGTATAGGAGTTCCTTCCAATTCCTATTGTAATTTTACTGATTTCATTGCAAACCTATTAAATAAGCATCCACCATTTCTACATTCACACATATGAGCTAAAATTTATACAAATATGCTCTCATGAGACAATGGTACTTCATCCTTTTGCAAAACACCCAAATGTACAGAAAATACAGCTAACAAAAACACTAAAAGCCCTACTACAGGAACTAAAGAATTATCAGATCTCTCTAATTACAAGCCATATTTCTCAGAACATGCCCTCTCTAACACATATCACTGTGCGCCTGTGCATTGCTTTAATTGCCTGAAAAAAAACCCTCTCTCACACACACTTGCCTCCTTGGGAGAAGCTGACAGCACAAATATGGAGTGGATGTTAATTATTCAATGCACTTACCATAAGACACTCAGGTATTATGACGATAAGTGCAGTGTAGGAGCACATATAAAAAATAATAGAACAACCCACACTGCAAGAGTCTGACAAAGCTGGAATAAATTAAAAGCTGGAGCAGCAAGCAAACATTAATCATTCCACTAGAAAAATGTTCTTTAACAGATTTTGAAAACCTATGTCCATGCTTCTTTTCTATTATTCATATTAGCACTAAGCTATATTGCTTTTCAGACTGATTGATTTTCTCTTGGTCTTTCAGAATACTTAAGTATTAAGTGCCTCTCTGAGGTCATCTGTGCCTCAACAAGACATGTACAGTGTCTGGCATGCCTTCAACAGCTGCCACTGAAAATACCTGTGTAATACTTTAATTTGGCCTTTAAAATTCTATGACTGCAAATCTATTCTAATCAAGAGAGGCTCTGAATTGTTCCATAAAGCCACTAGAAGAAATTGAAACAGCTCCAGACAACGTATTATGAGATCCAGCATAGTGTTTGTTATATATATAAAAACAACTGTTCTTTTACAGAAACTTTTTTGCTCACCCTTAACTCCAGGAAAATGAAAACATGAGAAATGAATAAGTTTGACTTCAAGGTTAATGCAGCAGAAATAATTTCATTCCAATCCATTTCTTTCTAACCTGTGATTTAATTGATTTAATTATTATAAATAATATAAAAGCGATTGTGAGAGTTCAGTGGTACTTAAAATTTATTAGGAAGGAATAACATTTTTAACGTGCAGGTGCTCCTAAACATCAATACAGATTTTTAAAAAATAGAATAATCCTCTAGTTAAATATTTACAAAATTACAAAGAAATGTAGTCTACATCTGCCACCTACTGTAAGAATAAAATACTGCAGCTCTCCTACCCGAACCAAAATAGAAAGATTAGATTGTCTTACAATAAAAAAAAAAGGCAAATAAATTTTAAAATTAGGACAAAAAATCTAAAAAATAAAGAATTGCTAATAAAAAGGGGATGAAATCATAGGTGCACCCTAAAATAGTTTGGAAAACGCATTTTTTATTTGCTGTAATTTTTAAAATGGGGATTCAAACAGCATGAAGAAAATGAGCCTGTAATTTTAGACTGTTTAACACCACTGTGGGATTGCATATGAGTAACAACTGTAAGCATCATAGTGAAGGTATGAATGTTGGACTGTCTTCAGTGCTTGCATATTCTCTTAAAATATAAATAGAAACCAGCTTTAAAATCTCATTAGTATATGCAGAAATAGCGTAAAAAAGTAACTCTTAAGTTGTGGTGTGATTTTGTTATTGGGCAACCCCTATAAATATGTCCACATTCAAGCACTGATTTCCCTATCATCTATACCCTTTTTAACTTTCTCCATAGACCTGTGTTGAATTAGCCCAACTGTATTTACTCATGCCTATAGGTTTGAGGCCATGGATCTTTTTCTGACTGCCCTATTTAGCAGAAGAGACCAAATTTGCATGAACTGACTGCAGTGGTGCACAGTCATCAGCTTTTTTTTACCTAATCAGGCCAGTAATAACATCACCTGGGAAAAGAGATAGTGTCAGAGTGATATTGATGATATTAGAGCCGTATTAGTAGATCTCTCTTTAAAGCACAGGCAAATATTTAGTGTTTACCTGGGCAGATTTGGGCACATTCCTTATTGCACCCCCATCAACAGACCCAGATTCTGAACAGCAAAGAAACTTCTTCAGCCGTTCACAGATTCACAGAATGTTCTGAGCTGGAAGGGACCCACAAGGGTCTTCAAATCCAGCACTTAAGTCAGCTCCTCCTTATGAATACTAACCATCAGCTTTGGGGGAAACCAAGATGGCTTCCTTAGGCTTCAAAGGGCATTTTTTGGAATCCCATATGAAGAAGATTTTTAAAACAAAATCGAGTCAGCTTGGACTAAGACTGTGACAAGCCTTCACAGAGGTATTACTTCACTCAAAGGCAGATATCTTCATCTTACCTCTCAACAGAAATTTGAGTGCTACCCTTTAACAGACTAATGCCTAAAGAAAAACATCTGCTAGCTAAATAAACTTTAAGCCACATTACAGGTGTCAGAATTCTTTTATTTTAATCACAAAATATCCTTCTAATCTATTTCTACCTGAGAAGATATTTTTTCTCATTTTCAAGGCACCCATCTGAATTTATTTGGCATTTCTTATGCCCACAATACCTAAAATTTTTTATATCGTTCTTTCTGTACAAGGATGGCTTATGAATGAGACCTCAATCTTCAAAAAGAATATGCTATTGAGAAAGTGGAACTTTTACAGAATGTGTTTCATTTAAAGTGTGTCAACTGTTTTTAAATATATATATATGGAGTATATATATTTTTATATAAGCATTTAAAGTCATGGTCCTTTTTTTATTATTATTTATTTTTTTAAATATTGCTCAGAAGTGCTTTTAAACTGTGAACATACAATGTACCACTTGGAGGGATTACATCAAGCAAAATTTAGTCTGCTCATTTTCTTTTCTGTTCTTGGTTAGCTTTCAGTTCTCACCCTCCGGGTCCAACAATGATCTCTTTCTCTAAAATACCAGAATGGGCAAAGTTACTTTCATTATTTACTTTTGTTTTCCTGGGAAGGAAAAAGACACTGGGGATTTTGTTTTTCCTAACACTGTTGGCAACAACACTCTTTTCCGATAGGTATTTCATCCTTCAACTTGGTTGTTTTCCACTTGGATCAGGGAGATGCTGCTGTTTATTCCTAGCTCAGATAACCATCTTCTTCTCTTTCATGGAGACTGGGGAATAGTGAGTAGAGAATAATATACATCATACATCGTCAGGGTTCAAAATGTGGTCTCAGGCCAGGCAACTCATTTCTGTCCCACTTGCTGCTTCTTCTTGGGTACTCACTGTAAAACTCAAGCCCTCTCATGTACCACTGCATTTGGTTCTGCTGAAAAAAATATATGAAGGAAAAAAAAAGAGAGAGCATACTAATGGAAAAAGGCCTATCTTTTGTTGAAAGACCAAATATGAGCAGAGCATCAGAGTTTATTCTATTTGACAAGAATCCCTCCCAAACATGACAGGAAGCTACTTTATCCTAATAATGAGGATTCCAGCTGAGGTAATTCAGGGAGAGGCATGGACTAGTTTATGCAAATACAATGCCTCATTTAACACGTAGGATATACAGGCAAGTTCAAGAAGGCCCAGTGTTAATAAAAGCACATTAGAAGATTTTGAGCATATTCACATTTTGCAATAGATATACCTGTCCTAGAAATTCAGTATGGTCTCTAGGGGATTTACTGTATATTTCTGAACAGCAGAGCAAGTACATCATGGTTTATAGAGATTTGCTGCTATAAAAATGCAGAAGGCAGCGACCTGCATAACTGCATATAATGTTGCTATCCAAGCTTTGCATTAAGAAAAATTTCTTACTCTTACCCTACCCTCTCCCTCTGCAGAAGAGGATTTGAATTGCAGATAGCATCAGTCATCTTAATGCCACACTGTTAACCACCTGTGTGTTTCAGGTACTAGACACTAATTTCAATAGAAAACTACTATACCAGAAGGTGTATCACCTAAGAAATAACCTTTTTTTTTTCTTTTTTTTTTTCCTTATTAGTCTTGCCTTATTAGGAGTTCATTTCCATCCACATTTTAGAAGAGCCCTTCCTTAGACACTGTGCGACACCAAGTGGCATTGGAACTTCAATACGTGTGGGTATGATTGCTCTGAAAATCACAGCTGAATGCAGTCAAAATGCCCAGGGTTATGGCAGGGGAGTGACTTGCTCTGTTCATATTTCAAGTGAAGCATGCAGATGGGAGAAACTACATATGCCCAAGATTTTTTATCTCTTCATACACACAGAAACTGAAAAAAAAATATTTGTCAATTTAAATTAAGTTTCTCTTACTTTAAGTAACTGAGAACACTGTCCATCTCTTTTCTTCCTCAAAAAATAATTCCCAATAAACATAGTTAAAATTGCAAGAATAAACAAGTAACTGATTTTTTTCATTTACCACTATGGAGGAGAGTTATAGCACGTCTTGGTCTGGATACCACCTACTTGTGGTAGTGGTAGTGGTGGTACCTGTGGTAGTGGTATACCACTATATAGTGGTATAAGTTTGTTTGTTTTATTTTTTCAGTCCCCACAGTGAGCACACAAACACCCTTTCTCTTATGCAGTTGCAGTATCACCCTAAGACAAATAAGGTAGCTTGCAATAGCTTGCTCAGCCCACTGCTAAGTTTCTTAATAATTGAAATTAAGCATAAAAAAGCAGGAATGAGTGGATTATTCCCCATTAAAGGCAGTGTGGTGAGAGGAAAGTTGCTTCTGTTTTCTATCTTCTAAATATTGTTCCAAGGCTTGCTGTCTCTATTTCTGACACAGAACTCAAATATGTATGCTTTGTGCATGTATAAACCTTACTACTAATTTTGCCACAGAGACCTATTCTTGTTCAATAAAGGGCTAAATTTGGCCCAGTTATTTGCTGCACATTATAGCAGATGACTATTAGGATAGCCGGTGACCTTCTAGACACCTCTGTCTTTGGAACCTTTCTTCAAAATTGAACATAAAACACGTCAGAAGTGCAAGACAAAAATATGCTATAGAAAATTTTTCTTTTAAAATTACATATTTCTGAAAACTCAGTCCCAGACTGGTTTGTGGTTTAAATATGTCAGTTAAATTAACCTACAACTGAGAAACCATGAGAAAAGGATCAACCTGTCGAGTGTCATGGTGTCAAAAAGACAGGACTGTGTTATAAAAGGACTATTTGCTAATGAATTATCAGAACTCAGGGCTACCACTGGAGAATGCAGCAAAGCCAGAGATCCTTTGAAAATAAAAATGTCCACTGTTACAATCACAAAGAATGAACTAATTACTTTCCCTCTCTTTTCTCCAATCCCACGTCAGTGAAACTTATTGCTTCTAGTTACAAGGGCAGTATAGCAGAATCATTCACCTAATGTTGTATTATGAGTCTATAAGAAAAAAAAATGGTCAAAAGCTGGATTCTTCAATTTATTTTCAATACCTATTGTTAAAACAAGCTACATAGCCACTTTCTCAGGATTCTCTAGAATCCCTATGAGCATTTTATCAGATTTCAGATGAAATTGATTTTACCAAACAAAACAGAAATATGAATAATGGTTTCCTACAGAAAACTAACTAATTAAATAAATAATTAAAGTTGCTTTGTGCCATTCCTGTGGAGAGAACTAATTATTGAGTTGGTGGACCTGTCTCCTTTGGGATCCCCTCTTCCCCAGGGACTGTATAGATGGCATACATCTACTGCAATTATTCCTAGACTGCGAAAACACCCCCTTTTCAGTTAAGGATGGCCCTATGGGGAGCTACCCAGCTGCTTATACACCTGCATTTTAGTACATGAAGACTCTCAAGGAGAAAGGAATACTTCAAAAACTTCTAGATTTGTCATCTGTGGTTTGCTACCTGTGTTACAAAAGGTATGGCAGGCTTTTAACTGAGAAAATTACCTACAAAATTCACAGCATAGGAAAAAAAAAGCATTTTACATAGTGTAGGACAGGTGCTTCTGAATTCCCATGTTTTTCATGGTACTCTCATCCATAAAATACGGTCTTCAGGTGCTACCTACTGGGAACCAAGGCCATGTGAAAAGTGATCCTGCCACCCAGCAAAGGGGCAGGATGAGTAAGGGACAGTCAAATAGAGAACAACATATTCGCATTTTTATTCTTTAGGGACAACACTGGAAAAGTTATTAAAATCAGTTTTGAAAAATACTTAGTTCCCTCTAATAGTCTTGTCTTGTCTGTGTACAGGTCTGATAAGTGTACAGCTTCATGTCAGGAGTTCTGCTCTAGCATATGCTTCTTTCAATGAAAATGCAGATTAGAGGTGATGATTTCCACAGTAGATCTATAAATCTGTCACATAAAGGAGCCCACTTTCTAATGGTGTACTAAAAAGAGATAGCTAGTCCTGCACAGTCCCTTACATGCATTAAAGTCTAGGTGTTACTACTTTAAAGAGAAGGATTACAGCATGTAACATAATTAGTAGTACAAAAAATGAGCAGAAGGATGATGTCCCTTGACAGGTAATGCTGTGTAAACCCTTTTGCCTCAGAATGAGTATTTCTAAAAGCCTATTTTGTCATTACTGATTAAAAATCAATGACATAACACCCACAAGGACTGTGGCCCCTCAGCAAAGTGCAAAGCACAACACAAAAAAGGTATTATTATTATTATTGCTTTGGTTTATTTTATTTTATTTTACTGTGCAAATGCTTACACACAAAGCAAATCATCAAGGGGATAAAACACATGCAGCCTACAGCAATGTCTAGCTATCTCAAAGGAAGTCATATCTATTACACAGCACTGCAACAGTGCAGCCTCCCCCTGCACTGAGAACTGTCCCTTGTGTGCATTATGCTCTGCTGTACCAACACAAAGAACAGGGTTTGTCTCACCTAGCCTGGGATGCCAACGGCATGAGCTGTTCACTGCAGGATCCAGGGAGACAAATAGGCAATTCTAGAGCACAATCCTTGCCATTTATTTCAGACCTGGAAATTAGGATAAGATGAACTGCACCCTAGAAAGGGGCCCAGAGTGATTAGAGCACATGTTGAAGTCTGGATTTGAGAAATGAACCCCACCCACGCTGTCAGCTCCCGAGGGCCCATTGTCTCCACATACTAGGCAGGCAAAGAGCAGAAGCTGAAGCACTGACAAACTAAAACAGTGCTGTTATGGCTCACTGCTTTACTCACTGGAAAAGCTGGCTTCAGGGGAATTTTTTGCCCATAGTGCCTGCCTAAATTTTAATTAAAATATTCCAAATTCAATGAGCAAATTTGTCACAAATGTTAAAGGTATTATAAAAAAATCTAATAAATCAGTATGATTTCCAAAACTGAGCTACACTCTAAAGCTGTCTTCATGCTTCATCAAAGAGCCTCTGACTAGAATTTTGCCCCAAACTGCCTGATTTCCTGATACAGCTGTACAGAAAGATTACAAAACTGGTCAAAATTTGTACTGTCATTACCCTTCTGCAACCAGCATATTAAGGTTGCAATTTACCTGCTATTGTGAGACCCAGAACATTTCAGCCACTATTTTAGCAAACTACCTTAATCACAAAAGTGATGGAGTGATAAAAATGAAAAAATTTGGGATTTGGGGATTCTAATGGTCCTTTTGAACTCAAACTGAATCACAGCAATGTTAGAGTGAGTGGAAGAATGATATCTGTTCCTGTGAATGCAAAATATAAGAGTTGCATTCTATTTTTATGGGTTTTTTTAAGGATGAGAAAGTATGTTTGATGTTAATGTTGAGGTAATAGTTTCATTGGTTTGTTGGTTAAAATTACCTGAGACACCCAGATATTCCGATTTTCCCTCCCAGATTCTCTGAAGGGAATAGAATAGCAAGCAGCATCTTGTGTCATTTGCTGACTGCTTCCATTTTTTTTCTTTTGCCTTTATTTTATTTCAGATGGTTTATTCCTACCTAATAAACTGTTCCAATAGCAGTAGTCTGTTGCTGCAGGACTGGATTTTTTATGATAATAACAAGGAAAAGAACACTCATCTAAGAGCAAACCCTAACATTGTTGCATTCTATATAATCTCTAGTCATGAAGTCATTCAAAGTATTTTTAACTACACAGAAAATATGTCCTTTTGCATATAATATTTCACTTTTAATGCTCCTATGTTCATGACTTTGAGTATGCAGAAGATAGATGAGTTTTGGTCTAGTTCTGAGAAAAGAGATCCTATTAGAGTTCTTGCTGATACAGGCACGTCCCATATGGTAACCAAATTATTTTCTCAAGCTGCATGATTCTAATGCTGCATTTCAATAGTACTCTAAAGCTGCACAGTGGCATAAAAGAGGTTAATTATACACAAAGTCTCTGCAAAAGGAGCTCATATTCTAAGATTCTACTCATTAGGGAATTTTAACAGGTAGTTAACTTCAGGCACACTTTGATTTCATTTAAGGGGGACTATTTGAGCATTTGAAGCAATGTATCTCCTTCAGTACCCTTGTGAACTGGGACCTAAATGAATAAAAGGTTATTATATGTTCTTATAGAACTGATTTTTAAGAAGGCAAATATTCTGCTCTCCCTAAGATCAGTTTAGTGGGTGTTGCATCTACATTATAAGTGGAATTTTATAGCTCTACAGTATAAATGGAATTTTATAGCTCTTCTAAAAATTCTGGAACCGGAGTTTCGCTCTAAGGGTAGCAAAATCCATCCATTGACTTTTCATGAGGAAAATTAAATTTGCATGTAAGAGGGATGTAAGAACATTTGAGTTTTAATGTACTGCACAGTCATATCTGGATGCATATAAGACAGATTTAACTTTACCAGAAACAGTTACTTATTAAATTAAGGCAGTTGCAATTCAAACACACATCTACAGACAAATGCCACCAGGGCTTTCCTCAGACAAAAGCTCAATACTAAGCAAGTTCCTTAGACAATGTACCACACACACTGACACAGCATGCTCATGCAGTCCAGGAGTTCATATATAATCTCTGTAATTTTTTTTTTTTTTAATAATAACAATCCCAGTGTTAACATGAATTATTTTGGTGCTGCTTAAGTATTGGAAAATCTTCACTGCAAGCATCAAAGAGTTAAGTCAGGTATTCATGACTTCAAAATCCTGTAATCCCCCTGTTTGAACTCCTTTACCCAGGTCCTGCAGACATATGTCAAGAGACCCATCATACCCAGTTCTCATTGCTGTTACCTAAAAGGATTCCCTGCTGCAGAACAGTCTTGTGCTGCAATAGGAATGGCAGGATACTGAAAACAGACTCTTTTATAACAACAGGAGCTTCATTTATTGTGCACACATACTGTATGAGCAGTCCTGGGTTTCCTACCAGCATGCTTGAACTTAATTACACCTGCTGTAGTCCTGAATCACCAGGCAAAGGCCTGGAGTAGTACTTCAGTGCTTCGCTGAATTCAAAGAATAGCTGATATGGAGCCTGCAGACAACTAATGTGCTCCAAGAACAATGCAACTGTCGTTTCATGGGGTGAACTGAGGGATTTCAAAGGAGCTGCCACAGAGACTACACATTGTTGAGAAGCCAGAGATACTGTTTTGTGTACTGCTCTTTTCTCTAACACTTGTAATTGGAGCTAAGCTTTTCAAAATGAAATGAAATATGAAGTCTCCTGGATTAAATTTTAACATCAGGAGGTTATTTGTTTGTTTTTCAGCTGCTGGGTTGTTGTTTTTTTTTTTTTTTTCCAATTCATATACATCCATCATTTTTCTACCTTGTAAATAAGTCTCTTTCCAGTTTTCCTTCTTTCTGCAGGTTCCAATGTTTCCTTCATCTTTTGTGTGTTGCTGCCTTGCACAAGTGAAAATTGGGGTCAGCATTCTGGTTTACCCCCCAGAGTTGTTTCTGTAATCTGGAACTTCTGCTTCTTTTGCAGACCACCTTTCTTGTAATGCAAGGGTGGAAATTCTCTGGCTCCTGGGCAACTTCTGACTCTCAAGACATTCAAGGCACAAGACTTGCTACTGTCACAAGCAATATATCTTGCTTGAGAAGGGCTGTACTCTTCATGAACCAAGGATCCTCAACTGGCTTTAGAGAGGAGAATGTCTCTTTCTTCATGTAGTCATTGCCATCTCTGGTGTCCCTGCAGCTGAATTCAGCATCCAGAATGTGTTTTAAGGCTCTCAACCAAATAAAAATAATTATTTTCTAACTAATTTTTGGGAAAGCTCCAAAATCTTACTTTACGTGCCCTTGTTTTTTAACTGCCTCAACTATATTCCAGCATAGGTATTTTTTCTGCTAGATCAGATAATTCATTTTGTCCACAGCTGCACTTACATACTCTGCTAACTTCTCAGTTCTTCATTGTAGTAAAACCCTTGCTCTACATAAAAATTAACTATATCTGTTGATTGAAATCTCTCTTCCACTAAATAAAATAACTGTTGAAAATGCATTGGAATAGAAATACAGGCCATAGTGAAAATCACTGACAAGTTACAAAAAATTTCTGTTTTCACATGATATTTTAGGCAAACTATAAGGTATCCAGCCTGTATATGATACATCTCTAAGACAAAAAACGGAGAGTGCATATTAAATAATTTTTCAAGGGTTTTTTTGGGACAGCAGACTAATAAAAGTAATATATTCTACAGAAGAAACAAAGATGGTGCTGGTGGGAACTTTCTACAGGGATTTAAAAATCTAGGGATAAGAAACTTTGTGGTTAGCTTACCCTAACTTGAAACAGCTTCAAAGAATAAACATGTCTTTATGAATAATATAATATTCAACCATGTTTGACCCCACCATAAAAAATTTTGACAGGATTTCCCTTTGGATAAAAAGTAAACACATCACATTTTCAAGTTACCTTTCCCAGAAGCTCAAACAGAAGCTGTGTTATAACCTCACAGGGAAGGCAAGGCATCACCCTGCATCTGAAATACTGCTGAACAAAAACACTCAAGGCAAGCTTGAGCAGTGATGTTTCCATCACCTGAACTGCTTAAATCTTAGCCACAGAGGTCAGGTTTAAACTGTGCCAAGTAGTATCCCCTGGGGCAGTGCCTAGGCAAAGTTCAGGAGACACTCATGCCATTCCTAATATGTGGTCTGGATTAGACTGCATCAGCCTTGGCTCCCTTCACACACTGTATCTCAACAGGGCTTGTAGACCCTGAAATATCCCTGCTGGCCCTTGTGACACATCCCAGACCTTGTAAAAGATATTCTCAGACTAGTAGTATGAATTTACTAACCCAAAGAACTTCCTTCTTGTTGTTTCAGACATTTTGAACTGAAAAACAAAAAGGAAAAAAACCCAAACAAACAAAACTCCCACAAAATTATAACTATTTTCTAAGAACAAAAAAGCATGGCATGAAGCCCAGAAGAAATGCAGAGCCAAGTGAAGTTTGGTTTCAGCCAAGATGTAATACTTGGCCTTAAGACCAGAGGAAGGTCCCTTACCATGTTTTATTTAGCAGCAGAGAAGCAGTCATTGCATCCTCCTATTTTATCATCTTCACAACATTAGCCAGTAGCCGATGTTAAGAGGAAATGTGTATGAAAAGGTTCCACAGGCACATCTTTCCAAATTGTAGAAATCCTCTGGTTCAGGATTTTCAGGTACAGATGTTGACTCCAGAACACTGTCCTTGACAGATGATTTTGTTCAGTACTATTATTTGGGCTAACACACACTAGCGATTTCCAGAACACCTTGTCACAGATGAGCCCTACAACTTAATGTTCTTTCTCTGTAGAAAAAACAAACAAAACAAAACAAAAACAACTTTCTGCCATTTAAAAATCTACTGTGCAATTTTTTCATTGCACCTTGAATTTCTTTTCACTAAAGAGAGTTTATCTACAAAGCTCCTTCTCTCTGAAATGCTTCCCTATCTTGGCCCATACTGCCTTATGTTTCTTATCTTCCCTAATTATATTGTGGGCCTTTCATGTCCTACTTAAATCCTGTGGACTTTACTACATACCTTAACCAAGATGTGGTGATTATATGTAGTTTTATATATGTATATGTATATATATACATTTATATATATAAAACAACATATATGCATTATATGTAGTGGATACACAATAACAAATAATTTCCTTTCTTAATAAGTCTAACATTTCCTAACATTGCACTGCATTTTGACCTGCTAATCATTGAGATGATGTTGTCAGAGAACTACCATAAGGTCTCCAGGACTTCTGCTAGGGAATTCAGATGTGTACATATAAAAGTCATATCAACAGACCATCACCTGTTTTTACTGTTCATTTTTAATAACCTGTAAAGAAACTAATCATTCATTTTAAAATAATATTAAGGTATAAGAATTTATACACTTATCTGAAAAATATTGATTTTTCTCATGTTACCAACTTCATTGAAGAAATTATACTTACCTACAAGAATAAAACACAAACTCATGCTCATTAAGTAGTTAAACATCTAACTCTTTCAAATCTATGATCCTATGTTGTGCTGATGCCTTCAGGCTGATTCTGCACTACTTACAAACTATAAATCAAGAGCAGAATGACTCGGATAACATGACTGACCAACTCCATATGCAGGCTTCTACTTACACAATATAATAGTGGTTATGGAGAAGCATAATATCCTACCATTAATAGCACAGCTGCAGCTGCACCTATTTATTTCTCTGTATTACTCATAACAAAACAGTAGCATTTTCTGCCTCCTTTGCTCTCATGTAAATGGCTTCATAAGCAACAAGACAATGATGAAGCAGTCTTTTTTTCGACTCACTCTAGTTTAATGCCCCCTGAGGCTGTGCAAGACAAGATTTTTGTCCCACATAACTTAATTTTACAACGAAAAGACAGTAATACATAAAAATAAATAAATAAATATTTAAGGAGATTTTGTGAAGCAAAGATTTTAATCTTGAAAAGGTAAGAGCAAAGAAGGAACTTTCTGTCACATAATCAGCCTCCCCTGGCTACTACTTTAATTACTTCAAATAAACATTGCTGCAAAAATACTACTTCAACAGCAAAGAAATAACAAAAATTCCATGCGGCAACCATTTCCCAAATAGAGAATCAAAGATGTCTCTATGGACCTATAGAGTGCATTCCTGACAGAAAATAGTAATATAACTTGTATTTAAAGCAACTAAAGAGAGAGAGCATCTTTTATTCAAAACAAATTCATAATATATTTAATTATTCATTAAATCTTTTACGTATCAAACTCTATAATTTTTTATCCTGAAACTATAGTTCACATGTAAAATAAAAGGAAAATTTTTGTAAATTGTCATTTAAATATAATTTAAATTTAATTTTCTCTTCTACTGAATTACACTCCATTGAACTGGAGAATAACTGTCTTTACTGTACCTTTGCTTAATAACTCATTTTTCATATTATTCAAGTGCTTTCAGGGCTTTGGAATTATGTTTCTGGGGTCTGATTTTATTCATTTCTAATATAACCATTTTACAGAGTCTCCAAAGAAAAAGTCAGAAAGGAGTTGGTGCAATAAAATAAAAATGGCACAACAACGTAAAGAGCTGATTTTTGGAGAGGACGACTCTGTGAGATTAGAAAGCTGTCATTATCCCTATAGGGCAATTCAATTTGAAATTTCTGAACTTAGTTATACACTTTATAAGGCATTCTAAAGATGAGAAGAAAGACTATTTGGAGCTTTAAGAAAATGTTGGTGGCGTTTAAATGAAAGACTACCCACTCTTTTTCATATATTTGTTTCAGCATATTACCCTTGTGTAAACAGGACTACTAATTTCTTCTTAAGAGTAGGCGAGTACTGAATAAGTTTTTTTAAAAAAATCAAAGAAACAGCTTTCTATGATTTTCTAGGTGATGTTATTGGATCTCATGATATAAAAGATCTAGGCAAAAAGAGTGGGTTTTAGTTCAGTCTCTCCCCACTCTTTCTTGTAATATGCAAATGAGCTATTGTCAACTGGGACCACTACTTGCTCTTGCAATACAATGCATAGCCTCATAGTATATTTCTTAACATTTAACAGAATGTTAAAAAAGGGATCAAAGAATACTGAAATTCCAGGGCTGAGGTCAACACAGATGTGCCCAATAAAGGCTAGTTTTTATTTTGGTTCACAACCTGAGGAAAAATCTGCTGCTTGTCCTTGATGAAGAGAAGTTGCTGCATACGTGAGTACACCATTCACAGTCCTGCCAGTAGAGGAGGTTCCCAGACAGACAACATGTACAGAATTGCAGGATCTCCACTTCCATTCCTGGATCAGAAGCTGTTTTATGGTTTGGTATATGACATTGATAGGTACACACCATTTGGATAAGGAGAAACATTTGCAATGGATTCCAAATCCCATTTTCTACTGACCTTAAGGCATCATTTTTCTTGCTGTTTTAAACACTAGAAATTTTTGCCAGATGCCAGGCACCCACAAAAGCCACTCACTGACTCCCCTCTGCAGCTGGACAGAGGAGAGAAAATTTAACAAAGGGTTCATGGGTTGGGATAAGGACAGAGAGAGATTGCTCATCAAACACCATTGTGGGCAAAACAGCCTCAGCTTAGAGATATGAAGGGAATTTGTTAATTAAAAAATCAGAGTGGAATAATGAGAAGTAAAATAAACCCTTAAAAAACACCACACCACCACCCCTCTCTCCTTCCCAGCTTTACCTCCTACTCCAGAAAGTGCCAGGAGACAGGGCATGGAGGTTATGGTCAGTTTATCACCTGAGGCTTCTCCCGCTGCTCAGAAAGAGGAATCATTCCCCTGCTGCACCATGAGGTCCCTCCCACAGGAGACAGCTCTCCATGAACTTCTCTGATGTGGCTCCATCTCACTAGCAGCAGCTCTGGACAGCCTGCAGAATATGGGTCCATCCCATGGGCAACAGTCCCAAAATTGCTGCAGTGTAGGTCATTCTTCCACTGTAGTAGGTGCAGTCCTCCAAAGACAGGCTGCTCCAGCCTGGGACCAGGGCCTCTCTCTCCACAGGTCTCATATGGGGTCACAGCCTCTTCCAGGTTTCCAACAGCTTCAGCCAGGCGCCTCCACAGGCTGCAGGTGGATCTCTCCATCCCTGTGGACCTTCATGGGCTGCAGAGGCACAGCTGCCTCACCATGGTCTGCACCACAGACTGCACGGAAATCTCAGCACTGGTGCTGGGAGCACCTCCTGCACCTCCTTCTGCACTGACCTTGGTGCCTGCAGAATTGTTCTTCTCACATGTTCTCACTCCGCGCTTCTCTGGCTGCACATAGAACTGTCCCCTCACTTTCTCTTTTGATATCACAAAGGCATTACCATCATTTCTAATTGGCTCAGCCTTGGCCAGAGGCATGTCCATCTTTGGAGCCAGCAGGGACTGGTTCTGCTGGTCCCTGGCCACTGAGGAAGTTTCTGGCAGCTTCTTACAGGAGCCCCCTCTGTAGCCCTCCCACTACCAAACCCATGGCCATACAAACCCAATACAATTTGATTAAATCAAAATCCTGACAATGATTTTAAGCTGCATGAAGGTTATAATGTGCATAAAAGGATATTTTCAGTCCAAGGATGCTTAAAACTCTGACAATATAATACACACCACTGTTTTTATTTCCCACAACTTAAAGGGTTTGGTTGGAAAACAAAGAAAAAAAAATTCTTCACAGTAATTGTCTCTATTAATTTGATGGCTAGAGATCTATCTGGCGTGAAGCTCCCATGCTATGTTCTGCATGCCTGGAGCTTTCCAATCAGTAGAAAGTTAGAAATGAGTTTGTCAGAGTCTTGTGCTATCAGGATAAGACCCTACACCAATATACATTTAAATATTTCCCAGAAAAATTATACTGTTTCTTCATAACATAAGAGAGACAGTTTATTACCACCAGCTCTCATCCTCCTGTTCCTTCTGAAAACATTTGTGCCACAGCCTTTAGGAATGGAAAATCACATGCAAGCTGGAGAAATGCAGGGTCAAATCTAAGATGGAGAAGAAGTTGCCTTTAGTTAGCTGCTACCTGATTATGTAAAAACAGACACAATATTGTTACCTGATGAAATAAGTACTACCTTTCACAGTCTTTCCCCAGGTGAAATGGTTAAATTATCAGACTCCCAGTTTGAAAATTTAATATTTACATACTGACATCGGACTTTTCAAGGCATAGATTAACAGCAGAAAAAAACCTGCCCAGACATAATTACCATATTAAAAGACAGCAGGTAGCAAGCTTTTGGAAGCTTTTTTACTTAGAACACAGCAGAGGGTAAAATTAATTTCTCAATTATCTTAAGTCAACCTGTTAGAGCACACTTCTGAGTCACAGGTACACTTATCAACAGCATCAATTTTTCACTAGATTTCTCCATTTTTTCAGTCCCAAAAAAGTTAGCTAGACCTACTGTTGAGCATTAATCACAGTTAACATTGTGCGTTTTCTCAAAGTATAATTTTTCAAAGCCAAACTCTATTAGGAAGAAGTAGGAGTGAGAAAATGTATTGAGAGGAATTTTTTGTTATTCCATTTCCCACCTCCTACTCATCTCTCCTCCTAATTCCTCCTCTCACCCTTCCCCTCTTCTTCCTGGAAAGTACCACATATAAAATTCCACAAGTTCTTAATTAAATTGAACTAGGTTGATAGAAATTATCAAAAAATCTAATATGATTTACTAACAATTTAAAGACAACTACCCATACCTACTTATGTATTTTGGCATTTCTAAAGATGGTCAATTAATTGTCTCAGAAAAAAACCCCACATCCCACAAGGTAAGATGACTGACATAGTACTCAGTATACTGGATGCTTATTCAGCACCTTGTTCATCAAAACAGACCAATTTAGTATTCTTTACAAGTTCATTAGTATGTTCAAATGAGTAAGCACTTGGCAAACTAACATGTTGAATCACATAGTGATCACCATGCAATATCTAAAAGGTGAAAACATCTGAACATCTGAATTTATCACTTTCTGTTTTAGAGAAGAGTGATAAAGATAATAAGTCATCTGGCTCTAGCAATACTTATCTGTGGAGAACTCTTATTCAGACCACTGGCAGCTAGATAACAGTATAAGCCACAAAAATAGAGAGAAACAAACAAATCAAACGATTTTCAGAGGCACCCACAGGCTATTAGAGCTAAGATTTGCCGGTGTTAGCTCTGATAAAATCTCAAACTGGCTTGTATAACCATCACACTAAAGACTTCTGATTTCCTTGTTATTAATAATGAAATTGCCATTAACATCTGAAACAGAAAGACGGGAAAACAGGAAAGATGTACTTCTGGAAGGAATTAAACACTTCTGAAGGTCATTAGAGTTGATTTCAAACTTTTTATTGGAAACACTGAGACTGAACTTTCAATTAATGAAACTCAGCTTTTGGATTTGGGCTTGATTAATTAAGCCTGTAACTGAACAAAAATAATAGCAGCAATGAAGCAAGTTTAGAGCTCAAACAGATTGTCAGTGACAGAAAAGGCATGAACACTCTGTGAATTCATTTGGAAATTTAGGGAAGTAGAATACCAATAAATTCAGTCACGATATTGAAGTTAAGTAGATGGACTCCTGATTTCACAGGTCCAGGGGCAGGGCCCTGTATGATCTATGGCTTTCATGGCTCATAACTATGAGTGCAGCTCTACAATATCCACTGTGGGGTGGCACAAAGGTGTGTCCAAGTGGCTTGACACAGGGTCATCCAGGCCATCCCCAGGAATCTGCTGCTCTCAACCAGTGTTTTCTATGTTTACACCTACAGCTGACACTGGAAGACTCATAATTTCAATGAAAACTGCAAATGATTTAGCTTTGAGAGGCAACTCTTCCTCCATTTGGCTTAGCTGAGAGAGCAAAAATGCTGACATTCCTTTAGCTTACCTTTAGCATGAATAATATGAAAATTCTGCCATCTTTTAATAAAACACTTTGAGATCTAAAACAACAAACAACTATAGAAATGCATAATCGTGTTGTGCAGGTTGTTTACCTGCATGAATGTCAGAAGCATCAATAAGAACATAGAAGGCGCACAGCACCAAAGGCAGCATGTTTGCAATTGTAGCCCATGAGCCTTCCTCACTGTATGTCTTGAATTTCAAGTCATGAAAATTATAATGGAAGATCTAACAGTCTTTCACTTGAATAGAGATATTAATATTTATTTTGAGAAGTTTTGATATGTGAATCTACACATTTAATAATTGCATGGCTACTGATACAAAATAAAAAGCCCTGCTACTTCTGTTTCTGTAGAATCGTCCCATACATAAATATGTGGATGTACATACACCCTGTAGAGACAATCTTGCCAATCTTGTAGAGAAAAACTCTATTAAAAAAAAAATAGGAGTTGTAAAAGAGAAACTAATTTTCATTCTTCAGGGTATATAATAACAATGAGATTAAAATAAAAACTTTTTCCCCTAGACACACTGTACCTGCTGACTGAAAGATTTCTTGTATCAGGTATCTGGGATGGGCCAGACTTGTACCCATCTTTAAGAAGGGTAGAAAAGTGCACCTTGGGAACTACTGACCTGTCAGCCTCACCTCTGTGTCTGGGAAGATCATGGAGCAGTTCCACCTAGAAGCTGTGCTAAGGCAAATGGAGAACAGGGAGGTGATTCCAGACTGACAGCATGGTTTCTTCAAGTACACGAGTGGGTGGACTAGATGGCATTTAAAACATCCTCTTCCAACTCAAACTATTCTATGATTCTAATAATGACTATGCCACACAGTATGACACTTTCCATGATCCCGATCCCATGTATGAATAAGGAAGATCTAAATATTTATTGCTTGAGGAAGTAACTTATCAGCTTTTTTTTTACACATACCAAAGAACAATTATTTACAGAAGAGATTCATTCTTGTCAAATAACTTCATTTGGAATACCAAATTTTTTTCCGGTGTCATGCATTTTGATACAGAAGCCAAAACTTATTTCATGGGTTAGTATGTGACAGAAAGTGGGCAGAAGATTCTCAGAGCAAGTGAGAACAAGGTGTCACATACACTATTTCCCTGTTGCTCTTTATTGAAAGAAAGGGCTATCCTAGCTCAATTTTATTTCTTGCTTGTATTTGCAATATTCAGATATTTAATGTGTTCAAAAATGACAGTAAGTAGTCAGTGGCGGTACCTTGAGAAGCAGGACTATATCTTCATCCTAATGGCACTAGAAACTATTAATTTTAAGGACATCCTTTCCTTTCCTTTCCTTTCCTTTCCTTTCCTTTCCTTTCCTTTCCTTTCCTTTCCTTTCCTTTCCTTTCCTTTCCTTTCCTTTCCTTTCCTTTCCTTTCCTTTCCTTTCCTTTCCTTTCCTTTCCTTTCCTTGCCTTTCCTTGCCTTTCCTTGCCTTGCCTTGCCTTGCCTTGCCTTGCCTTGCCTTGCCTTGCCTTGCCTTGCCTTGCCTTTGCCTTGCCTTTGCCTTGCCTTTGCCTTGCCTTGCCTTGCCTTGCCTTTGCCTGCCCTTCCCTTTCCCCCAGAGAGACTGGAGAGCAGGTATCTGGTTTATACTAAAAGGGAGAAATATTACTTTCCTGCACAATTAATCCCATAATCATTTTTAGGGTTCTCAAGATTAAATAGAAGAATTAAGGTAATAAACCATGTAAATGGGCATTATAGAAGTAAAACATTTTCAAAATCAGATAAGAGACTGGAAATTAAATGATATTTAGAATTGCTATCAAATATAATAAAAGACAGGTGTTTAGCAATTAAAAAGGATGATCATTGTAACTGAGGCAGCTGAAAATGGTAAGAGAACAGATGTACCTTAATAGTACTTCCATATTAGTTCTATTTTAACAAAGAATGCTTGATTTTCATTTGCTTCCTTGAAAATACTGCACTACTGCTAACTAGTAAAAATTTGGAAGCTAGAGATAATAGTTTCATTCGCAGTTTCATAATACTATAAAATTGCACAATAAAAATAACTGTGCAATGGTTTTAAACATCATTTAGGAGCCTATTGCATAGTTATTTGCTAGACTTACTGAACATTAAATAATGCTTCTCAACTACAATTTCTAAAAACCATCAGACTGTGGAAGAAACGAACAAAAAAATCTGCAGGAGAATCAGCTGTTGACTTGATGAAAGTGCTTTCCTCCCTCATTCCTTCTGATCCTAGCAAGTCCTAATGATAAAATATCTCACTTAATATTAGTCTCTCTTTCCAGAAGACATTTTAATGACCAGGTATTTTACATTATTTATTTTCCTATTGGAGAAATATTTAGAAGAATTATATTTGCACTCTAGCATTTCATAACACTAAA
This sequence comes from Anomalospiza imberbis, assembly GCF_031753505.1. Classification (NCBI taxonomy): domain Eukaryota; kingdom Metazoa; phylum Chordata; class Aves; order Passeriformes; family Viduidae; genus Anomalospiza; species Anomalospiza imberbis. The sequence goes on from NC_089682.1 coordinate 104,421,499, forward strand.
TTCATAAGGATGCTTCACATTTTTAACAGGGTAATTTTAGAGAGATTTTCTAATGACCAATGCTGGCATTATATACATACAAATGTACATCAGACATAAGGTTAGATTTTTTAGATTTGGCTTTTTATTTTTGCAAATGTCATTTCACACACAGCTTGAGCGAAGAGGCATGTTTATATTCTTGATTGAATACCCTACAACCAAAGAATCTGACAGCAAGCTGAAGAGAAAGATTTCCCACCTCTGTAGATTTATGTCTATATCCAGAAGTTATACTGTAGATAATGTATTATAGATCACAGAGATATGTCAAAACCCACTTTCAAAAATATGTGAAATATAATGATGAAAAATACATATGAAATAAAATATTTACCTCAAACTTATCCGTACCTGATGCAAAATTTTCTTCTTTTTTTCCCCTTTTTCCTAATATAATTCTCCTCTGCCTTCAGTGTCACTGCCTAGTTGGCTTTCAAAAAGCATGTGAACTGACTGGCAGGATTACCCAGACTGAGAAAAGGCCTGTGCTCTTCTCTGATAACATGACCTAACATCCAAGTGAGAAAGTACAGACACCAGCTGTTGAGTCCATTGGTTGTTCCAAAGAAGCGTTCCTGGTGGGACCACAGCAACCATCTACTGAGTTTGGCCAAAAGTACATAATTTTCACATTGTTCACAAATTTAAGAGAATTATCAGAAAACTGTATCTGAATTTGTCATTTATTTATTTTTTATGCAATTGGAATTTATTGTAGATTAATTAATTTAAGGGGAAAAAATACTAATCTTTCTAGAAGATATACTAAGCATACGTATTCAGAAGTAAAATATCCATATTGGGTCTTAACCTGCTGAACAGAGATTTCTGTCTTCAGTGTTGTTACTAAGATCTAATACAGTTCTTATGTGCCTAAAATTCAGAGATGACAGAACATAGCTTTTAGATGCCGCAGGGGTGATTTAGGCTTTTATACTATGTAGAAGAAAATACTGGGACAAAGGAAATTATTCTTGTGTCAATGTTGAACTCCTGTTTTTTAATTTCCTGAAATGGGATTGAAAGTTTCATTCTAAAAAAAACAGAACTGACTGATGTGGAGTCAAAAAATGGCAACAAACCAGCTTCTAATCAGCTTCTAATGTCGCCTTTTGAAAGGAAGATAAAAGACAATGATAAGATAATGGAAGACAGGGAAATGTAAAAGAAAGGTGTGAATAATATAAAGCAACAGATAAATTTGTCTAGTAACTGAGGTAAAACTATAAAGTGACATGGCTTTCTCAGTCTGCTTAGATGAATGTGGTCAAACAAACTGCACAATAAAATTGAGATGTGTTTTTGTTTTCAGTAATTGAATTTACTAATAATCATTTGGGAAAAAAATCTTTTCAAAGCAAAGCAACAGTATACTGTTTACATCATTATTAGCAATGTAATTTGGTACTTAGTTTAAACATTTAGAAGAACATTTATACAGTTGGCACAAATTGTTCCAACTGTATAAAAAGATTTTTGGTGTGAAGTGTAACTTGGTACTAAGATTAAATTATTCTGTTGTCTAAGATTTCCATTTTAATAGTCCAATTTTGAAAGAGTGATTAATACATTTTAGTGGTTCTAAACTAAATATAAAGGAGAAACCCACCATATTCTCACAACCATTTCCCACCATATTCTCACAACCATTTCCCATGTGTTTGGCATTCTTTCCATATAATTAATGCCTCATTGAATTTAAAAGGCCTTTTGTGCAGTGACTCCAGTGTACTTCACAGTTATTATAACCCCCAACATTTCATGACACCATATGAACAAACAAACATACTGAGATGAAGCTACTCTTTCTACTGCATATTCATTTTACTGGTTTTGTACCACTGACCTAAACAGGGCAAAAATTTTGCACTTGCAACTTTCCACACAATTTGTGCCTATTCAAACTCAGTATCTGTTACAGAATCAGAAATTTGTGTGAGTTCTTCACAAAATATTTTAAGGCACTTTACAGTCTGAATACAATGAGAAGGAGGCCTTTCAGCAACTCTATTTCAGCATGGTGATTTAAATGTTTTAATGATGTCATACTGTTCCTTTCTCTGTTCTCAGTGTATACAAAAAAGTGAGTCTATGCCAGAATAATATTTATTTTACTTCACCAGGAGCCATTCTCTTAACAGCAGGAGAGATACCTATATGAGGTATTTGGAATAAAAGTTACCTCTAGGGTTATGCTTTGTGTGGGGAAAATCTTAATTAAGTTACATTGCAATATTGAAACTTGAGAATGAGGTCGTAGCCTGCTGTAGCATGAAAGCCTTTAATTTGCACACTTCTGTTGTATTGAATAATCAAGGAAAGTTTAATTGAGCACTCTAGAGCCCTGGGTGTTCAGGGTTTCTATGCACTTATATTGTGTTCTCTGCGCTGTGGTTCAACTCCACATAGTTATTTAGGAGCTCATTTAAGGCAATTAAAAACTACAGCTGGGTTTTTGTTGGACTGGCTGTGCTCAGCGTAGTTGGGTAATTAGACTCAAATGGATACCTTGCACCCACTTCAGCCTCAGAGTTGTGTGTGAAACAGAAAAACATTTTTTTTTCCTCAGATTTTTTGCTCTTACAGAGAACAAACAAATATGTGTTATTTTCAATAGGGTCAAAAATTATTTCTTCATTGCTAATAACAATTTCACACTCAGGTGATATTTTAAAAAGAATCCAAGGTAGCTTATATTCAAAATATTTTGGCAGCTCTAGGGATTTCTTAGTATTGGCTTAAATCCCATTTAAGATTCTTTGAAAATCTTACTAGCCTCAGATCTCATAAACCTGAAATGTTTGCTGGGGCTCATAAAAGCACCTAAGTGCCATTTATGTGTCAGTAGTTGCCTAGGTCTGAAAAGTAGGTCCTCAGAAGCCTGCCTCAGCTGCCAGGCATCCTCAGGGCTCCTGCATTACTTATGCAAACAGCTTCTGCAAAGCAGGTAGGCTGGCAGCTGAGCCTCTGCCTCCACACGTGCCCACAAATCCCCAGGCGACGTCCTGTTCAGGGCCATCGAGAGTGTTTCACAGCTGTGTCCTACAGGGAGTTACAAACCATCCTACCTGCTTGCCTCCAGCAGCTGGGAGGCACAGAGCGGCACTGCAGGGACATCTGCGCTGCTTGGCACACAAGGACCAGGGAGCCAGCTCAGCACTGAGCACTTCAGCGCAGAAACTGCCCCTGCATTTATTCCCTGGACATGCCTTGTACCATCCCAATTCACCCCCTTAAGGATGAATCTGCAGCCCTTGCTGGCCTGGAGGCAATCAGAATTACACAACATGTAAGGCCAGGGGTCAATTTTGATTCCATAATGACTGGTCACGGACAGTGAAACCCTTTCCGTTGCACTGAGCTTCCTACAAAACGCAGCCAGGGAAGACAGCTGGGTCCATGATAGCATTCAGAGGTTTAATTCTCAGCTACACCTGAGGAGATGCAGCAAACCCTCAGCGTACAAATACAGCATATTGTAAGGCAGAAATTCCTTTCTGAAAGTGGGGAGTGGGGGGAAAGTTGTACAAGGGAAAACAAAAAGCAAACAAAAAACTGATTCTTCAGGCTTGTAGTCTGCCCTTGGGTTAACAAAGATCAGCTGAAGCACAGAAGAGTTTAAATCGTATTCCTCAGACATATTTTGTGTGAAATGGACTAAATTCATCCAAGAAGCTACACGAGGAATATGCTGCTTCAAAACTCCCCATAGCCCAGCAAATGGAGAACAGTTTTAGAAAGCTGGAGTTGGAATTCAAGAACCTACTCCAAATCAGTCAAAATAAAGGCTGAAAAGCAATTTTCTGAACTACAGACATGGACATCCTAAGACCCATCGTGCTGTTTCATTGCGGAAAAGCCTGAGGAAACTGTTCTTTTCTTTAATATTTTCTGTTGGTTAACTTATACATCCGGCTTCTCAATGTAATGACCCCTGCTAAAATCATCATCAGGATCTGAATTTCCCCATGCATGCTTACAGACATGTGTATTATCTCTGACACTTCCAAAGGCAGAAAACCTGCTTGCAGAAATTCAACACATTTCCATGCCTAATGACACCAAGTACAGGAAATACTATGTGTGTTTTTTCCCCATTTGGATTTACACTACAGCCTGCACAGTGTTGGTTACCCTGCACAAATTGTTGCATCAATGTCATTATACTGCTTCTTGATCTGAGCTCCCTTATGTCTTTCCATAGTGTTGTTACAAGGTAGGCAGAAATTTCTAAAAATAAAGCATCTGTGTCTTTATCAAATTCAGGCTTCTATCTTCAGTTTTCAGAGAAGCATATATTTAGATCTAGTAAAACATGTACATGCCTATGCATAGCTAAAAGGAGAGTCAAATATTCAAAGAGATGGCAAGGAGAAATATGGTAAAAGCAAGAAAAAAAAAAACTTACTTCTAACTGCAGATTTGATGTGTTCTGAAGACAAACATATATTGGAAGACTAGAAGAAAAAGCAAGCTGCAACAGTAGGACTGAAAGACAGAATTTACTCATAGAATCCAGGAGAGGAGACATGAGAGTACCCACATCATTTTCCTTTTCCTGTGAAGCACTTGCACTTGTGACTTGCATAATGAATTCCATCAGAAAGAGAATTGGGTATTAAAGCTGATTTTCTCTGTTCAAAAGGTTTAGACTTTCTGCTTTATTTAGTTATTCTTTATGATGCCAAACTCTGAATGTAGAGAGCTGCAACTAATAATCCTATTATTCAAGATAATATATGAGTAGTAAATGTCTGTAGTAAGGAAACTATAAAGGAAAAATATTTTTCTTTAAAATATTCTTCAGTGATTTGAAAGAAATATAAGGAAGCTGTGGTCTGTCAAAGGCACAGAGTTAGACCAATTTTAGAGTAGTGTTACTACAAAGGTAGTTTTGCTTACTCGTCCTGCTTCATACTTTTTCTTTTTCTACATTAAGAGATGCGTGTCAATTTTATCAGTTTTGCACTGTTTTTCTTCCTCACAGGAAATATAAAATGTTCTGATTATAGCCTTCATTTTCATGTTAACAAGTTAAAAGAATTCTGAGGGGAGATTAAAAAGTATATGTATGCATCTGCATGCACATGCACTATGACCTGCTTAGTTATATTAATAGGGCAGAATATTGCTATAAACCTGAGGCAGATCTAAAATACTCACAAACTGTCATCAGTAACAAAGTCATAAAACATTCAGTTTATCTATTAATTTTGTACTTCAATAGCATTGGATGTTTATTTACCGTTGTGGAAGTGTAACTACAAGCACACAACCTCTTGGATTTTGAGATAACCAAAGAGAAGACAATAAGATATGAAAATTTCTATGGAAAATGGTCATGAAGGAAAATTTGACCTTCAGACCAGCAGATTTTTCTCATTCAGCAATATAATAAGAACAGTGTGCATTTTTTAATTGGCTTGTGACTCCTTTCCAATTTCCTGAAATTGTGTTGATTGAGACAGTTAAGAATATAATCAAGTTTGCAATAGTTGCTGATAAATTACCTACATTATTGTTATATAACATTAGGATTAAAATCTTAATTAAATAGACTCAATTAAAAAAACAGTTTGTGTGTGCCTCTGTGTTCCACCAGTGAAAAAGGAATTTACCAAATATGTTCAATGAAGGAGAACTTGTGTTGAGAATAGTAGTTCAATACTTGATTGATACTTTCTACAGTTTAATTTTAAGATCTTGAAAGTGGATAGGGCAAAACCTTCAGAAAATAATGGGTTTTTTTAAAGATTCAGAGTTTCTTTACCTCCAATTTAGTTTATTTTTCAGGTGTGCCTTTCTCCTACATGGTTTAATTTATTCATATTTTATTCCTGCTTGCTTTTGGCCTGTACTGAGAAACAAGCTGCCTATTAAATAAATCTGGACTTTTTCATATTTAAGGAAAGCAAGCACTCTATGTATTCATGTTTTTATACTGGTTCAGAATCCATTTATATATATTTTCAGTATAGGATGAGGAAACAGAATTGATATGCTAAAAAAGAAAGAGAAAGAAATTGTAAGCCTTCAAATTTCATAAAATAAAGCATTTGAGAATGGTAGTTTCATCAAAGCATCTGATCTTCTCAGGACAGCAATTAAAAATTTTTAAATTACCTACAATGACTGCTAGGTAGAAACAACCAAAAGGAATGCAAAATCAGATGCCAACATAATAACAGTCTTTTGCTTTGCTACACTTCATGTTGTGCTACAGTGAAGTTAGACCCCACTCCAACCTCAGCCCTATCACATCCAGTGGTCTGAGTTCACATCCTCTCCTTCCCTGTCAGTAGTATTAACTTTAACCAGAAAATGCATAATTGTGACAGTGACTTCAAAAGATTTAAACTTTCACATAAGAGTTCAGCACCAATGTGATTTTTTGGTTTTTAAAAGAGTTGCAGAATAAAATCTTATGACCTGTTCTGTGCAAGAGGTCAGGCTAGCTGGCCTTGGAATTTATTATTTCTAGGATTCTTCTTATCAGGATACATTTGAGACATCATGTATGGCGCAGAGGTCAGAATTGTTTTGATCACAACTTTTCTTTCCTTGGGTAAGAAGAATACTCTCAGATGTCATGAGTCAAATCCTGTACAAGCACAAGATATTTCCAGACATGTTCACCAGAAATCCAAAAGAGCAAAAAGTCCTTAGTGTTATCTTAAAGAGCTTTTGCTTTACAGACCCTAGGGAGCAGAGGGCCAAGGAACAGTCACTTCACAATGCCATGAGTATATCCACAGATACATCCACTGTGGCTGGAGATAACTTATTCACACAGAACCCTTTGCTGAGGCAGTACTACCTGAGCTCTGAGCAGATCTGCAGTTATTCTCACTTTTCAGAGAAGAGGTGGGTCAGGTCCAGTCCTGAAGTCTGTATTAGCCGTAACTTTATGAACCCATCCTCTTTGGGTAAGATACCAGCCTCATTTATGCCAGGTTTTTGTAATAATCTCAGAATAACCCTGCACTGTCACTGAACTCACATCTGCCTTACACCTACCCTCTGTACACTGTGTCACAGTTCAGGCTGCAGAATAACAAGGATGTCCTAAAAGGCCATGTCATCACTGTCTACTTTTAACTATTTCTTTTTCTACCTAGAGAATGCTTTAGTGAACATTACCTAATAGAGATAATAACTGTAATGCATCTTCCCTCATCAAATGGAAATGTAAGAAAATTCATTATTAGAAACCTGCTGAATTATATCAGTAATTACAGGAAGTTATAATGATTTAACTGGAAGAAGGGCATATAACCAAGAGCCACATGTAAGACAGAAAAAAGTCTGATTGAATATACAGAACTCCTAGATGCAAACCTCACATAATTGTGAAAAAATGAGTTAGAGATAAAACACATAAATATTGGGAGAAATCTATACTTCTGCAGAGGTAGTACAATCTCACAACTGCAGACTTATTTTTGTTAAGATGAAAGAACTCTGCAGGCCATAAGGGAAAATAATGGGGCAAATACATGAAAAAAAAAAGAGACTCAAATATCTAGAAGTGTCTGAATCTCATTAGTTGAATAACAGTTGAAAGTAGGAAAATTAGAAAACAAACTTCTACTTCAATGTGGTAAAGTTAGGGGCTGTGCCACAGAAGGAGACACATGCAATCTCCACATTTTGAAATATACAGGAAGACAGATGTACATTTTCAAACCACTCCCTAGTCATGACTATAATTCCTGTTCTGTGCTTTGGTGTAGCATTAATAATTACTAAGAAAGTCATAACCTGAGAGATAGTATTTAATAAGCACATTTTTCAGTTAGTAGAGCTTGCTGAAGAAGAACAAGGAAAAGATCAGTCTTTGGGAAATGGAAAAATACAGGGCTTCCTGTGTTTTAAGATGAGTAGTCATCGGTGTTTAGATCTGAAATGGCACACATATGACTATGTCAATACTATTTTCTTTGACAGAACTAGAGAATCCAATAACATTGCAACATCAGGAACAATAGTTAAGACAAAAAAAAAAAAAGGGAAAAAAAGAAAACATAAGCTAGTAACATCAAGGCTAAAACTTTAAGTATAAATGTGGAAGTCCTAAAAGAAGTCTAGGAAGGATGATTAGAGTGATAGTAAAGCATTTAAATAATTTTATTCTTATAATTACCTCACGTTCTTCCTTCAGCTTCATCTGAACAATTCAGTCTTTTATCTGGCAAAATTCTCAACTCTCTTTAGAGGACATTTTCAGAGGACTTTAAGATTGATAGCTCATCTATATATATCAGCATCTGGTGTTCTTGGGCAATTTATGACAGCTGAACCAAAGAAGTGACTACCCAGAAACATCAAACAATCAAGTTTTAAGTGTCTTTGCTATTTTTTTCCCCAAAACAAACATATTCCTGGTGATCCTGGGCAATGACTGATTTCCCCATCCCAATTTGCAGATTTCTACACTGTTCAAATTATTATCCTGCGCCAAATGCCTCTTTGGTCATATGTTGCTGCAGAAGGAAGATGAGAAATTAGATCAGTGTGCTGGAGGTATGGAAGAACAGAAAACAGTTAAGGGCCAGGCCATATATCCTGCAGCCATGAGGTGTGGTACCTCTGTGGTGGATGCAAGCTGACTGGTTTCCAAGGGCATGGCATGAAAACCTCACTTGACTTGTTCTATTTATCCACGTATGGTTTTTTTGGCTATTAAAACAATTCTGAAAATTAGTAAAATGTTAACAATCTCTTTTTTGGTTTTTTTTTTTTTGTTTTTTTTTTTTTTTTTTTTTTTTTTTTTTTTTTTTGCTTAGCAAGCTGCTCTCTGCACACTGGTCCTAAATTAAGTTAATCCTCTGAATGTTTCAGTGCTTCCTGCGTTCTCTGTGCTCCTCCAGTTATTTTCTGCTCAACAGGGGACCTTATTGGATTGGTTACAGTTGCAGTTCAACTAGAAATACACAAGAGAAGAAAATCTCATAAAAAGCCCAGATCATCCCTTTTAAAAATCTCAAAGAAGGTTTTTTATTTACAAATATTATAGGCAATATCATCTGATTTTTACCTCTTCTGCAAGATTTAGAGGTATTTGCCAGGTTTTTATATAAGCAAGGGGAACAGAGATTGCATATGTACTTATTTTACATGTAGATGTCAAAGTTTTGGCAGTAGGGGACTGCAGGGTTGACCTCTGTGAAATGAGAGCAGGGACTAACCAATGCCAGAACAGCTGACTGCAAAATGGACCTAACACATGACAGTGTTGAGCTCATCAGCCAAGCCTGTGGTGCCTTTGTGATGACATATTTAAGAAAGGGCAAAACACAGAAGAAGGAGGAGGTGCTGCAGGCATAGGAGCAGAAATTCCCCTGCAGCTCATGAAAGACCCTTGCTGGAGCAGGTGTTTCTCTGCAGCCAGCTGAGGATCTCATTCTGGAGCAGGTGGATGGATATCTCTGAAGGAAGCTCTAGACTATGAGGAACAGAGGAAAAGTGTGATGAGGGAGGAGGAGTACCACAACTCCCATTTGCCAACTCCCCCCCCCCCACCCCCAAAATCTTCTCTGGAAAAGATGGAGAAGTTTGGGATGAAGTTGAGCTTGGGAAGACAAGGTGGAGAAAAATTGTTGGTTTAAGGTTTTTCTCTTTTTCTCACTCCCTGAATCTATTCTAATTAGCAGTAAATAATTTTTTGCCCACAATACTAATTGGCAAATGTTCTCCCTGTCTTTATCTTGACCTATGAGTTTTCTTGTTCTATTTTCTCCCACTGCCCCACTGAAGAGACTAAGGGAGTATCTGGGTGGGAGTGTAGCCTTTAGCCAAGATTAGCCTACCACAGCTGTTCAACGTGGTAGGCATGAGTCCTACCCCAGTCTCCATTATGGACAACAGTGAGACTGCAGCGAAACTGGTTTTCAGTCAGTCACTCTGCTGTCTTTTGCACTTTTCCATGTGCCATGTTTGTTTTTAGAGCAGCCTTAGCACTTCTCACTATATTCTCAATGTGGTTTTCCACTGTCTGCAGTTCTACATAGATAATTGAGTTTGAGTGGTAACACTCAACATAATTTTGAAAAGACAATGGTTAGATGAAGTTTGCATTCAAAGATATATTTTCTCTATATTGTTTAAAATGGGATAGAGCAGAACATAATTGTGCAAAGGGAGCATAAGGGTAAATAGAGTTTATTGAGAAAATCTTCCATTTGGAAGATTTACATGACAATATATTTTTGTGATTAATGGAGCATAAAATGTTTAGCTTTGATGTTCTAATAGGTAGTTTACTTAGCCTTAGAGAAATGTCTAAGAAAGCAAAGGTGATAAAAAGATGATTAAGAAAACAAAAATTATAAATAAATACTATCTTGCATAATATTGTATAGACTGTATTTTTGTCACCACAATTATACCTAAATATTGTGAAAACAGTACAACATAATTTCTTTGATTTAGAATGTCAATAACCTGATTTATTGAGCGCATCTAATGCAGGTCTCCTACCAACTATTACTGCAATTATTTAAAGATTAAGACTCCCTAAAGGTACACAATATGATAAACTACAATAAATCCTCTAAAATGTATGGTCTGAAGATATCCCACTGAGCTACAGATAATGATTTATGGTCTGTTGGTAAGAGATGCAATTTAATTGCACTTTGAAATATTCCTAAAGCAGCAATCATCATGTCACAGAATACCTGCAAAATGTCAAACTCTAATTTATTTTCATGACAGTGTTTCTCTAATTTGTCTGTGGTAATCTTTCACTTTGAAGGCTTATCCACAGAAAATGAAATATCAAAAAAATTATGTTCAGCTGTCATAATTACCATGTGCCATTTTGTCTAAATTTTGTCAGAATGTGAAAACAGGGAGGTGACCTGGACTGTTATGGAGCTAATCATAATTTCCTTCATACTTACCAAGCTACAGCTAGTTTAGAACATTATGCCTAGTAATTTATAGGTAGATACATAGACAGAAGCTATATGTATTTCAGGAAGAAAATTAACTAATTTTTAGCCCCGTGGTTAGGTACCAACCTGCTTTCCTGTATTTTGGCACCTCTGGAACTGTAGTGCTTTTAATGGCATTAAGGTATACATCAGCATATATTTGGCCAGAGTGAAAGCTATCTTTCTCACTTTCATCAGGGGAAACAAAACCAAACACACACCCCCAAAAAACCAACTAACTAAGCAAAAAAACCAAAACCCCTCAGCCAACAGCAAATTAGATACTCTATGAAATTCCTATCCCCTTATCACAAACTCTAAATTTGCAAATACATTATTTCAGTCTATCCTCTTCAAGCAGATCCACTGGCTGTCTCCCTGTGGTTCTCTAGATGTTATTTGTGGTGGAGTCTCAGATGCTTTTTTTAAGACTTGGAAGTGCCCCAGAGATTTTTCCCTTTATCTCATAGTTGCCCTTTGATCTTTATCTCACAAGAATACCTCCTTAGCTGGTGCTGCAGGTCCATGCTGTGATTATGTCTGGATGCACTCCCCTCTGGTATCCACACAGAGGTTGTTCTTGGCTGTCCTAGAGGCATGTTAGTCAAACCACTGCAATTCAAACAGGAGCCTAAGGGCAAATCTTAGTTTAAAATTCAGTAATTGTGAGTCTGAATCAAATTATTACTCGTTCCTATATTCATGTCACGTGCCTCCAAAAATCTCTGCTCATGGGCACACACCATAAAGTTAGAACAGACAAATAACAAACCTGAAAGGCCTGCAGTCAGAAAGTATGGGGGAAGACAGGAAATCTTATCTGAAGGTCAATAAAAAACTGTGGAAGAAAAGTTGAAGGACTTCATTGAAAGCAGCAGTACTGTGTGTCTGGGCACTGCAAAGCAGTGTACATGGTTCTCAGGGGAGACACTGACTGGCCCTGTACACACACTTTGAGCCCAGGACTGACTTAATCACATATCTTAAAGGACAGAGAGAATTAGTCCCCTTCATTAAAACCAATGACAACTATGAATGATTTCCCTTCTAAACTATTCAAATTGTATATAAAGAACTGGTGAAAGAGCAGAGATCTTTACTATACAGACATATGCTTATAACAGTTTACACAAGCATATTTCCAAGCAGTTCCAGAGAAAAATGTATATTGTATTTCTTATTGTGTTCAATACAGCTCAGTTGCAAAGGTTTTAAAGTAATTTTGTGTATAAAGCTTTTGTAATCAAAGATAAGTAAATTGCCTCTTTGCAGAATTTAATGCTTATGTGCCACCTAAGAATTTTGAGTGAAACTTTTGCATGATTTGTTACTGCTCTACCGCCAGGAATCTTTGTGTCATAAAACAGAACCACTGAACAACTGAGGTCAGAAAAGGCCTCTAAGATCATCGAGTACAACCATTAATTGATCACATTTAAGTCCACCACTAAAACACTTGCCTAAGTGCTACATCTACATATCTTTTAGATAGCTCCAGTGATTGTGACTCTACCAGATCTCTAGGCAGCCATTTCCAATGCTCAGCAACCCTTTCAGTGAAGAAATTTTTCCTAATATCCAATCTAAACCTCCCCTCTTCACAACTTGAGGCCATTTCCTCATCCTGTTTCTTGTTACCTGGCAGAAGAAACTGACCCCCACCTTAACAGGTAGTTGTAGAGAACCATAAGGTTTCTTCTGAGCCTCCTTTTCTACAGGCTAAGAAACCCCTGCTCCCTCAGCTGCTCCTCATAAGACTTATGCTCCAGACCAGAAGTTGCCTTACTTCCTATTTATCTGAGCCATGGGCTGACTCAGCTGGACCTTGCAGGTGGTAAGAGTCAAAAAATCATCCTCCTTCTGTATTCTACATCCTCTTTCTGTATTCTACAGTGTTTTGGACACTGCACTGGCCCACAGTGAGCTGCACAGGAATAGAAATGGTTAAGCACAGAAAATTCTACCATTCAGTGTATATTCAGTACTGCTGGGTATTCAAGGTAGTCTAGATATTAAATAAGATGTTAGAGAACCTACCTTTTGCACACAAATTGCCTAATTTTCTTTGTGAGTCTTCCTCTTATTTCTTAGTTGTGATACTGTCCAAAGATCTGGTCTTACCTCATATATGTTTCCCTACCTGGAGAGAGAAAGCAAGACCACGTTCTCAGATGAATAAAACAAATGGCTTTCTTATTATCCTCTTATGGATGAGCTACCATCGTAACCCTTAGAATGAACAATTAAAACAGTTTGAGGCAAAGGAGGTTTGTTGCAAGACAAGAGGATATGTCACTGAAAAGTGTCCTATAATGTAATATTAAGCTCTAAAATTTATGGCTGTTTTCTTCCTTCTGGTGTTTTTCAATACACTTTTATTACAGGCTCTAAATTACACTCTCACAGAAAAGGTCTCTCTTTAAACCTTTAGGTCAGAATTGTTCAGATCTTTTCACACTGAATCAAACAGTTTCAAGCTGGCACAATCCTTGGCAGGCTTGTAAATCTTTCAACGATCTTATCCAATTACCCTTCATGGTCCACAGGCTTCTACAGTGTGATTGTTTCCTACCACGTGATGAGTTAAGTGCTCATGAAAGGTTAGGAACCAATAGAGTTGAAAAGTAAGCCAGCACATTTTTCTGTAGTTCAGATACCATGGTTGTACTTTGAGAGACAGTGTAGAGATCTATAAAAAAATCAGTCATGATCAAGAACACTGACTGTTTTGAGTGCAGAACTTAAAGCAAGGCCAGCAATTTTTAGTTTATTTTTATGTGTGACAAGGGATATCAGGAGAAACCCAAGACTTACCATTAGGGTTTTGCAGCCAGCATTATTAAGGATCAGAAATCCTCTACATTCCAACTGAAAAAGAGATATTAGCATCCTATGAGGAAGTTCAAGCTGTCTCAGAAGTTGTTAGGAAGAAGCCTGTCTCCTCTTGGGGCTGTGATTGCTGTGCTACACTGGAAGTTCGAAGGAAACATCCCTTGACACATCACAACCAGTGCTACACTAGGTACCATTAATTACACAACGAGCCCAAATGGGAAAACCCAATTCCTCAGGAAGAGATTATGGACTAGCCAGAAGGAAGAGATTTTGGAGTATTGCATGACAAAGTGACTTGTGCCCAAGAAGCCCTACCAAATAACAAGTTATCAGAAAATGAAAAAGGCTATGCTCTATCTACTGATGGATCCTGCTTTGTGGTATGAAACCATGGGAGGTGAAAAGCTGCGGTGTGGAGTCACACACAACGAGTTGTTGGGGCTGCTGAAGATAAAGGCAAGTCAAGCCAATCTGTTGAAGGGAAAGCTATCCAACTAGCCCCAGAGATTGCGGAGTGAGCAAAGTGGTCTGTACTCTATCTCTGTACTGACTCCTGGATGGTGGCTAATGCTTTGTGGGGGTGGCTGCAGCAATGGAAGAGCAATTGGCAACGCAGGGATAAACCCCCCTGGGCGGCTGCATTATGGCAGGACATCACTGCAAAGGTAGAAACCCTGACTGACTCTGAAGGTACGCTTACATGCCCAAACTCTGATGTTCACATGCCCAAAAGTCATGTCACTGAAAAATATCAAAACCGGTAGATAAGGCTGCCAAAACTGAGATAGCTCAGGTGGACTTGGACTGGGAGTGGAAGGGTGAGCTATTTATAGCCCCATGGACCCATGGAATATCAGGACGTCTAGGAAGAGATGCAACATGCAGGTGGGCTTGTGACTGAGGGGTAGACCTGATCATGGAGGCTATCAAAGAGGTCATTCATAAATGTGAGATGTGCTGCAAACAAGTGAGCCACATAAGTAAAATCTCCTTGGAATCTCAGATATAAAATCTAAGGAAAAGGAGGAGGAAGAGATGCTGTCATTCATTGTTTCCAATGGCTGCCTTCCAGAGAAACCGCTACAGGTGTTGAAGCCCTGCTTTCTGGGAAGGTGCTGAACATCACTTGCTGAAGGGAAGTAGAGAATAAACTTTTTTTTTTCCTCCACTTGTGAGGGTGTAGACTTTAACATTTGCTTTTGTAAATCGACTTATCTGAACCTACGAGCCATTTTCCACCTTTTTTTCTCTCCCTAGTCCAGCTGGGAAGGGGAGTGATAGAGCAGCTTGGGCACCTGGCATGCAGCCAAGGTCAACCCACCACAACATCTAAGGTCTTAAATCTTGTCTAGGACCACAAAATAGATCTCATTTTATCTGTACCTATCATAAAACTTAGTCTTTGTTATATGTAATATACTTTCTTCAGGAAAAGTAGCAAGAGGTCACAGACTTCCTAGGGTTTTTAAATACGAAAAGGATTATAGCGAAGAGTCATCTTTGAAGAAAGCACCTTTTTTGTTATTTTATATATTTTTGTAACATATTCATTAACTAAGGGAATATAATAACTAAATATTTACTAAGGTATTTGTTAACATCAGAAAGAATTTTCAATGTCAGCAGGTTTAACCTGCAGTATTTATTCCACTGACCTATAAACTGCGATTACCAGGCTCTTGCAGAAATGGAAGAAAATCACTAAATCATTTTCACATGTAGCATAAAGAAATATTATTTAATCTCACTCTCTTGGCCACTATTACTAGAAAAATACTCCTCCAAAAATATGACATGGGTAATAAAATCACAGTTAAGAATAAATGAGTAAATGCATGCTGTATCTCTGAGGGAGAGCTTAAAGAATTATTTTCTTTGTAATGCAAAAAAAAAAAAAAAAAAGATATTGCACTGCGAGAAATCCACCTGCATCTTGAACCTGTGCTTGAACCTGTGTTAGTGGCCTGTAACTAAGCTCTGACATACTGTAATTTCAAATTTATATATACACACATATTAAGATATACATGTTAATTTTGTTAGGTAGATTTATGTTTATTTATATAAAATTTTCTCTTTTTTCCCACTTCACATTAAAAAGAACTGTTATTTCTCAGCTGAAGAGTTATATGACAATCAACCAATATTTCAGGACCTGTCTTTGGTACTCCAAGACCTTTCTGTGTCTGATTTTCAATTGTATCTTTTATAATTATTCATTTATATTGGTACAAGACAGCAGGATCTTGAAATGGGAAACTTCACACTATGGAACTGACTGAAAAGCAATCAACACAAGTAAAATTAGCTCCTTGTTAGTTCATTTATTTCTAACACATTTCCATTCTGAATAGGGAAATTAAGTTAAAAGCTTTCAATTTAACAGATTGTGCTTCATTGTATTGTTACCTCAACAAAGCTTGTACTCATGTCAAACAAGCATGTAAAATGGAGGGAGGAAATAAAAGCTCAATATGATGCCAAAGTCCATAATTAGAGGGCTTATATATATATATATAAGAAATATACTGTTAGTCATTTAAAGAAAAATATTAAGTTGGTCTGGGTTTCTGCAGTGTTCGACCTTTCTAGAACTTTCATATTTATAGATAAAAAAATATTCCACCTAATAACACTTTGTTCAGTTCAGATTCTGGTGAGCTTGTCAATGTCATGTCACCCCAAACTAAATTTCATTTATAAGCTCATCTATCATATGAATAAAAGGTCACGTCTTGGTTTACAGCAAGAAATTGCTTATTATTTAAAAGGAATTTTCCAGATCCAGTGGGAGACTAGTGCTGCATTCTGAAGAGAATGTTCATTACTAATGGTGTTGCTTATGGTTATTCCACAAAATTAAAAGCTACAACACAGAGCTGGAATTAAGTGGACAAGGGTTTTTCTATGTTTTATTCACCAGATCTGTTCTTTACAATTTGAGTACCCACATAAGTTGTTGACAATTGCGCAGAAGGTCTTTTTATATGGTGTTTAACCATAGCCTTGGAGTTTTTCATCTTAACAGATGTACAGGAGGAAAATGGAATAAAGAAAGCTGCACGGGAGCACTCAATACAGATAATAAATTTGAATGGTCATCAGCTATGTGAGGAATGTCAAACTTCTATATAGAACTGCACTTCATTGAAATCACGTGCATAAATATTTCACCTCAACTGGTAGTGTCTATTAGAGCAGGATCAATAGTTTTGTGTACCATAAACATAGTCAAGGCCTATAAAAATTGGTGTGTGTTAAAGAAAAAGAAAATGAGAAAAATATTTCACTTTTTGAATTCAGAAATGGACAGAATTTTAAAGATGAAGCAAAAAAAAATACTGCTCTAAAAAGGTATATTGGTGCTTTTGAGTGTCCTATGTTTTTTACTAAAAAAAAAAAAAAAAAAAAAAACCAAAAAAAAAACCAGAATCACTACTAACTGAGTTCTGTAAGCATTTCTCCAACATTTTCATGGGTTTGATTTTTTTTTTAAGATTATTTGAATAATGATTGTTATTAGAAAAGATTGAAGACCAGGTAAGGTTCCAACAAATCAACCCTATTCTATAAAAGGTGAGAAAGGAAGGTACAAGTAACTGCAAACTGATTAGCATCCCATCTCTCCCTGGGACAATCCTAGAGCAGAATCTCATGGAAACAATGTTGAAACACATACGAGACACGGAGGCAGAATGGCTTTTCTGAGGCCAAATGTAAAAGACCCTCACAGAGAAAACCATCAGAATGTAGTGAGCAACTGAATATTCTAGCCTATCATTTTGATTTTGATACTTTCAGGCTCTAATTCAACTGATTCACCTTAATAAGAAGACCTCAAGAGTAAAGAAAACTTTTGTTTGTATCTTTTATCTACAGTCATTGTATAATACTTTTCTGGAATGAAAAAGGTTATGTATCCGCAAATGGTGCCATGTAAAATCATGGCACCATTCCAAAGATTATATTACCATGTTGTAGCTATGTCAGTCATTAAGATGGAAAGTGTCTGCTCTTACTGTTAGCTTTTGCTTACACTTGAACCATTTAGAGTCTGTTTTTTAATTCAATTGTGGGCTGACAATCATTATTGATGAAAATGTATAAACTGCCAGCTCAAGCTGTTATGTCATGAGTAATGTTTCAAACCTTGAAGGATTAGTCATTATGAAGAGGGAAGGCACAAAACAAAAGGCATATCAATCCAAGCAAATGAAAATTATTGCAGTTCCCAGTATAATTCAGAAAGGTTTTTGAGCCTGTTCAACTTGTGAATGGCCACTTACAGCTCTAGAGGCATTCAGTGATGGGTTGGGTTTTTGGAAGACCTATTTGCATGATCTGTGGCTGAGGGAAACAGTAAATTGAGTCATTCCTGAATTATTTCTGCAGTGTGAACATTCATTTTGAAAACAGAGATAATCAAGGTTTTCCACAGAGACTTTCCCCAGAAGAGGTATAAACAATTTTATTCACACCTTCTACAACTTCAAACTGAGCTTTTATCATTTTTTATTGTCAATTTAATTAAATTGAAGATGAAAAAATGCATTCCATATTTTTCCAAAATTATTACTGACTTCAGTAATTATTCTGTTGATTTTTTATTTTCTCATTTCATCTGTCTTTTTGATTTATCAAACTGATTAGTACAAAATGGAATAAATTTGAAAATGTCAAAAGCTTTTAAATAAGGTCATTCAGGGAAGCTCAAAATAATTAATTTATTTAATTCTTAGTACTTAAGATAGAGTAATTTTTTTTTAATTTAAAATGTCCAGTTCCTGTGAAGTTGTTATTCTATTCCTCATGCTTGTCGACATATATCATTTAGATTTCCCAGGGTTTACGTGAGTAAATACTAATCTGCACTTCTACCTCAGAATCACTTTATGGTTGAAGTCGGACAGGACCTCTGGAGATCATCCAATTAAATCCTCCTGCTGAAAGCAGGCAGCTAGAGCAGGCTGTCCAGGATTATGTCCAGTTGAGTTTTTAATATCTCCGAGGATGGAGGCTCCACAGACTCTGTGAACAATCTGCTCCAGGGTTTCATGGCCCTCACAGTGAAAAAGTTTTCTTATGCTTAAACGGAGTGTGATGAATTTCACTAATGTTCAATGTGGTGAATTAACCAACATTGTCTTACACATTCTGACCAAGCCCCTCTCACTTCTGCTCAGCAGGATGGAGAGAAAATAATATTTTAAATGTCATGGGATCAGATAAGGACAGGGAAATCCCTCGCCTTTACAATTACCATCACCAGCTGCACAACCAGTTCAATGTAAGGGATCCATCCACTTGTCCACAATCCTTTCTGATTCACCAGAAAGATTAAGAATACAAACATTGCATTAAGAAATAAAGCACCAGAAAAAAGAAGGCAGCAGATATTCTAATTTGAGTGACAAAGCTGCAAGTCTCATTTTAAATAGAAAGGCTTTTGAACTTGGCTGTTGTAAATCAGAATCTGCCCCATGAAGTAATAAAGAAAACAAACTAGAATTTCTATTTTCCTCTATTCTCAGTCCTTTGTTCTATTTTTTTTCCCTTGGACTGTAAACTTCTTATTGATTTTTTCACTATCTGCACCACTCATTCAATAAGCTTATCACCAAACACGGCCCTAAAAGATGCTCAAAAAAAAGAGAAAATGTGGTATCTATTCTCCTTCAGTAATAACTAAATTCTCCTTAGTTACAGAGGAGCCCTTATGGAAAAAATCAAATTCCAGCAAAAAGTGAGAAGATGGAGTCAAACATCATATTTACCAGCATGAACACATGTGAAGATCTGGTCAAAGGACAAAGGAAACTATTTGCTGGGATGCATCCTTGAAAACAATAGATTGATAGTTAAGGTTCACTGCTTCTCCCATATGTTTAAAATCTGGAAATGCAGGAGTGGGTAGATTCTTCATGTAATGAGATATGTTTGATACCTTTATAACCTAAAGCAGAAAAAGCAATGACAGACCAAGATTTTCTTGCAGGAATCCTCTAGGATCATGTAGAAGAGGTGATATACTGTCTTCTACAGAAAATAAAAAAACACACCAAAAACCCCCAAAATCAACTCACAGACAGCCCCATAATCCTACAAGAATCCATGGGTCTTTTTGACTCCACACAGGTCCTCATAATATTTCTGTGATATTCTGTGATTTAGACTTCTTTTGTTCTACATAGTCCCAGTATCTATGTTTTCAGTGTATCACTGTATTTCAAACTTCATAAAGATACTCTTCCAAAATCCATGGTATCTTAAAATATTTTCATAAATATAACATTAAAAGTAGCAAGATGCCAAAGTCTATATCTTTGATCAGTTTCATATATTTTACAACATAACAGAAAATGAGTTATCTGTGTTACTTGAAAATTGACTCAGTTTATCTATTTGAAAAAATGTGATTTGACTGAAAGGAGTTGTACAAAAATAAACAATCCAGAAATAAATCATATCAGACAGAAAAACCCAGACACCCAAGAAAACTTAAGAGATGAATGTTGCATCCTGGGTTTAGGTTCAGATTAGGGGTTCTGATATATGTTAGTGAGCCGGTTCTGTGTACCCCTGCGTACCCCCATGCTCCCCCCGCAGTGGTCCACTCTGGGTCACTTACCATTGGAGCATCACCATGCCAGTCCTGTAACCACCCCCCGGTCGACTCCTGAGAATTCAGTGTCTGTTACCCCACCCCTGCATTCCCGTTCATCCCGGAACCCAGTACAAAACCCTGTCGCGCTCCCATTGGTTACTATGTTCCACGTCACTCCCCCATAGTCTGTCCCCACTGGGCGAGGGGGGCTTCCGCCCCCGTCGGCCCGCCCCCTATAAAACCCCACGTGCCCCTTTGTTTGGGGCCATTTTTGCCCATGGCTTGAGAACAGCTGCATTATCCACCGCTGCAGCCATGCAGGAATAAAGAGTTTTCAACCACGTGAGCAGGGTGTGCCACATTCTCTCACCCTTTGTCTCACCTCAGCGTCTGGCTATGGCATGGCAGACCCATGTGGAGGCACAGCCCTAGAGCTCCACACAAAAGTGGAGGCCCCAGTCTGGCCGAGAAGCAACACGCTAGCCGGACACCCCCGCTGCCCGGGACCGGGGGGAAGAAAAGCAAAATGTCACAGATGAAAAGGACGCAAGTTCCTTATTTGTGTTTTAGTATTAGGGCAAACATCTCTGAGATATGTGCATTGTGAGTACAGCTCCATCTCACTGGCTGTACTCGTTTGGGTGAATAAATGGTGCAACTATTTAGAATTAACTAATCTGAATAACTTATAATCACCTCACAGGATTCAGGAAAGAGGTGTCTTAAAGATCATAATTATCATTAGTAGGCAGATATGGCATTATTTGCAAAAATGGAGGAGGGCAATGATATCTGGCATTCTTTCTATTTAACCCTGACAAAAGAGCAAAATTGTTTGGTTTGCAGAGATATGCTCCAGATTCAACTCATCAACAAAATGTACAGGAAAAGATTTGAAACTTGGAGGTAAGGTTCAGGGGATCTACGGAGTATTCATATACTAAGCTTTCCTGTAGATTATTACATGAGCTGAAAAAATGTCTTATTTGTCTCTATTTCTAAAAAGTGTTCTAAGAAATAAAATCTTAGAGCTCTAAGAATTTATTCTTTAGTACACTTGAAAAAAAAGGTCTCTCATATACAGAAAAGCTTTCTATGCAGCTCTTTTTGAATATGACTTTCTGTTACTAGCTTCTGTGTTCAACAAAGCACTGATTCAGCAGCAAGCCTTCTAGAAGTAAACTCTTGGGGATTTTTCTATGTAGGATTTCTTATAAGATTAATTCTAGCTTCTTTTAGTGACCATTCCTTTGGTCAAACTATTCAATTTTTACCTTTGGATATAAACAATTTAGACTGACTTACTTATATGTGCAAACATTAAAAAAAAATAATTCTTAATCTGGACAGAAAATTATAGTTGTGAGGCTTTCAGACAGAGTTTCCTACAGAATTATAATTGTACTTTTCAGCTAATATTCTACTGATATGCTTCAATATCAGAGACACCAATTATTTAAAAATACTGCAATAAGTTCTACCTTGATGCTGTAGAGACAACCCCACAGACAGGAAGCTAACAATGCAGAGATCAGAAGTACCTCTGTTTAGGTAATCATTACTATACCTCCTACTGGCTTTCACAACTTCAAAGGAAAATCTGATCAATTATTTCCTAATGGGTGGACATGGAAATATAGTGTTGTAGATATGTAACCCCTCCATTATGGTATTGAGCCAAGTTTGACAAGTCTATTGCCAAAGAGTGAATCAGATAAATAGTCAGTAGCACAGAAGGTTTAGGGCTTGATGTTAAGACTTCTTGATGTCCAGAAGTACCAGCTGAATGACATAAACTTTTCATATGAAGAATAATTTTCAAGATCTTTGGAGGAAAAAAAAGGCTTTTATCCTGGCTAGCAAGGTAAACGCTGGCCTATTTTATACTAGGAATATGCAGCTCTCAAGTGTCCAAGGATGCTCATACATGAACAAGGATTTTTACAGAATCAGTTAAACCATAAAGGAAAAAAAATCAAAAAACCTAACACCAAAACAGGGAAATGAAGCAAAGTCAGTATTTTTACAATCTTATAAATTTTCTAATAATTATGCTTTTGATAACATAATATTAATTTGTAATGCTGTACTGTTTAAAATCTCTCTAAGGAGTTATGAAAGAACAAGTCTGTTGTGTCAGGAACAGTTCAAATTTAAAACAAAATACAATCACCACTTCAGAGAACTTTCCACTACAAAGATTTAATTAATAATCTTTAATCCATTTGTCTCACCTTAATTCTGTTGAAAACCTAGTAAGAGGAGCAATGCACTGAGCAGAATTACACTAGCTGAGCTAAATTATCCTGTGGCATGCCAATCATTTTCTTCCAACAAAGAAATAACCCTGTGCTGAAATGTCACCTGTGATCCAGGAAACCGCTATTAAAAATGAGGCTCTGAATATAATACACCGCAGAGGATAGAAGAAATCATCCAGGGAAGGATACCTTAGGAAACACAGATGAATGTCACCAGAGATCATCACCTCCACCTGTCGTGCTGAACTTTCCTCTTTCACCAATTTTAGCCTTGGATAACTTTTTATATTTCCCACTGGACTTAAAAGAGATCCAGCTGATGTTAAAAGACAAATTTGAATTCTTTGGTTACTTGAATGTCCTAAGGTGGAATGGCTTCATTGGGTTTAAGGCAGCTGAAAACTTTGTTTTCTCTGACCATTTCAGTAGGACACATTTTCACAGAGTACTTTTAAATTCATCAACAACAAAATGAAAGTAATATGAGTTACTTCTTGACATGATCTTTTTCAGATTATTTGAGATCTTCCCTGAATAGTACAAGAAAATAGTCACTAAATAATATATTCTCTTTCTCAGGACAAACCAGCATCACATGTCAGATTAATTATCTCTCCTAATTTTCTGTACATAATTAAGACAGTAGAATAGAACACAGTAATAAAACATGCTAATAACACTTTACTTCCCCTGGATTTTTTACTTTGCTCTAAAATTTTACTTAGATAACCTGGAAACCTCTTGGATTCACAGGAATAGATAAATCCCATGATTTTTAAGAAGATTATAAATTACGTGCAGATTTCATATAGATTGACAGGAGTTTTTTCATTGACCTTAATGCAAAATACAATCTACAGAGGAGTAGATTATGAAGATTTTCAAGACAGACTGTACGCATATAAAATAGCATTATTTTGGAGAAATTCTTCAAAACTAGGGTGTATATGCTCTGGGAATGCATTTGCTTTTCCAGAGAGAAGCAGTGGCAAAGACAGTTCATACATGGGCAATTATTTAAATCTCGGTTGACTCCTTGCAAGCATGCTTTTGCTTGCTCATTATTCTTGTGATAGCCTACCCTTAATTCTGTTTATCTGAATATTTCAATGGACTTTAAACATTTTGAATAACCAGAAATAGGTTTCATGGATTTTCAGTCCACAAGTAATGACTGGACACAGCTTTGATCTTTCCTTAAC
The DNA here is from genome assembly GCF_031753505.1 of Anomalospiza imberbis. Taxonomy (NCBI): domain Eukaryota; kingdom Metazoa; phylum Chordata; class Aves; order Passeriformes; family Viduidae; genus Anomalospiza; species Anomalospiza imberbis. The sequence goes on from NC_089682.1 coordinate 104,445,380, forward strand.
GGTAGATCACTAATTTTCATCTACTTAATTCCAGTCTTAATAATCTGCTTTCATTATATTACCTCCTTGGAAGTTCATTCTCATATCCCTATACACTCGCAAGGAAAATCTTCTGCTCATCATTTCCTTTGGATTTTCCCAGTCATATGCAACACGAAATTTCAGATTACGGGCTATCTTCCTTCGTGTGCCTGGGTGAAGAGTGCCAAGCACAGTATCCATGGTCAGCACTGCTGCAAGTCTACTATCACCAGTAATAAAAGGTAAAGCTGTGCCTGAGTGTGTGGGCTACCTCCAACATGAGCTCTGCAGTCCCTCCGAGGGTTAACTGAAGCCGGAGGAGCATAATTTAGCTCAATGAAATTGTGGGTGTGCTCATTTCCTGGTGCTGAGCATCCTCACTTGGGCTATTTCAGTGAACACAAGGCTGCATTCGGGGTGTCTTGTGATCAGAGCAGTTCTGGAGAGGTCAAACCCCCTGCTGCAGTGTCAGCCTTTGAAACTGAAAAGCACAAAGGAAGCCGCAGGGAGTCAGGCCTCTCCTGCAGGGCAGGCAGCAAAATGGACTTTGCTGTGTTTGATTATTGTGTCATTTGTTCTCCTGCTAGTCAGCCTGGTCCTGCCCACCTTCCCAGAGAAAACTAGCCTAATTTCCAAGAATTTTTTGCTTTTCGAGACAAAAAGGTTCGGGCTTAGGTTTTCTTAGTGGAGTGGAAAAAAGGGATCTTGATCTGTTTTCTGTATCAAAATGTAGTTTCATTTTATTTTCCTTGAGGACACATTATGACAGGTGCATTAAGGAAGAGGTGGAATTATCAAGAATTAATCAGAATTGTTTGGGTAGTGTGTAAATTCATTACTTTCAGAGAGTGTATATATTTTGTGAAATAGAATACACACTGACATGTTAGGATAGATCTTTATTTGTCTTAATGACCAATGAATATATCTGTATGATGGCATTTGAACTCATTTTAATTTTTAATTTGAATTAATTACCATAACTGGAGTTAAGTCTTCTGTTACCTTTGTAATAACCCACAATAAACACTTGTGACGTGACAAGACCTACACTACCTTAACCTTGTATTTTAGAAAGGGTAGCCCAACAGCAAACTAAGAAAGAGAAAAACAGTAAACCCTACTAGCATGGATTATTTATTGACAGTGATTTACAAAGCCTATTGCAAAATTTCTGTTGATTTGCTGAAAAACTTGAAGAGTTTTACTACTTATAGTGAATTTCCAAAAAAGTCTATATTTCTCACAGGGCAAAAAATTCACAAAGAAAAGGGGAGGTTATCTTAAAGTAGATTTGAAACTTTTTTATCTGAAAAAAGAGACAGTTTGGCTTTGTGCCTGGAAATTAAGCACCAATTCAGTAGTTTTTGTATTCATAAATGTAAAGCAAAGAGATTGATATTAACATTAATGTAATTCAGAAGAGGCAGGATTAATAAAAATAAGAATTAAAAAATGGAAATATATTCTATCTGAACTCATTAATAATATGTTTTTCTTTTAGAATTTTACCTTGGAAAATATTAAGAGAATAACTCACATGTCTATCTGGGCATAATTCTATATGGAAAACAAGGCAAAAATACAAACGAAAATGTATGGGTCATATGTGGAGGGAGTTCCAGAGGATAAATAGCATATCTGGGGACTCTTTTGGCCCTGGAACCTCTCTAGCATGCAGGAACAAGCAGGGGATGCAACACCCAAGGAAGTCAGCAATGTCCCAGCCTTTTTGTCTTTGGTCTGCCAAATGGAAAATTTTCAAAGGCAGTCACCATTGCAAATCCTGTTTCCAAATCAATTTAAGAGGTTCACACTGTAGGGACCTCAAGAGTGAGAGGCTTTAATCTGAGTCATAAGTGAGCCAACAGCAATATAGAGAGAAATTAATAATTGCACCATAATAATGCATTTCCTACATTTTTTCAGCTTACAAACCCTTAAAAATGGCATTGCTTCTGACCTGAAGTAATGACATCTTAAAAGAGAACTTGATCTTATAACAGTACAGAAAAAACCAATTAGCAAAGTGTAAGCAACCTGTTGGTGCATGAAAATTTGAAAGTAAAACTTCTGTGTGTCCATTCATCGCACGTGCCCCTTTTACCAAATGAGAACAGTAAGCATTTTCAGGAGGTGATCCCTGTGATTTAGACAGATATGTGGGAGAGATGTACTGTCTTTTAGAGGTGATATTTTTCTCTCCATTGATCACCAAGGTGACCTAGCATGAACTAGATCAAGTTTTGATGTCTGCTTTGTAGATAAGTTGAGAAAAAATGTTTCTCAAGTTAGGTTTTTGCCCTTTCTTTCTGAAATAAAATGTTCAGGTCCCTCCAATCACAGAGAAGTTATGAGAAATATTTTTTATTCAAGACTTATATTTCCCTTACCTGGAAACATTTTTAAATGTCCATTTGGTCTTTCGGAATTAAATTACATAAATTGCAAAAAAAAAAAAAAAAAAAAAAAATTAAAATGCTCAAAAATAATTGAAAATAGAAAAACAGATTTCACCCAAACAAAATTTTCTCAGCAATATTAGCCACTCTCTGTCTTTTTTGGCATAAGCATATTAACAGCTTTGAAAGACCAGCTCTGACAGCCCTAAGATATTGTATCTGCTTCCCTCATTCATTTGAGAAAACATAAAGATTACTTATCACGATATTGTGTCTTCATTAAAAAAAAAAAATATAAAAATGTAAAGTCATATTGAATAGGTCATTCCTTTATAGCTATCATGGATTCACTAAAATAATCCATTTTAAAATAAAAGTATGATTTACAAAACAAGGAAATGTAAAATATATATGTTATAGATACATTTTTTTTTCTCTTAATATATTTGCTAAAATTATAGTGAAAGAGAGCCAAAGGTTTGGGCTTTTTTTCCCATGATTTCCTGAAAAAGCAGCTATGGAAACTACTTTAATAACCTCAGGTGAGTTTTGCTTGTTAGTGTAAAGAAGTGTGTTGGTTTTGGCTGGGATAGAGTTAGTTTTCTTCACAGTAGCTGGTATGAGGCCGTGTTTTTGTTTCATGCTGAACACGGTGTTGATAACTCAAGGAGGTTTTTGTTATTTCTGAGCAATGCTTGCACAGTTTCCTGCTCTTTTCTGCCTCTCAGCCCACTCCAGCAAGCTGGAGGGCACAAGGATTTGTGAGGGGACACGGCTGTGACAGCTGCCCACCACTGAGCAAAGGGAGGACAGCACATGGCTCAGGGTATAGACTGAGGGGAATGAGCTTTGCTTTACCTGTGCACACAGCTTCTGCCTTACCTATTAATCTGTCTTTATTTCAACCCACAAGTTTTCTCATTTTTACCCTTTCTGTTCTCCCCTCCATGCCATTGGGCCAGTGGGACTCAGCAAAGAGGTGCATGGGGTTCAGTTGCCAGCATGAGGGTGTGTAGCTCTGTGTGGAAAACTGTGATTTTGGCCATGTTTTAGTTTTAGCCCCTCTTGATTCCACCATCTTGTTCCATACCAGGGTGAAGTGCAAACAACGTCCAGAGCACAATTCATATCTATCTTACTTCTTGTCTGAGACTTTCTTTTGAAATCCTGGGACCAGTGCTAGTGCAAGATGCAGCAAGGAAAAGCTTCTGTTAAGAAGCTAGAGGGGTTTAGGCTGTCTTTTTCAAAACTACTTTCTAGTGACAGAGTCTCACAGGCACTTCAAATTCAGGTGAACAAAAAAGCTGCTGTTGGTCAACACAGTATAAACATACACAAAGGGGATCACAAAGACCTTTTCTGACATAACTTTACACTTAAGAAAGAGGTGTACTATAATAAAACAAACAACAAAAACCAAACCAGCAAACAAGCGAAATAAGCCATTTTGTGGCATTTGTTTTCTGGAAAATCTGAATGTTTCATATCTAAGGTAGACTACCAGACCTTACCCATTTCCTATGTGGTGATCATTTCTGTCCACATTTGATGTCTCCATGTCAAAGTGCTAGTGATGAAAATGGGAAATTTTTATAGAAAGCATTTGAAATTTATGGTGCAAAGGGTCCATCAATGCAAATTTTCACAGCTACAGAGTAAAAAAAAAAGTATTCATAACAACTGCAGATTTGCTTTAAAAACATATGTTATCTCCCTTTAAAATGGCTTGATAATATGGATAAACCCTTTATTTCTTTAAATTTCTGAATAGACAAGTTTTCCTCTCTCTGTGAACAATTTGAACAGTCCTTAGGGAAGAATACCTTGAGGATCCTACCCAGACTCAATTCCACATGGTATGTCTCCAGCATCATTTTTTAGATTTTAACTACTAAATAATTTTCCTGATGAAATTATTTAGTTAATATAGAAAATCAAAGGTTGCAGATAGTTCCTTTTTTATTTCTTGATTTAGAAGGTTCATTTTATTGTATTTAGTGCAGAAGAATATTTCTATTCTGACAAGTGAAATATCCTGAGGGGAAAAAAAAGTGAAGGGCTTCATTTTCGCTAACAGAATGTCTATGGCATTCCCCTAACCAAGATACTGCTTTTCTTAAAGGAAAAGAAAATTTAGGAAAAAAGCAAAGTCCAATGAGCAGGGTCTTTTTAATAGAATTTAGACAGATAATGTGTGCGGGAGAACCCTCAGCCTACTTAAACGAAAGGAAGAATTTAAAACTATAAAATAGTAGAGTCTGTAACAAAAAGTAAGGACCTTGATATTTACTTCTTTCTTTCACCATGCATTATTATTCTACCTTTTTCAAAGTCGGAGGTTGAATAGAGGCACATGATGCAAGCAATGAAAGAGGCTGTCTTCCTCTTCCTAGAATAATCAAACTGAATTAAAATGTTAGTATTGAATTATAAATTTTAGAATATAGACATAAAAGTGATGATTTTAAAAGCAAAACTGTTTTGTAAATTTGACTGATTCTAAATTAGTCATTTAAAATGGGTCACTTAGACAAAACCTAAAAACTTTCAAAGAATAACAGAATGAGGTTGGAAGGGACATCTGGTGGTCAGCTTGTCAAACCCCCTGCTCAAGCCGGGCCTCTCCAGTGTAAACAGGCCCAACTCTCTCTGCCTTTCTTCATTTGTGAGATGCTCCAGTTCCTTCATCACAGTCTATTTTCTCTCCACTCCTCCTTTAAGAATTCTAAGTTTATTAGCACAGATATGCACAATGGGGATGCCACACTTAGACACATGTGCTGAAGTGACCATTCTTCTTTAAACAGCATTGACTTAATTCTATTCTGAAAGTATTCATTTCTACTTTATCCTGCAGAGCTATTAGTGTATTTAACAGAGAAAGCTTTACTGGAGTCTTTGGCATACATAATGATTAGCAGCTCATGTTTTGAAATGTACTACTTTTTCCTGGCTCTAGGGGCTTTGCTTTCTGAATGTTTCCAAAATGTGATCTTTTCATACAATTCCCTTCTGATCACCACCAAGAATATTCAAATGCTTTCTGCCAAAATACATACTAGTTTGTTCTGCATCAGTGGATGATGTGGCCCCTTCTTTGAACCTCACAGGCTGAGCCTTAGACAAAACACAGCCAAGAAGCTTAACAACCACTCATCTCTCCAGAAGTTCCACAGTAATAACCTGGTAGAGAAGACAGTGTGAATCCTGCTATCAGTATTATACTATCTTTGAACTTTACAGCCTGTGTAAGGCAGAAAGAAGCAACATAAAAGTCTAATATAGAACCTTTTTGGATTAAAATTTAAAATAAAGACCTGACAGATTAATAATAATATTAGCATTTTAGAAGAAAATTAATTGCAAAGAAATTTAGAGATACACAGGAATTTGTTTACCAGCAATTTGTTATTATATTTTCAAAATATTTTAAAAACTAAGGATATTAATGCTCAATCACATTGAGACCTAAATATTTAAATTCCAGCTTTAAATTTTTTAAATGGCTATTTTGTTTGCATTATAAAACATTAGATGATGTGGTGATGGTCTTTTGCCTCATGCCTCATTACACAGCTAAGGTGTGCATAAATCTGCACTACCTGATGCTCTGCCTGGCCTTGCCCTGAGTACTTAAATGAAGTTTTATTAGGGAAACTATAATAATAAAGATTAAGCTGCAGCTCTGAAGCATTCCTGCAGAGTATGACATTACAGGAAGAGAACCTCAGGGTTTTTGTTTATTTTTTTCATGTCTGGTTTCTTTTAGCCTTGTATTAAAAGGAAAAAAGAAAGAAAGAAAAAAAAGAGTAGAAAAGTGATAAAACACTAATTCTTATAATAAGAAATAAACGAATGTATAGAAATACACAATGCCTTAAAGTTTCTAGCAGTGCTGCAAAGGTACTGCTATGTGAACATTGCCATCTAATGGTTTATTTGAGATTAGTAGCTAGAACAACTTAGCAGCATTCCCATGTTGAGGCAGAGTAAATATCTAAGCAGTATTAGGAACATTAACAAAATATTTATTGGTAGAATCCTCCATTGTCATAATTTAGAGAAATGACATTTTTATGTTATTTTTATTGGGTGTGACAATGTTCTTATTTTAATGGATAACATTTAGAGTTGATTGCAAGATGTAACAATCACAGAGATATTTGTTTTAAAAGCAAACTGCAACAATCTCAGTATTGAAATAATAAAAATAAAAATATCTTTTAATACTATATATTAAAATATTTTCAACCTAGAAATCAACCTAGAAAATATCTTTTGATACCATATATTAAAATATTTTAACCTAGAAATCTGTATTAACCAGAATGGAAAATAAAGGTGGTACTGACAAAGCAGAAAAACAGGGAGAAATCTGTGAATTACAGTTTTATGCCATTCTTAGCTAAATGCAAAAGCTGAGCCACAAATCTGAATAATTTTTATTTCTCTAGTCCTTTTGATCTCTGGCTTCTCATTCTATCTTCCTTTAATAATAAAATACATGTTGGGATGTTTTTGCTTCATGATTTTACTTCTAGTTTATTTTGGCTGTGCAGCAATATTTTCAGTATAGTGATCATGGAATTTAATGTTGGAAAATAACTTTTATAAACAGCAAGAATTCTACATGAGGAATATGTCTCTATTGCACTAAGATGGCTTAGAATAAATAGAACAAGAAGTTTCCTATGGAGCTTTAAACCATCTTATAGAATCCAGTATTCCTGTCACAGTATTCTGTAAAAATCTGTGGGGATGACAGCATACTCGTAACCCATACAGTCTTTTTTTTTCTGCAGGGGAAAATAAAAAGAAAAAAAAAAAACAAAACAAACCAAAAACAACAGTAGTCACAAAAAAGCCCCCAAAAACTCAAAAGAAACAAAAACAAAAACAAAAACAAAAAACCAAAAAAAAAAAAAAACCAAACCAAGGATGATTGCTGTAATAAAGCAACAAGCCAGGTTTTATTAATCTATAAACACAACCTTCAGCCACAAAATAAGCTAGCTGGCTTTAGCCTACTCACCAAATAGATACGCTTCCAGATGCTGTAAGATATTACTGAGCTTCTAATTATTAAAATTCCAAGCTTTAACATGTGCAGTTCAGGTAATGCAGAAAATGTCTCGTAATGTGTACTTGGTGCTACGGATACCTATGTTGCAATATCTCAAGGAACTTTAACAGCAGTTAATGAAGTGTAATTAAGGATGACCTTGCTCTTTAGGGCTTGAGCTGTGCAAAACATTCTAGTACAAAATTCCATCTTAACATTTCCACTAAAGGACCTCAAGTACTCTGCTCTCCTTAACAATGGAGAACTGCCACTAATGTTAGAGAAATAAGAAAAAAATATTAAATAAATATTAATACAAAATAAAACAAATTAGAAGTGGTTCATATCTGCCATACCATAGAAGTGAGGGTCTGGAAGATATTCCAGGAGATCAGAAATTATGGACGCAGCTCATTCTCTATATTTACTGTGAAAAAATTCAGTGAAGCACATACCACAGTCTCACAGTGTTGCATCATTCTCAAACTTAGAATAACATTTCTCATACTAAAAAAAAAAGCTGGTTTATTCTTCCAATTAAACTATTGTCGTAACTTTTTCTCTGTATAACTGATCATTTCCTAAAAATTCCATCTTAACTATCTTCAAGATCAAACAATGCAGAGCAGGCTTTCCCCCTGCCTGCTTCATGCTTTCCAAACCTCTTAGTATATATATATATATATTTTTTTTTTTTTTTCCTGTGAATTCTGTCTAAACCATTTATGTCTTCTTCAACCCCTGGTGCTGAAAGTGGAACAAGTACTCTGTGTGAGGCCTCTCCTGCTCTGGTCAGAGTGTGACAACGAATTCCTCCCCACGGTTCATGTGCAGTGTTGCTGCTAATGCACTTCAGAGTGGGAATTGAGTGTTTAGTGGTACACAGCATGGAAAACTCAGTTTTGTGTTCAAGCATGATTTCAAAATTACTTTCTCCTGTACTGTTGCCTACCCAGGTTTTCCTCAGTCTGAGGGCTCCCCACCAGGCAGGGGACAGGGGCTGGCCAGCCAAGGATCATTACAGCCCCCTGCCAAGAGCAGGACAATTTAGGGCACTGGGGCAGCCCTAGCCCCTGGCGCTGGGCACATCACTGGGGATGGAGACAGAATAGGGATGAAGACAGGCTGAGGCCAAGCTGGGATATCAGGTCCACAAGACAGGGTCAGGATCAGCAGGAATGAGGCCAGAGACATGATAGCTCAGGCCTGAGCAGCTCCTGAGGGTAGGAAGCAGGAGTATCCCCACCTCTCCCTAATTTCTCCCAGCTCTTTCTCCTCCCACACTTCGTCAGCAGCTGGGTTCAAGGCCACAGACCCAAGGAGTATCAGAGCTGGCCAGTGCAGGCTGCCAGCACAGATCCTGGGGAACAGGAAGAGCAGCCACAGCTCAGGACCATGTCATTTCCAGTCCCACTGTATGAGGTTTGAATGGCCAAGCCTTGGTATCAGGGGTTACAGGGATAGCTTCTGGGAGAAGCTGCCAGAAGCTTGCTCAGTGTCCAGCAGAGCCAATCCCTGACAGCTCCAAAGATGGATGTGATGCTGGCCAAGGCTGGGCCAATCAGAAATTGGGGTAACGCCTCCGTGATAACATAGCTAAGAAGAGAAAGAAAGAGTTATTGTGCAGATGTAATTGTAGCCAAAGAGGAATGAAGTGAGAGTATGCAAGAGGAACAACTCTGCAGATGCTCAGATCAGTGCAGAAGGAGGAGTAGAAGGTGCTCCAGGTGCCAGAGCTGATATTCCCTGCAGCTAATGGTGCAGCCAGCCCATGGTGAGGCAGCTGTGCCCTTGCAGCCCATGGAGGTCCATGGGGATACAGAGATCCACCCACAGCCCATGGAGGAGATCCACACTGGAGCAAGTGAGTGCCTGAGAAGAGGTTATGAACCTGGGAGAAACCTGTGGTGGAGCAGGGTCCTGGCAGGGGCTTGCAGGCCCATGGAGAGAGAACCCCTCACTGGAGCAGGTTTCCTGGTAGGACCTGTGAATGCCTGGGGAATCCATGATTGGAGCAGCCTGTCCTTGAAGAGCTGCATCCAATGGAAGAGTCACCCACACTGGAGCAGTTCGCAGAGAGCTATTGCTCTCTGGATGGACTCATGCTGGAGAAGTTCATGGAGCACTCTCTCCTGCAGGGGGGACCCCACACTGGAGCAGGGGAAGAACTCCTCTCCCTGAGCAATGGGAAAAACAATGTGTGATGAACTGACCATAACTCCCATTGCCTGCCTCTCTGCACTGCTGGGAGAGGAGGTAGGGCTGGGAAGGAGGGGTGGGGGGAGGGGATGGGGGGGAGGAAGTGTTTTAAGGGCTCACTTTACTTCTCATTATCCTGCTCTGATTTTATTAGTAGGGAATTCAGTTCATGTCTCTGATTCTAGCCTGTTTTGCCCATGACAGTAATCAGTGAGTGATTACTCAGTGAGTGATCTCTCTCTATCCTTATCTCAACTCATGAACATGTCATTATATTTTCTTTCCCCAGTCCAGCTGCAGCATTGGTGGCTGTCTAGCATCCAGCTAGGGTCAACACACTAAACCCACCTAAAGCTAATTCCCACTTTGACCAGAAGTAACCAAACCCTCTTTTTTGTCTATGGCTTTGTGACCATGTTGTGCATAAACTTCACGGTAATTTCATCACTGTCATAAAATTTTGATTCATCACTACCTTGCTTTTTCTACTGAGCAGAAAAACAAGCTACTGAGACTTGTTAGGTTGAATAGGGAATTTCTTTGCTCTCCACTGAACAAGGGGGTTATGGTCACAAAGACAGAGGTCACCCTAGTTTGCAGACAGTTCACAGAATTTTGACCAGTTTATCAGGTACGAGCTGCACAGAGGTGATGGCTTGGCAGGCAGCTTTAGCATCCTGTTGGGAATTAGTCTGACTAGCAGCTCTGTGACAGGTATGCAGGCAGATGGATTTCAAGGTAAAAAGCTGTCCTGAAGCAAGTGTTGCTAAGATTTGGGAGTGACTCAGGTGGGTGAGTCGTTTTGCCATCACCATGTCATGAGTCAAGCAAATAAACTGTAATGATTCATTTTGAAAACCCAGGCACTGGGCAATAACTGCATAGCTTATAATTTCATCCTTGTCACTTACAGAGAAAATACAAAGCTTGAATTCAAAATGTCATTTAAACTAGTAGTAGGGCACTGAAGGTGAGTCAGTTAAATGATCAATAATTCTGATATGTAAGAAGCTAAATCTGTTGGTTTGATGTCCAGATCCTTTACTCAAAATTTTCTGATCCCCCATGCTTTTCCACTAACCTCCACTGCTTTTTTCTGGCATTCCTTGTGACCTCTCTAACCTTTATTCCTCATTTTGAAACGTGTGCATCCTTTCTCCCTTCCACCTGTATTAGTTCTATAACAAGACTTTTCCCACTTCCCTCTCTTTTTTCTCGTAGGCTTTTAATTATTCTCCGTTTCAAAAGCACTATTTGCCCTTTCCTGTACCACTCACACAAACAGATTTTATGAAGTCATAAGCCCTAGAACTTGCATACATTTGCAATAAATATTTAATGTGAATCCTTGTTCAAAATGGGAAAATAAAACTAAACGTTTCACATGATTCTCCGGGGGTGTCTCACCCTTAGTGGAACACCCTGAAGTGAAGCGGTGCCTTGATCAATGCTGCCATCTCGTGCCCATCAGAAAAACTAAAATCCCTGACCTACTTTAGATCCATTTAGCTCTTTCCTTGCATCAATTACTTCAGAGCAGACATCCAGTGAAGTGTGTAAGGAGATAGCTCCGAAACTGTCATTTAACATTATATTCTAGTTTCATGTGATGAATTTAGATTTTGTGCCAAATATTGCACTTACTAGAAATATTGGGGGGGTTTCTCCCATAAAGAAATATATCGAGACAAAACAAAAAAAAAAAAAAAATCAACAATTTTTTATTTTACAAGAGTAAGAATGTTTATTCAGATGTTTTGTAGATATTTCATATTCTCAAATATCTTTTCCAGCATCAGTTTATATGGCAAAGGATTTTTTCCTATACTCTGAAAAGAAATAAAATTATAGAAAAGTGCCATTGACTTCAGGGGATGAAGACCAGACCTGTCTCAAAAGCTATAAAATAATTGCAAGGATATATTTTTATTTTAGAATAAATCTAAATCATGAGTGTTCAAGCATTTTCAGGGTAAGAAATCTATCTTAAGAATCCATGAATCATATTCCTTTTCTCCCAGGGTAACTTAATTTGTGTCTACACTCAAAGTTAGAATACTGAACAAATCTCTCTCAGGAGTCTTTCAATGGCATCTGCTTTTCTCCACTAATTTTACAGGTAGTTAAATGTTAGCCTTATAGGACTGGATCCTAAAACTTGAAATGCTGTCCTCCAACAGAATCCCCGCTAGAATTTTTTCCATCAGTGAGAGACTGTGGCGTAAATTAAAAGCATTTTTCCTAACAACCAGTCTTGTACTGCCTGCAAGTGTTTTGTATCAGTGCATGGGATGGCAGGCAGATAGTTTGGGGAACTGAAGAGGCATGGAAATGCTAACCTTCTTGGCCACGAACTGGTTGAGAGATAATAAAAAAATTACAACTCTGAATGAATATGAAAGCCTGAGCAAAATCTATTCATTATCATTCTGAAGAGGTTATAATTTTTCATTCTAAAGCCCACTCATCACTGAGAATATTATTGGTCTTCCTCCTATATTTCTGTGGCAAATTCCCTAAGAATTCAATATTTACTCCAACAGCGGTATTAGTAAACAACATAGATATTTCCAGCGCAGATACTTACCATAAAGTCATCTTCCCTAATTCATAACCCTGGAATGGAAAGAGAATCTAAAAGGTTTTCTAAAAGCCTTGTTTTCATACACTTCTGTAAAATAAATGGAATTGGTCTATAGAGTTACACCATGCTTTAAGTTAGCTATAAGCCCAACTATTTTAGATATTTTTATATCTAGTCATAATACTGTGAATCATTATTACTGTGCTAAGCAGCTCCTTCAAAATAAGGGTAAAATAGTTCAGTGCATTTAATGACTAAGCTTTCATTCAGATACGATGTTTTATTCCTTCCTTCTTGACAACCATCAAAATAAAAGTAGCATTAGGAGCGGTTCACAGAAAAGGTGATAGTGAAATGGCTATATTTATGCTTAACTGTACCATTTTGTTCACAGTGATGAGAGCTGCCAAATGAGAAAATTGTTGCAGGCTCAAGCAGAGGACTGGATGAAAGTGGCAAAAAAAAGCTCAACTCTATAAAATCTAGTAAAACATTTGATGTTATGCCATATTGAGAAGCATGTTATTTACACAAGAACACTGAGAATAGTAGGTGAATTAGTAAATTAGTTAAGCTTAGTAAATTACTTCCTAAATGTGAAGGGAGCAACAAGTTATACAGAAAAGGATGTTTCGCCATCCAGATTGAAAACGGGACAAATACATTATTGTTGCATCCCAGGTTTATTCCAGATCATTCTTGAAATCAGTTTTATATAAATTTTTTGTTGTAGGAGCACCACACTAAAATCTGGGAGTTGTAGATGGATTTTGAACGTGGTGTAATGAGGATGTTCAATACTGGAACAAGTATTAAAGGCTGGACTAGTGAAATGAGCAGCACAGAAGTGAAAAATGTTAGATAACATTCAGAGACCCATAGAAGAAAACTGATACTCTGAACTGAAAATTTAGCAGCCTTAAAATGAAAGAGGACAATAACCAGTTTTGTTTCTCCCATCCTGAGTTGCCACCATAGTACAGCCAAAGCAAATAGAATACTTTCCAGCTAACAAACTGTTAGTTCTAGTTCTGTTGTCCTGCTGAGAATTTGAGGAACTGTGCATAATTCTGATGGGCCTGTTAAAGAAAGGGGTTGTTCATAGAAAAAAATTCAAGTAGACATAGAGGATATCAAGTGGGCTTAAGAGGAAAAGGAAAGAAGCCCCAAAGATCAGGCTAGCATAGTTTAGTGAAACTGTCATGGTTTGACGCTAGCGCAATGCCAGCGCCCCCCATGAAAATACACCTTCCCAAAATAAATGCTGTGAGATGTGATCAGGAACAGAGCAGAGCAGGCCCAAGCTTAGAAATAAAGGGAAAAGACTTTATTAAGCTACTTCTACTATAAAAGACACACGCACTAAATCCAGGATGAAGACCCTCCAAAACACTCCTCCTCCCCTCACCCAATTTCTAACAAACTACAGTGAGACACCACCCAGGATTCCTGATCAAGTTGACACCCTTCAGATAATGAATACTCAGTTCATCAAGGGAGAGAGGAGTCTCTCTTTCACCATAGAACCCCCAGGAAACACAATTGCCACCCTTCTATGTTTCCATGTCACATGTAGCAACCGCCTGGAGAAAATCTGCCAGTGTGACACTCTCCTTTCCATGTCACAGTGCTCTCACCACCATTTATGGACAGACTGCTCATAGGGCTCCTTTAAGGATGCTCTACCAAGGACCAAAACAAACAACAGTTCAGCTTCTCATTTTGGGACCACAGTCCCCCCCATTTTCTTCCTCCCCTGGGGCCGAGGGTCTCAAGAACAGAGATCATCTTCTTCCTGAAGACAAAGGGCACCACCACACCTTCAACTTTTCTCTGTTCACTCTACTCCTGTGTTGGTAGTCGCTGAAGCAGATCTCTTGGCTCGCCATTGCTTCCCCCTAAAAATGCAGTCTCTATTGCAGGAGAAATTGGCTCAGTCTATGGCTATCAAGAAAAGTCCAGACACAAGATACTCCATCATCTCCTCCCACCTAAAAATTTCTTCTTCCAACATCTCAGATCCCAGACTGTATCTCTTCTACTTCAAATCAAGGAGGAGTAATATTTTACTAAGCCTTCATTTCCCAGGAAAGTCCCAGACTCCCTGGATAGCTGAAATCTTTGCCCAGAACTCCAGCTCCCACGGCTGGGCACCTTCCCCCCTTCCCTTCTCCCCACCCCCGCCTCCCCCGCCTTCTCCTTCTCCTCTGTCAGAAAATTCCAGCTGCTGTCAGGCTCTCTGTCTCTTTCCCTCGGTGGGGGGGGGAACAAAGGCATCTCCGTTTCTCTCCACCCTTCCATCTGCAGGGGGCTCACCTGGTTCCAGTTCTTCAGCCCCTGGCCTACCTCCCCCGGGCCCCATGGCTTCCCCTCTCCCACCCAGCCTGTGGCTGGGCAGTGGAGAGTCTGCACTCTCCTATGACCGGAACCAAAGCGAGAGCTCCCCTGCGAGTTCTTGCTTTTAACACCCTGTGTTCTCAGAGGCGTGTCCATACCTTCAGTGGTCACTCCAAGTGTCAGTAGCCAAACCTGACCACTGATTGGTTTGACCCTAACTTTCTGAAAAAATTCACTTCCATGTCAAACCACGACAGAAACAAAAAAAAGGGATATAATTAATGGTCCCTTACTTCTCCTACAGAGAAAAAAGTGAACAACTTTTTCTAAGTGAGAAATTAAGTTAGTGCCATTTCTTGTGATTAAAACCAGATATATTTTGTCTATTCTGCTTTGTTATCTTCCAGTGAGGAGAGAATTCAAGGGAATTCTCTCCTCACTGGAAGGAGGAAAAAGGAAGTTAAAGGCAAGTAGTTTTGGCCAAATGGAATGATCCCTGAGTAATCATTCCACCCAGAATGACTTTAAAACTACTTGCAGTTTTCTATAAAGCTATTTTTTACACTGTACTACTAGGATCTTGGAGTTTTCACTCTTCAGCTATGCCTACCATGAGTTGAATCACAGTGTAAATGTCTAATTATATCAACTAATGTCACACATTCAGACTGCAGATCTCTCACTAATCACCTAAGGCTCCCTTCAGAGTCAACAGGAGAAAAGTGGGACTGCCTTATCATAAATTTATCAGTTAAATAGCATCCCAGAAGCTCATACTGAATAATTACCTGAGAAATGGAGTTCTAAAACACAGCAAGCAAGAGGAATCATGCTCTGTCTTTCTAAAATACACATATTAAAACACAGGCTGTACGTGGTATCCACAGTCCCAAGATACCTCAGGAAAAAATGAAAGCCACTCTGTCTATGATAAAGACAGAACTCAGAACAGCTGTGGTCTGAGCCATTTATTTTTATACATATTTTAGTAAGAGCTGCACATGTTAGAAGCAGTTCTCACAGAATTGAAAAAAATAGCTCCAGAATGAATGCAAGGACTGAAATTATTTAGGGAGTCCTTTTATTATCATAAGCTATCATCATGAGAATTCAACTGGAATCAGTTTCTATGAGTCAGCAAATCCAAAGCAATGAATGTAGCTCTGTATGCACTTTGGGACTGTACTATGCCTTTTATAATTTTTGTTTACCACTTGGTATCCTGAAGTATCATGAAAAATCAACGGCCTTTGCCATTCACTGTGTAGGGCTCTGAAATGCTGCTGAACACTATGATGAGCAAGAATGAATACTGCCCAATTAACTTCCTTTATAGAAACATTCTGTCTTGAAAAGTCCATTGCTACAGACTATGGGTTTGAGATTTTCCTTTTTTTGCACACAGATTGGAAAGGGATGAATATTTTTCTGTGTTTGTACCTGTGATTACAAATAATTTTAACTTCCTTTTGTTAGTTGAATGTAAACAACACTGCTTAAGTCTGTGGAGTGACAGGCAAGCATATAGGTGACCGCTTTCCTGCTATTAACAGTTGTTTAATTGATTCTAAGATGAATAATAAAATTACACTGGATAATATAGTCAGTTAATATTCTAAGAACCTTGTATAACTAATAATCATCCCTTTTTATAGCATATAGTATGTAGATCATAGGAACTCTTTTTGTTGGTTTCTTTTTCTGAATTTAATACAAAACAAAATGATCATAATTATCACTGTGAAATCAGCATATTACAACTACATACTCTTGTAGATAAAAGAGATTAAGTGCATATATCTCCATCATCTGTTTCAGGATTTTTCAGGGGTCAGCAAAGACAGATTTTCTGGCACCTTATTTTTTATTTTGAGTAGCATATTAATTTGCTTTAGGCAATTTATTTTCCTAAGTTAATTTTTTGTAATGTCCAATGAAGCTCAGAAAGAGAAGTCATGGGTTTGTCAACACAGTGGATACCCAAGTCACCTGTGATACATTTAATTACATAAAATCCCACTACCTAATAAATAAGGCAGCTATCCTTAAAATGGTACTCCTTGAATTTCAAAAATCTTATTGCCTTTTATTAAATGAACTGGATTAAGATATGCTGCTTTACATAGACACAAAATATGACATACATCTGAGTAGAATATGGCATCTGAACCAAAAAAAAATCTTATGCATCAAGGTTTTTATTATTTTTGGAAAAACAATTTTCTGAGTGAAAATGCACCTAAGAGCCATCAAAAGAAGCCATGTTCTTGTGAGATACTGTAGTACTTTTGTAGAGCAGAGTATCTCCATGAGCAAAGTGATCCAGGCATGTAATTCCTTGAAGATCAGTAATAAAGTCCTCGTTTATGTCAGTTGAGGAGTTGATCTAATATATGAAAGTAATAAATTAAAATGTTTAATTCTCTTCTCCTAAGCTGTCTAGTTAACAATGGCCTCATATCTTTTTTTTTTTAACTTAGCAATATTATTCCTTGCATTTCATGAGATGAATGCTGTAGGTTTTTTTTAATGAACATTTGTGAGAGACCAGAATGCATCATATAGGACTATGCTCTTTTAAAATTTCCTAAAATCACCAGCTCCTTAGTTCCAAAGAACCCAAAGACCAACTGTGCTTCTGATACCAATCCAAATGTATTTACATGAGCACTTCTCCAGATTTCCTGTTGATCTACAAGGTTGATAGGTTTTTTGAGATTTTTAAGAAATACAACTTAGAAAAATTCTGTGTGTGCATTTTCTTCACTGTAAAATATTTGCTGATTAATCAGAATAAATTTAGGGAAAAACCCTCAACTTTTATCTTGAAATTAAATTATTAAAGAATAAATTATTTAAGATTTTGCATACACAAAAAAAAAACCATAGGAACTCACATTTCAGTGTTCTGAACTGACTGCTAAAGCTATTGATAATATCTTGGATCCTGGAAGTTTTCCCACAGCTACTTTACATTTGGGTGCTACTCTGATTAAGAAAATTGTATTTGTTGTAAAATGTAATGTCTTATCTAACTTCCATTATTATTCTGTTGCTTTTGCATGATTGTCCCAAAGGAAAAGGAAAAAGGAAAAAGAAAGGAAAGGAAAAGGAAGAGGAAGAGGAAAAGGAAAAGGAAAAGGAAAAGGAAAAGGAAAAGGAAAAGGAAAAGGGAAAGGGAAAGGGAAAGGGAAAGGGAAAGGGAAAGGGAAAGGGAAAGGGAAGGGGAAAGGAAAAGGGAAAGGAAGAAAAGGAAAAGGAAAAGGAAAAGGAAAAGGAAGGAAAAGGAAAAGGAAAAGGAAAAGGAAAAGGAAAAGGAAAAGGAAAAGGAAAAGGAAAAGGAAAAGGAAAAGGAAAAGGAAAAGGAAAAGGAAAAGGAAAAAAAACCCTCTGGATCAAGCCAGTCAGTTACAGTCATATTTCATAGGAGATCTGAGGTAAATTCTAAGAAAATTCCTCTTTAATCTCCTCTCTTATCCATGTTACCCTGCCTAAAATCTTCATAGCTAGGAACAAATACAAGTTATGGTTGATCAAAAAATATGGGTCATGAGTTTACATGATTAGAAGCAACTTGGGCAGACTTATTTGGCACTTGGTTGAGAAAAGAGAAAATACTTGCTTTTCTCAGCTTTTTTTCAGTTATTTACAATTTTGAACAACTGGAAAGTATGTTTAACACAATCAACTAAAACTCTTAAATTTAACAATTAAATTATTATACTGGCCTTCCACATGTGAAAATATCATTTTAAATTCCTCTGAAATAAAACATGAAAATGAATCAGTAGATGGATAAAATTAATATTGTAGTCCCCAGTGAAAAAATATCTTTTTTGTTTTAACTAGGAGTTTTATGAAGTGAAGACTTAGGAACAAAATATAATTCAATTATCTTAGCACTGTTAACTCAAAGTGCCAGCTTGGAGCAGATATGGCCAAATCCATAAAAACTTCACAGTCTCATGTCGTTTACTCCATAGAAGCCTGAACCATTGTTTCAGCAGCTCTTAATAATGTAACTTCCCTTGTCTACAGTTTAAAAAGGACAACTTAAAAAGAACATGTGTTTCTTTTAATTCTCTCAGGACTTTAAACCAACCACAGGGACTTTGCTCTTCGTACAGAGACCAAGCACAGAACACTTCAGCTCCAAAGGGAGATGTGTTAAACGGTTGTGAGAACACCAGGATATCATGGAAATTGTTCTGTGACCTTCACAACAGTGGAGACAAGTAACAGCTACTGCAATTAAGAAGTCCAGTGGAAGCAAAGTCAGACAGAAGTCAAACTGTGTATCCTTTTTGATCTCTGTAAAGTCCTGATGCAGAGATAATAAGAATGTAGACCAAATTCTATCACTGTGATGTTGAGTTTCAGGAGAAATTCACAGTATAGATACCTGCAGGATAATAAAGACTTTGTGTCACTCTGCCAGCATCAGCTCTGACTTAAGGGTAACTATTCGGTCCATTATCTTCTTTGTGATGTATTATGAAAATGATATTTTCATGAAAAAGTACTTGTACATTGATAAATCTCTGCACACCAAAATTGCATATCTGGATTTTTTTAGTTGTACTCTAAATAAATATTAAGGGCATGATATTTATTTTAAAAATTATATGCCAATTATGCTTTGTTGAAAATTGTGAATTAGAAAAACTCTGACAAGTCAGAAGAACATAAAAAACAGTATGAAAGAGATGTAAATTTCAAGCAGCTGTTTCAACATCTACCCAAGAAATTATTTTCACTTATCCTGATAATTAGGAGCCTCTTAGTTGCTAAAAAGTTTAACTGAAACTTCCCCCCCGCCCCCCGAATTCTATTTAAACTGAATCCTGGAATCCCGTTATCTCATGTTTTTTACTTTAACTAAATTTTTGATGTTTTCTCTACTCCAATTCTTGGATTTTTTTATCACATGCAAATAATCAAATCTATCCAAAATCATTAGTCATATTCGTTATCCACATGATAAATGGAAAGTTAAAATCTCTCTAAACAACTCAGTTTTGAGTACTGCTCAGTTATGTTTCAAATCTCTACTGCTATCTCAGCCTAACCCTGAGATCCCACAGCTGAGGCTCTGTGCAGGTAGTGCCTGAATTGTAGTAGTAGAGCTGCCAAGGATGATTTTGGATGTGCTGAATGCATGTGCCTTCATGCACACAACAATGCTAGAAAATGTGATCTTGCACTGGTATTCTCAAATACTTTCAAAGATTTTATTTGCAAATACTTCTCAAATAACCTAGAGTCTTGGTCTGAAAAATAGATTTTTTTTCACCAACGCTGATCCAGAATATTTTCCTAAATGGTATGGTGGGGGAGGGGGAGTTGGAAATCCACCTAAAGTCTCTCTAAATGACATTAATCCTGAAGTTGCACCACTGAAGCCCTGGATTGCCTTGCTGGACTCTGTGTGTTTTCCCTCTGTCCCGGTAGGTGGCAGCCTCAAGGGGCTCTGGTTTGTAATGAGCATCCTTCCAGGCTCAGAAAGAAGTTTCATCGTTACATAAAATATTGTTCAACTAGCCAGATGTAAACGATTTTTTAAGACATCCACTTAAGCTGAACAAATCCATGAATACTCAGCCTCAGGTTACTGTCAATTATTTAACAGAGAAACTTCCCAAGACAATTTATTACATCTGGTGGATTTCTGGCATGTGTCCACTTCACAAATCCTGTGCTAAAGACACAGTCTGTACTACATCTCACACAACATAGTCAGTCTTTGTTGCATCCTGGGTTCCGTGAGTCTTACCCTTAAATAACTAAATATACTTTCAGCACTTCATTAAGGGCTTTCAATCTCGTGTGTAGACAGACTGGCCTTAAATGACACTGAAATAATAAAAACTGTGGCTACTCTCTTAGCTGGAAAAAAACAAATAGCAAAACTATTTTTTTTTCCTGTTCCTATATCAAATTTTAAAAGCTTATTCAGGATAAACATTCTTGAAAAGAAAACACACTCTGAACTTAAAAGGGAAAAAAAAGGATTAATAAATTTGCTTCTTGCAAAGACTGTGTGTCTGGAAAGGTGCTGGGTTAATTCAGTGCTCCCACTCCCAGCCTGCAACAAGTACCTGATAAACAGGTTTTAAACTGAGGATTTTGTATGTTGCGACTCTGCCCAAACTCCCATTACTGCTAATGGAAGCTACCTACACACTCTCTGGATATTTTTTGATTTTTTTTTTTAATTTCCTTGAAAAGTACATTATCTAAAGCACTTAGCGCTGTGGAAGCTAATAGCAAGCACAATTTAAACAGAGAAGCACTAGTGATGTGTAAAATAGATCTCAGTTTGTCTGCTTGACATGATTCTGTGTTTCTACCATCTTTTCTCATTTTTTTCTGTCATGTTAAATATTTTAATTTACACTGAATTTATAAATGCTGCAAAAAAAAAAAAAAAAAAAAAAAAAAAAAAAAAAAAAAAGCAAGCAAAATTACCCAAGAAATAGCTTATTTCTCAGTTTGGAAAAGTACTAAGATTTATGGCCATGGATGTTTCCTGTTGCCTATTTTAAAATTGTTAAACTCCACTGACAGCAGAAATTTTTAGCATTATCAGTAAAAGGGGAGCCTGACCCTGTTTGTTTAAGCAGAAAAGCTTTGTCCTACCAGCCTCAGCCAAAGAAGTCTATCCACATGAGGAATCTCCTCTTCATTATACAGGGCATTACCTAAAAATTTTCATACACCTTGTGCTATTCTTTCTTCAGGTAAGCTTCATGACTAGGAGTAGACCAAACCCCTGTATGGGTAACAATCTGACAAGTTTTACTTGACCTTTTTATTTTATCCCAGGGAGAACAGTTTTGTGTGATATCTATGTGCCTCTAGACATACAAGCAGAGGAGACAAACTACTACATCACCTACAAGTAGTTATGCCTTCAAGACAACATGTTTTTACCAGAACTTTTAGGTTAATACACTTATTTAACATGTTTGTACATGTCCCTTTTTCTAGTACACACTTGTATCTCTGATCTTCTCGTTTTCTGCAGGCATGTAGGAATCAGCACTCCCTCCTCCCAAGCCCTTGCATGGCTCAGCAGAGGTGGTAGTTTCTTACTGTGTGACATCTTTCCATGTAAATCTTTATAAAACCATCACACAAGCTGGACTGACAGGATTATGTCCCCCCAAAGAACAATGCATCTCTCTATAAAGAAGCATGATGTCGGAAGAAATGAGTGGAAGAAAAAGAGGAACAGAGAGAAAAGATTGTTTATTCAGAGGAATTGGACACTTTTCATAACATGCAAGAACATGCTTTGGTTCATAGTGCAATCATTAAGCATGTATTGTTCAGTATAAACAATTTCAAAGTCATATTCTTGAAAAGTGTTCTTTTGCATCTTAAACCAAATGTAAGTAGATAATGTCAAGATATGCAAAGCTATTTACAAAGATAACTTCCCAGATAAGCTGTTGTTGCTGCTGGGAATGAACCAGTGTCAGGCTGTTCCCAACAACAACAACAAACCAAACCAAACCACACCAAACCAAACCAAACCACACCAAACCAAACCAAACCAAACCAAACCAAACCAAACCAAACCAAACCAAACCAAACCAAACCGTTTCAGCTATCTCTTTAATATAACTCTGCTTATCTTTAAGGGAAGATTACAGATTCTCTTTTCTTCAAAGAGAATAAACAAGAGGAGGCTATCTCTTTATTCATAAATCCAAGTCTGGTTTTTGGTCAGCTCTGAGCCTAAAAGGACCTCTCCTTATCTCTCTCTTGGCTTCCTTCTGAAGCAATGATCCCACTGCTTCCCTCACTGTAGAGTTGTTTTCAGACCTGCATTAATATACTTGATTACTCATGTCTATGGATGTGTGACCATGTGCATTGCTTTGTTAATTTTAATTCAAAATTTAATTCAATAGTGATCATCTCCAGTATGCAAAAAAAGCATCTTCTGTTACTTGGGCCAGCTAATTTTCAATGCTGACCTATGACTGGGCACAAGTGTCCTAATACTTCAGGAATGAATTAAAACAGGTGCTTACCTGCACCTTCAAACTGCTTGGATGAGATGGAAATTAAAAAGTTATTCTCTGCATAAACCTGGCAGCAACATCATTTAATATCATGATTTCAGGTCAGTAGTTTGTTAAATTATTTAGCTCTCACTTAGTGTCTTCATCTTTTATGCAGAATTAGTCACTTTCTAAGGTGATGCGTTTGTTGCCTAAACTGGGCACTATCTGGGGGACACCTCACCTATCCTGCTCTTGCTTTCCTTAGATTTTTTTTCATATACTGCTGTGATGGTTTTGTCTCCATCCTACTCTCAAGTCCATGTACTGGCACAGCAGTCACTGGCCTTTAACTCTGGGCATGTGAGCTGACTTCAGGATGCTTCTTTTAAAACAGTTCTGCTGGAACTGTCTTTACAATGCCTTTATATGTTTATGCCTTCTGAGGCAGGATGACTTTCCATGAAATGGTCTCCTGAGCTGTAGACTGGAGTGGATTGAGACATGGATCATCAAGGGGGAAAAGGTAAATCACTGCTATCAGATCAGAGTTGGAACAAACATAATAATAATAATAATAATAATAATAGTTACTAGAGCATCAAAGTTATTACGTGCGTAGTTGACTATAGCATGCAATAATTTACTTTTCAGGGCCTATTATATTTTTCTATTGTTTTAGCAACGCTCAGTCTTGGTTACAGAGTTAAACTATTTCCTTGCCAATGTTCTAGGCCTAGACCTCTATTTTGATATTGGTTTTGATTCAACAGCAAAGGATCTGAAAATAGTTGAGTCTTCAGGCAATCTTGTAGGTCGTTTAACTCAAATATAAACTACCTACCAAAAAAATTCACCCTTCTAAATACTAAAACTGTAGTGGTGGTGGGTAGGGGAGATGACCAGAAAAATATTTACAACAAATATTTCTTTAGAAATCAATTTTTTAAAATTAATATAAAAATTAGTCTGAATTATTCTGTTAAGAATATCTAAGTTAGGAATGAGAGAGCAGCAGACATGTTTAATTTTTTTGCATTCACCTCCATGTCTTTAGATCACTTTAGTTCCTGGTGTTCTATTGCTCTACAGCTGAGAACTGTGGTAAATGGATTAGAAGACATGGATGAGAATTTCTTTGTGTTTAGAAGCAACAGTTTTTCAGTGAAATAAAAAGCAGATAATTAGCAAGTAACGAAGAAAGATATGATAATCAGCAAGTTTTGAAGCCCTTGAGTTTTGCTGTGATGCATGTATCTCACATGTGATGCTGTACTGATTTTCCATTCTCACTTTCATAATTTACCTACAGGTAATACTCTATTTCCTGTGACACCCATGGCTTCAGAAGTTTTGTAAAGGAAAGTTCTCCATCCTGTCAGTGATAAAACCACGCAAAATGCCTTTGTTATATCAAGTGACAAGCGCATTTTTTTACTGGAAGACAAATTCATAGCAATAAACACCTTTAGTTCTATGACCATATCTGATGTTTGTATCTTACCTCTCATGCTACTCTTTTAGGAAAATTTGACAGAAAATGAGCGCAACTTTTATCCTTGGAAGAAGCTTTGTCATTAAATTCTGAGAACCTAAAATAGCTAATATATTACTATGAAGGAAACCCTTCACATTAAGGTATCAGCCTGTTTTTAAAATACCATTTTCCTGATGGAGTTCCTCTAAAATTCACATCTTTTTGACTGTTCCGATCTGAAACTTCTCATTTAATTTTAATTTATTTTTACTTCATATTGTTACTTACAGAATATTTTTCCTCTCATTCACATCCTGGCACTGTTGTTGGAGGACAAGCAAGTTCACAAAAAATGGGACTAAGACAGTCAGATTAAAAGATATAAATAGTTATTTAGAAGAATGACTAGCAGTCAATACTGAATCTATAATAAATATAGCATTCAAGTCACTAAAAATTTTTGCATCAGTATAGAAAATTTTGGTGTGTAAACATACCATCATTTAATCCAACTGTCGATGATGAAAAATTAAATCCTTCCCTTATCTGGAACTGGAATTGTGCTATGGATAAAATTGTGATTAATACTATCCCAGTATGTCTCTTACCATGTCAATTATTTCCTCTATCCTTGTATACACCATTATATGTATAGATAAAGAAAGGTTCCTTTTTCATTCTGTGAAATGAGAGAATTAATACCTTTTAATCCTATATGGTACTGGGAATTAGGGCTACTTCTTTAACTTGAAAATCATGGATTCTAGTAAAGTAAGGGAAATTACTTTCACATACAGTAAAAGTAGCCTATGTAAATGAGGTTTTTAAGTTGCTGTCATCAGGCTGCTACAGATGACATGTGTAGGTTTATATAGATAGATATAGATATAGATATAGATATAGATATATAATGTGTCTCTATAAATAAGAGGATGTACACAGATGACACAAAGTAGTCAAAAAAAAAAAAAATCCAGCATCATATGCTGATTTCTCAGTGTTTTTACAATGTACTCATTGAGTTTGTTTTTAATAATTTCAGCTACTTTCTTGACTTGAGACCTATAATTTATAGTATTTTCATGTGCTGTTGAAAAACAACCATTAATTTAGTTACTGTAACTGTTGGATGCTATATTCATCTAGAATGCCCATTATCCAAGCTGTATTAGTTAATTTCACATAGATAAACTAAATAGGCTGTTTCTTCCTTTCCTATTATCTAAATATACAGAATGTATGAGTTACTGACTATTTAAAGAAATTAGCAGTGCAGGACAAGTTTATGCAGTCTTGCTTCATTTTATGAACAGTTAATAAACCACACAGTTCTTAAAAGCTGCTAGCTAGTTAATTGTGAAAAGTCCACTCTTGAGACTAGTTACAAGAAACTGTTCTTTTAATTGTTTTGAATACATTGCTCTGCATCCCACTGAGGACTTGTCAACAGAAGGGAAAAAAATTAAAATAATTTCTAAATTTTACTTGTTAGGTTTGGCAAACTAATAGTGAAATCCTTCATTTTGTAAGGTATTTTGAAATGGATTTTTTAATAAAAATTCTGAGATTTACAGAAAAATATTTCAACTGGACAAAAAATAAAAGTGCTTGTTCAAAGAATGTCAACACACAACTTGTTTGTTTCCTTTAATAGGAGGAAGTCATGATTTCTTTTTGTCTAATATATCTGTAGAAAATTCTTGTTTATTCACCATTGTCTAATTCTGAAGATACAACATGGAATGCAACAGGAATGCAGTATTGGATACCACTCACAGTCCCCACATCATCATTGTTAACGGGCTTATTTATGAAAAACAAACAAACAAACACCCCTCTTAAATGCCTTTCACCACTTTTTTAATAAGTTGGATTTATGCTATTCTCCCACCTTTCAAGACTTTGAAATATAATTTACTTTTGTTTGTCTATAGGACATATATATGTAGATGACTAGCCTGTAGCTGATATAATGTATTCATTTACTCCAGAGTATTCAAAGATCTGCATGTGTACACCAGCAGTGGTTTGGAGTACTACAGTAGTAAACTAAACTCTTCAAAAAAAGGAAAAGAGAATAATGATTCTTTAATATCCATGCAGCTTCTTTGAAAATGTCTCTGGAAAGTCCCTTCTGTGAGTCCAGGTAATTGTCCATGCCTCATTTCCTTCAGCATTAAAAATCAAAGAATATTTGCTGCCATGCTACGCTCAGCAGCAAGTTAAAAAGCCCAGATTCTCATTTTCATCTCAACTACTGTATTAAATTTTTATTCAATGCCTAAATATCTATTCAGAGTTAGTTACAGTTCTGCTTCTGATCCAATGAGATGTTAGATGTCTGTAATTTAGTAGAATTTAAACCCCCCTGTTCTCCTGGAGACAACGGCCAGCAGTAATCAGATCCGGTGGCAACAGTGATCTTCTGGCTGTGATTAACATGCCTCTCACCACATCCTTCAATGTTTCCAGGTTATACAATTATTTAGTTTTGAGTGTTCAGTTATGAAATTAAAGCAACAGTCTTCCTTTGTGTTTACTTGGTTTAGTTGGAGGGACTAGCTAAGCTAGTTAGATACCCAGCTAACTAAGGCTGAGTCTTGTTAAACTCTTCAAGATTAAAAGGGTCAAAAGGCTTATGAATATGTAAACATACCTAAATTTATAAACATGTATTTATAGTTCAAAAGCAATGAAATTATCATTGTGGTGCCAATGGAGAGAACATGCTCCACAAGACCAATTAAGTGTACTTAGCTTTAATTTATTAAGGACAATATAGAACCAATTATTGTTTCTTTCAACTAGTTCTAGTTACAACAATTAGGCATGGGGGCAGGGAGGAAAGAGATAAAAGTCTCCAAGGACAGGAAGGGGAGTACACCCAGATCTTACTGGCAAGTAAACATCAGAAATCAAGAGTCAACTATAGCAAAAAAAAAAAAAATCTGAGGCTCTAATTCTTTAATGAATAGAAAGTTTTCAGCTATTGAAAACTGATGAAAAACAATACCAAATTTGAAATGAGCTGATTTATTCCATTGTAGTCCATAAACATAACAGCTAAAGGTTTCCATAGAGTAATTAACTCATAAATGCACAAACTATTCAGTGAAGTAGACAGTAGTCCGTTCAACAGTTGCAAATGCTTCAGATACATAATACTGGCAAACTACTATTGCTATGGAAACCTTAATTTATATTCTTCATTTATTTTTATTTCAGGTTTACAATGCAAATAGCATACTATATAATTTTCTATTGTGCTTTCTCTCCACCACCCCCCCCCCCATTTAATTAAAAAGGAAAACAAAAAAACTGTACTTAAAGGTGATTTACCACTGCAAAATATGCAAGTACTTTTCTTTGGTGTCAGCTCACAAAATATTTCAGTTTTTCTTATTACTTCAAGTCTGCCTCTTAAAATGCATCTATTTCTCCCA
Source organism: Anomalospiza imberbis (assembly GCF_031753505.1). NCBI lineage: Eukaryota > Metazoa > Chordata > Aves > Passeriformes > Viduidae > Anomalospiza > Anomalospiza imberbis. The sequence continues at coordinate 104,472,917 of NC_089682.1, forward strand.
CTTCAAACCAAAAATATTTAGAATAAATATTCTGATAAATTGCAGATAATGTGTAGTAACTCCACCAATACATGGCAAACCCAAATGTTCAAACTAGATACATGGTTCCACTGCAAGTAGGTTGCAGAGTTAGACCTTGATGCTCTCAGAAAAATTTGTTTGTTTGTTTGTTTGTTTTGTGCAGTGCACAGGTTGCCTCACTATGCACTGGAAGTTCAGCTTTTCCAATATGGATTTAACAGTCATGAAGAGAAGCCTCTGTTTACTGCATACATGGTACCATACATTGAACAAATGCCATCTGTAACATAACAATTTCATGGACATGATTTTATAAAGCATTCAACATTATTTCCATCTGGGAGTTCTCACAGGACACATTCTAGCTTAGCCTATGCCAAGCACTGTTGCACACATGCAAATCAAAATCTATCAAATTATGTCAATGCAGAGACAAACCTCAGCACCAATTCCTGATTCATATTTCATTAATTAGGACACATCCCTTATGCCTGCTAAAATCTGAGCATAACTTAAGATGGTAAAACTTAATCACACAAATTGCTACATGTATCATGTCATTCATCGTAAAAAATACGAAAATAAAATCAGTTGTCTCTGGTGTCCATGTTCCCAGCACTTCTGTTTTTGGCCTCAGGAGAAACAAAAGTTTATTTGGTGTCTCCAGCTTGGTCAGTGGTATCTTTTGCTTCACAGTGCACTGGTTTCATTGCTTTCATGTTAACTAATCATTAATTAGTGAAGAAAAAGTAAATATAAAACCATTAGAGAGTGCCTAAATAAAATAATGAAATAAAATCTAAAAGCATTCTTGACGTCTTATTACACTGTAATAAGAAAAGGCTTATTTTTTCGGCTAAATCTGAAATACCATAACTGTGAAACTCTCATCTTACTCTGACATTTAGTTTTCCAATACCAAGAAATCTACAATTTGTGAAAGAGAAACAAAAGTATTTTTCAGCTCTTCTGCTTTCTTTATTCTCATTGAAATTCACAGCCCTGAAAGAATTCAGTTCCACCTAACTGCCTCCTATTTCGCCTAATCATTTCACAGATTTCCTTAACCTGGAATATCACAAACAGGAAATGCCTTGCCACTCTCTGCTAAATGTGTTTTGGTATCTGGAAGCAATGATGTTGGCAGATAATACATCAGTGCAGATGGCAGTTGGTGTTCAATGCAAACCACAGGTCAATGTGCCACACTGTTAGTAGCCATAATAAATTATTAAGAGGAACTACCTATGACACTTTCAGGATGTGTGTTAGCCCTACATGAAATGTTTTTATCGCAATCCATAAATATCTTCTTAATTACATGCAAAGTGACACAATCGTGCAATAATCTATTGCTGTTCAAGATTTAACTAGAAATTATTGAAGGAACAGAAAAAAAAAGCCTTTCTGTTTTTTTTTGTTTTTTTTTTTTTTTTTTTTGCTACTTTAACCTTTCAAGCTGAAATGCTTGACTTAGGCAATTCATTTTAACTGCTAAAATGAGTTCTTGACCTATGTGTGACATATACAACCTATCTCTTAATTTCTGCATGAAAACTAATAAAATGTAAATTGATAAGAACAATTCTGGTGTTTCATATAAAAATTTTGTGTATTATGAGTTCTTCCAAGACTGCAATTCCATTTCTTTTAGAATTACAATGGTTTTTTAGTACCAAGAAAAGACATTCCTAGATCTTATATTCTAAGACATGTTGTTATTATAAACTAATTGCTTTCTTTGAGCATTAGCAAACACTCAGTAGGTTCCTAGACTCTAAATACCTCAATTTTACTATTAATGTAATGCAAAACAGCTGCTATACACCTAAATGAAAGGGCTTTTCAGTTACACATGCTTGTGCAGTCTATACAGTGTTTGGTCTGTATGACCCCATGTGTGTATCCAGTCTGGGTGGACTACCTTTGGTGTGAGGGACATCCTGAATCTGATTGACTCAAGTGAACAACAGCCCTGTAAACTCTTCAGTAGATTTTATCATCAGCTAAATATCGACTAAATATTTTCTGTAATCATTCTTAATGGATCAAGGAGTTTCATCACTTTGGATTACCTAAAAAACTTATGTTGTACTACTTAAATGGTTGTTCATTATTACAGACATTTGTACTTCAGTTATATTCTGAGATACAGCCTCTCCTCACAGGGCAATTAACCCACTTCCAACCAGCCTGGTGACCATCCTTTAGGTTTGCCCCAGCCTGATAATGTCTTTCTTGCTTTGAGAGAGGAACTGTATGCAGTAGCCTGTATGTGGCCTGGAAAATTGAAGACTAAGGGGGATATTCAGCCTCCTGGCTAAAATCATTTCAGGTCACTCTGCTTTGACATCTTTCGATGCCAGACTTCACTGATTTTCCCAAAGACCAAAGGCAGGAAAGTCCTTTTGTCACAGGAACACCTTCTAGCTTGCCAGATACTGTCCTTTTTCCTCTTTTAAAAGATAGGTGCAGCAATTACCTTCTCCCTTCATTGGACAATTTTCCCAATCTCAACAACCTTCCAATTATCATTACTCAATGATATATGAATATAAAATATCCCAGGTGTTGCAGAGCAACAAACCTCCCATGAAATCATGTCTGGCTGGGTGCCTCCATATCCTGCAGGAGGGAATCTCTGATCTCTATCACCCACCACTTCCTTCTAGAGCTCATGCTCACAGAGTACTTTGAAAACTCTAATCAGCATGTCAAAATTTCCGAGTGTATATACATTTATATCTTTTAAAAGCCTTAAGCCGTGGCTATTTTTATTTTTTGAAAATTATTTTCAAAATAATGTTGATCTACATTGACCATGAGAAAACAAATTAGATCAGAACTAGGAGCCCTTCTCATATTCAGCTCTGTGTGTGCAAGTATCTTCTTCCACTTGAGTAAAACAGATAGCAATTTTTTCACAGGAATGACACTTATAATTTTTGTTGAAAAGTTTTAACTAATTTTCACTTCAGCAATTTCATGGGAAATAGGAAAAATCTCATCACCCTGCTCTTTGTCAATGCCAGGGACTAGTGTTCCTCCATGTGTTTCAGTTTCAAGTCATATTGAGCCCAAAATGACTAGCTTTTCAGATTTCTCTCCTGTCAGATTACTGTTACCTTTTACTAAAAAACCTGTCCAACTCGTAACTTCAGAGTACCACAAAGTTTTACTTTCCATTCTCCACAACTGGTGTTGAATAGCTTGACTTCAAAGGTCTGTCGAATCAGCTGGAATTCTCTTTTGGTGAACATGATAACAATCAAATTCAGACACTTTTATCTGCATAGGTTGTCTTGATAAGATCTGTGACACAATTAATCAGAGGAATTTATCCACAGATACTGATAGAATGAAAGATATCTTTTTGATTGTGCGCATTGCACTAATTCACATTTTGCAAAAGTATAATCTAATGTAAATATTGGATATGAACTTCTTGGTTTTATTTACATTTTTTCCCTCTTTCCTTCTTTTTCCCTTGTTGTAGCATCTCACCATAACTATAAAATCTCTTAACAAACATGAATTTGTTTTCCCTGCTTAATCAATAAATATTCTCAATTTAAATAAGCTTTTCTAAATTTCTAGAATTCTACTTTATTTAAATTGTAGGGGTTTCAAAACATCAATTTCATTTATTGCTCTGTCTCAAAAATAGCATGACAAATATATTTAAATTAGAAGCAAAGTGACTGTTCCCAAGAGAAAATAATCTTCTTGGCTCCATAACAAAGCAAACACACTAGGAAACAAAATTAGAAAAAGAAGGGGGGGAAAAAATCAAACCAAACAAAATATATTAAAAAAACCTTTACTGAATCCAGAACATTGAAGATACAGCATATACTTCTTGGTGACTGCCTCAAAAATATGAAAACCACATATAACCAAAATTTTACAGATTAAGAAGTATTCTGTAAACCACCAACCCTCTGATACTTACAATTTCCCTTCTTAGATTTCTCAAGACACCTAGAGAGCTATCATCTGGAACATCTTGTAATCAATATATAATGAGTTTTTTTTTCCAAATTAAGATTGCCATATCACTCCTGGGATTTCTAGAAGCAGCCATAATTCTAATGTCACACTACAACACAGAACTGCAGAGTTTATATTGTCCAGTTTCTTATTATGTTTTTTCATTTCATATTTAATGCTTGTCCTTCAGGTTGAAAATACAGTTTTAAGACTTATTATATATTTACAGATATTATAATAAATATCATTATTAATTATATCACAAAATAAGAAAAAGGTTCAGAAAGGAAATGTGTTTAAGTATTACCTAAAAGATTCTATATTCCATTAAACATTTCATCATCTAAATAGGTAAATTTCACAAGCTAAGTAATGGACATCCAATTTTAAAATTCTCCCATTCATCTTCATAACTGTCACAGCTACTGCTAGTTATTTGTTGCATGCACAAGTGTATCCAGATGCCTATAAGGAATCTAAATTTATTCTGCATACAGCACAAACAGCATGCTTCTTGGGCATTTTCCTGGAAATCATTATTACTTCTTTGCATCTCATGACGTTTTATCATGCTGAAACTATAAATTTGGCCAAAATTTACCCTTAATTTAATTTTCTTCAGATCTGAAGTACAGATTTGAAAAGGATAATAACAGAAAAATTACAGATCTTCCGTATGGAATAAGGTTGAGCTTTGCCTTCAGTGATTTCAGCCTTTTGTGATTCACAGAGACAAAAGACTTGCACAATGACTACAGCTAGTGATTGATCAAAGTCCCAAACACATCGCGTTCTCCAACAGACATAAACATGTTCTGTGCTCCTACTTGCTCAAGGGATAAGGACAATAGGGACTGCTCATGTAGGTTAATGCTAGAATTTGCAGTTTCTTAGCTCTCTCTCATTGCATTAACCCTAACAGCATATTCCCCTCTTTTACAGGACTACTTTTCCTGTTCACTATTGTAGCATTCAACTTGAAAATATGGAGTGTTTGGGTTTGTTTGCATACACTCCAAAACTCTAAATTCTGTCAATGGGCTTTGGATTGCCTTTTTTCTCCCAGTTCCAACTAAATTTGGTGTCATACACAGTACCCTGGTTTTCCAAAATATCCCTGTTCAATCAGTAAAAGAAAGATACAATGTCAGAAAAAGAATGCATTTTTAAATGAAAGGGTTTTGTTCTCTAGAAAGAAGAATTTGTGCTGAAGAGCCTTTTCAATTTGCTTCAGTTTAGCTAAAGTGGCAGATGGCAGCTATCTCTGTTCTTCTCCCAGTCCTGCTCTCTGTATGTCTTCTCTCTGCTCTTCAAAGGAACTCCACACTCCATACAAATTTCAGAAAAAGGAATATTAAGGTGGTAGCTGAAAGAAATGCTTTCATGAAAAGCAGGAAGCTGCTTTGTGAAGAAAAAACAAGCTTGTTGTTGACAGAACAGGACGGGGCAGGGGGCAGAGCAGCGCAAGTTTGAGCGGCAACAGAATGTACCAGAATTTGAGTATCACCCTCCAGCACTTATTAATATTTGATTAAACCTAAATTGCAATAAGTCTGAAACAAAAACGGAGGCAAATGTTTCTGAGTCTTTTGCTATGTTAAAAAGCAATTTCTCACTTCACATGGTATTTTTGTTGACGAGGAAATTCTGTATGTGAATTTCCCAGGATCAATTGCATATTAATACTTCACGAATGTTCATTTTATTTAAAAAAAAAACAGTTCCATGTGATTCTTTAGTTCATTTTAATTAGCATTAAAAATCCAAATTAATATATGAGTATCCAAATTAAGATATGAGTATCTAGTGGCTTGACATGCTAATTTCTCAGAATTTAAGTAAAATCAGGTAATTATCTAGCTACAATTTTTTTTCAATTTTTAAAGAACTTTATGCATAGATAACTATATACATTTTCAACAAGTAACTTCCACATTTTAATTTTGACAGAATTTATCCACTGTAAAATAATTTCCTATTTGCTACTGTCACTTCACTTACTAACAGTTTGCATCTGGCATATCTAAGGTTTGAATATCATTCAGATTCCACTTTCCTGGGTGCTGTGCGTATGCAATAATAAGACATCCTGAACTTCCAGACTTTTACTAAACATAGAAAAAAGCTAAGAGAAGAATGGTAATTTGTTGTTTTTACATAAAAAAAATGGCTAAATGCTTATGCAAAATTATTTTGAAAAATGTTATGATTTTTAACTATTTTGAATTTTTATAATTTAGAAACAATAATGCTTCAAAGGAGATTTTTTTCCCTTCCATGTTCTCTTTCACTTAAAAAATTAAATTGGAGAACAGAATCAAAACACTTATTTACTCTCTTCCATTTTTCTCACTGAAAATTAAAAAAAAAAGTTTAATGCTCAAAGAGAAATGAAAGACAGGATAAGAATGAGAAGTGGAAGGTAAAAGTGGGATTCAAAAGGAATTTGTTTAATCTATTTTCCAGAAGAAAAGAAGGTAAAAGCATGGAAAGAACATTTAAAATCTTCAATTTGACTCCAGTTGCTGTTTTCCACAAATATAGCTTCTTCTCTGAGATAAACAACCATGAGAAACAGGGAATCAGTAAAAAGACAAGCCCTGAAATCCTGAAAAGAAGTTACAATTTTAAAAATAAGTACATATCTCTGTTTCAAAAACATTTTTTTTACCATTTCAAGCAAAAATGAATTCAAGATAAAAGTGTTGACTAGAATATTTTTGTGGGATTTTAGCTTTCTTGCTATTTTATAAGTTTATACAGCTACACTCCTCCAATGCCATTTATCTTTGCAGCTGATCAGGAGATATAGACCTGAAGAAACACATAGAACTGCTTTACCACCCATCATTGGAAGAGTTAGGGAAAAAAAAAAAAAACACCAACGTCAAAAAAACAGGTGTATATTTCCCTTTATCTGCTTTTCTCCACATGAAATGTCCTAATCATATAAAGAGAGGGATCAAATAAACAAAATCTGAAATATCAAAGCTTTTTTTTTTTTAAGTTGTTTAAGGAAGAAAAGCATGTGTTACCAATATTTTTGTCTATAATTTTATCCATTAAAAAATTCACCCTTTATTTTATCCAAGCAATCAGAATAATCCAAAGTTTTATGAGGGTTTTTTTTTCCTATTAGTTAAAGAAAATATTTTTGTTACTTTCTTTCCTCTAAATGTCAACAAATTAAAACAACCACTGTTGCTTAGAATCCCAAATCTCATTTTTACTAGCACTCTAATCTCTTGTGGCTAAAGCAGCGTGTTGCAAGATAAGGGCTTATATTCACAGATTCACAGAATATTCTGAGTTGGAATGAATCCACAAGGATCACTGAGTTCGACCCTTATGTAAATGTGTATGGGGATTGATCCCACAACCTTGGTGTTGTTAGAACCATGCTCTATTCTGTCTCTGGGTCTTTCTCAATGCCTTCCATAGGTAGGAAGGCATTGAGAAGGCAGGAAGGTCTTTCTCAATGCCTTCCATAGGTAGGTCATTTTCTTAGTTTGGCATGCATTTAGCTCCAGGAAATATTGGCACATTGCTTCATCTGAATTTCTGTCTTAAGGAAATTCCTTCTAACAATAAAATTTACTTCCACTTTTGGAAGCTGCTCTGTATTTTGAATTCTGGCTCCTATTTTTCAGTTATCTATTCCACAAACCAATGTATTTACCTCTCACATCTATCCTGGATATATGGCAAAAGTTATGTCCATAAGCTTCAGAAACATTTCTATTGTCTCTGAGAGCAAACATCAAGTTGCCCATAGAGCTTCAGGGTAGGCTTCTGAAGTACAGAAAGGATTGAAAGCTTTTTCTTTCTCAAAGGAGAAACTTTTGCTTTTCATTTCCATCTGCACTAGCCCACACTCCTACAGCTTACTCAACACAAGTGCTGGTGATAATTTGATCACAAGATAAACTGATTCACCTCATTAAATTTGCAAAAAAAACCCTAACTTTGCAGAAAAGAAAAGAAAAGAAAGAAAAGAAAAGAAAAGAAAAAAAAGAAAAGAAAAGAAAAGAAAAGAAAAGAAAAGAAAAGAAAAGAAAAGAAAAGAAAAGAAAAGAAAAGAAAAGAAAAGAAAAGAAAAGAAAAGAAAAGAAAAGAAAAGAAAAGAAAAGAAAGAAAAGAAAACAACCAAAAACCAACAAGCACAGCAGGGAGGGCTTAGCCAGGTTAAAGATACAGAATGTTAAAGCCAGTACCAGGCAGGAGTAAATAATTCAGCTGATAGCAGGAACAAGGACAGGAAAGAAGCAAAGAAAAGGTTACTCAAATGAGCTTATAAAAAGGTATTTTTTTATTTTCTGTTAATGCTAGCCAGTAATTTGGTACAAATATAAAGAGAAATCAAAACAAATTAAACTGAGCAGGCATTGTCAAATCATACTTAACTTTGAAGTCTGTTGCTTCTACAACAGACTTAAGAAAGGATTGTATGTTCTTTTTCCAACTATACAGGCTATTCTAAGAAAAGCTATTGCCTCTACACACGTCACATCTTTTCTCAGTACAACTGTCTGCTTGAGTTGATTATGACTCCTAAAGCTGCCTATAATATGCCAACATACAGATAAAACATTAAAATTGTTAATTTTTTGTTAATGGTGTCAGTTTCAGTTGAAGGCAGTAAGACAGACAGTAGCAGCTATGTTCTCCCTAGCAGAGACAAAGCTTCTGTCAGAGACAGATCCTCTGTCACAGGATTAGGAACTGTGACAGTTTGCAGAGGCTAACCATCTCACTGCTTAAATCTTCTATGAAAAGTTGTATCTTGTGTCACCAGTGTGTTCAAAAGCTCCATGCTGACTGCCAGTTGCTAAAGCTTCTCTAAGGAAGCTTCAATCTCACCTGAAGTGTAGAGAGGAGATCTGGAGATGACTAAGTAAAAACAAGTGTAAAATGGTTGAAGATGCAACTGAGGTATGGGGCACTTTATAAATGGGGAGTTAGCTAGGAATCTACAATTAAAAAGAGTGCATCAAATAATTGCAGAAGTCTTGGCTAACTGACAAGACCTGAAAATTCAGCTCCTTATGGGAAAACTGTTAATACTTTTCTATGGTACTGTGTGGCAAAAACTGGGACTTGGTGTCAGGCAAAAGAAATTGATGGCTCTTTTCTCTTTGTCAGGAAGCCTCACTGAAGAGAAATAATGACAGCCTCAAACACCCCTAAAATGAGCTACCTTAACCAACTATTCAACCTACCTCTATTGCCAAATTAATTTGATATATAGTCTGTTCAGGAAAGGTCACAGTGAAGACTGTGCCAGTGATGAATCCCACTGCTTTCCCACTACGTCATAAAGCCAAAAGAGTTCCTAGGTCCTGACTATAAGGATGCCAAAGGTCATTCTTTGGAAAAGCGTGTTTGAGAATCACTGAATTGTTGGAGTTGGAAGGGACCTCTAGAAATCATCTATATATTTTATAAATTATTTCCCAAATCACAAACTCAGGAGAAAGAAATCTGTTGATCTAGGACAACAAACAAAAGTCTTCTATGACCCAGAGAGAGTGAATGAAACAGAGATTTCAGATTCTTCATGCTTTTTTCGCATGTGCAAAAAGCGCCACTCCATTTGATTTGGTCCACTTTATCTGTGCTACTTCAAGACTGCAAAATTCATTGGTAAGGTCTCAAAATTGAATTACTGAGCAGTTGCTTAGTTAAGTAAATGATATATGCTGGGGCCAGTGTTAAACAGAAACTGAACCCATTCAGATTATGAGATAGTTTGAGTGACAGCTATAGTCTTTCTGTTTGCCAAAGTAATTGTTTGCTCTTGTACATATACTACACATTTGCCAAACCTATTTTAAAAATATCACATATTTGAATTTTCACTACTTTCCCTGAGAGACCATTCCACAGCCTAATAAATTTATCTGTCAAGATGTAAAAGACTAATTCTGAGTATTTTCACTTTCTTACGTACAATTCTGCCTACATTCATTCTCAAGCATAAATCAGCTATTTTTTTTATCCTGAAAATTTGCTTCAGAGTTTTGCTATTCTAGCATTGCAAATTTTAAAAGATACATGACTAGCCTACATCAGGGACCAACTGGAAGTACTAAAGTTGGAGCTACTGAATGTTTCTAAATATCTTGAGAGAATGAGAGGAAACTCATTTTCTTTCAAAGGCCTCTGCAGAGAGAGCCCTCTTAGCATGTGCCAGATTACATCTCTGACGTGTCTCTGGGTGAGCCTCAACACTAACTTCCTTCCAGAACAGTATGTAGCTTGATGTAAATGTTTACTTTTTCTTTTTTTTTTTTTAATCAAATTGTATGCAGACTTTTTCCATAAATTTCACTACAATGTTTTTTCTAGTATATTATGTTTAATATATTTTGAGAGTGCTTTGGAAATGAAGTCTAGTCAACTGGAATGAATTGTTATTTGCTATTTTATTTCTCTCAATCTGAAAATAATTGCCAAAAATTTATACATACATTCAGTATGATCTTCTGTATCTTCCAGTCATCCTTTTGTCAGAACAATACCCAGAACAATTTTTCTTTTTTGTGTTTGTTGTATTTTAAATAACTTTGGTCATTCACTTTGTGCTTGACTGTTTTGCCTTTTATTATTTGGCACCATTACTGCCTACTCATAATCTGGCATTGTAAATTCAGACTTCATTGGTTGAATGGATTCTTTTTTTAGTACAAATATTGGAAAAGTAAACAAATTATTCTATCATGATCCTTTCAACCAGTCATAAGAAGATCATCAGAAAGTAAAAGGATTGATTTATGCTAAATTCTCTTCTGCTTTAATAGTTAAAATCAGATTACAATCTGAAAAAATAATAAATATAGAAGGCTACCTGAAGCATAGTACAGACACAGTGCTGTGTCACTCACACCTCTTTAGAGCCTCAGTGGTATGAGAAGGTTCAAATTTCTGATTTGATAGCAGTTAATAAATTAATACATTTCAGCTAGTCAGTTTGATCCAATTTTAGAAATTAGGGTCTGTCATGAAGTCCAGTTTTGTTTTATCCAGAAGAAGCTGATTCAGCTTCAGAGGATACAAGGAGGAGGTTCTATCAATTGATTAGCAGCTGCCTTTAGTCATTGTTGGTTCAAATCTTGAAAGGTTCACCATTAAACTGCTCCTTGCTTAAAAGCAATTATATCCTTTCTGTGGGTAATGAGATATCTTTTCTCTTTAGTTCAGCAAATTAAAGTTATTAAATGCATTTTTAAATACTCAAAATATTACTATTACATTAATACTTTCAATTATTTTTTTCTTATTCTAAATGCAAAGAATATTGTCTTATCACTCTACTGTGCCTGAACTGAACTTGTTTCTTCACAAATCTGTGGGTTTGAACCTATATTTCAGTATTGAGTTTAACCAGAGGAAACCTAATATGTTCCTGTAAAATAGGATGTCCCAGTACCCTGTTAAAAATAGTTATTTAAACTCTTGTCATTAACTGATATTAAGGTTAACCACCTCCTCAAGAATTGCATTAAGCTTGAGGATGATTGATATAGCCAAGCCCAATTTGAGTAAAGTAATTTAACATGCAGCAGATGATATTCACAGATGGGATTTCCCACTTGTGTCACTTTGGGGATAGAGCAAGTGTTATGAAAAAAATAAATTATACAATTTTTTACATACTTACTGTAGGAACTCCCCTAAAAAACACTGAAACTGACAAGAACTTTGTTTTAACATATTTAATCAATGCTTTTTAAGAAAGAGGCAAAAAAAATCAGAAGTTAATCCAACTTAATTTATGCCCTTTTTTGGATAGTAATTTGTCAAAACTACAGGCAAGCATTGAAAATATATTGATTTAGTTGCCTTCTTTGATTACTTTTTTCAATCAACCTCTTCACCCTTGTCACATGCTAATGAGCGACTGTTTCACTTAAACTCGTAGCAGATCATCTATAAGCAAAATTAAGAACTAAAATGACATAGTTCAGACAAAATGTGTTCAAAACACAAACTTACATTTTATTCTAGGTGTATAAGTTAATATATGGAAAAATATAAAACTCATTTACTTTCAGTGTTCTTATGTTAAGGCTGTGAATAGAAATATGAACTGGGAATTTGTATCATGAAATGCAAAATACAAAGGTAATGAATATTTATTGTTCTTATTTAAATAAATACAATTGTTTATGTGAGTAGCAACAGAAGATCAGGATCCCAGTGTCCACAATATTCAATAAATATAGGAGAAAATACATGGCATAGCCCCATTCCCCAGAAGCCAGAATAAGAGCACGCCTCATGACTTCATAATTTTGAGTATTTACAGTTTTATTAACAACACTGTTTGTTTGGGTTTTTTTGTTTTTAAAACCACATATGTAAGACAAGGACATTGACAATAACATCGTAATATATCCTAACAAAAAGGAGCATATACATCCCTCCTTGCCTGACAGCTGAAACCTACATGTTCCCAAAAACTTAGTATCTAGGACTTGTTCACACTGTAGCCTGCATCCCCCAGGCTTCCCATAAAAATGCTCCAGAGAACATGATTAAGATTACCTTTAAGATAATTTACTTTTTTTCAGCAACGGTTGGTTTGTTTTTTTTTTTAAATCATTAACACACTCCAATTTACAATGGTAATACTGAAACAAGGTACCAAACAGGTGAAAATTACCTTACCATTACTAGTAAGGTAATGCTTAGCCATCTCTGGGCAGAAGCAGATCATTCATTAATTCTTGGCAACCACTCTTTTATTCATATTTCAGATAAGGTTACACTACTGCACCAGATTTGACTTTAAAATCCTGCTACAGAGTTGTATTTTCCTTCTATCTGAAGCAGACTGAAATACTGAGACTGCTTCACATTAAAAGTTATGCAATTGCTCCTCAAGCATCTGAAGAACTTTATTATATCACTCTATGAACTCTAGAGTTTGCTTTTCCACATCTTTCACTGCTTTGTACAGCAGGGCAAGTTTTTGAATTTTTCAGTGACAGAATATATGGAGTTTGATTTCCAACTGAATTTCCAGTTTTATGACAAATGAGCTTTCACTGAAATCAATGAGATCCAATTGCAAGTCAAATAGCTCTTTGCTGGTACGGTGCCATTTGGAACAGGGAGGTATAGACAGTAGGTGACCTGTTTTTAGCTATACTCACCCCTGAGGTGAAGCAATATGGGTGAATTGAGTATCCCCAGCATATGTATTTCAGAACTGGATCTGAAAATGGGGTGTGTTATGTTTTACACACTTGACTGTAAACTGCACCTGCTCAGGTACAAGTGCAATTCTGCTTAGCACAGAAGGTAGGTTTTTGGAGAAGAAAAAATTGGTTTAGACCCAACTCAGCTAAATCCATGCACATATTTGATCTACCATCCAAGCCATTATAACTAACTCCCTAGAACTCAAATCTCTCCCAGTTTGATTTTCTTGCATAAAGCCAAGAGACTTATTTTATAAAACCATAATATACAGATTATCCTTCTTTTCAATGATCAAAGCAGAAATCTATCAAGTTAAAATTTGGTGTGTGGAGTGTGCAATTGGAAGATAACATCTATAAATATTCATTTTATCTCATTGGACATTACTGTGTTTCAGGTAAAAAAAATGGAGGGAAAATAAAAAAGACATACAAAAGAAAAATTAAACACAACAGAATGAGAATGAATTAGCAAATGCTCTCAGTGTACTGTGCTCATAGCAAGAAGAGAAGACATGTTCATTTGAGTGAGGAGCTCATTCTGCAGCCCAAATGATGTGACGGATATTCAGTAACCTTTTTGCGCATTGGTGTGACACTGGCACCAGTAACAGACAGTACTGCACTGTGCCATTGCAGCTGGGTAGGAATCCAAGTGCTAGCTTTTTGAAAACCTAACAAAGTTTATTTTGGAGTCTTTACATTTCAATGTAACTGAATTAAAGTACTGACACATTCCAGTGTATCTGTTATCATTCTGCCAATGCAGAAGCTTAAACAGTAAAGGATATTGCATTTTCCCTGGGTAGTTGCTTGGAAAACATTAACATTTTCACTAATTTTGGGGTTTAATAACAACTGTGTCAAGCAAATATGTTACAATAAAGAACTTTTTTTAAAAAATCAAAATCCATGATGAAATTCTATGTGTATTATACCTATCAAGAACCAATTATACTAAAAAAATTCCCCTCTCCTTAGCTATATCATATAGCAATTGAAAAATTGTTCTTCTGATAATTTTTCCCAAGGTAGAAGAAAAAAATTGAAAATACCATTTTATAAATTGTGGAAAATATACAAATTAAGGACAAGATTGCAACACCCTTACTCACTCTGAATAGTAATGCTGATCATAACTGGTTCCACTGTAGTCAAAGAGATTGCTCACAAAAAGAAGGCAATTTTTATGTAAAGAAAAATCTAGATCTAGGAAAGTAATAAGATTATGTGATTGAAACATATACACAGATAAATATCATTGTGACATTTACTGTTTTCTACAAGCTGAATCATAAAAAGCTCCTTCTGTAGGCAACCAAGAAATGTTGTGACCAAACCAGATATTTAGAGAAAAGAATATGTGTCATATACTCACCAAAGACAACACACAGACTCCATTTTGTTTTCTTGCATCACAAAAGGAGTGCACAAATATAACTACTGGGGGGCTGGAACCCAAAACATAGACACATGCTCTTAATATTTTAGTCACAGCAACATCCACATTATATCTCTTACACACCAACTTGTCTTCATATTTAAAATTATGATGTCATCATTTATCAACTCTCAAATATTATGTTCCCATTACTGCTGTATTCCCCTGTTCCACAAATTGGATTTAGGATGATTTTTCTATTTAGTCAAAGGCCAAAATAATTTTAGAAGTGTACAGGGCTGCACTTCTAAGGTTTGCAGCTTCACAAATTTCAGAACTCAGAGGGATGTAATCATATTTTCAAACAGTTTCAAGTGCAATTACAATTCTACTCAAATATTTAAAATTGATTCACTGCAAATTGAACCTGTTCCAGCAAAGTCTCGGTTTACAGAAAGTAGATAACAGTTGCAAAAATACACAAATCCTATGCAAATCCTTCTTGTGGTCCAAATATTAAAGCAAGATCTTTCTTCCTGGAGATCTATGACTGTGATTTTTGAAGTCTATCAGACTTTCCTACACTTTGTCTTTGTCAGCAATTTCACCAAGGTTTTTTTTGGAGGACACCTTTTCTGACTAAAGGTTAGGTAGCTGGCTACCTATTCTGTCTGCCTGTTTTATTCTGGAATCTTTTTAGGTGTGCTTCCCTAGACAACTAGAAAAAATCCTTACAGTGGGCCAGAATATTCAAGAAATTTATTCTTAAAGAAAACACATGACTGATCTTACTGTAAAACCAAGTAGAACAATATATTTCATGAAAATGCAGAATCCATCAATTAGAATGGATTAGAAACATATAAAAAATGCTGTTTTGCTTACAACATCTTTTCAGTCTTGACCTCCATCTAGTAAATTTCAGTGGGGTTTTTTTTGTTGCAATAAAACCATGCTCCATTAGAGGCCTTAATCTCTAGGAAAATCTTTTGGTCACTGTGTTGAGTTTGGCAATTCATGGCAATTCATCTGTTCCCCCTATGTATTTTCTTTCACTCCTCTCTGCCATAAGACTATACAGTGAAAGATTCCCACCCAAGCCTATCCTGAGCTGCTAAGTGGCATTTTGGGATGGTGCTCCCTGGAACACCACCTTGAATTTAGACAATCTGCTTCACTTGGAAAAGGTAAACAAGGATACTGGCTTTTCTGGACCATGAAACACATGTCCTGGCTCTGTTTGTTTTTTTTTTTTTTTTTTTTTTTTTTTTGTTTGTTTGTTTGTTTTTGGTGGGGTTTTTGTTGGGTTTTTTTGTTTTTTTGGTTTTTTTTTTTTTAAAGGAAGGCAGTATCAGATTGTCTTTAATGTTTTTGGCCTTCATTTCAATAATTAGGGTTTTTTTTCCTATTTTATATTTCCCTAGGTGTTTTTTCTGAATCACTAGTTCACTTTGGTTCAGCAGAAGTTGCTTCCACTTTAAAGCATTGTCATTAGTGATGACAATTTTGCTTCTGTGAGCTAAATAGCCATAAACAAATCACAAAACATAAGCTGTTTCCATTCAGAAGAGAAACTGATGAGTCACTTTTTTGATGTAATTTTATTTTTTTCTTTAGGGAGTGTACACAGTAATCCTCCTCAGATTTACAGTCATAACTATTAGCATTTCACATAACGCTCACTTTCTTCAGCTTTTACTCAATGACAGATACATTATCACAGAGGTTATGTCATGCTTTGCTACTTTCTTCTTTTTGCTCTTAGGGATTTCTCTCTTTCTGAAGGTGTACTTCTATGACAGGTATGAGCCCGCTGTTGCTACAGGAGGTGGCTTTGGACACCAAGCCCTTCTCCTCATTGTCTGCCTGCATACCCAGCTGTGCAGGTCACATTCCTCTCCTGCTATGTCTCAGGCTCTTGCTGGAAATGCCCTTTTGATTGATTTCAGACTGAAAGACCTGAAAACCAAGCTTTCCTTTATCGTTTCCTTTATCATTTTCATCATTTTCTGTTCATTTATCAAACAACCTGTTCAGCATGTCTGAAAAGTGCTAGAGTGGATGCATCGGGGGGCCACGGGGATGGGCATAGGAGATGCAGGTCCATCTCAGCACTTAGGTGGCAGCTGGATTTTGCATTAGCCATTATGTTGCTCTGTATCTACATGCAGCGTTTCACTAGAACAAGATTCACAATCTCTACACCTGCTTTATTTAAATTTCTGTCAGATAACCTCACATTTGTGTCCATTTGGGGTGCTGACATGCTGGTATGTTTGAGCTGTGGACTCTTTTGTTTTATTATTGGGAGGTAATTATAAGGGATTCTAAAAGGCCCTTAAAATTAAAACTAGACATTTAAATGAAGAGTAAAGACTTCACTCATATGCCTTATTCAGTGCATATTAACATATTCAAAATTTGTTAAAATTTTGTCAAAATTTGTGTTCTGACTGATGAGGCCAATACTAGGCATATGCTACATATTTCTCTTGATAACAGCCCACCACCAACAAAAAAGGGATTAAAATAATTAAAATTATAACACCTAAGAAGCACGGAAAGAAATATGCAGTGCCAAAAAATGGATAACAGCACAAAATGGTATTTGGTGGCAGTATAAAGGATGATTTGCAGAATTGTCTACTTGACCACAAAACGAGATATAGTGCCTCTCCCACTGCCACTGGGAATATTTTATCTCTGACCATGTTTTACAACCTATTCTAGGTTTGGATGTGGTCCCTTGTCTTTTATTCATTTTTGGACCATATTACTCCCTCCTTGCTGTAGTTATTTTTTTTGAGTGCTATTGTTTTTCTTCTTCTGCCAGCTCTAGCTCTTGCTTGATGTAAAAATTTCACTGTTTGTTTCTTTCAATTCTGCAATAAAATACAGCATTTAGTTACTGTATTTGTGCCAGGCATAGGTGGAGAAAGCTAGCTGCAGGCTGCTTTTTTGTTCCCTGAACTCCTGACAAACTGAGGATTCATCTGCATGCTTTTGAGCTGTCTGCTGTTATGCCATTGTGTATAAAACACAAAGAGAACTTTGGCACATTCATCCATTGCTTATACTGTGTCTGGTTTTTTTAGTGTTTTTACTGATTTACCTTGTCATGAACAGGGTAACACTATAAAAATAAAGTAGATCTCAACAACCACAAAGCCAGCATTTTCTTGGGGTTTTTGTTGTTGTTTAACATTCTGTATTTTGTTTTCCTTCTTTTCTACTAATTTAAAGCAGAAAGAATAGCTGGACTTACTAGTAGCACTGCTCACTTCTCATTTAATAGGTGATATCTTTCATTACATAAATTTGGCAACAGAGGCATCATGTTAGGACTATCATCAAATATAGCAGGAATGCAAGTTCCCTATTCACAGAGTAAAACAGGCTGTAACCTACAATTACTCCTGTCCTGAGAGATTTATACTTTTCTTAGGCGGATATTCACGCAGATTTGAACAACTGCACTCTTAACTGGGCACTTCCCTCCAAGTTAGCTGTGTCAGTCTGTATTTACCACTGTTAGAGACAAAATATGTCTTTGCCTACTCTTTTGTTAATCAGATTAAAAATCTTTTTTTTACAATTACGTGTCCAGATCTTGTCCCATTATGGTCTGTCGGTAAATAAAAACTCATTCTTGACATATGGAAGATGAAGTTTGCCTCAAAATAATCACATCAGGTATTTTCTGTTCCATACCAGGAGCGGAACATTCCATTTTCTCTTAATTTAATTCATTTCCATGATGTACTGAGTTTTAGCAATTCCAAATTTGTTTTCACTCTTACAGACTGATTGATAATTACATATTTGGCAGAATATTTTGGCAGAATATTGTCCAAGTAACATACACAGATCTCTGGAACACGCTTCATGTAGAACTAACTTTAAGTTCAATCTGTGTATTTCAAAGTATTTCTGAAATATTAGTTAATTGTGTTTCTTTAAACCTCTTTGAAAAATTAAAACCATTTTACAGTTGAAGAAACCCAGGCCCAGATTATTACAAAACAACTTACAGAAACATATTCAAGTATTCTGACTATTAAAATAGGGAACTTAGTGAAATCAGATTTTTCTTCCCTTCAGCAAGCAAGAAAAGCAGCAACTGACAGCAACTCAATGAAAAGAAACTGAACTATTCTGATACATTTTATTTACTGTCTCTTTCTTATGTCACATTAATTTATAAGTTATTATCTGGCTCTTACTACTGGAAACAGAATCCCTTGGCAAAATCTGTCTTAAAAAATATCAGAAGTTATAACATTTTCCATCATTCCTTCTAGGCAATCCTAATGATATGTCATGTATAATTACCCTAGAAAATTAAGAGTTGATTATTAATCAACATCAGTAGATGGAAGCCCAAATAGGAAAAGAGAGGAAGAGTTTGCTGTCTGACCCGATGGGTTTGGGTTTTATTCTTTAAAATAGAAATACACTGTCAGAATGTTTGACTGATTAATCTTCCTTTTAAATGTGCAAAAGGACATTATTCTGAAAGTTTTAACATCTTTATTTCTTTCCACAGGGAGTTTTAGTAATATGATGAGAGGAAGTTGGCTGCCAGTCTCTACTACTGTGCAAATACTTTTTCTTCCATATGGTTACAGAAATATATTAAAAAATATTAGGGGTATGAAATAATAATAATCCTTTCTTCAGTGTCAAGGGCAAGGTTTTATTAAGGAGTACGGCAATGTTTACTTCCTACCAGCAGGAACAAGAGCTGGTTGACTGACTCCTAAAGGTAAATATGGTATTCCTAATGCACTACAGTAAACATTTAAGGAGTTTAATAAAGAAGTATTGCATGAAGCATATTCGGACTGCTGACCAATACCTTCTGCAGAAATGCAGCACTGCAACAATGCCACACTGTCTTTTTCCATAACACATCCAGGATTTCACCACATGGCTCAGCTTCAGTGTTGCCTGCACTTGAAGTACTTTGTGGCTGGACACTACAAGCAGGCTCCAGAAGTAGGAGTACATCACAGTAGTGTGATATTCTGAATTTTGGTGGCAATTTCTAAAACTGCCACTGTTCAAACTGGGAATTTTGCATTCCAAGTAGCTAAGAGGCATCCTGGAGTTCTGTATTTTTCCATTCTTCCTGCACTAATTTTTTTGTTTCACAAGTATTTTGTCCATAGAAAGATCTACAGACCTCCCCAGTGTATGTATGCTTTACAGCTCAGCCCCTCCACTAGTCTTTCAACCTTCAGATTTTTATCTCAAAGAAACCAGCTAGCAAAATCTTTACTTCATTCTTAACTCTTACATATCTGCAGCTTTTATCTGTTTGGTACAGTGAAATCAGGTAGCATTTTTTCTACTGCCTTCCTTGCTTGAGTCATCTCAAAATCTGTAGTCAACAGTGAGCTCATCTTCATCCTTTTGCCATCTCAATAGAGATGCCCACAGCTTTTCCACCATCAGTGTTCACCAAAGCCCAGATGTCTTGATCTGTGCCTTCCCTTTCCCATATTTATTAGCATCAGATACCTCTGCATTTCTCCTAATCATATCCAGAAGGCCAAAAATACCAGTTCAACACTTCCTTTTTAAGAGGGTAAATATACAGTGCTAAGAATTCTATCCTTAAACCCACAGAGTTATCCTGAGGTGAACTGTATGACTAACTTACAAACATTTGCAGATGTGTTGCCATAAAACTGCCATTTCTGCCCCCTTTCACTGCCCCCTCCCATTTTTTCTTACAGCCACATTTCCTAGCTGCTTAAGCTCCCCAGCTGCAGAGCTTATCATCAGCATACTCAGAATCATATCACCAGATCATCTCTTCATTTAACTAAAGTTAGGGGGAATATATTTCTTTTGAGTAATTCTTTAGGAATCCTCACTGGAAGTTTCAGGGGAAGATACTATGAATAAACCTTCTGGGTGATTTACTGATCTGTCAGATTCTGCTGAAACGAAAGAAGGTTAAAGTCTTCCAATAAAGTATCAGTGTTTATTTTTATAGAGAAAATAGTCAAGCTTATGTGTAGAAACAAGGATATCTCAAGTGTGTTATATGGTTGAAATAGTGTCTCAATTCATATATTTTTCAGTAGGTGCACACAGTATTTTCTAAAAGGGTATATAAAAATATATGAGCTCTAGATGTGCATGAAATCCCCAAGTTTCTATTTAATGTTTTCAAGAAAATACAGTCTATCTTTTTATTATGGCATACTAGAACAGAAAAAGATTAAGCCAGGTTTAAAATGTATGAACAGGGGAAAATACAAGTTTTTGACTGAGATGCCTGGAAAAATGTCTGTTTTGACACTCTGCTTATATCAGCTGGTGTATGAAAAATGCTACCTATCCTGACTGATTTGGTCTTCCTATATTCTTTAATCATCACTTCTACAACAGCATCTCTACCTCGAATATATTATACATAATTTTACATGTTAGTATTGTTCATTGATTTGGAAAATAATTTTTGCTATATTTTATTTTAATTTGTGATCAAATCAGAAAATATCAATATCAAATTTTAAAGTCTTGATATGGAAAAGTAAAAGTCACATTTCCTATAGTAATTTATGAGAAACATACTAATATATTTCGGAAATTATTTTACAGGTTATCTTGATGTAAAAGCCCATATGACCACTGGTTATAGGCAAGTATTTATGCACTGAATGTAGTATAATTGACTATTTTTTGTTTAACTCATTTGCTTCTTCCAATTTTATAGGATTTTCTTAATAATATATTATGTTACACTTAGCAACCCTAAAAATATTCAAGTGAAAAGAGTGAACAATTTCACTTTAAATACCTTCTGGAGACTGCCAAATTCAATCTTATTAAGTACGGCAAACAGATTGACAATATTTCTTGCAATATATTGCCATCTAGAGGAAAAAATGTATGTTGCTACAAAACAAATATGAGGGTTTAGGTGCTATTTATAATTCCAATATTTTACTGTGGAAAACACACACTCTGTTTTTTAGGCAAACTGAAGTGTCATATTCACAAAGTCAGCTGGATATAAACACATAAGCACAAAACATGCAATAAGACATAAGTATGCTGTTGTTGAATACTGTATGTGATCAAATCTCACACACACACACACACACATATATATGTATATATATGAATGTATTTATTTATGTATGCATGCATATAAGCCAAAAAAAAAAATTATTGGAAATTTCAGTCTGTCACAACAAATAAAACAGTTTCTAAAAATTTCACTTTGTGTATCCCAAACCTGTAACTGAATTTCTAATTAAGGCTAAGTAGCACTCTTTTCAGATAGTGGCATCAAAAATATTAAATGTGCTGATTAGATGAATAGAAATAATTGAGATGCACTGTGGGGTAGCTCTGTTGCTACATAGTTGATTGTACCTAGAAATAAATGGGATATATGAGTCTAATACAAATAACTGAGGGTGCTAGGTCTGAGTTCTTTCATGTAATATATAATAAAAATATACAGTATACGTTACTGAAGCAGTTTAGACATTGAATTAATTTGGACTGTCAAGGTCTCAAAACTAAATTAGGCACTAAATACTTTGCTGAATCAAGACCTCTATTCTCAACTGTCATTCTTATCTTCAATATGACTACTCTATGAATATTTTAAACATGAACTAATTATAAAAAAAATGTTGTTACACATACAATTCCTTTTTATTAAAGATTTCTAGCTATGTTTCAAATATTAAAATAGTAAAAAAGAAATACACTCAAATACATAAGTGAGGGAAATAGAAAATGGAGTTTAAAACCCTCTAACCCAGTATGAGGTCAATTAGTGCAACTAAACTCACATATAGCAAACTTCATGGCAGGTACTCCTTACCCCAGACTTCTCAAGTGCAGTTAAATACAGACTGATCTGTACATGCAAAGTAGTGACCTTAGTTTTTCCAAAATGTGGCAAAAATATTAACTACCTCAAAGTTAAAAAAAATATTAACTACCTCAAAGAAGCAAGAATGTGAATTCCTTCTTTAGAGAAAAAGAAAAATGCAGATGCTGGCATTTGAGGTTCCAGAAGGGGAAGTGCAAAGTCCTACACCTGAGAGGGAACAACCCTAGCCACCAAGGACAGGCTGGGGGCCACCTAGATGGAAACAGCCCGAGTGTCCTGCTGGACACCAAATTGAACGAGACAGAGATGTGCCACTGTGGCAAAGAGGGTTGTCAGTGTGCAGGGATGCATTAAGGGTAGTGTTACCAGCAGTTCAAGGGAGGTGGTTTTTCCCCTCCACTCAGCACTGGTGAGGGGTACTGCATCCAGTTCTGGGCTCCTCACTACAAGAGACACATGGACGGGCTGGAGGGAGTCCAACAAACAGCCACAAAGCTGACGATGGACTGGAGAATCTTTCTTATTAGGAAAGTCTGAGAGAGCTGAGTCTGCTTGGTGTGGAGAAGTGTCAGGGGGTAACTCATCAGTGTGTACAAATACCTGAAGGAAGGGTGCAAAGAAAACTGAGCCAGTCTCTTTTCAGTCTTTCCCAGTGACAGGACCGGAGGCAACATGTGCAAACTGAAACACAGGAGTTTCCCACAGAACTTCAGGAAACATTTTTTCACTGTGAGGATGACCAAGGACTGGCACAGATTGCTCAGAGAGGCTGTGAAGTCTCCATCCTTAGAAATATTTTAAGAAGTCGGCTGTGAAGTCTCCATCCTTAGAAATATTTTAAGAAGTCCATATGGACATACACCTGATAAACTTGCCATAGGTGGCACTGTTTGAACAAACAGGTTGGACAAGCTGGCATCCAGAGGTTCTGTCCAACCTCAGCCATTCTGTGATTCTATGATATGAATTTTAAAGCTGTTATTTTTGTAAGATAATCGGTAGCAACTTAGGTAATAATATGACAATAGTACCTATAACAGAGACTTAATTTTCTGTCAGTGTATGTTTGTATTATACATTAATGTGAACAAAATATAAAAAATGTAATATTAATACTCTAATTTTATTCTGGTTTCACTTCTAATTGAGAGTCGAGTAAATCAAATCTCATGTTTAGCTATCTAAAAATATATCAAACATGACATTTAGTGGGAGTTCCACTGAAAAAAACCTTGAAGCTAATAGTATAGCTAGTAAATAATATACTGCAAGAAAATGTCATAAAGCAAATTATAAATGAAACTGGAAAACTAGTTTTTTATACAATATGCAGAGGCTTACTGGCTGGTGATTCATATGTATAATAAATATAGACTTTTAATAAAAGCCAGCAGTCTACAAGACTAACAAAAGGTACAATTTCTCTGAAATAAATTGTTCTAATTATCAAACTTTGTATATATTTAGATATATTAGATATAGCTTCTGTTACAATTCTGTGGACACAAATGACCACAGCACCTACCTAAACTGGAAGACAAGAAAGTGAACTTTCATAAATGCTTGATATAGTTTGTTATCTTGCCTACATATGCTTTGGCATTGCTGGGAGCCAATTTAAATATGCCCTAATAGGATATCTGAAAACACTGGAATTGCCAGATTTTTTTTTCAGAATTTTGTCACCCTGTTTAGAAATTAGGGCCATGTACAGTCAGTTCCTAATGCATCTACCATCAATACACTGGGATTTTTTTAAAACAACATAGAATTTGTTTTGATTGCTGTAATTTGTACACTTGAACAGAAACATGAGAAAATAACTGGTTTACACTCCAATACTGAGTGAATCTAATATCAAGATTGGCTAGTCTTGGTAATATCCATTACTTTAATACTACTGTTTTTTCATAAAAAACAAACCACAGCCATTAAAAGTGTCATTTTACCAAGTTTAAATAATCATTGCTTACAAAGCATATTCTGACAGTCAAACCCAAGGCTTTCAGAAGTTACTTTTGGCTGTAGTGGTGTGGCTGTTCAGTCCTGAAACTGAGATAGTGTAACAGGATCTAACTAAAATAGATAAAGAATGAATTCTGAAAATCAGGGTCCTGTCTACAGGCAAGCAATCACATATATGAAAAAGATGAGGATAAGCACAAGGCTTGAAAAATTAGTATGTAGACAAAGTGTACATGCCTGAGAGCAAAGATGCATATAGGTGTATGTAGCCTGTGACAGAAGCACACTGAGAGTAAGTTCCAACCTCATCTCTGAACCTGCATTACTTTACAAAGTCTCCAAAGGCACTTCTTACTTCCTCATCAGTAATTTTAGTGATTTGGAAAAAATTAAGAGAGCTAGCATGTTTTATATGTATTTTTAAAAAGCAAACTCATCATATTCCATATATTTCTTCTTTTGTTCTACCAAATGTAAAATAGGATGGAGGCAATTTGTTTTGTTTTTAAGTTAATGCCAACTATTATAGTAATTAGTCATTTGATAATGAATAACTAGCTATAACAGAGGGTGACAGTAAAAGAAGTGACAGCCAAGAACATCAAATATTTTTCTAAGAAAAACTTACTTTCCAAGAGTCCCAAATAACTCATTATGTATTATTCCCTCATAGGCCTATATTTCACGACAAGCAATTTTCCCCTTGCAGCTGTCCCTGCACAATCTTCCTTTAAGTGCTTCATGGCAATCTCTATTTTGTTCCTTGGCTTCTTTTCTTATCATTTCCATACTGGGCGTGCCACCTTTCATTTGCACTGGCACGCATCCTCTGGTACAATATTTGCTGCAAAATTCTACCTACACTACTGCCATCACCACACATCAGCAATTAGGGACTATCTACTTCAAACTTACTGGAATCAATTGACCATAGTAGTAATTTTTCCTAGTAGAAAACCAATTTCCTTCTCCTTTGAATTTGAAAAAAAAAAAAGCATCGGTTTAATCCGACCCTTGTTTTAGTTCAATTGAAGACACTGCAGAAGTATCTGCTCTAGTAAAGGCACACAGGAGAGATCCTGCCGTTTCCTCTGATACTACAATCATGTTTAAAACAAACCTAAACCCCAAAGCTGTGTTACTCACTGGAGTGAGTAAGCCCATTTTGCAGCTACATTTTAGTATTTTTCCACCTGTTGTCATTACAATCATGAGTATTGATCTCTTCAGAAAAAATTTCCCTGAATTTCATATTCAACATGGAAAGGTGAAAGAGCAGTATCTTCTAGACAGACAAATATATTAAAAATACCATTTATTTTAATTATTATTTTATTTAATACTATATTATTTTATTCACATTATTTAAATGAATAAGAAAAAGCTGGTTTCGATACTAGAACTGAGCTCATTCTTATTCTTAATTCCATGTTAATTGGCATTTCTGTGCATGATGAGAATTGCAGGTGACTGAGATCATCTTGAGTGAAAGAAAACATAGGACTAAATTATCTCTCTTTAATTTTCACATATAAAAAATATCCGATTAAAGAAGACCATATCAGAAATATCAGTTAACATTTTTAATTAAGCTTAAACACTTAATGGAAGCTCTTTACTCCTTAAAGAAAATTTAAATTGCCAGTTTTAACAGTTAAATCTAATCATGTCTTCTTTGGTCATTGCTAGAGTCTGAGTATCTAGCCATATTTCCAAGGAAAAATTAGTATATAGTACGGTAAATTAAATATTAGTGTTAAGGTAGCCAAAACCACTGAAAAATACTATCCTGTAAATTTTATAGAAACAAAAGCCATCACAGATTGTTATCCAGTGCCCAGATTCCCTTTGCTGGGCAAGTGTCGGTGAGCGCATTTCAGTAGCTTCTATCTTTTCTCCTTTCTGGTCAAGGCTGAAGTCAGGACATGCCAGAATGAGCTCCTTGTTTGCACACTGCAGGTGTGGAGAGACACAAACCTTCATTATTGCGGTTCTGTGCATCTCTGTAATTTATACAAATTTATGGAAGGAAATAAAGCAATGCTCTAGTATCTGGGGTTTAGTTTTTTTTCAGGTAGATTCCAGATTGTCAAAATTCTGTAGTTTTACAAGTATTAATATTTTACACAATTGTACATACTGCATAACATGCACAGCTTAAAAAGAACATGCAACCTAAAGAACTTTGCACATACTTGTAAGAGAGTGGAGGATACAGATATTTCTTGTTTGATACATTTCCTGCATATTCTTAAAAAAATTCTTCTTTTTTTCTTTTTTTTTTGCCTAAGAGAAATGAGCAAAACCAAAGTCAACTTTTGAACTTAAGAAGTGCTAGAGTCTGGAGGTAGCTGCCATCCTATAAGATTGCTATTGTGGCATTTATAGTTCTGAATGGAATTGGAAAGGTTCAGAGAAATTACAAAGATCCCAGTTTTTAACGGAATATTTCCACTTCGTAAAATACTCTAACTTTCTAACATTTTTTTTTTTCATTCCTAAGAGCAGTAACACAAACTTTTACAAATATTAAGTTCAATGAAAATCTAGGTGAGAAGAAGCAGAAAGGGAGTTGTTTCCCAAGTGAAACATTAGTGCAAATGGTTCCTGGGCATTCTTCCTTCCTGAGTCAAACTTAAAAGTCCTTTTACTCAGTCTCTCAAATCACTCCAAGTCTGCCTGAAAAATTAAGAATCAAATTCCAAAATTACCAAAAAGCTAAAGATGTCAGATTCTCACTGTTATATACCTGGTGTGTGTGTGTCTCTCTGTATGTATGATGTTCTAAATGGCAGGACACCTGTCATGAAACTACTTACCAAAGCATTGCCACTTACTTTTATCTTAAGCATGTTCAGATCAAGAGACAGAACCCACCCCCTTTTTTCTTCTGGTTTCCTGTTATTGTTGCTGCAGCTGTATATTTCTTCTTCCATTTCACTTTGTGCCTTCAATAAAGAGCTAAGCTGTGACTCTTGCCTTAAAATTCTGTCAAAATTGTGACTGCTGGTTTTGAATTACTTTGCTACCTGAAGATTGTTGTCAAATTGACTGTTTCTTCTTAGGAAAGAAGGTAAGAATATATCTGTTCTACCTACATCATGTTCAGATTCTTGAAGTTCCAGGCATCTCTCTTGGGTTTGACAAGTTGAATTTGAAGTGATTGATGAAAAAAAAAAGGTGATGATAAAATATTTGATCCTTCTTAAAGTATTTAAAACGTGGATTTAAATACAAGATTCCTTCTCCTGAGGATTTTTTTCACCTTACTGTAGAACCATAGAAATGTGGGGAGGTTGCTAATATCCATAGGAGATTGCTCTCATTTCCACTGTATTTACTGACAATTTTTCTGGAAGATAAAAAATGTTTGTTTTAAAGCAAACAAAACATGCATTTGTAATCTTTTGCTTGCTAAACATTTTTTCAAGCAAGATGGTTACATTTCCTTCTAGCCTATTCTGTTCTAACATAATCTTGATAATTCCACATTCTTCAGTTTATAATACAGATGTCTAAAATGGTCAACAACTGAAAAATTAGATTTTTTTTTTCTTTCCCTGCATAGTTGGAAATACATGTCTCATTTTTCACAGCATCCATCTGCAAGCAGACATCCAGGCACAAATACCCACATATATTATACAAATGAGAAGATATTCAACATTTAAATTTTAATCACTGTAGGAAAATATTTGTGTTATACTTTTCCTTGCCTTTTGGGGGGGGGGGGGGGAGGGGGATGTTGGTTGGTTGGTTTGGTTTAGTTCTTTGGGTTTGGTCTTGGTTGGGTTGGTTTGTTGTTTTTTTGGTTTTTTTTTTTTTTTTTTTTTTTTTTTTTTTTTGCTTTAATCATTTCTTTGAATATCATCATACATAAAGCTTTTTACTAATCTCAGATTAAGTAGAAGTCATTTGCTGTGGAATGCTGTGGAATAAAATACTCAAGCTTCATGACTGGTTGAAAATAATTTCAAAACGAGATGAGTAGTACTTTTTAGGGAAAAAGCATTACTATGTGTTTCCTAAGTGATCAGGAATGTGGGATTTAGAAATGCAATAACATTTGGAGTCTAAAGTAAAAAACACACCACCTCCTGTTTGGTTACAGCTGAGCACTCAAAATCATTTTTTTATCATTCCTTCAACTGCTATGATTTTGCTTCCCTTCTAGATTATTCATCCAGGGGGAAAAATACAACCCTTTTAAAACTTGGACTCCTTCTTCAAATGCTATCTTCTTCTAAAGCAGACAAACACACTGCAATCACAATCTCTCTTCTCATTTTACATTAGCCTGGGTCCATATTAACAAGCACAGTGTGAGGAGGAATCATTTTTTGTTGTAAGATTTATTATAATACTGTGAAATCCTTATTCCATGAATGTTAACCTCAAGTTCAGTTCATGAGATGAGGCTGTTCTGTATACTACCTGTGCAGCTGATACTTTATTAGGTGCATAACAGGTTGTTCCTATAGCTGATATGGGAAAAGCTGACTGAGTTAAGAATATTGAGCCATGAGAGGATCTGAACAGGTTGTTCTCTGGCAGGCAGCTGCCTCTGGATCATGTTCACACTGCCCAGACTAGGCTCTGAATTTTCACTTTTGCAGGATAAGAAGGACAGTCAGCTAAACCTAGCAACCTGATTCTTAGCACATGAATTAGAAGCCTGTATTCTGAATATAACTGGTAGAAAAAAATAACACAACTGGTTCTTTAAGAGGCTTTAGTTGAAATTTATCACCCACTATAACAAAATATGTGTGGTTTGCTAACATCAGAAGCTGGGATGACTGAGACATCTTTCTCCTTTCCTCACAAGCCATTTTTCCTAAATGGTTTTCTTCTACCTGCTGTTACATGAAACACTCGTCATAGTTAAAAACATTAATCCTAGCTCTTTACCAGTCAATCAATGAAGAAAACTCTACAGCTTTCTCCTAAGGCATCTCTGTGATCCTACAAAGAGTAATTTGGTGTCTTCATTCTCTCTGCTTACTCTAAGCATCAATGTCTCTGCAGAAGGATGGAGTCACCGCACAGTGAGTTTCCCAAAGAAGGTCAGCAGGTGATGTTGGGACAGAAGGGTGACTGAAATAGGTCCTGACCCCCAGGCTTCACAGCACTTCTCTGTTCAAGAGGCAAAATCCTCTTCCCTGGGTGCAGTGTGGGAAAAGCAGGAGCATAGGTGGAGAAGATGCTCATGGTTATAGGACTTACCTGGGAAATGAGGGGCCTGAGATGCTGGCCAATATCATTCAGAGAGGATTTCAAGCAGTAACTTTGTTTTCCTGGAAGGTGCCTTAAGAGCAAGTATGGCAAGGCTGATTGGTCACCCCACAAGAAACAGCACCACGAACTCAAAAGAGAAAGCTAGAGAAGAGGCAGCTTTGTTCTCCAGTCTCTGTGGGAAAGCGGAAGCCCTGGGGTCTGCTCACTATAACTGAAAGGAACAAGTAGGTTGTGACTGGTAACAATAACAAGATAAGTGGCAGTAATGGTAGGTGGCATGAGAAATGTGAGCCAGGGGGATCAGGGAGCACAGAGCAGATTGTGGTAGCTACTACACAGCTCCAGGGGTTGGAGTGGGAAGGGTGAGTTTTGGCTTCCCCGAGTTCCCAGGTGGTGATGGAGTATCACTTCCCACAGCAAAAGGGTGATAAGAGAAGCTGTGCTCCCACAGACAGTGAAAGCTTTTCCTTCCCCATCCTGAAGCTTGAGAAAGATCTATAAGCTCTTTCCCACCACATCAGCAGCTTGCATAGGAATTAAACAAATCATGAAGAGCCTTTACTCTAATTGTTCTTAAGGGCTTATCAAAAAAAGGGGGAACCATAACCCTAATCAGTAAGTACACACAAACTAGATTCCAACCAAAGTTATAAATCTTGTTTACTTTCTTGAAAACTACCTTTCCCCCTAAATTGCATACACAGATTTCTGGATTAAAAAGAGATTTAAATAACTGTATGTAGTAGGGCAAATCTGTGACTTCCCTATTACAGAGGAATAAGATATCATAAAACACCTCCTACTCGCCGGCTGGAATAAGAAGACTACGTGAGGCAATTTTCCCCTTTCCCATGCATGTGGGCAGAGGGTGGGCTGGCAAGGGGAAAAAATAGGAGAAAGACTGATTGATACACTACTGAAAAAGCAAAATAGTCTAAACAGAACTGAAAAAAACACTATTAGCCCAGAGGTAAAGACAAACCAGTCTGCCTAGTGAATAATAGCAAGAACAGAAGTGGTCCATTGGATATTTCTTACCAGACAATTATCAGAAGCTTTACTTAAAACTTGAGTTTCTTAAATAGAATTTCTAAAAAACTTTAACTTATCTAAGAATTATAAATGAGTAAACAACTACTTACTTATCCAGCCACTGCAAAAAGAAAAAGTTGCAATAACTGAAGCGATATACCACAAGGACAAAATTACTCCAACACACTTCCTTAAGAATCATTTTGGTTTCCAAAATTAATGTTCATTTGAGTAGAGTACTATACTGTGACATGGATGTTAGGCAGGATTTGTGCTGACTGATTGATGCCATCTGTTCACAACTCGGATGTTACTTTCTCTAGCTTTCAAATAGGGAAAACAAAAAGCAAAACTAGCTCTTCCCATTCTCAGTTGAGGTATTTGGTGAATTAGTAGAATTTTCAACATTTACTGCACCATTTCTTTGGAGAAAAAAAAAAAAAAAAAAAAAAGCAAAAAAAAAAAGCACTGGTACCATAACGTTCAGTCACAGTTTAGCAAAAAGGACTCTCTGCAAGTTATCCGTTCTATAAAGAGAAGGAAGCATTGTAATTAGCAAGTGTTTTGCTAACAGCTAGAAATGTACATCCACTCCGTAGGCTTGTCGGAACATAAATTGCTTTTTGTTTCTCTCGACATCTGGTATCCATTAAAAGAAAAAAAAAAAAAAAAAAAAAAAAGGGGGGGAGGTGAAGGGGGACCTAGCAACCAAACTTTACATATAGCATCTTAAAGAGGCAGCACACAAGGGATCATTCCCCTCCTTAAGTTCCGGGGAACCCTTTTCCTGAAACAAACGGAATGAGCAGAGCTGGGAGTATCGGGAGCGCCAACCAATTCAGACAGAAACCCGCTATGGGTTACCAATCTGCTGTCAGCAGTGTGAGCCTGGGATTACTGACACAATTTTCAGGCAAAATTCCCTCCCGGCTTAGTTCCTTTGATTTCATCTGATTCCCCCTACTTCCCTGGAGCCCGCTCTTCTGCGGAAACCCCGCTGCCCTCGCAGCCTGTCCCCCAGCGGGCCAGGGAGCCGCTCCTCCCCGCTCCCGGGCAGGGCAGGCCAGGGCAGGGCAGGGCAGGTCTTTCCCGCCGGGCGTCCCTCACCGCCCCGGGGAGGAGCCGCCCGGCCGTGCCTCCTTCTCCCCGCTGCCGGGGCAGCGCGGGCTCGTCCCGCGGCCGCTGGGGGGCACCCGGGCGCTCGGCGGCGGCGGCAGCGGGAGGGGCTTGGTCGATGCCGGAGGCTCCCGTCAGGCCCGAGGGGCGGGGGTGTCCCGGGAGGAGGCGAGCCGAGGGGAGCTGTGGCTAGCGGGAACCGGGCGGCGATTCCCGGCCCCCGTTCCTCGGCGAGTGGCAGCCGGAGGAGGCCGAGAGCGAGCTCAGCGCCTGCCTGTGCCTGTGCCTGTGCCGGCGCTGTGCCCGCTGCCCGCCCGGCCCGACGCCGCTCTGCTGTGCCGGGAACAAAGAGCCCCTTACCGGCACTCAGAGGTGTCCCGGCCGCTACTGCGGCTGCAGAAACGCCTTGTTCCGCTCGGGTCACGGCCAGAAAGCTCCCAGGAGTAGTGGGGCTGACAGTGACTTGCTGCGAGGAAGGAGCAAGGTCTGCACCCGCTACGGCATCAAACTGCCCCCGGGCCCGGGGCTGGCACCAAGGACGCACCAGGTGGAGGCCGTGGTGCGGGCCCAGAGCACCCTGTCACTGGCCGATCGCGTACAAAAAGCGTGGCCAAGAGGCTGAGGAAAATCACCGTGCCCCTCTTCTGGACTCTGGGAGCTGGCAGATGACAGGGAGTGGT
This sequence comes from Anomalospiza imberbis, assembly GCF_031753505.1. Lineage (NCBI taxonomy): Eukaryota > Metazoa > Chordata > Aves > Passeriformes > Viduidae > Anomalospiza > Anomalospiza imberbis. The sequence continues at coordinate 104,505,413 of NC_089682.1, forward strand.
GGGGCCCCCCACTTACAGGAGAAACTGGTCCGATAATGGGTGTCTGAGATAGTCAATGCCTAAAACATATACTACAAGAAAGATGGGGTGGGGGAACTTGGGTGGTCCTGAAGGGCTTAGTGATTGCTTCTACTTGAAGGGCCACTACGAAGGTGACAGTAGTGCCAGATGATGTAGCAAGAGTGCTAGATGTGCAGCCTTGGGAGGTTCAATCAGGAGGGTTGTTCAAGACTAGGAGTTGTCAGGTCTGTCCTTGGAGCGCTTCAGACATCACCCCCGACCTGGGAGTGGGGTAACAGTCCTCCTTCTTGTAGGAGATTGAACTCTCATGACCTCCAGACACATTCCAAACATTAGTCAGCAACTCCATGATTTGTATGCTTGTCAACTTTGACATCTCCGTCTCTCTACACAAATTAAGAATATACAGAAAAGGACAAAAACATTGAGTAACTTACCAATAAAGTTTTGTGTTTATGTTGTACAAAGAGTACAGTACTACACGTGGTTTATTATTTTTGCACATTATTTCTGTATGTCCCAGCATCTGTAAGTCCTTTTATAGTTAGGTGAATGAGATCAAGAATTCATTTGTTTCTCTGATGAAAGAAAATTCCTTTGGGACAATCCTTATGTCCTGGTTTAAACCACTTGGTTAAACTATACCTTAATACAGGAATTTTCAGCTTACAGACATCCCTGTCCTGCAGCTACTTATGAAATAAATTGTTTGACCCATTTTGAATCTCTTGGCTCACTAGGTGTGGGTAGTTGGAACGCACTTTATGTCTTAGTATTAAATAGACAAAAACTTTGCCTCAGACACCAGATGCTGCTGCTAGAAGATAATAATTCTGTGAAGCAGGTGTTATGTTGTGCCTCCTTGTTGCGTGTAGATCTTTGGATAGATACGTGGAGTAATCAAATGATAAATCAGAATCTAAAGAACAGTGATTGTTTTTCCCTCAGTACCTCAAAGGAGCAGCATTACCAATGAGAACTGTATCTATTAACTCCTGACTACAGAGTCTAATTTATCAAGATACCATATAAACAAAATTAATTTAATTTGTGATAATACACTTGACTATATTCAAGTGGCATTCTCCAGAAGCAGACATGAGTATTAAACAATAAAAATTTAATCTAACAAATTCCAATGTAGTCCCAACATGTGTGGTTTTTCATGTTTTCATTTTTTTTTTAGAAAAATTGACTTTTTTTTCCTCAGAAATTGTAACTTTAGTAAAGAGTAGAAATTTGAAGCATTACTGCTGGCACCTACAATGAGAAATACTTAACTGCAGTATTTAACAAGGAAGGAAAGAATAAGCAGCTGAAATCTCCTTACATTTTTGCAAGCTGTTTAATAGTGATAGCTAGGAAATTAGGGGTTTTTTTATAATTTTACTGATTTATAAGTAATCAGTACGTTTCAATACATTAAAAGAGCATCCCAGGTTTCCTGCTTTTTAGCCAAGGAAAAAGATGCTGTTTTGTAGTATCCAGAAGTGTGGGATTTGATCAGAAAAGTTATGTCTTTGTGGTTCAGGAGTCATGGATTAAACATACATTTCAATGTATTAATTAAAAAAAAAACAGCTTATAATTAAATCTTCAACTCTATATCTTTTTTCTCGTTCTTCAAACTTCTCATTTACATAAGTGACCTAACATAGTTCACAATATTTGTTTCTTCAACAAAATACCTGCTGAAATTTTCTTTAGGGTTAATGTCTCTGTGTCACTAGGGATGACTGGAATTGAAAATTAACTCATTTTACACTGGATCTCATACTAAATAATATTTACCATTGCATTCTATATCATGTCTGTGCTCTGAACCCTCAGCTGGTTTCTGTCAGGAGTGCTGTGACTCTGGTGGTTAACTTCTACAGAAAACCATGAATGTCAAGTTTTCCTTAGGAAGCAAATGCTATCTGCACGAGCCCCTTTTTCAATGTGTAGGATAACTAAGCAAGAAACAAGTGCTAACACCCTTCTAAGAGGTGAAGAATGGCCTCGGAATTCCTTTCCCATGAGCATTCTCAATCCTTTCTGAAGGCAAAGTGGTAATAGAAAAAAGAGGTACGTCTGAATGATGTTTTTCTTCACCCTTATGACCTTAATATTGTTCTACAGCCTGTACTGAAGCACAAAAAATGTGTGAAGGTCTTCACATACTCGCAGAGTGGTTGAGGTTGGAAGGGACCACTGGAGGTCATCAAGTTCAACTTCCCCGCTCAAGCAGAGTCCCCTAGAGAATTTTACTCAGGATTGCATTCAGACATCTGAGTGCCTCTGGGGAAGGAGACTCCACTACATCTCTGAGCAGCCTGTTCTAGTGCTCAGGCTACTGCATAATAGAGAAGTTCTTCCTCATACTCAGGTGAAACTTCTGTGCATCAGTCTCTGCCTGTTGCCTCTTGTCCTATTGTTTGGCACCACAAAGCTAAACATGAGAAAGGGAGTGTAGGAAAATGTTATCAAATCTTTTACAAGATAAAGGCCAAATTTTATGTTTTCCAACATGAAAAAAGCTTAATGTTCTCAAGTGTTTAAGTGTTGTGATAATAAACAGTGGTAATAGATAGAATAACTAGTACTGTTTGTGCATTATACAGATCTGTTTTATCAAACCTGTAGTGTGGATATGCATTTGCATGCATGCACAAGTAGACTACAAAGGTTTTATCTTAGCTCTGCTTAGAGCTATATAGTGTTATACCTAGAAAATATGAGAGCTTCCAGTAGAGTGAACTGTCCCCAAAGCTGTTGGCTTTGTTACAGAAGAAACTGGGCTTGTTTGTTTGTTTGTTTGTTTTGGTCCAGAAAAAATAAATAGTTAATAAGTTAATAAATTAGTTAATGCTTATATAGTGTGAATGATAAGGAGATGAGGGCTCAGAAGTAAAATGGGGAGGTATGCCATTTCATAAAGAAGCAGATGTATCTTTTGAAATCTAATTTAATTTGAGATTTACACCATCATCCAAAACAAAATTTAAATAATATTTAATGGTTGGTATGGGTCGGGGTTTTTTTCAGCTTTTCAAAATGGTACAGAAACAATGATAAAGTCTACACATAATTATATGGAATTATAATGGAGTTGGGCACTACTGGAATTAGTCTTAGACTGGTGCTTTTAATGACATTTGGACAGAGCACTTCCCCAGTTACACCAAATAGCAACTATTTCTATTTATAATGTTGGATTCTACATTTTTTTCTATGAGGGTGTATTTCTGAGGAAAAGCCATAAACAGAGAGATTTTATTTTAGCAATGCTTCGGTGGTTACTTAGTAATTGCAACATCCAATCACAGATTAAACTTTAAACATCTTTATCACAATCAAAGGGTTATTCTTCATATTTCCGAATGTGCCAAAGGCCTTATGTTTCCAGCTTAAGAAACTAGTTAAACAAATACGTTAGTAAATCATATTGCTTTACTAAAAGACAGTATAAATAATAATATATAAACAATACACATTAAAAAATGGAAGAAATTAGCTTTAATGCAATGTTAGATCTCTTCAGAATATAAAAAATATAAATATTTTTAAATGGTAGAAATAATTTTAAAGAGTATATTGACTTTTAAGGCATGAAAATGGTGTTTATGAAACTTAACCAAACAGTCCTTATTCATTATGTGGACAAAATAGTAATTAAGAACAAAATTTTAGAAAAAGACATATTTGGACAAATTATTTCAGCTGAATTTAAAATTGCATTGGTAACTGTATAAATAACATGGAGTTAATACTACCAATTCATCCCAGATGCATAGAGAACATGAATATTCTAATGCATTACTTTGAAAACAGCTGGAAATAGTACCAGCTCACATTGCTTTTTAAAATTAAAACTGGAAGACAAACTATTATTTCTATGAATAGGTTACATTATATGTGAGATTAATATCTGCATTAACAAATTCAGGCTTCATTTGAAACCTTCCTAAAGGTGTCAGTTGCTTTACACTTAAAACTTTCAGGTATCCAAAAAGTGATGAACCTTCATTCCACAGTGATTTTTGGGTAAAATTCCTCTCAGCAGATTGTAGACATCAGTCATGTAAACAGTTGCACCTGAACCAGTCATCATAGGCTCTCCTTGGAGAGAACTCTTGGGATACAATTCATTTGACCAGCTTAAGCTTTCTTTAGTAATTTGTGTTAAATTACAACAAAGAATCACCTGCTTCTTTCCACTCACTGTGAGAGAAAGGAGTGGGACACATCCTACCCTTTGCCACCCAGCTGTTCTTTAGAGCTTTGCCTTGTATTTAAATATAATCAGCAGAGTAGATTCTGCCTGCATTCCTAAAATACCAGATTTATTGGATTATACATTTTGACATGTAACTGTTTCAACATAATTTAATTTCTCTGCGCCTGAATAACCATGAAAATACACCAGAATCAGTTTTATCTACAGTACCTTGGATTACTGAATATTAGCCTTTCTTTTTCTAGTTGGCTTGTTCAGGTTTTTCTCTCCCTTATTTTCAACAGTTGTTTTGAAATATTTTCAGATACTGTAAAGTTGTTTCTATGGGTGTCTCAAATTGAAATTTTCTTCACTCCAAAAGAGCAAATATATACATAAAACCTAAAATATATACAAAAATTGCTGAACAGGAAGATCCATATATGTAGCTGGAACTGTGCTATATGAACAAGCATTTGAGAGTGTGTTGTACTAAATATTGAGTTTGGGAAGGACATAGTATAATGAGAGCATGTTCCAAAGGTGCATGGAAGATGAAATCACTACCTCAAAAACATACGTAAAAACCCAGTACAGAACTCACAGTCTGTAATTTTAAGAGCTATCTCATCTGTATCACTGACAGATATATCATTTACAGAATTTTACCTCCTTACTTTATGTTGTCAGCAAAGCTAAAAAATATGAGCAAAACTGTCTCAGACTGGTAAAAACTAGTAATATATTAAAGTATTACTAGTTATAGTAAAAATTAGTTGTATATATAAGAGCTGATGTGAACAGTCAGCATCAATTTGTACATATCAGAGAAATTCAATTCCTTATAGAAGCCTGAAAACTTGAAAAAAAAAGACTGAAAATGTAAAATGTAAGATTTTATTTTATGTAAATATGAAGTTGTATTATGGCATCTACGTCACCAAAACCTAAAAACCTCAAAACCCTTAATAAAGCATTCATTGCCTTAATAACAGAAAAAAAAAAAAAACAGTGTTTAATGTAATCTGACTTTCTAATGAAACTAATTTTAAACAGATTGTTTAGACCTATTTCCATGTTTTTTACAGCAGTATGGGGGGAAATCTTCAACAAAGTAAATCTAATTTTACAAATTAAACATTCATCCCTGATGGATGAGGGAAACTTTCAGGGGGAATTGGACTAAATGATCATTATAGGTCCCTTCCAATTGGACTATATTCTATTCTCACATTATTCCCCTTTCTACACTCTCCTCCCAACTATTTCCATATCTGAGGTTCTAAATGGATTGTCTTGGTCTGCTCTTCTGTTTTATCCATTTTATATCAAAATTATTTCAACAAAAATCTCAAGCCCAGGCTTCCAGGTGCAGATAAAGCCTTCATCTTTTGAAAGATTTTTCTCTGGTCCTTCAAATTTTTAGGAGACTTGCTAATCAGCTGTCCCCTAATCAGAAGGAGAAGATGTTTCAGTCTTTTTTTTACAATACATCCATTCTGTTAATATTTTCCTGGTAGGAAAATCCTGCAGTATTGGGTGATTATTGACTGGAATCTATTAAAAAGCTAGTTACAGCAGATGTGGTGATGCATCAGATGTCAATTTGAAACAATTGTTATTACATAATTAATATTTTCATAGATATATATGTCTCTTCTCCAGGCTGAACCTTTAATTTCTCACCATTGCAGCTTTAAAATTTTCAGTAGCACTGTCATCTTCAAGTGACATCTTTATCAAAATATTGCTAAGAGAAACATTCAAAAATTATTATTTAATTTACTAGCTTTCCTATTTTTTAAAGTAGAATTGTAGAACTGACAAAGTATGTGCAGTAACTGTTGCTATGTCTGTTTGGAAAAGTAATTTCATTTTGGCTGACTTTGCACCCACTTACTTCACTTACTCTAAAATGTCTTTCTGTCTTGAACAAATGGTTCTCCAGAAACCAAAAACTACGTGACTCAGTTTTACTCCACTTCAGACTCCTTTAAATTTGCACAGTGGCACTAGTAAATCGTTTTGGCTGAGGAATTGACAGCCTAATGTCATATTTATCTGTGAAGGATGCTTGAGCTCATTAGAGAAAATACTGTGTACAGTACATTACAGACAAAACTTTGCCAACTAAAACTGAATTTTGGTTGAGTTGCTAGCTATTCCTTTCCAATGAATAAAAGAATGATCCCAGATATCACAGACTGAAAAATCTATTGAATTCTTATAAAAATGTTGAGAAAGATAAAATCATGTTATGTGAGTTAGAATCTCAGCCTTCAAATAGCACTTATGGTGGCAACTCCTCTGAACCAGATTCTTTAGAAATCCATGATGAGCTAAATCTCTTGATTCTTGGTTTCCAGACAAAACTGGAAAACTGCACTACTGAAAAAATTGTGTTAAAACATAAGTCCACTTTCCAGCATGTCTGTTCTTTTATGTGTTTCAGTACTTTTTTCATAAAGTACAGAAATTGATGAATGCAGCCACTTGTGAATACTTACAAATAGTCTAGGTATTCTGTAACATACAATAGCTAAGGTTAGTGATATATCGTATGCTATTAACCAAAGTGACTAATTATTCTGAATATATTAAGAAAATATCTTTCTATAATGAAATGTATTTATTATGTAGGGTTTTTCCTTAATACCACTACTTAACAGAGGCGGTCTTTTTTAAGTAGGACTTTCTGCATAGTTGCACTTCTGTTCTTTTTTTGGAGGTTGGTTTTGGTTTTTTATTGGAAATAGTGACTCTGTATTAATGGTTGCTGTTTCCCTCTATTTTCTTCTAGCAAGCCTTTGGAGGAAGGAGATGGAGAAAAATAAAAACAGGCTTGGAAGGAAGCCTAAAATATACAGTGCGGAAGTGAACAGTATTGATGTTTGTTCTTTCTTTTTAGCTCTACTTCCCAACTCCTAGTATGGACAACTTCTATTATATGACAGGTACAAATCCTTTAATAAACTAAGATAATTATGGAACCAGAATTTTAAAAAGTGCTATCCCCTCAGTCATGCCTGGACCCTGCTGTTATGCCTGTAGTACTAATAAACTGGATGAGGGCATATATACTCAAGGATCACCAGCAAATGGTCTCCTGTACAATGTGATTTGCTAGCACACAAGCTTCTCTGCTCTCGGTCCTTCAAGAGGCTCTGTCCGACAATGTTTAGATGCTGTCTAGGAAATACCACTGGACAGAGACTTCTCTCTGCTGAGCAGTAAGCAAGAGGCCATCTTATATGGGAATAAGAAATTATTTTATCTTTGTGGGTGTGTTTGCTGCTGCCATCAGGAACAGTAGACCAGCCCTTTCATTTATTCATTTACCTGTAGCCTCAGGCTTTGCCCTAGATGATTGGCAGCTAGATGATGGCCAAACAAAAGATCATTGCTTTAATGGTTTAATTTACATGTGTGTTATTCTGCTAAGGTTTGCAGAAAAGCCTAAAGGAGGAAACAAGATTGTCCGAGCAAAGTAGGATAAACTGCTCAGTGAAATAGTTGGAAAAAAAAATTAGAAAGTTAGAAAAGGCACAAAAAAAGAAAGAAAAGTATTTAGAATATGTGTTTAAATAACTCCTTAAAAGTCTGCTCGTGGTTGATCATGAGCGTTTCCTAGTGTATATATTAACCACAGAGACCGAGGAAACAATTCAGCTACAGCCCATCCCTGAGTACTGCCTTTTGGAATCAGTTCCAAGCTTTCCCAGGGACAGGAAAACACTACCATTTCTCCCAAGCCTCCACAGTGCTGCAGCCTTGAGCAATTTTATTTCCGTCTGGTACAAATGCATCCTCTCTTTCTTCTTTTTTTTTTTTCCTTTGTCTTCTGCTGTTATTCTCAGTCTGATATATCTGCTGTTCAGAGCAAATCCATCAAGTAGACCTCATTGCTCTTTCAGGTAGCTTGTTTGATTCCTACTGTATTATTTATTTGCATGTTTCTTCTACCTTAAATGATCTTCTAGTTAACAAAATGTTTGCAAAACTCATAAAATGTTTTATGGGTATTCTTAAAGAAGTATTTTTATATTTGTATGCATATATATATGTGAATATACACACACCCCCCCTACAGAAATTGCCATTCCTAAACTTCTGTTTAAATCTTTACAGCATAAACTATGATGATGGTGTGCCAGGCAAGGGGTCTTACTGAATACACCACAGTTTCTTCTCTACTCATCCAAAGAGCTATAATTGCTGTCATCCAACTAGAAAGCAGCTGGATCATACACTTGGATCCACTAGCTGAAAAATGTTCCTAGGTTCCTCAATTTAGGCAAGTTCTTAATAATACAAATTATATTAACAGTATAGGTGAAAAATCGGACATATTAGAATTGGACATGTTTTGCCTTTTTCTCCATATCTTTTGTAATTTAATGGTAATCTTTTGCTATTCTGGTAACAGATTATTAAAATTACAGTATAAACGTTAGTTTTAATACTACATACTAAAAACAACTCTAATGTTGTTAAGGTTTTTCAATGAGCACAAGAACTAAAGAAATCTGAAAAAAGAAATCTGCTCATCTTTATTAGACACTTAAATGCTTTGAGTTTGGTGAAGCTATCTTTTAAAGCAGGTGGTTAAGTTTCCTGGATATTCAATGGTTAGGCTTTGTTTCTCAAGAGGGTGATTTTGCCTCATTCAGTTTAACAAGCAAAGTTAAGCTAATTTGATTTCCTTATGGTATCTTCAAAAAAAACATAGTCTTCATCATTGACTCTATAAGGAACTCAGGTATTGTGAGAACAGTTCTGTAGCTTCTTGGATGGGATTAATCATACCTGAATTAAACTGTTTAAAATCAGATTGTCTAGTCTAACCTTTTTGCATACATTTCAACTGTCATCAACAACAAAGATCTTTTCTAGCACAATTTATCTCATTCTCTGGAGATGTCTGTTAGCTCCACTGACCATGGATACCCTATTGTGAAATTTAAAAAAACATCAGGCAATGAGTTCAAACACTGGATGAATACTTAAAATACTTAATTCTTTGCTCTCTGGAGGGCCTCAGATTTACAACTTATTTTCTCCTAGCCAAAGCCACCGTATAAGTTGTGGATGCAACTATGGACATAAAAATTGTTAAGTGAGCACCAAAATAAATTAAAATCTTAAGCTGAACTCTGTCCATCTTTATGAGATACCTTACACCTAGGTTTTGTGTGTTTGTAGAAGCAGACCTTCTCCGAAAAGTACCTAAGTTTCCTGGAGAGTGAACAGTGCTATTAATCAAGGCTAGTCCTTAGCCATGTTTCATTCAACACTACAGACATAGCCAGTACAACTAGCCTGGGTAAATAACTCTCAGATGGCCACTGTTGATGAGGTAACTCTTACCTAAGCTGTAGGTGGGAACAAAATATCCAAGTCAGGTAAATTGAATTCTTGTACTGACAAGTTTGTAGCAGGCAGTGAATTGCCCGAGCAAAGCTGCTTATTCGGTTTGATTTGTTTTTACAGCTCTTTCCCCTCTGCAGTCCCTGGCCTTTATGATGGGCTGAATTCATGCTGAAGATTTTCTTTTGTGTATATTAATAGGGTCTTCTCTTCCCAAGTACCAATTTTTATGAAAACCCCAAGAGCTTACATATCTTTGGTACTCCCAGCTCTCTGCCAGAAGTAACTAATCAAGCAGAAAGAGACTGAAATTAAGTTAGTAGCATATACATACCATTTGCACACAGCCAGTGTTGCCACAGGAGTCTTGTTTCCCTAGGGGATCATCTGAAGATGTTTTACTAACGATCAGTAAAGGCAAAGACAAATTAATGTCTTGTCTCTGGTTTTGGGACAAGAATTTGAGATATTTGTAAAAAAATAAGTGGTCTTCCCATATGCCTAAAGCTTTTATGATAATGCATGCACAGTTGGCCTGATAGCAGTTTATCATTGCATGTCATGCTAGCTTACTTACACCAATATTTTTATAAACCAGGTTTATTAGGAAATAATTTAATAAGAAAAAATATTGGAATAATAAAGCATGTTAAGCATGCAGAAAGGCATCAGACATAATGTAATATTTTTTTCCAAAAATTATCATCACCCACCCCCATCCTTAGAGTCACAGGACTGGTCATTCTGAATGTCTGCATATATTCTCTTAGGCTGACTGTTTGCAAACTGATATAAGTGAGAGCCTGACAGGGTAAAAACAGACTCAAATAGCAGTATATTTTTCCCAAGAGTTGCAGCAAAACAAAAGCTTCATAAGTATAGTTGTTTAATGTATCAAAAAATACACAAAAGCTCTGAAATGTGCTTTTCTCCTAGCTTATCATGCTGTGAGGTTACTGACTCTCTTTGAGACCTTTCAACTTCAGCTAGTGTCATTTATACCATTTCATAAGGCCAAAGGCTAAAACTGCTGTAACCAGCTGGAAGCAGCAATACCCTAAGATAAACAGAAAGGAAAAGAATTTTTTGTTTCTGCTCCTTGCCATAAAACTTCTGTCTAAACTAATTAATTTTAAATTCTCTTACCTTCAATTTCACGGTTTCTTCTATGCTGTCCTTTAAGTCTTGAAGAACAAAATATATATCACTGAAATATTTCTGTAAGGCAGCCTTTTATTCCTTTTGGCAGAAATCCATGTTATAATCAAATTTAGAATAAGATGCACACCAATTTAAAATTTCATCTTTAAACTGGACAGCTGGGAAATTTTCTGTTTGGACTGTGTTATCTGTCTAATTGAACTGCTTTCTAAGCAATGCAGATTGTAGTGAAAGGTGCCCTCTAGCAAGATGGCATTTCTAATTGACTCATCTGAACTGTAACATTCTTGCTGCCTTTCATTTGATTGTGTCATGATGAGTACATCATGATGCCTGCAGTCTTTAGAGAAGGTGGATCACCTCCCTAAATTTAGGATGTTATGAATTATGGGCTGCAAAACTGTCCTTTGCATACAAACAACCAACTGAATTTCTTCCTGACATGGTCTGTTACTACAAAGACATTAGAGATGCTATTTTAAGTCACATGTGCAAGCTGGCTGGAGACTATAATCAGGTTGACTAATCAGGTGGCATGGCAAATTTGGCCTGTCATATGGTACATTGAATCCACTGTCTTTGTATTCAACTCTAATATTTTTTACTTACTGAGAAAATAAAATCTCCTTTATCTTCCCTTCTGTTTAAACTCATCCAGAAAAGTGGGTATACAGTTGCACTAGACTAGTCAGTTATGTGTAAGCATCAGATATAGGGTAAAACCTTGGGGTTTTATCCTATATAATAACTAGGGGTTCTTATAAGATTTATAGTATTGCATCTTGCAAAGCCTTGATTAAAGACAGAATGAAGTCTGTGTTGATAATGGTTTGTTGGTTTGTGGCTCATTTGCTAGTTCTTCCTTTCCAAAATATTGCTTGCATATTTTGTAGTCCATGATTTTGCAGGAACAAAATCACAGATGTTTGTATTACTGAGGTTTCCCTCTTATAACTGCATACTCTCTTAAGCACATCCTGTGAAAAATCTATGTTTTGCCCATTAATTTCATAATCACATAAGAGATCTTCTAGAAGCAGCATTTTATGGGTTTTTTTGTGATTCTCCTCAATCTCTTTGCCTTCCATTCTTCATTTCTTTCTTTCCTGCATGTCTCCTATCTCACTGACATGCCTGACTTTTGGTAATATTGTCAAGACATCCATCCACTTCTGTTGTTGTGCTTCAGATTCATTAAACAATCACTGGAGTGGCCAAACCTCCGTTGGATGTTCTTCACAAGGTCAAATATTTTTCATCTAGGCTTCTTACTGTAGAAAAATAGAAATGTAAGGATGGTGCATGCCAGTTGTCCTTAGCCAACAGGAGTCATTCTTTTGAAAGACCGTGCATCATTGCCCATAAAGGGAACCAGCTTATAGTTTTAATGCATCTGCAATGTTAAAAGGATGTTCTGCTTTCCCTAGCCACAAGAGCATAGGTGAAAGCAAGAATTCAAAGGAAGTAGAACTGTGAGTGAAAGGACAAACTTGTTGGTACCATAGCTACCCTAACCTGAGACTAAGATTGCAGGTTTGTAACAAGTGAAATATTTCATAATACAGTCCATGATAATTATAAAGAAAATATCTTCCTTTTATGAAAGTCAGGTTCCAAACCACTGTCATTTTTTTCAGAACAATTACTATCAAGTTATATCTAATCACATCTTCACGATCATTCAAGTTACAAAGCTACATATTTCCTTGCTTTAAGTGGACTTATTTGCTCACATCAAAGTTCTCCACAACTGATCATAAAATGAACAATGGTAAGGCACCAGAATGTCATTATTTCTGCCTCTGCTCTGTTTCTAGAAATGTACCTTTAACCTCTTTGTCTTCTTTCTAGGGAAACATCCTTTCTGAGTAGTCCCAGACTGAAACTGTGCAGGTATACTTTGACACAATTCAATATTCTTCTTTGAACTTTTAAAGGTATACCATTTTCTCACTTCAGTTTGAAGCTCTTCAAAATTCTTCTATTTGCAGACAATAAATACACCAACATAGCAGTAACAACCCTTTTGTTTCAAACTAATAATCCTGTTGTTCCAAACTCTAGAAACATAAAACCCCAAGAAAGATCGAATGAGATGCGAATGTAGACACTAAGGAACTTGGAAGTTGGATGTTTCGACAGAGTTTAGATCAAGAATAGTGTGTATATGCAAAAGCATAGAAGACTGTTGTTCAACAGGTGTCTTGAAGGAGTTTGATGATTCATCAGTTATTGTGAATGTTAACCTTTGGGGTAACAAAGGGTGATCATAGGTATTTGTGGGTTGCAAGACGTCTTTGGATTAGATCTTGGTGGCTGATGTGCAGATATATGAAGGCATGCTATTTTGAGTGGAAAACTAAATGAGATACTTGCTAGCACATAGTAAATACAAATCAGATAGTTTTAGGTATCTGCAATACCTAAGTTTGAGGTAGTTGGGGTAGACTTCATTTATATGTAGAGGAAAGGAAAAGGCACTTTTACAAACTTATTATGGATTTCAGTATGTAAAATGTCCATAGTACAATGAACTGTTTTCTACGTGTAAAAAAGGAAGGCCAGATGACTACATCAAGTCAAGATGTACAAGAGTCCTACCATTTACATGTGTATTTACTAAGCAACTATTTGTATTTACTAGCAACATTGTTTAACTTGACTTCATCTATGGCCAAAAAAGGTCTTGACTTATACTGGCTGACTACCTCTCAATACTAAAGACTGAAATTATTTCTCAGTTTGTGTCTGATTGGGAATTCAGTTGGAATTCACATTAACTTGTCGGCTATTTTTTGGTTCAGGAAACATATAATAGTTTTTTTTTTTACTTTAGCATTTTTGTTTGTTGTCTTTTTTAATCTAGTTTTTGGTATGAACATGGGTAGAGAGTCCATATTAAAAAAACAACATATTCAGCATGTTTACATAACTTCAATTCATAAGAATATTAGAATGTAGAGATAAACCCAACAGATTTTAGAGAAAACTTAAGGTAAGTTCTACAAAGGGTGGAAAAACACCAGGACAAAAATACTGAAATTTACAATAAACAACCAAAGGAACCATTCTATAAAAAAGACAGACTACACTGCTTCCCAATTTGTGCAGTAGCATAAAAATAGGCAGAATAGAAGCCATTAAGTACTCAAGATCCACATCTAGAAAGTAACTTTATGGGGCAAAACTTAATGTCTTCCTGTCTAACTATTAAATGTGTGAAACAGTTTTGAATATACTAAGCCAGGCTACTTTGATGTTGATCAGTTTGACCTAAAGTCCTGTGAATGAGATAAACTATCTTCTACACTAAAGGGACATTTTGACAACGGAAGTGGAGGTGTGTCATACCAGAACCATTCAATTATGTAATAGTTCTTTTCTTTTTCCTCCCTTTTTTACTGTTTTTCTCTCCAGAAAGCTGAGAATTAGATTCTTCAACTTAAGAACACAAGTCTCTCATTCTGTCTAGTCTCTCACCACTGACTAGTGGTGTAGTAGCTTAGCAAAAGGCAGGACCCAGCACCCACACAGAATAATAGAAATCATGCTCATAATTACTCCTGTTTAATGTAATGCCATCTATCCATGTGTGTGCTCTTCGGGCATGTAGCTGTGGAGATGCTTTGAATCTCAAATGGCTGTAGACAAGATGGGTGACTGAAGATTTCAGTATTTTCAGATTTCAGAACCTGAAAATTGAGCTTCAGCAGCAAGAGTACCTCTGGCAGCAAAAAATGAAGATGCATTTTTGCATTTCACCTTTATCTCTGATGGTGCTTGCAACAACTCTATTTTATTATGTCTTGTTCGAAGCCGATAAAAGACAGGATATCCTTTCTGTGAAGCTTGGCCCTGAGAGGCCCCACATTGTCTTTTGTACCAAACTAAAACGTAACATGCCAAAAGCTAACAATAACATAGTACATGATACACATACTTAAAACCAACTGGACACTAACCATGCTAACATTGCAGCAAAGTGGTCATTATTAAGAGCCCTCCAGAATTACAGACTTGCTGTAACCTGGAGAGGTTAAGCTCTGGTGTACTGACCTGTGTAGTCTCACACACTCTGAAACTTTAAGGCCTATTTCATTCTTCCACTTACCCATCCACAGGTAGAGATGACTTTTCCTTTCCATTTCTGTCGAACAAATATCAAGACAAGACAAAACATTCTTTCTAAGTGCTATTTGAGCAAATGAATGTTAAATATGGACTAGAATTTGGTTTGCCATCATTTTTTACTAAGTACTTTAATAATGATCCCATTGTATACATGTATACATTTAAGGTAAATGTAGACCCATGCTTGAGTATGTAAACTTATATTTCAAATCAAAGAAAATTCATGAAATCACAATCAGTGTCAGGCAACTATAAAAACAGACCAGACACCGAATCACCTATTTAGTTTCTAGTTGAGCTACTGTTTGAAAATGAGAAAGTCTAGAACAAACAGAATAGTCAGATTTTTATTATATTTTAAGAAACATAGAAACACTTATGCTTTTAGAGCATTTTCCCCCTGTCATCTGCACATATTCTTTCACTTCATTTCACTTTTATGTAGCCTTTACATTCTGTATTTATAACTATGAATAAATAAACTCCATATTCTCAGAGTATAGCAAAACATTTGCTAGTTCTTCTTTGCCAATGGTGGTATTGTTTTCTGATTAATATCAGTTAATAGCACACGTCCCTTCATAAATAAAGAAAAAGAAGCAGTTACAGGCATGACATAAAAATGAAATTTCTTTCCTATTTGTGCTTACTGATGTTCAGGTGTTGTTAATACTGATGCATAAACTGTGTGTTCCGTTTCATCAATATAAAAAGGAACCAAATTCTAAACATTCCTTGAGTCATCCAACAGCAACTTAGAGAATTGCACACATTTTTATGTCATATCAGTATTTAGGCATCTAAGTTATGCCTTCAGTTTCTCAGCTTTTCCTAGCTGAATATGTGAATCTTGCTGCTTGCCTTTGATTTTCACTGGATGTCTTTGCACAGAAACAGTGTCTGGGTGCCAGTCAGGATACCTATATTGCTAGAAGTAATTTTATAGCATAGGTTAGCATTGCAAGGATTTATATGTAGCACCCAGTATCTAATAGTATACAATACTTGACATATTTTTTTTATTCTCTATCCATTTCCAGCAAGATATGTATGTATAAAAACAGAGTATTCAAGCAGGGTGTCCAGCATGTCTGGAAAACTCGGTCCTTAATGTCAGTTTGCCTTATCATAAGCAGCAGCCTCCTCCTATTTTTCCATTTTTTGGTTTTAAACATTTTGAACTATTACCAAATTGGATATGCATAGCTACCTATTAAATAATCATTTTTAATAAATGAGATATCAATAGCAAATAAAAGATTAAAACTCACAAAGATGAAACATCAGACAAAATCTAAAATTGTACTGAAAACCTGATTTTTTAAAAAAAATCAAAACACAGAATCAAAATACAGCCCCACTGAACCAAACTAAAACACTGATTCAAAGTAATATGAAATAATGTAATTTTCTTATTTACATTCGCTTTTACAGCATCCACAGCTTCAAGTTCTACTCTGCATCCAAGAAGATGAAAACTTATTTTAAAATAAAGTTGAACTATCATTTCGTTGAAGAGGCACCTAAAAAAAATCCCATAAAAATTGTCTGTATTTGGTAAGACATGGAATCACATAATGAGATAGCACACTATATAAAGTTGAAATTCAACTCTACTTAGCAACAATTCATAACCAGTGAACAATTAATTTTCAAAATTATGAACTAAGAATACAGTGAATTTGGAGAAAAGTCCTAAGTAAGCTCATACAGCAACTTTCATTCATTTCAAGGAAGTAGATAAATTAGAGATTATTGTGTGAAAGAAGATGTAGGAACAAGCAAATCTTACATGTGGAAAATTAAAATAGTTATATTTGAAAATTTAGCGCTGAAAACCTTGAGAAGTACAGATTTATTTAGAATAAAATATTTAAGGATTTCAAAAAACAAGATCAAGATAACAGGAAAAAGTAGTAGCGTCAACAAGAAGGGCTAAATAATGGAGATAATGGATACATTTTATAAATGTAATGAAAGATGACAAAAGTAAAAAGACTAAAATAGATAATTCTGTTTACTGACTTTTAAGGTCGGGAACTTGTTTTTAATCTCCATGCTTGCAATTAATTGGATCACTTATTTGTTCTGCAGAAGACTTCTTGTAAAACAATGGGGAAGCAGATGCTGGCTTTGAACTCAAGCGAAGTATCAAGCCAGAATGTGAAAAAAAGGCTCTGTGTGAAAGTCAAAACATTTGAATTAAGAAGACAAAAATACATTTAACGATTTGAATATTCACTTTGTTACAAAAATTTGTATATGTGAAAAGAAAAAAAAACCTTAGTGCTTTCTAGGCTATAATGATATTAAATAGAACACTATCATAATATGATTCCTGGTGTCTTTAAGACATATGTGCATACTCACATACATAATTTCTCAAATATACTATAATTTGGGATTTGTTTTCCATAAAGCTACAGCATGCTTGTTTGAAAAAATCCAGCATGGTTTTTTTTTTCTTTTTTTTTTCAGAGAAGAGCAGTAGAGATTAATGTCCTAGTGGATGCAAAAGTCTGTGTTTGTTTTTAATTTTTATTATATATATTTGTGTTAGAGACCCATAAATGCTGTCATTCTGGATAATTTGATGCATCTAGATCAGTCTCTTTGCCTGTGTTAGCTGGCAACAGATGTTATTTCATTTTGTAACAGATGTTGTATTTACTGTAAAGTACAAGTGGTACTGAAGAAATCATAAAAAACAGAAAGAGAAGGTAGAATCCACCTTTCCCAGAGATAACTTCTTGAGATGGACAGGTCTGAACAACAGCACATGGCAGTAAGGACATTTAGCTCTCTGTTGTGGATGTCTTTACAGCTCTGTTGCTCAATTCTGGCCTGACATTCTAATCTTGGTTTCTTATCTGGTCACTTCTGCTGTTTAAATCATGTTGTCCTGTAGTGGAGGATTTTCAACAGGATCATCCTATCTCATTGTTGTACTACCTTCTAACCAGAATCAAGAACTTAAAAACGTAATGAAACTCACTGCAAAGTCCAGCTAATTAAGTTTTGTGCTGGGTTTTTGGTGTAGTTTTCTTTGTTGTTTTCATATGCATAAACACAAATAATTAAATGTTGTTTAAAAAAAAAATCTGTAATTAAGTGGGAAATTTCTGGAAGACAGATTTCAACAGAGTTTTCCAAAGAGCTGTCTCCTCATTTCTCCTCACCCCTCAAATCAGCATATTGGAAGTATGCATTTGTACTGTAGTAATGAGGAGTTAATTTACAGCTTCTTCATTCCTTATTTGGAGAAATCCATATGAAGAGGGGAAACTATTTTTGCTCTAGGAACATATGGAAAGAAACAGGGGAATTCACATCTTACATTATCCATAATCTTCAAAATCAGAATAAAGACAATGATATTAAAGATGAACTAACTGAACACCTTTGTATTTTTTTAAAGAATGAATAAATATCATCTCATTTCTCCCACTGTTCTATTTCTCCTTATTATTATGATTACATCCACAACGTTCTTATTCTCTTGTCTATGAAAGTTGATTCCTTAGTTTGATAGGCCATAAGGTCTTGGGTTGTAATTCACTTTATATTGTCAGTATCAGTTTGACTACACCCTTTTCTATTCTGCAATGAATTTATCTTCAGTCTTGCATTTGTTGGATCAAGTTGCTAGCTACCATAAGGTGTCAAAATCTACTAAAATTATGTTACTGATAAATCTGTCTCATGTTTACTGGCTAGAAAAAGCTATTGAGAGAATCAATATTATGTTAAATATTTTACTTAGATACTGGGCTGCAGAAAAAGACAGAGTAGAGCAGAGTAGTGCAACTTTTTTTTTCCTCTTTTGGTAAAGCACTATCTTGAAATGGTTTAGATTACAAATTTTAAAAAATTAATAATTTGTACATATTGTACAAGCTCATTATTTCATATTGCTTATTTTTCTTATTCACAAGAGTTTGAGCCTGATGTTCTCACTTTAGAACTCCTAGAATATTTCTTCCCCGTTGTGATAAAAAGTAAACCTTTTTGTAGATGCCACAATGGCTTAAGTACATCACAACCCCCAAAATATCCAATTCATCCAATATAAAATGGAAGATTTTAAGTTCAGGTTACTTTTAAGCTATTAATATTGCTTGTCTGCTGATCAGATAAGATTACTGGAAGGACGTTGACTGGTGTAACTGACCAAAGCTGAAATTTTTTATTAAAAATAAAAGGTATAGGTAGTCTCCTGTGCTGCATTCATCAGAGAAAAATGATACAATATCTAAGGAAATATTAATCTATCTAACACAAGTATCACTGCAGATTATTTGTCATGAATATCAGTTGACCAATAACATATGCGTATGTACATTATGAAAATAAATTTGTATTTTTTTTGATTTTTTTTGTTTTGACACTATAGCAAAACATCATTTTCAGTCTTAGAGACTGAAAGACACAATAAAGCATGCTGTTAATATCAGTTTGCAAATACAGCTATACAATAAATATTTGAAGAACATTTCTGAAATTCATGATAACAAAGTAAAATGCCATGGTCAAGATGTTGCACTCGTATTTCTGATTTGTTCTTATCTGAGCACATAGGGAGGCAATGAGTGTATTAAAACCCCTGCAAGAGCAATCAGGGTATATAGCATCTTGCAAGTTACTGGTGCTCAGCAGTTTTAGGGGAAACAAAAAAAGTGCTTTGCAAGTGCATCCACAGGGTACTACACTGCAGCGTGGTGCTGTGATACCTAAAGTAGCTTTTGTGTACCAGAAACGTGTTCATTATGCTTGGGCTAATTATAGCCTGAGAAGTCTTCTTGAGGGAAGAACCTAGAGAGTGATGCAGATGGAAAAAGGAAACGATGGAATAAAACAAAATGAGAAAATATTTTGAAGATAAGCAGAGAAAGTATGCATTTGACACTTTTCTTAAAAATATTTTAATTAAAACAATTTTTATCTTCCAAGGTGGAACAAGATTTGCTCATTTTGATTAATTTTCTGGGTTTTTTTTCTTAAAAAGAAATAAGTAGGCTAAGTTTTTTTTTTTGGACAATCAGCATTTCATCAGAGCTAAAAATAGAGATTATAATATTGTTTGCTCATGTAGGGAAATGGTGCAGCTGAGGTCAAAAATAGCTCCTTTACCATTGCTCCAAAAGGAACATGACTAAGCTTAATTAATGTGTAATTCTGCAAAACATTTTTAAACATATATCTAACAGTCATAACTGTTATGTTTCTTAATGATTACAATAAATTCTTAGAGTCAAATGGGATATATTTATTTGTTTTTCATAATAAAATTCCTATTTTACCTCTTCTTTTGGCTTGTATTTGTTCCATTCCAATCATAATATTAGGTCAAAGTATTACAAATTATTTGGCATATCAACAAAATTATTTAGCATATTTTTAATTTTTAGTGTATCATTTGATGACAAAAAAAATTGATTGCTTCACTGTTCAATGTCTACATGTTTTTTTCATTTCATTCAAAATGACCAACAAACTAGCTGAAACTGCAACAGATTTTTTATTTTGAAAAGTATTAGATATTGATTTTTACTGACACACACCTGTACAACACTGATAATTCAACACTACTGGCTTCAATTTTTAAATTGTCAGTTAAAATTAAGAGTTGTAATGTGTTGTTGTGCAAGTCTTTAACTTCACACTCAAACTTGTGTAGAATAAGTAAACAAAAATTTATACACTATGTAACTTCATTCACATGCTTTCCTTCATTTTAAGAAATCTATCACTTATATTATATGTAGTTAATTTATCCTAAATAAAAAGATGAAGATAGCAAATGCTAACCCGAATGGATTTGGTTTTTGGTTTTTTTTAAATCCTAATGTAGCAGCTTCTGAACACTGAAATAGTATGAAACTATGCTGTTTGTTTATGGCCCTGAAGAAATAAGGGGCTTTTACAAATTAAACTCATTTAACAGCTCGATGAATGATGAAAATAGAACTAAGAAAAGTATACCACAGTCTTTCATGGACACTCTTTTTCTCCCTGTAGGTTTAATGAATAAGGACTAATCAAACAGATTTTTTTTTAATCAGTAGACTTGATATGACATGGATTAAATGCAAGGAGTAGATCCACTGAATAAGCAGAGTCTATTTCTACAAGCATACTTCACACTATAAACACACTTGATCAACTTCAATTCTATTGTAACAAGAACTCCTTAACTGAATTTATTTCATTAGAAAAAACTAGGGGCTCTCTCATTGTCTTCACAGATATGCATAACATTTAAAAGCAAAAGTTAAGTTTATTTTAAAAAGATATTACTTTCCAGAGCATTTGAAGGAGTCTCTTAATGCAAAACAGTTAGCACATTTGAATAAACAAAGTTATTTTTAAAATTAATTCCTATTGTAGCTTAATAAAAAGTTATCTGTCCTCTGAATATGAAAATTGTGATTCCTGTATTTTTAGTTTTCAAATAGTATTTGTCATATCCTCCAGAACAGCATTTGTTAATGATATTTTTATATCTATATTTTCATTCACTCATTACATTTGTATTTATAATTGTTTCTATATTTTGCTATTTTCAGATAAATATATGAGATTTTAAAAATTGTGGATTTATTTTGTTTTGAAAAACCAGTATTATTTTTTTTCAAATTGACTCTGCTAATGAACACTGTATGTCAAGGGCATGAAAATGACTTGTAGTATATGAAAGCTCACCAAATGTGGCATTTGTTTTGCTGTAGTTCAATATTTTAAGTTCCATACTACATTTTAGCCCAGCTTTTGAACACACTGTATTCAGTTAAACTAAATCTCTGTTCATGAAAGAATCTAGATTTGCTTCAAAGCAGTTGCAGACAGTACTGCAAAAACACAGCTGAGATATGCACAACTGGAAAATATTTAAGAAGCTGATGATAAGGTGATGAAATTTGTCTAAATGTATAGAAATCACATCTTTATTTGCATCTGATATGTATGTACCTACCTGCACAAGAAGACTGCATGTCTAAAGTATGTGTCACAGATGGTGGTCAAACTAATCAAAGGTCCTGACACAGAACTATTTTTTCTTCTTTTTCCCCACTCTGTTACGACTCTGCTACTGACCACATCACTCTTGTCCAAGTCTCCATTTCTGGAAGAAATTAAATTTTCTTTCCTACTGATGGAGTATGAATTGTAGAATAGGAGACACAGGGAATGGTGGGTTTTGCTGTCAGTGCAGTGACAGCGTCTATTATATTATCTCACTTCTAAACCTCTCAGTAGTGTCTCTACCACTTTGAGTAGGAGAAAAAAACACAATGAATAATCACAAAATTCAGCTAAATGTTGTCTACTCTATACTTACTGTGCGCTATGGGCTAGTCAGAAATAGATTCCAAGCAACAGAGCTCTCTCCATCAGTTAGGTGCACTGACTGATACAGACCTCTTCTTACTAGCAACATCTAGTGAAAATCACCATTAGAATAATGGAAATATTTTTTGTTCATTGTTTGCAGACATCTAAAATGGGAGGTAAGCAATTTGGTAATTCCTCTTAAGAAATGTCCTATCACTTTTCTGGAACCAGTGTATTCAACACAGCTGGCAGCTCTTGAAAATTCTCACAGATTAATGGCCTGACAAAGTATTTTAATTAATGTACACATTGATGTCACCAAGAACCACTAGTCTCACTGATACAAATCTATGGAGAAATATAAAATCTTGGCCAAATATTCTACAGTAGACTAGGGCAGGTTGAATGCTTATGACATCGTTAGCATTTTTATTGGTGGATACATGCATTGACACATATGTTTATTTTTGTATAGTATTTTCTCACAATGAAGGGTCACTGTTCTTCACTACATACATATCAACAGCCATATACTTGAATTCAGTGACTTTTCTCACTAATAAGAAAGAATGCTTTTCAAATGTCTGCACACAGCTAGCCTACTTGCCCAGATAATGTTGGGGAAAAATAAAACTACTATATTTTCCTGTGATAAAGTAAGTGGTTTGAGCTAAAGCTACATTAAAAGGAGGGCAAATAAATACCTGAAGTTTGTTCCTACCTTGACTAATGTCTTAAAATTATTTAAAATGAGAAAAGTATGTATATCATTTTCATCTATATTTTTTTCACAGTTCCTCACCTTAGAAGAAGGGATGGTTGCCCCACAAAGCTTTGTAAGAGCTGAGGACAGCACTGGAGAGGAAAAGAAGGACTGAATGTTTGCAGAAGCACTAAATAAAGGTGGGGGCCTTTATGATGGAGAACAGGCACTCACGGAGCCTGGAGAGCTTCGTTCTTCCTTGGGATGAGGACACACTGGGTGTACCCAGATGCAGATACACTCCTAATGAGGGGCTGTCAAAGGATATCTTTGATGTGTAACACTCACTGTCTACAGATATGCTGATAGTAAATGGAACTATAATGTTTATTACTACACATTGTCCATAAATACTTATTTCTCAAGAATCTCAGTCCAACATGCATCCCAAATAATCAGGACTCTGATTGGACAGCAGGGTTATGTTTGGTCAAAAAAAGCTGCCAAATGCTTCGAAAAAACATTAGCATCAGCTCCTCTGAGGTATTACTTTGATCCTGGTGCCAAGGTGGTCCTTTACACACTGATTTATTTCAGAGTCAAAGGCAAAAGATCTAAAGTACAATTTATCATCAGTACTTCCGATTCTGGAGACAGACAGAGGTATAAATTTCTTAAGTACAAATATCAAGAGTTTATAAATATTATTCTGAAGACCATCTATAATAATATCTACAGACATTACTGTAACATACAAAAGGTCCCACTGTGCCTTGGTATTCAGCTCACGCTCTCACATGAACATAAAAAGTCTCTCAAATTCCCAGTTTTTTCACCACTCATCATTTTCTCTTCATTACTCAACAATTCCCTCTTCTATAATTCTATCTCTCCCTTAGTCTATTAATTGCCATATTCCCAAATCCCTGCAGTACATATGTTGTCCCAGTCCTTCCCTCTACCACAGTCATCCTTTTCCACACCTCCATTGTTAATCTTCATTTTCTAATTAATCTAGAAGACAGGTGGCTGTATTTGAGCATTTGAATTAGCTAGCCCAGGTACATCCCTAAAAGATAGCCATGTCTCTATAACCACATGCATTTCACTAACTGCTCTTACACACCTGTGAAGGTATATCACATAATTATTTGTGTTAACATGCCAGGATTCATTCCACACAACAGCTGAAAAACTCCCCATTGAGTGTGGAGGGCATTTTGGGGAAGGGTACAACAGCCACTTTGCTTTATCTCTCCTGGCATGTTCATTTATTTAGCCTCAATGAAGCCACTGTGGGGCTTGAAACCATGTTCTTAGTAATCCTGAATGTGTGTGAAGCAAAACAAGAAGTATCTGCTTTTTGCATGGATGCAAGGGAACAGAAGACAAGAATTACATCTATCAGTACCTAGAAAGGCTGAAGTATGGACTGACTTATTGAACATTTAGAAAAACCATGTCAGAGCACAACTTCATCCTGGAGAGATCCTGTCCAAATCACTCTCAACCTCTTCTCTCCCCTCTTTTCAGAGTCTGCTCTTAAGCATCTTTTTCTTACTTTCCAAATCCCTTCTTACCATGCTCACACCTGTACTTTTCCCCTCCTTGCCCCCCCCGCCCCACAATATTTTTAGATCCAGTTTGGTCTGAAGTAAATCCTGTGGGTTCTATTCTTCAGCTGTTCAGCGTTTTTCACAATACCTCCCTCTAGACTGTGTTGAACACAGGTAAGATACTATCCTCTTAGGAATTGAGAAAAGGAAAGGCAGAGAACAGGTTGAAACAGTAAACAAGAGAGAGAGTTTCAGCAGCCAAGAAAGTAAGCTTTTGAGATGGAGGACAGAGTAGTTGAAGATGAGGCAGCGTATCGTCAGTCTTTCTCTCCCCAACAACGTTTGCTTCCTGTAGCTGAGTCTGGATCACAGTAACAGAAAAGTCTCTCCAAACTATTTCATAGTAGCACAACATCCTATTGGGGAATATTTCCAGTTTCTTATTAGCATTCTCAAGAAACCTAAGGCAGATCTTGCAGCAAAACTTGTCTGTGTAAAAAACCACAGCAACAGAGGCTTTTGGTCAGCTTAAGAGAGAGAGGGATGTAAGGGTCCTCCTGCCTGTACCCAGCCACTCCAGCCTCAGAGTGCACAAAACTTGAGCTGCAGAGAACAGAGGTAAGGGAAACACTGCTGCAAATGCAACACTCTCCAGTTATAAACATTTCTTCTTTTCATGCTGCTTCAGCTCTTAAATTTTCATCTCTCTGCAGATGCTGAAAAATACCCACAGATTAGAGACTTCCATACCTCAAATGAAAATAACATATAAAGGGGAACATTTTTACAAGTGAAATTAATAGCTAGAGTCTATGCAAACACTGATCTCCAGACAGGATAACATCATAAACACTGGGAAATAAAATTAATGGTTGAATGATGGCAGTACTATGCTCCCAAGAATAATAATCAGATATAGATGTTTAACCACCTGTGACTGACTCCTGCATCTTGTTATAACTCACCTCCCTACAGAGTACATGGCTCCTTCTAAATGTAAATATGTGAAGTTATAATTCATGTGTATTTGAGTATGATAAAATGAGCAGGAATTTTAAAGGTTTGATTTTTAAAAAATTGTATGACTGAAAAGGATAATCTAATCCTAAAAGCACAGAAGCCTCTTTGCACCATTATATTGGCTGTTTGGGTACTTTTATATAGTGTTTTTGAAACTGTTTTTGAATAGCAATAATTAGCTCTGAAAAAATCAGAAATTCCAAAATATTTTACTTTAGACGAGTTCTTTTTTAACTGGTTTGTGCATTAGCAGTGCTAAGTAAATATAAAAACACATTGGGGAAATGTTTGTCCTGTTTTCTCCTTTTTGACTGAATTCTACTAAATTGTCACCTTTGTTACAGATAAACAGTTTGCAGTACTTTGAAATAATTACACACATTTTTTTTAAAGGGAAAATTTTAAAGTTGGGAATAAAATACCAAACCAGAGCACCTTCTATTGGTCTGTCACTACTCGCTTATTTTTTTTTTTTAGAAATAAAAGACCTTAAAAATACCAAAAAAGAATGTTACAAATTCTTTTTAATAAGTCTCACTCTAATAAGGAGCATAAGGATAAGGAGCTGACATCACTACTTTACATCTCATTAGATAATGCTGTTTGCTTAACAGACTTATAAAAGTTTTATTTTTCCTTCAGGTAATTTTTCTTTTCTTTTTAGAGGCAGCTTGATAAAGTAGCAAATTCCTAAGATTTCTTGGTAGTGTGTACTGCGTAACATTCACATTACCTGTGATCTTGAGTGATGTATAAAGGATACCGATTTATTCCTTATTCTTTTTTATCAATTAAAACAGAACTGGCCTTTGTTAAGGAGCCAGTCTTGGCTTTGAATATGCTAATTTCTGTACCTTATTATATCAGATTCCTTATCTGTTGCACAGGAATAGTAATTGCCATGCCACACTATTGTGAAGGCAAATATTATGATGTGATATTCTCACCTACTGTAGCAAGGAAAAATAAGATGGCCGCTGCTTTATAAAGAACAAACAGATAAGTTCATACATAAGTTCATAAGTTCATTCAAGTTAAAGGACAGTAACCTTAGGGCCTTAATTTCTGAGTGTTTTTTTTCAAGATACAGAACAGTATTTACTGTTTTTTTTTTTTTTCCTTTAAGTGCATTTAGAATTGTGTCACTTTTTCCTCTTTAGGAACACTGTTCTCAATTTAGTAGATTCTATTCCGAAGTTACATGTAAGTGATCTGTAGGATGAACCGCTAGAGCTATGAAACATAAAACACGAAATAGCAACGTGTGCTCACGGATAACCAGTGCACACAATGGCTTTATGAAGACCATTCCACTGGTTTCAGTAGGAGACAGATTGGATTCTATGAGCCCAACCATCTGAATCAGTGAAATAATACATTTTTCTTCATCAATATCCTGTTTCTTCTAGGTGTGGGGAGAACACAAGATGCTTAGGTCCTGAATGTAGTATCTTCTCTGAAGAAAGTCGCTGGAAAAAAAAAAAAAAGAGTCTAGTATTCTTCCTCACTTATGCTTTTGTTGGCTCTTTTTAGCCAGTGGAAAGTTTGGTATGCTGTGATGTTACTTTCCCTATCACTTCATTTATTCTAGATTCTGAGAATACCTGCCCAGGTTTGCAAAAGCCATTTGGAATCTTTGGATGTAAGACAAGGGTTGAAACTTTACCTGTTCAATCAGTGAAACTTATTGCCACTGACTTTGGCAAAGCATGGAGCTCATCTAAAGCAGCAAGACAAAATTATCCTTCTGTTTGCATCTTACTGTATCTTTTGTTGGCCTTTTTGCCAAAAGTTAGAGGATTACAGAGAAAAAAAAAAGGAAAAAAGAATTTAAAATTGTGGAAATGGTTTTGGGGGTGTGGGGAGGTCAACAGGGCTAAAGGTGCAAGAAAGGACCCTCGGGTGCAAGGAAGAACTACTTCAGATTTACTAAAATAAAAATGTAAAACCAATTGCATTTTCCATTACTGTGGTTTTTTGTGTACATCAGTAAATATATATTTAAGAGAAACAAAATCAAACCCAAACTACAAGGTGTGGATGAGAAAAAACTTACAATCTACTTCTGTGACATTTGACATCACAGATGAATACTAAAACAAAACCACAAACACAAGTCTGGTTTATTACGTTCTGAAGGTTCAAAAACAGCAAAGTCGCCGAAAAGATACTGTTGTAGCTTTATTGAAATAAAAGCTACAAATTATTTACAAGCATAGGAATTACTGGTGTCCTATTCTGAAAAGCTACAAAATTAGACAAACTGAGAAGAGGCAACTTTTTTCTACTATGTGCTGAAGGTTACTAGAATAATTTATAAGAACAAATGTGGTACTGTCTACAGAAATCACAGGACACCAACATGACAGCAAACAAACCCTCCAAGTGCGTTAGAAATGGCAAATACAGGTTACAGATTTTCTGGTGTTTTATTCAGAAGGCAAAGTGATTTTTCTGTTTATAATGACGTCAAGAACTGTAGATCGGTAAATGCTGATCTATAAAATACTACTGTTGTGCAAAACAATGTAATATAATATCAGTAACTAAAGGCACTTTCACCTTTTAAAATACAGGATTGATCTAGTCTGTAAAATAAGCATCTATGTGATGGAAACGTACGTTGCTCTCCAACTATCATTTCCTATCACAGTCCAGAAAACCGAGGTGAAGACTCGAAAAAAAGACCCAAAAAAACCCAGGTCCATAGGAAAACCTAGTCACACATTTCACTTAACCACTCAGCCCCCTCATCTACGCAGCTTTGTGACAATGAACACCCATCCGTCGCCATAGGTCCTGGCACCTTTGCCGGCCCCGGGTGTCTGCGGGCCCTCGGGGCAGCCGCAGCCGATGGTGGCTGCGAGCGGGATTCAGCTCCCGCGGCTCGCCTGCAGAGAGCCTGCCGGAGACGGCGGGAGACACCGGCCAGCCCAGCGCAGACTCCGGGATTCGCACCTGGGTCCGTCTGTCGCGGGCAGGACCCCCATCCGAGACCGCCGGCCGGGCATGCTGCTGATGCTGCTCACCTTCCCACACCTCACCCACTCGCACCCTCCCGACTCGGGTTTCCTATCCTGCCTTTCCGCCAGATCCAAGCGCAGGAGTTTCCTCCGCACAAGTGCAGCCACATGCGGCACCACCCCCTTCATCCCAGAGCTCCGCGTGGGGCCGAGAACGCGGCTGGGGCGGGACGGGAGCGGCGCTCCCGCTTTCCCAACCGCGCGCAACTTCGCGGGGCGGCGGCGGGCGGGCCCGGCCCAGCCCAGCCCTGCCCTGCCCGCCCCCCACGGCCGGGCCTCCCCCAGCCCTCCCGTGACCGCGGGGCCACCATGTGCATCTCCCACCCCATGCGTTCCTCCCTCCCTCCTTCCCTCCCCTTTCCCACCGCCTGCGCAGGCAGGATGCGCGCGGCACCGCCATCCCCCGGCGGGAGCCCTGCGCGGTGCGGTGCGGTGGGGCGGGCACCCCGCTGCCCCGACGCGGCCCGGCCCCGGCGGAAGCGCGGAGACAAAGTTTGCGGCGGCAGCGGCGGTGCCCGTGCAGCGCGGGGCAGGCCGGGCGGGCGGCGGGCTCGGTGCATGCCTGGTGCGTGGATGAATCGCAGCAGGCGGCGGCGGGCGGGGGCGGGGGCCGCGGCCGGCGATTGGGCGGCGCGGCGCTCGGAAGCACTTTGTTTTCTATTCTAATGAGGGCGGAGCGGGGCTTGTGGATATTTACGTTGAGGCGGGAGCCGCCGCCCTTCATTCACCCACATGGTCCCCGAGCCCGACCGCTGCTGCCGCCGGGACCTGCCTTCGCGCCACTTCCCTCCCCCCCTCCCCCTCCCCGCCTCTCCCCCCTCATCCGCCCCGCCGGGGAGCGGCGCGGAGCGGCTCCCCTTGACCGGGCCGGCCACGCCGCGCCGGGGCCGCGAGAGAAGGAGGAGGAGGGAAGATGGTGGCGGCGGCCGCTGGCTGGTGAGTGTCGCTGCCGCGCGCGTGTCGCTGACAGGAAACCTGTTGTGAGGCGGTGGCGGCCGCCCGGCGCGGAGGGCGAGCCCGGGAAGGCAGCGCGGCGGCGGCGGGGGGCGGGCGGGCGGCTCGGAGGTGGTGGCGACGGTAGCTGGTGGGGCCGCTGCGAGCGGCCGGGGCGGTAGGAGGGGGTGTGGGTGGGCGGCGGGGGGAGCCAGGAGAAGGGCGCATGGCGCGGCGCCTCCCGAGCTCGCACACGGGGCGGGAGGGGCTGGAATGAGGGAGATTTGAAAAAGCGTGCGCGCCGCTCGCCGCTGCAGTGAGTCCCGCCGCCCCCTTCCCGCCCCCCCCCCCTCCTCCTCCCGCCGCGCTCCGGGCCCGGGGCGCTTCGCCGGGCCAGGGTGGCGCGGGGAGCGGCCGAGTCCCCGGGACGGGCAGGGCAGGGCGGCGTGCGCGGCACAATGGCAGCGGTGGCCGGGGGTGGGCGCGGGCGGGGGTTCTGCCCCCGCGGCCCGCGGGGGGAAGGCCCGTCCGGGAAAGTTTGCGCCGTGCCCGGCGCGGCTGCGGGGGGGAGCTGGCGGCGCCAGAACAAAGCCGCACGTGGGGCAGAGGCCGCGGCGGCGGCGCGGGGGCTCCGCTCGCCGCCCACGCCCAGCTCGGGAACGGCAGCGGCGGTAAAAGAGGCGGCAGGCGGGGAGGGACGGGGGGGAGGGCGCGGGTCGGGGGGGGCTCTCGGGGAGTTCCCAGCGGAGGCGCTTTTGTGCCCCATCGCCCCCCGGGGGAGGGGGCGCGGGGCCCCAGGGAGGGGGCAGCGCCGCGGGCTCCGAGCGCGTCCCGGGCCCCTCCGCATGGGCTTTTGTTCGCAGGAGGGGCGGGGGCGGCGGGCCCGTCTCTTCCCCCTCCCCCCCACCCCACACACAGTTCTCCGCCGAGGTGCGGAACCTCCCGCTTCTCCCGGGCAAGCGAACGGGGGACAGCGGGCGCGCCCCGCGCCGCCGCTCGGGAGCCGCGAGCTTCATTACGAAATCGGCGCGGCGGCGGCAGCTGCGGGCCCTCGGCGGCGCCATGTTGCTGGGAAGGGGGAGGAGGCGGGGGACATGGCGGCGGCTGCGTGCTGAGGCCGATTGTTCCCTGTTAGGCCCGGAGCCGCGTGTGGGCAGCGGCGGCCCGGGGAGCAGCTTCCCCTCCCCCCATCGCGGCCCCTTCCCGGCCCGGGCGGCCCCCGGGCGCAGGCGGGCCCGACCCTTTCGCGTCCGCCCGGACTGCGGGGCTCGGCGGGGCCCGGGCGGGCGCGCGGGGGGGGCGGCACGCCGTAGCCGGGCTGTGACCTCCGCGCTGCCGGCGGCGGCGCCCCCTGGCGGCCGGCTCTGTGTTCTCGGCGAGCACGTGCTGCGCGGTGCGGGGAGCGGGCCCGGCCCCGGCAGAGGCCCCGCGCCCCCGGCCCGGCCCGCGCCCACGGCACGCACCCGGCAGCGCGGGCGGGATCCTGCCTAGGCGCACAGGGCATCCACTCACCAGGAAGAAAGTGTGAGCCAGCGTGCGGTGTGTCGCACGGGGAGGTTCATGGCCGCCCGAGGGGGTACGAGCGTTTCGCGCCCTCTCGGGAGGGGTGGAGTGGGGATGGGGAGCGCTGGGTTTGGGAAGTTCCTCGGTGACTTTGTTCATTCCTCGGCAACAAAACGCAAGTAACTCGGTGGTTTTTTTCGCAGTATCCACACGTGCACCTGGGCGTTATGAAGCTTTCTGTGGATGTTGCAGCAGTGTGTTTGCAGAGGAAGTTAGTTTCAACGGATGATGGTAAGTTTTTTATTTTTTAATAAACTTTTTAAGTGTAGGGGCTGAAGCAGTTCTTTTGAGGCTCAGGCTTAGACTTCAGTTAGGACCATTGAATTC
The DNA here is from genome assembly GCF_031753505.1 of Anomalospiza imberbis. Taxonomy (NCBI): domain Eukaryota; kingdom Metazoa; phylum Chordata; class Aves; order Passeriformes; family Viduidae; genus Anomalospiza; species Anomalospiza imberbis. The sequence goes on from NC_089682.1 coordinate 104,536,748, forward strand.
CAAATAGTTCCTGGGGATTGGATGCATGTGTAGCAGTCTACAGTTTCACTCATTTAGAGGAGAATAATGCAAGCTTCCCAAGCAATCATTTATTTGACTAAAGCAGTTTGACAGTGAGGAAGTTATAAAAATCTTCAGATTTGGTACCTTGGATTTTTCTTTTCTTATTTTAACTAAGCTTTTTTTTTTGGCTAGTATTACAAAAGCTGGTTTTATTGTAGTTTTGTAGTATTATGTTAAATTGGCTATAAGCATCATGTGAGGGAGACATTATATTTACACGTTCCTTCAAGTCTATATTTCTGTTAAAGAAGGAATTAAATGCGTTTTCAGATTTCAAATATTGTAGTGTCCTGCATTACTGAACCTCTGGTCTGTAATAAGGTGTAATTTGGTTGTGGTAGTGTCTTTTAGAGCTATCACTAGAACCTGCTTTTTGTTGCTAGATAGACTAATCTAAATGCCATGGTAGAAATTGTAATTGTGGCAGGAGCAGCAAATATTCTTAACTGGACAGCAAAATGAGTAATTGGAAAACTTAGAAAGATACCTGCCTTGTCATAAGGTAGTTTCTGGACTTTAGAGAGCCACTGGTAGGATATGTTGAATCAAATTTTTGAATTCCTGGTTTTCTGGAATTTCAGTGTAAACTTTTTTAATTGAAGAGATTTGGTGGGAGCTCTTCACTAAATTCAGGTTTGCCTTTAAAAAGTTGTCTATTTTTAACTCTTCAAGTTGTTGAGGTATTCTGAAAATAGTGTGGGAGAAGGATTTATTTAATTTTCACAGTTGGGTCTTCTACTGTGGATCAGAATTGATTTTGGTACTCCTTAGTATTGCATAGGAGTATCCTGGATTGGGCTGATGGGTTGCTTTAGTTTATTCTGAAGGAGATCTTTACCCAGAAATGTGAATATTTGTTCCAAAGCTTGTAATTTGAAACCTGATCAAATACTCACTTTGTTCTTTTCTTTCAGCAGGTACAAGGTAGACAACATATCTTGAATTACTAAAAAAACACTGTTTGCGTCAGAGTAATGTCAAAGTGCTTACAGTGCAGGTAGTGATATATAGAACCTACTGCAGTGAAGGCACTTGTAGCATTATGTTGACAACTGCCTCAGGAGATCTTGCAGGACTTCAGAGAATGGAAAGGTACAGTGTGGTGGTGTCAAGTGCTTTTTGTACTAAGGTGCATCTAGTGCAGATAGTGAAGTAGATTAGCATCTACTGCCCTAAGTGCTCCTTCTGGCATAAGAAGTTATGTCTTCATCCAGTCACTCAGGTTAAGACTATAGATCTTCCAGTAGTTTTCTTCTTTGCAGACTTCTGTTAGTTTTGCATAGTTGCACTACAAGAAGAGAGTGGTTGTGCAAATCTATGCAAAGCTGATGGTGGCCTGTTATAATCTACATCAAGGACTTTGAATGCTTTCTGCTGGTTATGGGATATTTTGTGGCCTTCCTTATTTCAACAGCAGTCTAGTGAATGACAGCTCTTGTAGCACTAAAGTGCTTATAGTGCAGGTAGTGTTCACTAATCTACTGCATTATAAGCACTTAAAGTACTGCTAGCTGTAGAACTACATGTTAATTATGTCTTAAAATTTATTTGTTGTTTATTGAACACTGTTCTCTGGTTAGTTTTGCAGGTTTGCATCCAGCTGTATGATACTCTGCTGTGCAAATCCATGCAAAACTGACTGTGGCAGTGACAAGTCAGTCAGTGAGTGTGGAAAAATTATACCCCTTTCTACACAGGTTGGGATCAGTTGCAATGCTGTGTGTGTCTGTGGTATTGCACTTGTCCCGGCCTGTTGAGGTTGGTGGGGATAGAGGCTGAAACACCCTTGTAACTTTAAGGAATTTCTCCTTCACTGATCCATGAAATTTTAAATTTCTAAGGTTTTTTTTTGAAAAAATGTAATGTAATTCTCTGTGTAACCAGACTCAGATTTTTTTTGTATTTGGCTTCTTGTTTTGTATGTATTGGATTTGTTGCTGACAGTGTATTCACTGAAATTTTGAGTGGTTTTTTTTTTTTTTTTTTTTAAGCTTATATTATTACTTTTCTATTAAACTGAGGTGGATGCTTGTTTACAGTTTCTTCATGAATTTGTTGGGAAGAAATGGGTCTTGAGTATCCAAATATCTGGCTGAAAGTTCACACTTTTTCAGGGTAAGCCTGCTTTGCAAATGCAAATTACATGAAGGATTCAGCAGCTTTCTTTTTTAATGCTTCTTACTATATTGAAACTATGCATTTTCTATATGATAATGGGGTGCATTATTACCCTTAGTTCTTTCATCCAGAACTTGTCAAATTAAAGAGCAACAAATGAGGTTACAGGCAGAGCCTTAATCATTCATCACCTATGTAATCTTAATACGTGTCCACTTATCATGGAGTATCTACATCCATGAGTGTAACAGTGAATCACTTAGCTTGTGACACATAGCAGTGAAATAAAGCAAGCATCTCTTGAGCTTCCTGAAGAACTTATCTGAAGGTAAACTCATCAAAAAAAGAAGCTGAGATTGGTTGTTTGGGAAAGATATAACTGGCTCTATAAGGAAGAGTCACTAAAATCTGGAAGTGGCGCATTCAACGTATCTTGCATTGTTAAATGAGCTGCATAGTAGTAAATTACACTCGTAGCTCAAACATTCATGGGTTTAGTTCTCAAACAGGCTTACAGAGGAACAATGCTATAATTCCAAATTACTCACTTTGCTGCTTTAGGCTGCCAGACCCTTTATAGTATTTTAAAGTAGAATAGAGTTCCTTTGTAGTGGGAAAATACAGGTCAGTGCTGCCCTTGCTCTTCTTACTTCAAATTCAAATGGAGTATGAAGCTAAATGGGTCGTTCCTAAAGAGTGTTGAACACTGGATATTGCAATGCTATCTTTCCATATTACTCTGTCCTCTAACAAGAAGTTGAAAATACATAGATGCCTTTGACATCCTTTAACTTCTTTCTGAAGTAACCAAGGACATGTGCATGCTGCTCAGTTTCTACTGCTTTTGGTGTCTAACCTATTCAGGAAGTATTGCTCAGATTGGTTTCTTGCCCCAGATACTCTATTCCCAACCTTAAAGTTCTCTTAGTCTTACTGATTAGAGGAAGCTTGTGTTTGTAGAGTCAGCAGCTGAGGTGTGTGTCTTGTCCTGATTTCTGAACGCTCAGTTTCTGCAGTAATCTGCTGGTGATTTAAGGTTTAACTCCTGAAAGTGTAAAAGCAGTATTCTCAAAAGTTAAAATGCAGAAAATGTTATAATACGTGATCATGTTTATACTGCCATGTAAGTATCAAATTTTGAAATCCTTTTATTATTTGCATAATGAAGCCTTTTAAAATCAAGTGCTTGCACAAGGAAGTTTTATGTCAGTGGAGCCTTGTCCATTGAGTATGTTGCAGTGTACCTAGTTTTAATACCTTTATGTGAAAATGAACACTGTGAATGTTTTTGTGTTCCCATCATAAATTATTTTAATACCTGGACTCCAGAAAAATGCTTTGACATATTGTGGGTCTGAGAAATGATTTTGTAACTTACAGAGCATCTTCAAGCTGTAATAAGCTCTGCTTTAGTCAAGAAGCAGTTATGGCAGTGCCTTTCTAATAGTAGTCTTCCTTGCCTGCCTTCAATACAGCATTGGCTTATTTGTTTTAGAACCTCAAAGTTTCAAGTTAGTCATAATGCTCGTTTTGGAAAACACCTTAATACTCTGATTATACTTTTACACTTCAACTTAGTGTTCTCATTGATATGTAATAAGTAAATCCATCCTGTCTTATGTTAAATTCTGTGTAAACTGGGCTTTTTCAGTCATTGGAATGTTTCCTCATAAATAATCATCAGCTCTGTACATTGATTTCAGTGTAGCTGAGACACTGAAGTAGTTGACAGGAGACTGTAGGGAGATAAGTAATGCTGCTAAGTTGAATTAAGTTGGTCCTTGTCTTCAGTATTCATGTAGAAGATGTGACTAGAGAGGAGTGGTTAGATGGCTGAAACAAGTGCCAGTTCTAAAATCCTACAGAAATATCAAGAGGTGTTTTCTTCAGATGTATTCAGCTTTTCTTTTAAAAATGTCACATTTTTATGTTCCTACCCTGTGTGGGAAGCGTAATTTCTACTGGCTTTGATACAGGTATTCATTTTTACAGTGAGTTGCTGTAAATTAGTTGAACCATCTGAACTTCAGGAGATAAGTCTAAAGATAAGCCTGCGTGGATTTTTAGGAATTTTCTCAAAGGAAGTTTTTTCCAAGTGTGTATGCAGGAAGAGCGTAGCTTACGCTGTCTTCCTAAACAAAAAGTAAAAAATTCCAAGCAGTATGAACACTTCCTGTAGTCCTAGTATAGCACAGTTAGCCTTACAAGAAAAACCTTGTCTGTTAACCCTAGAAAATTCTGTGTACTCAGTATGTGAAAGTATGCTGGGAAATGAAACATTTTTTACTAATTTGTCACTGGATGATACTGAAAAAAACAGCTCAGTTCTTGAGAATTGACTTTCTTATGCTGACATTTGAATATCAGAATTGACTAGTGAGATGACTGTCAGGCACAGACATTTTGAGCTTGTTCATAAGACATTAAATAAACAGGACTAGAAGGGAGTCTCCCCTGCTGTGGTGGCACAGAGTTGAATTTCTCTGGCATAGCTGACTTTCTACTATAGAAAATTAGTGCAGTGCTCTATGTTCTACAGTACATCACTCGTATTTGTGTAGTTCATAAGTGGTTTTGTGTACAAAGTCTTTACAAAGACAGCTTTCTTTAAATTTGTGATTATTGGAATTTGTTTCCATAACACTTTTGCCTATCATCCCCCAATCATAAAATTCAGTTCCTGAAGCCTTTTCTCTATTTGGTCCTGGTAGCTTCATGTGAATAGGCCAGTGGCATTCCGAATATGAAGCACAGAAGTGTCACAGATCCAGAATAGGAAGGAGTGGACTGCATCATGTTCTGACTCGTAGAAACCTTGCTATAAAATCTGCAGTTCTGTGAAGAGCCAGTTTCTGGCAATTTCCTTTCCTCTTCCTATTTTTTGGTGATATCTAAAGGAAAATATACTCAAGGAAAATAAATGTGTGTTGTTAGAATTCTCCATTTACTACATCTATTCTTCTGATGGCTATCTGCTGTGCGTGTGTCTCTCTCGTACCTGTGTAGCATCTGTCTCTAATGATACAGCAAGAGAAGTGTTGAAGCAGGTACCTGTTAATGTGTATGGAAATTATCTGGAATCAGATTATGCATGTGTTCCTACCCTGCCATTGTTGCATGCTACACGTTTGAAACTGCAGTTTGGAACAGGACAAATAAAAAATGTTGCACACATTCATTCCAATAGAGTAATAAAAGACTGTTTAATACTACAGCCAGTTGGGTTTTTGGTGGGAGACCTGACTAGCAGGTAGAGACTGAGAGTCATTTTATAACTCATTCTGGATTTTTCACTGCTGTAAAGAAGAAAAAAACTACTAAAGCCATTGTAGCATTTTATTTTTACTGATAAACAAAACTTAATTTTGCCTAGTTCCCCTTTTAAATGGGTGAGCAATTCTGTGAATTTTGGGGTCAAGTGTAGGGGTTTTGGGTGTTTTTATTGAGATGGGGTGGGATGTTGGGGTTTTTTCATTACACTTAGCTTGCTAGGATGACATGACATGCAGTATTCTAGTCTTAAATGCGCAATGCCCAAACATAGAATGCTTGATCAAAAAGTTTTATTACTAAAAAAATCATACCAGCTTCTGTGAGAGTGAGTCAGGTTCTTCACATTGGTGACAAACTAAAGGCAAAGCTGTAAATGCAAATAGTTGTGACTTAGGTAGCCTTCAGTGGTATTTCATGACACAAGGAGATTAGCACTTGAAGGACCGATTCCTTCGAGCATTACGAATTTGTACCAGGTTCAGACATCCACTGTAGCTGAGGGAGGCACTCTCCCTAGTTAATTAAAGGAAAAAAATGGCTTTTATGTGTGGCCAACGTGCCTTGCACGGAACAATTTTGATACAAGTTTTTTAAACGGCAAGCTGAGACTTCAAAGTGAAGAAATGCTTACTTGGATGATTTGTGTTTTGGTAGTATCTGGGATTTGGACTGATTTTGGTTACTGTCAGCTGACCCAGCTAATGCCTGGCTATCGATGTATAGCTTGAATTAATGGGGCAATGTTTGGAAAGAAAAAAAACAGTCTGTGGTGAGTGCTTAAGATTATTATACAAATAATCTATATTGTAGTCAGTGCAAAATACATCTCGAGTGATTTAGAAGTGTGTTGAGGGAATCTGACCTACAGGTAGCTGGTCATGCCCCACTTTTAATAGGAAAAATATAGGCCTATTTCTTCTTGGAAATAGTGTGATACTCCCTGGGAGGTGGAAGGTGATCAGGAATGCAAGTAAAGGAAGGGAAGATGAAAAAACTGAATGGATGGTGGAGAGAGTAGAAAGCTCGGTTAAGGCAGAAGAGTAGCATGACTTGGGTCACTTAATCTCTGTTTTGTATGCTGCTGTGACCGACAAGAATGTTAGAGCAACTGTCCTGCTGTGGGGCATGTCAGCAGTTGGGGCAGAAATGACCAGGAATTTAACAATGGATAAGATGCACAACAGTAAGAAATCCCTTGGGTGACATGTTATAGAATCTTTAAAAGATTCCAGATACCCGGATCTTTTAAGTGTATTTATGGCAGTCCTTTTTCCTGCTGCAGAACAAATTAACTAGTTCCTGTTTATTGTACTTGATGCAGAGAAAAAGCTGCTTCTACTGTTGCAGAGGAATGGCATTTTTCTAGTTACTTCTGTAATTCTTTAACTGTCCTTTCTGCAGAGATGTAAAATGCAAGCACTTAGGAAGTACTGAGTCACTAGTTAGTTGTTTTGATGCATGTGTATCATTTCATTTACTCCCTCCATACTACTTTGGCAAAGGCCCCTGTTTTATGTGGGAAATAACACTGTAGTTCTGAATATTACTGTAATAGTTGAAAATAAAAGATACTTGTGTTAAACCTTGTAAAACCGTGAGTTCAAGTTGGTTTTATTTTTTTAGCTTTCCTAGTAGTTTTCCAAAGACCAAAAAATGTCTTGAAGAACTTCTTTCATGTATCTCATTTTCCACACACCAACTTGAGAACTTGGCACTACTGTGCGGCTGATAATTTTTTTTCTAATTTGATAGAAAGTTTCCTAATGAAACAAGAATGTCTTGGGGACAGCTTTCTTAACTGCAGAAAAGAGTGTTAGTACTTGCAGTATGCTTTGCTAATAGGGTTTTAATTTAGGTAAAATCTTTATTCTTACCTAGCAAAAGGTTTTGAAAAACTGGTTGAACAGCAGTTTATACCTAGATTTTATGATTGGAATTACCCCATGTGGGGTGAAGGTGTATGGTTGTGCTATATTAAATAATTTTTGATAGAATGTAATGAGTGACATACTGCTGTTCTGGGTTGTAGTTTTGTTTATCAGTGCTATCAGATGGAGCATAAAAGCAAATCACTACATCTTTGTGTCTATCAAAATAATGCACTGTAAGTCATAAATATCTTTGAAATTATGCTTATGTTCTCATGGCTTGTGGAGGATTTTGTGTTAAGAAGTGCTCCCTTTCAGGCATCACAGAAATTTTGCAGTATAATACTGCACAGGGTGGTTTACTTCCATGAGCAAGTTATAGCCAGTGAACTGCTCAGTTCATAATTTGGTTAGAATCTGAAGGTCCTACAGCTGGTTTTAAATGTTCTGTGTGTCACCAAATTGTACTCTGTCAGCATCTTCTGGTAGAGCTCTAGCTCTGATCTTGCATTAACAGATATATGGTACTTCTAAATGTATTGGACTGGGTATGTGTGCAGGTGAGTATGCTGTAAGAACTGATTAGGTGTTGGAAAGCCCAGAGATGCTTACTTATATAATTATGAGAATGAACATAAAGAGTATTTTGTGGTTGCTTGATTAGCAATCCTACCAGAGGTTCTTGGGGTATTTTCAATGGTCAGCCAAGAAATTTGGAATACCTCAGACTTTGGGGAAAAATGGAACTAGAGATGCTAAAAAAAAAAATACTGGGCTCAGTCTCTGTCCTTTAGTTACTGGGTGCCTGGGGAAGTAGTTCTTTCCAGTTCTCCCTGTTGAGGTGTTCTGAAGAAATTCACTGATCCCAGCTGAAATTCAGATGGTTGAGTTATGAATAGATCCTAGCAAGCAGCATTTGAGAGGCTGCTCTAGCCGTATAGTAAAAGAAGGTTTTGCTCAGGGAGATCTCATGAGCAGTCTGTAATGCAGGTTATCCATGGAGATCAGTGCAAACAGAAGTGAGAATGTTCTTTGGCCAGGTCTGAGTCAGCTCCTGTTTGAAGCTGTATCCTGAATGAGGATGATTTCTTTTTACCTTTATTTCCTAGCAACTCATGTCCAAAGATTGTATAGATCACTTTGACAACAGGTGTTCACTTGTTGATATCTACTATTCAAAGTTATTTTTGTCCCTTTGAAGGCTTGTTTATTAAATTCAGCCAGTAATTAAACACACAGTCAGTAGAAAGATGCAGTTACACCTGAATTAAAATATGTACTGCACTTGAAATTTGGAAAGAAAAACATTACCATATTTTCATGAGACTAACATATTTCTAAATGGGAGGTTGAGGTGGATGGAGGTTAAAACATAAGGGTAGAATAGGGAAGGAAATGGAGAAAAATCATTGCTGGAAAAGAACCTTATCTGTTGGGGAGACTAGAACTGTGATTCCTCCAAGAAAGCCTAGAAGGTAGGTAAACTGTGCTTGCAGTGATAAATAGTGTTTTGCCATTCTTGGGTTCATAATACTGCAATAGTTGCATTTGTTGCAAACTAAGTTTCATTCTAAGAGTGAAATAAATTTTCCTGCTTCTTGTCTAGTGGGTTTGGTTTGATGTTTTGGGGTTTCTTTCTTTTAGAGGGGTGGGGGGCTGATTTGCTTTCCAGAGAAGTAATAGAGGTTTAAAAAATCCTGCAGAACTTTGCTGGACTGGTAGACTAGTCTCAATTCTTGTCTTAATTCTAACACAACTCTTGAGTGTGCCCACGACTATCTTGTCTTTCCTGAGGTAGTTCATTCTGCTCTGGTGATTTATTTTACATAAGGAGGCTTAGTAGTTTTGGTGGGGGAGGCTTTTTTTTTTTTTTTAATTTATTTATAAGAGGAAATGTGGGAGTGTTAAGAGTTTTGAACTATTTCACTAATAAGGTAAGTGAAGAGTTCCTCTTCATTGTAACATGAGTTTCTTGATTACAGAGAATAGAATCTTTATCGGTTGCTTCTTCAAATTGGTTGTTTTCAAACTGGTTTGTTTTTTTTTTTTTTTTTTTTTTTTTTTGTTTTGTAAAAATAAAAAACTTAATAAATTTTCACTGTGAGAATGAGGAGTGATTAAAAAAGGAATCAGAGCTTTGGTGAATCCTTTGCCTTCTTGCACTGATTGGATGTTTCTCTGGTTTACTTTCATGTAGCAGTTGTCAAAATAGCTTCTCTGGACTCAACCTGGAATTTGAGCTCTATTCTTCATCTACTGAGAAAATTCCCATCCAAACTTAAGTAGCATCATTGGCCTTGACAGACATACTTCATTCTCTGACATACGAGTGGTTACCTGGGAAAATAGTTTGTGGGACCTGCCAAAAGTGTTGTATTTACTGGGGTATTCAGTATTGACAGCTGGGAGCCACATTCTGGTATCTGCAACCATGTGGAGTTAAGCTTGAAAATTATTTGCTCCATCTGTGCATGTGTAGTTCACTTGCTAAGTGCCTCTCTAGTACTAAATTAAGAGCTTGGTCTAAATTGTACAGATTTGTAGGCCTGTTCTCCTTTGGGGATGGGAAAAGCTATAGGATGTTAGGGATCACCTACTTCTAGAAATCTACTGATTTCTAGGACATTTAAATTAGGTTACATTCTACCTTGTATTCTTTTATAAGAAGTGTGGGGAGCCAACAGGAAAGTAAGCATGTTTTTACAGACATAGCAGAAGCAAAATAACTGTCTAGAATTCAAGAAAAATTTAAGAGGAATATCTATATTCATAAAACATGAACTAGGTATTTCAGAGTTCTGCTAGTGATAAACTGAGCCTTCCCTCTGTAGCCTAAAGGGAGCCTTGGCCAAAGAATGCAAACAACAAATGGATAAAATAAGATCACTAATAATCTTTTGGGGAGCACAAAACAAAACCTAGATCAGATTTTGCAAAAATATGCAGGTGTATGTCTTGCCTGTCTATGTGGCTGCTCAGAATCATTCCTTGGGATTAAGTGGTCCTTGGTGGTGTGGTAAAATCGATCTCCTGTTTAAAGTCTCCTGCACTCCCGAGTTGCTTTGAATGTCTTGTTTATGGATGTCTGGTTTTAGTGTGAAGGTGGCACTGCTGAGGAATACACCTGGTGCTGGTAGCTGGGCTCGAAAGCTGCACATAAAGATGGGAGTTGAGCTCCGAATGGGAGCCCTAGACAAGAAGCTGGGAGCTGCCAACCTTTGGGATAACAAAGGGCGTGAAGATGGATGCTGCCAGCCAGGTGAATGGACACTGAGAGACACACACAGCAGGAGCCGGGAATTGCCGCCTGTTTGGATAACAAAGGAGATGAAGACCAGAGATCCAGTGAAGTGGATGGATGCAGAGGGGGCAGAAGCATGGGGAGACTTAGGAGATAAAAGCCCGGGGGGTTCTTAGTGAGTGGTCTTTCCTCATAGGCACCAGCTTATGCTGTGTCTGTGGTACTGCGCTGGGAATAAATGGATTTCTGTAATGAGCCATCCGAAATCCTTCTGTGGGTAACCTGGTCTGACTGTGAGTGGGGTGAGCAGGGAGCCAAGCAGGGCTCCCATCAGGTCACTGGAGCCGCCTGCTGGGAATGGGCTTCAGTCCCAGCAGTGGAAGTCTGGCCTTATGGAGTGTGACTGGTGGGGAGCCCGTGAATGCTCAGAGTGGGAAGTTTCCTCACCAGCACTTGATAAAATACATGATGTCACAACTTGAGCTGGTGTGCAGTGTGCTCAAGAGATCAGTGCTGTTTCCACAGGCAGCAACACCACCATGTGTTTGACTGGCAAGGCAGGGCAAGTGGTGTCCTTTCATGTGGTAGCTGTAACTTGTAGAACTGGTGCATTAATCAGTATCTGAACACCCTGTCAGAGCTGTAGCTCTCTGCTCCACTAGTCTTTTCACTAACTAGAGATTTATCTCTATTTTACTCACTCAGAACATCCTCATCAATTGTCTTTTTATGGCCTCAACAAAATCAAACTTCTCTGTTGTCTGAATCTCTGGTGTCCTGATTGATAGGTGGGAAATTGCACATATGTGGTAAGGATATAGACATTTATAATCTTGATTCATCTGATTGGTCTGTTCTAGTATCAGGGTTATGTTTGTCTTCTGCTAAGAGTTCTCAGGCTCCTTTAAGATCTGCTGACAAGTCTGAAGTGCAACTTTTTTACCACTCTTCCTAAACTTTGTTAAAAATTTTTCTAAAAACGTTTATCTTTGTATGTAGATAATTAAACTTTTATATCATTGTTTAGAAATACTACAATGTTAGTTTAAATTTGCTGTATTTTAATCAGAATTTTAATAAGTACTGTGGATTCCAGGGAACATTTTGGGGAAGCTTTTAGTAAAACTATAGATATTTGCAATTTCTCTGATTTCCTCTGACTTGCTTTTAGATCTAGCCTTTCCCTAAGCATATAAGGTCAAAAAAAGTAACTATGCTCCCAAATGACATTTCTTCTTTGTCCTTGAGAGACCCAAGAAATGGGTTATAGACAAAACAGGAGCTTTTTTTACTTTCTTCAAACTTCAGGAATTGTTCTTTCTTCACAGCTGCTTCTTGTTTCCCTATAATAATCAACTCCTTGTAGTTGATTTAGTAAGATAGTTGTTGCTGTGGAGTCTGCCTCAGTATATGTATTTTCTTAGATGCTTTATTTTATAGTATTAGCTATTAATTTATAGTAATGAGTGCAACATTGCATTAAGATAAAGTAAAACTGATCTAAGTTCTGGGTTTCTCATAGTTGAACTATGCAGTTGACTTACCTTGTACCTTTCTTGTTCTGTCTTCTACCTGGAGACTACAGTACTGTAATACAAACTCATCTTTTTCCCAAGATGCTTTGCAAACTGAAATTAGCACTATATACTGTTGCCTACTGGTTAAAATTCTGAAACTTTGTTGTACTTGTTTTTCAGGTGTTCTTTATCTTGTGCTGATTGAGTTTAGGTAAAAATAGAATAGATCAGTTGGAAGGGACCTACAACAATCATCTAATCCAATTGCCTTGACCACTTCAAAAAATTAAAGTATGTTCCTTGGGACATTGTCCCTGTGTCTCTTAAACATTGTTATGCTTAAAGCATTGACCACCTCTTCAGGAAGCCTGTTTCAGAGTTTGACCACCTTCTCAGTAAAGAAACGATCCCCTGGTGCAGCTCTGAACTGTTCCCACATATCCTATGACTGATCTCAGAAGAGATCAGCACTTCTCCTCAGGAAGCTGTAGAGACCAATGTGGTTGTTTCTCAGTCTCCTTTCCAAGCTAGACAACATCAAAATACTCAGTCACTCCTCACAGAACATCCCTTCCAGCTCTTCCATCAACTTGGTTGCCCTCCTCTGGACACTCACAAGGACCTCAACATCCTTTTTAACTTGTGGACCCAGCACTGCAAACAGCAGTCAAGGTGAGGCCACACCAATGCTGAATACAGAGGCATAATCCCCTCTCTGGACAGGCTAGTGATGCTGCGTTTGATGCACCCCAGGGTGTGATTTCACCTTTTGAATGCCACGACACATGGCTGACTCACACTGATCCTGCTGCCAACTAGCAACACCAGACCCCTTTCTACAGGGCTGCTCTCCATCCACTCCTCTCCCAGTTTATCCTGGATACAGAGTTTGGTATTTGGACTTGTTAAATTTTGCCTCATTGATGATTATCCAATGCTCCAATCTATCGAGATCCTTCTGGAAGGTCTCTTGTTTCTCCAGAGAGTCAACAGCACTCTCTAGAGAATCCCAGTTTGGTGTCATCAGCAAACTTGCAAATACTGTGTTCAACTCCACAGAAAGTCAGAGCTTGGGACAACTGAGACATCTGGCTGCCTTAACTGAGTTGGTAGAGCTTAATTACAGAAATTTATGGTTAAAATAGGAAACGTAAAGAAATTAAATAGAGCTAGTTAAAACGTGTATTTGAAGACAAAAGTTCAAGGTAAACTTCAAAAGCATCAAGGTGTTTTTTTAGCAGAACACAGTTGTTTCAAGAGTGTGTTCTGAGGTAACTCTTGAGTTCATTTTGCTCATTAATACAATAATTACCTTTAAGAGTTTTTAAATTCTGGATATAGTGGTTTGCAGTAACAAATGTATAAAATCCATTATGAAAGGCTTGCTTAACTTCTTATGATCTCGTGTGCAAGGAAATGCATCTGCTGCTTAGTTATATGTAACTTTCATTTGAGTGTCTGATTGAAAGGAGAGCTGGAAGAGCTTCTAGAGTATTAGATAAATGTTATATCTTTAGAGATGGCAATATAATAATTTGAGATAGGTATCCTTTTTATGAAATACAAAGTTTTCATAATTTTAATGGGATAAATGTAATTTTATGTCTTAAGTAATGAAGGAAACTCAATGGTCCCAAAACTAGCATGTGTTCTGTATTTATTATTCCGGAATAGAAGTTAGGTAGCTGTTGCCATGTTTGAACAGTTGGTGGCTCCAATGCTTTGCAGCTATCACAATACCTACTGCTGAAACAAAGTAGCTCAATTCTAGCTGTACCAAACTAGTTAGAAGTGTAAAAGGAAAATTGGAATTAGGAACTTAATAAATAGCCAAACACTTGCAACTTGCATTTTAAGCCACAAGGTAAATACCCTCTTTTTATTTCTTAGATAAGCATAAACTCCACTATTGCTGTCTAGCTGAGGATAAATTATAAAGGGGCTCCTTTACAAAGTGCCAGTTCATAATCAGTAGTAATACTAAAAACAGCATAGCTGGCAGCATCCCTGCTCCATATTGCAGGATTATACAGGTAGAACAGATTACAGCTATCCTGACCAAGAAAAAGGAGGGAGAGAACAATCAATCCTTTTCTGGAAAAGAGGCAGATATGAGCATGTAGACAGTCTTTAAACTGAGACTTGTTTAAGTGCTTATGTACCTAAAAGAGAAAGTACTTTTTTTGGGTGTGGAAATAAAGGATTTGATGGGCACTGGTATTTGATAAAGCAAGATGACAACTTCCTAACAGAAGAGCAGGTGCTACTTTTAGCTGTCTTTTCAGTCATTGCAGGAACATTTAATAAACACAAAACTTGAAGAGGATGAAAAAGGTTGTGAAAAATGTTAGCCCTAGAAGTCTGGAGAAAGTCTTATATAAATGTGTAGATGTGAGATGATAAATATCTGGTGATGACTTTTTCCAGCTTTTTGACCCCCAAAAATATGACTGGAGAGATGGAACATTACTCCACAGGTTTTCCATGTTCTAGAGAAAAGGAAAATATAGATTTTTTTTTTTTCTTAACCAGTGTTGGAAAACTACAGTCTGTTTTTGATTAAATATTTGTATTATGCCATCCTGAACTAGTATAGGTACTCTGTTACTATTTTCCTTTCTGCCTTGTTTTTCATCTGGATTGTTATTACCATGTTTTATTCTTGAAACTTCTGTAGTTTATGGTAGAAACAGCACCACAGGACAATCATAGGGAATGCAGCCTTGCAGGTACAGCGTGGCCCTCCAAACCACAGTGAGGTAAAGAGCAGTTTGAGAAGACAGTGAATGAAATCATATCGTGACCCAAAGTTACATGCGAGTGCAGTCTGGATGTAGCATTTTGTTTCTGTGCAGTTGAATGCTTTGTCCTAAAGAAATTCTGTTTAGGCCTGAAAAAAGGGGGGAAAGGATTTGAGGAGTCTTTATATTGTGGAAACTTACTAAGACCCTTCATTTTTATTTCCTTCTGTTTCTGGAGGAGATGAACAAAAATTAGCCCTGCTGATCAGAATTTATATGTCCATTTTGATTGCTGTATAGCATTATACTATCTTAGCAATATTTCATCAAAAACATATACTAGCAAGGTGAAGCAAAAAAAAAGTATCAGTTCAATACCTACCCTCATTTCTATATTTCTTTTTAACTAATTTCTTTATATTAGTCATCTAAGAGCTGCACTTGAAGACAAGGCTTAAATATAGAGATATAATATTTACTGGAGATCTCCCTTAGCTTTTCTTCTAAGCTGATAACATTCAAGTATGTTCTATGATCACTTTTTCCTACTTTTAATAATATATCTATTAATATTAATTGTTGATAAATTTTATTGAAACCAGGTAGTACTAAGATTGAACTTACATGCTTGAATTATCTACGCGGTACTCTGGAATAGCCAGGGACAACAGCAGACTAACATTTCAAAGTATTTACATGCTGCACTGATTAATTCTTGTTCCTACAGTGGACTCCAAAGTTGCTCACATGTAATATATAGCTTCCATGAAATATATGTTAATGCTATTGAGAAGACAGGAAAAACACACCAATCTGAGACCCTCATCCAGGACTAATCAGCTCATTAGCGGGGATCAGTTTGGTTTCAGTTTGTGAAAGGATTTGTGTCTTGGAAAAAAAAATTATGTCTTCTGTGTGGCAGTAAGATGTAGTAGGAAAATCTGTGCTATCTATGTATCTCCTTAAGCACACTTTTTTTTTTTTTTTACTTTAATGAGGACCTTAGCCTTACTTTTTCCAGGTACTGGTTTCATTTTGCTGTTTAATACAAAATGAGAAATAAACTTGAAGTATGCTTCACAAGTAGTTCAGAGATCATAGTATTTGTAAAACCTTGTGTGGTGGATGGCTTTGGTATTCACATTCTTTCCACTTAAAGATTTTTCCTGTAACTGAGGCATTTTGGATATCTCATACCTATAACAGCAGAAAAATACCTATTAACAAATAACTAAATGCATTATGCATATAGCCAGTAACATCATCACGCAATTGATGTAATTGATATCATTACAATTGACTTTGCATTGTGAATTTCATTATCAAGCTAATAAAGTTTTTGTGCTGATGGAACTTGTGTACTGATAAATATAGACTGATCCATAAAAAGAGCACATGATGTGGTTTGACAGGAGGTTCAACAGCCTTTGAATAGAAAGCTGTGGCTGTATTTTATGTATTTATAATGCAGGAAAAGATCAGTGCTAGCATTTTTAGATTAAATTCTTGGTCATGTGTAGCAAGGGTATCCCAGCTGGTAGACTGGTGTTCTGGTTTTCCCCAGACCAGCTGCTACAACTACTACAGTGCATGTTAAAATAATATCAGAGATTGATTGCATAGCTTTGTCACTTAAAAAAATACATTAATATTTCACATGTTCACTTGGGAGGTGGGAAAGTTTGGATCTGTCTCAAGCAGACAGAGACAGCCAGTCACTTGAATCTTGATTATGTGAATGGTATTAAAGAAAATGAAGGTGACTGCATTAATTTTCTTTGCTACTTAGTTACATCAGATGTAACAGTTACTGTGTTTTGGTCTAAATTCGAGACTTCATATGAATTCTTTACCTTAGTGTGTCAATTCAGGGGGGAACTAATGGTGAAGTAGGTCAACTGTTCAAGGCTGGCAGGGTGTAGCTCCTAGTAACCTAAAAATATATGCCTGGTAGTTGTTACTAATGGAAAGAATACAAGAGATTAAGAATGTTCACCCCAGAATATCTAAGGAAGTCTCCATGGAAACAGTGTACCTAGCAGTAAGGAGAAGTACTTTTGAAAGTAAATGGCTGACTGCTGAGCTATGTTTGAAGTATAAATTATTAAATGAATAAAATCTTTATGAAAATAGATGTGCAATTACCTTCTGGATACAGTACTCTGAAATGAGTACTAGAATTTGGAATTACTCAGAAGAACGGAAGCTGTGCCTGCGTAGGCAGGATCCCAGGTCTGCACTTCTGCACCCTTTTCCTTTTTCACCGTAAGGGGGAAGTCAGTACTGCAGAGCTCGGGGTCGGGAGGGCGTGGTGCTGTATGATGGGGAGAAGACCTTTCAGCCCGCCCCATGTCCCCAAGCCGAGGGTGCACCGCGGCGGCAGCAGGCAGGCACAGCACTTCCTCGGGTCTGCCTGCCAGACTTTTCCTGGGTGACGGCGGCGGGCTGATTTCACCGGGAAGATGAAGAGCTTGTAGGGAGTTACGGAGAGGCCGGGAGCTGGGACAGAAGGGATGCTGGGACCGTAATGCACGGGGGAAGCCTCAGCTGAAGATAATGGAAGAATAGCATCTGCTGCGTGCTTGGGGGCGGGAGGAGCAATGCTGGTGGTCTGTCATTGTTGAAGATGTCCCTGCTCGTCACAGGAGAATTGGACTAGAGGACATTTAAAGGTCCCTTCCAAATTTTACTGTGACTGTGATGTGCTCCTCTGTGGTCTGCATCTGTTTCCCCAGTCTTCTCTTTCTCATGTGTCCCTACCTGAGTTCTCAGCTGACAACTCTTTGTCGTTACAAGCATGAAACAATAGTACAGTTTTCTCATTAAGAGTTCAAAAAGATTTTCAGTTAAAATTCATATTTTTTACCTTCTTTAAAAAATACCAAAATATTCCAACCAACATTTTTGAGAATTTATCTCAAAATCCAAACTTTTGCAAGACTAGCATCAACTCTTTCAGCTCTACTTTTAATGAACTATTAGATGAATTAAACTTCAGAGTTGTGTGTAAAGTTTTACAGGCCTCACTACGTTTATGGTATAGTTGGTAAGTGTGGCATTGTTATAAACAAAAATGCTGTGTAGCTTTGAATCCTACTTTACTAGCTTTATTATCCTAACCTAAAAGAAGAGAACTGTTTGGGGGCCTTGTTTTTTTTTTCTTATTATCTATAGAATCATTATAATAGCTCTGTATATCTGAAGAAAATGTTGGCGATTTGTTGTGTGGTTGTTGTTTTGTTGTTGTTCATCTCCATGCTGTTGCTGTAACTTCAAGCAGTTCTATTTCAGTCCTAGGATCCCTACTCTGTTCAAAGCTATATAAAAATCAAAAGGATGTTATCAAAACCAAGAACTTGCAGAGCACATATATTAGATCAGAAATAGAATTTGACGCTGGGAGATGATATGAACATAGCAGACAACACAGACACTAGTCTGTCTTCTTAATCAATAAAGATTGATTTCTTTCCTGTGGCGCGGCTGCGCGTTACTTTTCTCGGCCCCGGTCAGCTCTCGAACGCCCGGCTTGGGCGTCTCAGCTTTTCGTTGGGCCCGGGGCTCGCCGCAGACTCTGGGCGCTTTTGCTGCCGCGCTCTGGGGTGGGCTGTTGGCCACGCTTCGCCGTCGGCGCGAGGGAAGAAACAAAGAGGCAGGGAAATTCGTCCAAATCCGTCCGCGTGGCAGCTGGATGTTTTATTGGCTGCGAGAGCTGCGGTGGAAAAGCTGCAGCCGATCCCAGCTTCACACGGACGCAAATGGCCTTAAGCATGCCGAGGAGTGGGATGAAATAGGGGTGGGACAGGGTGGACAGGGAGCCTTCCCGCCCAATGGATACAGACATCGCGGTGATGAGGTGTACTACAGCGACCAATGGGAACACGGCAGGGGCGGACATGAGACTTTGGGGCGAGTGGGACTGTGAGAACGGGGAGATGGGCACGGAAACCGCACTAGGGGAAAATCCGGGGGATGCAGGAGGGTACAGAGAACTGGAAAACTAACAAAGAAAAAACCCATAATTTGAACCCAAACCCAGGATGCAACACTGTGGTATGTATAAAATAATAGTCAAAACTAAAATCACTCTTCTAAATCACTAAATAACTCTTCAAATCTTTTTACTATGAGGCAGCTTAATAGATGTTTGTACTACGTTCAGATACATGAGACAAAATAGCATGAAAGTATATGATAATTTCAGAACTTGAAGATGGAGACAGGTGCTGTAGTCCTTGGGAAGTAGAAACTCCCCTTTGTATCCTGAGAGGGGACCACTTAGAAGGATATGCAATCGAAGCCAAGCAACTTGTGTTTGACACAATAAGAAATATGAGAAAAGTGAATGTGGTCTAAGCAACAGTTTGGAAAGGGTTATTTTTGTAGCAGCTCTCTGAAGAGATGAAAACAGGAAAAGTGGCACAGCCATATAGAGTGTTTTCAGTCGTTACAAGATGACAGTCCAAAGGAGAATGTCATTTGTGTAGATGAGGAGCAAACTTAGCTGTGTTCCAAAAATAATAGAAAGCTTCATTTTAGCTTCATGTGATTTAGAGGGATAAATTGAAGATCCTCCTCTGGCATTGCACCAGTGTTTCAGGTAATAGAGTGGTATTGTTTGTGATTAAGGAAAAGATGCAAAGGGAGAATTTGTAGAAAGGATATTCTTTACTCATCTTGTGCTAACAGCTAGATATCCATGAGGAGCCATCAGGTGTGTATGTTCAGGCTTTGGCCAAGAAGATACAAGTGTAGCCAATGCTAATGTTCTCTCATAAACTTTATATATATATATATATATATATTCTCATATTAAAATGAGAGGAGTTCCATTTTTCTGCAAACCTGTTCCATCACAGGCATCTCACAGCGTCACATCCTCCTTCAGGCATCCACCTGCTCTGGCATGGGGTTCTCCATGGACTGCAGGTGGATCTCTTTTCCATTCACATGTCACAGACCTTTCAACTCAAGTTCAGACTGAAGTTCCAGCCTGTCCAGTACAGCAGGACAGGAACAGCAGCCACACTGGCGACCTGCCATCCCTTGGAGGCACATCTGCATGGCTGTTATCAAAGCATTCCCAGGCACAATACAGTAAGGTGATAAGCAGTACATCACTACAGCTAGCAGCAAAAGCAAAATATGCCCACTAAAAAGCACTAGATTCAAAATGCAGTCACAAAAGTGAGCCCCATGGCAAGAGACAGGAGCCTGCTCATCACTAGCTAAACAGCACTACCAAATAGAAATTCAGTCTAGTATATCCCAGAATAATTAATTCTTGAAACTTGTTAGCTAGAATACACATTTTAAGACTAAAATCAGGGAAGCTTTGAAGCATAAAACCTGAAATTAAATTCAGTCTTCTAATGGAGCAAAAAATAATTACTTCCTTCCCACTTCCTGTGCTAAAGTTATTAACAAAAAATAAAAATTGAAAAACCAACTCTCCAAATCCCCCAACAAACAAAAACCCACTTCATCTTTTGGACTAAACTAGAATCTTTCTTATGTGGTAAGATCTAGTTAAAACATGTACATTCAATTTCTTACCAAAATCTTCCCTCTTCCCTTAAACTGTAGAGTTGGAGGATAGAGGTTTCACTGAATTGCTATTAGTGGAGGATATGAGAAAGTACTGGTTCCATTTGAAGCAAAGGGGTTCTAGAGATTTCCCAACATCATCTGTTGCTGTAGGCAAACTTCCATGTGGTTGTGGGGTAAAGGAGAAATCTGTAAGTAGGAATACTTATATGTTCTTTCTTAACTTGCAAGAATTTTCCCCTGAATACTAATACTTTATTTTCGTAAGTTTGCTGTGAGTGCCGCACATCCTGTATTAGGTGTTGAGGATGGCATTTCACCATTTTCAGAATTTGCTCTACCATCTTCAAGTTGCTGAATAAGATCCTATGTTCTCTGGCTCCCATGTTCAGGTTGTTTTCCCCAGTGGTATTTTTCAATATTTTAAAAAAGACTATTTTACTGAATGAAAAGGGGTTCACTGCCTACTACCAGCTTCCATACAAGACATTGCAATTTATTTTTTCATTTATTTACTTTAATCTAAACAAATTTTTTTTTTTTGCAGTAGGACCCACTGTTTTCTTCCCTCCCTCCCCCCCTTTTTTCCATGGGTGCCTAAAATGTCTTTTGCTGTAGTGTGCTTTATTAAGAAGATTGTAATCTGTCCTCTGTGTACACTCTTTATACATCAATGTATAAGAAAAGTACAACAAATTCTGGTAAAGGACATTTCATATAATCTACGTTGGAGCTTGCTGACAGAAGGAAGTTGCCAAGCCCAGGAGTATGGATGATTCAGAAATACTAGTCCTCTCCCCTTCTTATGTCCTGTCATTCAGTAGACTGGATAATGACATTGTTTTATTGCTTTGCTCAGTAGTGGTTGATCTCTAGTGCAAATTTTAATAATTTATGTTTCAGTTTGTTAACTATATTCAAATGAAAGTGTGGAATAATCCACACTTAGAACTGGTTTTTACTGTCTTGTGTTGAAATTGCCTACACAGATTAAAGATTTCTTTTAAATTGAAAGCCTTATGTTTTACAGTGCTGAATGACCACTTGCAGCTTCGAAGAACACTAAGAAAAAATTCTGGCTGTCAGGGGTGACAATTAAAATTTGTGCATGGAGAAAATTCTTGATTTTAACATCAAGAAAGCTGTTCTAAAGATAACCTGATGCTTCCCACCTGCTTCCTTGGCTGCTCTAAGAGCTTCCATCGGACTTCACTTTGTAGACAGGACAGGAGTTTGTAAAATGGTCCCGTGTTAGTTTGCCTCAGGAAGCTGAAACTTTTGAAGATGCTCTGAAGACTGCCGAATTCTTGGAAACTTTTGTCAGAAAAACAAAAGTCTGGCATTTCAAGCCAAAGTGAACGGCGTACCTTACTGACAGTGTTAAGCCTGTTGCTAGCAGTTCCCCGAAGCGCTATACATTTTTCTTTTCCGTGTTTTTGGGTCAAAATTGTTTCCCTACTATGCCAGCACTTCCTTTGCCTGTGGGTTTCCCCTCGGCAGGCTGCACTCCCAGCACCCCGGTATACGTGGTGGGGCGGGGGTGTTTCCTCTCGTCCCCAGCCCCGACACGGGCGCTGGGCAGCGCCCGCCCGCTGCCGCCCTGGGCGTGGGGGCCGCTCCTGGGCCGGGCCGGGCCGGGCCGGGCCGAGCCGGGGGAGGCGCCCGGCGGGGGCGGCGGGCGGTGCCTCCCCCCGCGGCGGCGGCTCGGGGCGCCTCGGCCGCGTCCCTGCGGCAGCTGGCGGCGGTCGCGGGCAATGGGGGGGAAGAGCTTCCGCCTCGGCGTCCTGACCCTCGCCGCCCTGCTCCTGGCCGCCGCCTCGGAGGGCGCGGAGCCGCCGCCGAGCTGCGAGGCGGTCCGGAAAGTTTTCCAGCTGCGGCGGCTCGGCCCGCTCGGCGGCGTCCCGGAGTTCCCGCGGGCAGGTAAGGCAGAGCTGGCGGGCCAGGAGGCACCGGGAGCGGCGGGGCCGCCGGGTTTGAATTCAGTGCCGCCGGCGGCGATGGGTGGGTGATGCTCGTGGCGGGGCTGGGCCCCACGGGCACATCGGGTCCCCCGCTTTGTAGCGACATCGCGGCTGGCCCCTTACTGAAGACAGAAAAAGCTCTTCTCGGGCTGTGGGCACTGGAGCACCTCGATACCTGCCTAAAACGCCCTTGTGCCCACCCACTTCCACTCCGTACCGCGCAGAACGGAGCGCGGCTCCCGCTGGGGTCATCCTGCTTCCAGCCGGCCGTGGGCTGGCACAGGTACGTCGGTGGCAGCGCGAACCCTGCGGGCTGGGGACAGCCACCGACCTGCGGCTGGGGCTGCTGGAGTCACTGCTGTGAAACGAGAACGACTTACACCGCTGCAAGTGGTCGGGCTGCACATTTTCCCTACTGGATATCTACCTGTCACTGGAATGTAATGGAATACAATTCCCGGGAAAGTAGAGTCTTCATGGCAATTCGAGTATATCTAGCATTTGTATCAGCAATTATTATTTTTTTTTTTTTTAAGTAGATGCTGAAGGACGTTGCATAGCACATATATAGTAAGGTGTAGGTTTTTAGGTTTGAGGTTTTGGTTCCAGGTTTGTGAGAACTTCAGTTGAACTCAGAAGATTAAAATGCAAGTATTTTAGTAATCAGCAATATAGGATGAGAAAACAACTTTTTTTTTACTCATCTGTAAAGTGTGTTCATGTTTGGATGACAAGTTAACTAGTAAATGTGAGTCAGTGCTTTTTAGACAGAAAATGCAACAAAAGCTGAGTTAAGGTCCCTTCACTTTAAAATATCAATAACTAACCTCACTGTTTTTTTAAGATAATTTGTGTGATTTTATTAACTCTGCAAGTTGCAATAAGGCATACTAGGTTTATTTTAAAGGAATCCCTCCAAAATAGAGCTTTTAATAAATCTAGCTTTAAATGTGGCAGATAATGCTTAACAAAGTCAATATTGCAGTGTATAGTTTACAAATTGGAGTACTATATTTATGACCAGTACATTTATCAACATGCATGGCTGTCCTCTTGTATTGTCCTAACCTAAAGATTTTATAATTGTCTCTGATAAAAAGAAAATAAACACTTTAGATGGAAAGCCTGATGAGACAAGTACTGCGCACATGAAGGTGTTTGGAAAGTGAAATCTGAGTTACAGCCCTGTCGGTGATTTAGTTTTTATGTGCTGATTATTTGTGTGAATAATCTCGGTATGAATGTTATGGTATCATTTTATCTATGTTCTTCCCATTCTGTAGCCTAGTGTAAATTTTGTGCTTTCTCTGTTATTATTTTTGATTACTATACCATTCATTTGTGTACTAGGGATAGGGAGGAAATATGTTGACTCAAGAGAAAAGAACTATAGTACTTACATATGTTTCTACTGCTCTGCTCCTCCAATTTCCTCCTTTCTCCTATAATATTTTTATACCACCACTCACTTTCTTCTTTTGATTTTGACTTTTCTGCATTTCCCGCTCATAGGAAAAGCTGTGTTTGAATTTTAAGAATATATAAAAGAATTCCTTTCTCTGCTGCTGCCCTTGCAAACAGTGGGCAGCAGGAGGTGTGGTACAGCTGTATGGTTAGCAGCCTTTCACTCTTTGAAGGAATTACATTGCTGTGGGCTGCCAGAGTTCTTGTTCTGAATAGCATTAATTTCAGATATCATGAAACAAATAATTGCAAACAGTAAAATCTATCCAGAAGTGCAATGACAAGAAAAAGGGGATTAAATGAGTATTCTAGAAGGTTTAGGTGTGATTAAAGGTATTAGTAGGCTCAAAGCATAATGTCAAGAAAAATGTCAGGTTTTGCTACTGATCTTCTATATTAAGCCTTCTTTTGAGGCAAGATGTAAAAATATTTTAAAACCTTTTCTGATGACACTAAGAAATGTGTTTGTGTGTTAAATGCACACATGTACCCATACAACACATGTGTTTCTTGTAGGTGTCCACTTATGAAACTAGGTGTCCAAGCTGCCTTTACAAGTTTTAATTTTGGTGCTGAAATGTGGGCATCTATTTTCTTATGGTTTCCATCCTGTTCCCAATGGGGCTGAAAGATGCAAAAACTCTGGGAAACTTACATCTTTCTGGTAGTGCAGTGTGCAGTGGGTGGGATATCTTTGGCATCTCAGGTGCTCCTTGTGGGCAACCACAGTGGACAGCTAGTGCAGCTTGTGGCATCTTGGAGCTACTCCATTATCAAATGTTGGTGTTGTCTTCAGAATAAGCTGCATAAATGCCTCTACTGCATTGCCTCTATGTCTTTATTTTAGTGGTACCTTAGACATAACTTGTTTAAGAACACTTTCATGTAAATGTCTTAAGCTGACTCTTTGGGGTAGAGCATGATCACCAGCGGAAGAACAGCAAGAGTTCTGGTTGATGTATGGTTTTGTATGCAGTGGAAGTAAATAAAATTATAGGGTTTATTTTTGCCTTGTTTTTGTTGCAGGTATAAAAAAAGGCTGTACCATTCCCATTCTTTCCTCTTCTTGGTAGGAATAAAATCAGCAGCCTAATATCAGTAAATCATACAAATACTAGTTTTGGAGGTTGTCATGTGTCTGTATTTTGAATATGTTAGCTCAAAAATTTATACATTATTTTATATAATTAATTTTGGAGCCATTGTATAAAGATCATGTATCTTTACGGGAGAAAAAAAATACTTCTGTTATCCTATGCAGAAATGACATATATATGTACATGAAGGTGATCTTGAAGGATATGGAAACTACGAATTTGAGTTTGTGTTACCATCCACATAGGACAGGATATAATAGTGTTGAAAATGGAAACTAATAATCAAGATATATATATATATGTATTTTTTACCAATCCCAAGATACTTATTGCTACCCCTAGCAATCAAGACACTTGACTAACTGTTCTCGGTCTTTTGTAAATGTGATTTGGGAACTATAGTACAGACTTATGCTCAGCCCCATCACTTGCTATATTGGAACATTAATTGCATTCATGCTGATTTTAAGTGTTAGATGCAAAAATACTTTGTTTTTTTCCTGTCTGGTTCTGTGCTAGAAGTACATTTTTGGTGAGACTATACAGAATAACCTCAGTAATTAAAAATCCTAAAAGACACTTTTTGCTGTATGAAGAATGAAATAAAATACTGGTCTAGAGTTTTTTATTTTATTTTTGTGGATCAATATGACTTGGATTATTAAAAAAAGAAAGAAATGGTTGTCTGCAAAATACTTTTTAACATATTTTTATTTCCTATGTTCAAGGCATTGTATATCCTTTCTGGTATTGTAACCTAAGATTTCTTGAAGATTTCCTCTCTTATACCCTATATGCTAGTAAATCTAGAGCTTTTAGCTAATTTCAGCAGATCTTTTTTTTCAGACAGATTAAATGGGAGCTCTGAGCTCTTCTTGTTATCTTCGTTGCAAATAATATTTATTTTCTGATTTCTTTCTCTCAGAATACCTAGAACAGAGAAGTTACAGATCCCCAATCCCTGTAACTGTTCAAGGCCAGGCATGATGGGGCTTTGAAAAACCTGGTCTAATTAAATATGTCCCTGCCCATGGTGGAGGGTTGAAACTAGATACTCTGTAAGGTCCTTCCAACCCAGACCATTCTATAATATCATTTTAGCAATAGCAGAATAGGATGGCTGGTAAACCATTCACTTGTGCCTTCCTAACAGAGAGTCTCTGGTAGGTATGTCAGTGAAAAAATTTTCAGGCTTCTGTTTGCACCAAAAAGCTGAATTCTGTGGCTTATTGAAAAATATTACATTTACTGTCACTGTAGAATCAAACAATTCCCAATGAAGTGGGGGGAAAGAGTGCTGGAGATATTTTTTCTCAGCAGTTTGTTTTTGGTTGGTTTCTATTTGTTTGCTTTTTTAGTTTTGGGTTGGTTTCTTTTTTTCCAGGGATCAATCTAGGCTTCTTTTTAGCAAACACTGGGAGATGATGTGTGCAGTTATGAGAACAAGAAGCATAAAAGAGAGTGAAGACTGTGATTAGTATAAATTTTACTGTAAGGGCTTTTTGGTAGAGAACCATTATGAATATGAAATTGAATAAATGAGAAAAAACATGCTGGAAGGATGAGATAATCTCAGAAAAAGTTGGTCTCTGGTACTGTTGTTAATTCAAGTTAAAATATTCTTGCTAATTCCCCTTAAAGTAACAATAGAAGTCAGTTTAAAATCCAGCAGGTTACTTTAATGCAATTCTAAGATCATATCTGAATTTTAATTTGCATTTCTAGTATAATTTACATTCCAGTAATTTGGATTTTGGTTCTACCTCAAGTCAAATTAATTTTTTTTCCTTTTGTTGTATGGAGGCAGGGACGCTTCTCATTACTCTATTTGTTTAACAGGCATTCAGAGCTCTGGAATGTGATTTAGTCAGAGACAGAAAGTTAATTGCTCTGTCAAATCAGTTACTGATGTTCATTATATCACATCTGGTTTTGTAAGGACTGTTGCCAGCAGCATAATTTTATGTGTGTGAACATTTCACCTCTGGATCCACAAAATGATCACTGTGAAAAAAATTCAACAATATTTTGAGATTAAATCAACAAAAAAGTGGGCTCAGCTATATAGCAGTTTCCCTATCTCAATCTCCAGTCTTTCAGCTTCTTTAGGAAGTCATCAGTGCTCAGTAGTCTTGATCTGGCTGGGTTGGCCTGAAAGGTGGAGTGGCTCAATAGAAGACAGAGGACTGCCTCCTGACTTTCATGTCGAGTGGAACAGACCAGGATTATGTCTACATTGCTTAAGGCTGATGTCCTGTAGAAGGAATGGACTGTCCTCACTCCATGGGATTTTCTCTTGAGTCTTCTTGGGAACCAGTACGATGCTTTTGTGATGCCAAGACACTGTTAGTTCACCTGCCCTGAAGTTCAAGAAGTCTCAAAAACAGGAGTGCTTTTGGACAGGATGGCATGTTTTGTTCTGTGACCTGTAGTTTGGGTGTATTGAAGGCTTCACCTTGCTGGCATGCTTCTTAGTAGGCAGGAAGATGAGCTTGGAGTGTATAAGGAAGGAGCCAAACTTGTTCTTCAGTGTTGTCTGGAGTGCCCTTTGAAAGCAGTATATAGAATTCACCATCTCTTGAGGTGCAGGTGAGAGAAATACTGACGCCTGCTGAAAAGAGCCACAGAAGTGGGATGATAGTTAACAGTATCGACAGTCAGGGCCAGGTGCTTGAGGCTGATCCCCATCTCTTTTACTGAGCAAAGCTGAAGTACCTTACAATCACAGTGATAGCTAGTAATGCTAAATCTGGAGTGGTGCTTGTAACAAAAATAAGTTAATGAATATTAAAGGATAAGCATGAGAAGGACTTAGGTCTGAAACAGGTTCCAAATCCATTTTGAAATAAACCACTGATTTGACACTTGCTTCCAAGCCATATGGCATTTCAGTGCTGGCTTTTGAAAGACTGTTTGTCATGACAATCCTAAGTCCATTTTGGGATTTTTCAGACCCTGGATGTGATCTCTTGGAAGACTAAATAAACTGACAGAAATTTACCACAGATCTGGCGTTTGCTCTTCCTGGAAGTTAATGTCCTCATCCTGTCAGCGTTTATTTATCTCAGGGCACTGAAAATACAGATTTGTACAGGTGAGATCACGAACAAAAGTTTGAAATCAGTTGCAGATAGGTAAACTTGCACCTTAGAACAATTACATTTTTCTTCTCAAGCTGTCTTTCCTAGACTCATCTAGATTATTTTCTAAGTTCTAAAGTTCTAAAACCTTTCCTATACCATAATTGTTTGCTTCAATATATATTTTATTACAGGCTAAGGTATTTCACTTCTAGCTGTTTTGTGATCTTGTCTCAGAGTGGATCACAGTGTAGAGCCATCAGAATTTGGTACTGAAAAGAGCCAGTATGCCTTTTTGGAGTAGAAAGTGTTTTCTCCCTCTAATTTCAAAATTGGTTATTAATAAAACAGTTCTTTTGGAAGATGGAAAGTTTTTTAGATGTGAAAACTCAGAAGATAATTGTGTGGGTTTTTTTAATATTGCTTGTACTGAAATTGGAAGGACCTGTTTCATGTTCTGGTTTATGTGTCTTCTGAAATATTATCTGTCAGCTCTTCCTTGTTCTGTAGATCTCTAAAAAAAACAAATGGAAAACCACTTTGTGGGTTTTGAGCAACAGTTTAATTTTTAGTCAGTTGGGTTCTTTGTATTTTGTATTTGGTTACTTTTTCCTGGCCAGTGAAAGCAGCTGTGTTTAATGAGTTGGAACAAAAGTAGGTCAATAAAATGTACTTCATATGTACGTGATTAGCAGTCTTAAAACTATAAAATAAAATTCACTTAGGATTGGGAATGAGATCTGTGTTCAAAAGGTGCTGCTTAAAAAATACTTTTCATAAAATCAAGGGAATAAAATAATACTGAAGAGTCATCTGAAGCCATATACAAATATTCATTATTATTTTAGGGTTTTGCTGAAAGTGTGTCTTTTTGAAGCTGTACTCAAGTCCATAAAGACAAGTTAAAGTTTCAAATTAGCTTCTGTAGCAGTGATGCCTATATCTTCTGCTTTACAAGTATATCTATATATCTATACTTCTGCTCTACAAGTGGCAAAAGTTTGAAAGCTAAGCAGTGCCTAACAATTACTTAAAATACTAATAAGAGTTTGGGTAATAGACCTCATTTTTAGTTTACTTCATTTTAATATTAGACAAGTATTATTCATGCCTGTGCCTGTATACACAGGGAACTGCATGTGGGCAGTTACCCTGTGTATTATTTGTTAATAACTAAAGTGTAGAAGTTGAAAGGTCATGCAGATGAAAATAAGTTTCTCACTGTTTCCCTGAAATCTTGTCATATCTGTCAGTGAAATAACGTATTTGAGAACACAATTTGGATTGGACTGTTAAGTTTTATATTGATATAATTTAAATTCTCATATTTATTCTTTCATGATATGTTTTTTCTTTATATTAGAATGCATTGTTTAGATATAGTATTAAAAAAGAAACATATTTTGAATACCACATGATAACAAGGAAGGTGAATGATGCATTTTATGCTTTATTATGCTCCAGTTGTAAAGTTATAAAAGTACTGAATTTTCCCTCTGGGATTTCAGCCTGCCTGAAGTATAAAGAAACCACTCCTTTGTAGAAGTTTCTCACACTATTAGGGAAGTAGGTAGTTGGTGTCATGGATTCATGGGAACATTTGACATTAGAGAAAGACACAGGGAGATTATACTGGAAGTTAGGGCTGCTTCATGTAGAAGTTAATATGAGCATGTTCATTATGCACCTGTCAGGAGTGGGCTTTCCACTGGTGTGTTTGTAATGCTTGGAAGTAGTTAACTTTTTTCTAGTCCGAGACTGACAGAAGCACAGGAGTGCCAGCCATGAGCTGCTCCAGCAGTTCAGTATTCTAGAGGATCATAGAATCACAGAATAATTTGTGTTGGAAGGGACTTCTAAAGGTCATCTAGTCTGCAATGAGCAGGGACATCTTCAACTAGATCAGGTTGCCCAGAACCTCATCTAAGCAGATCTTGAGTATTTCTAGGACTGGGCCATCTGCCACCTATAATGTGATGTACAATGCATATTCAACATATTTTACCAACGTTGTTTAGCAATATTCACAGCTGGAACAAGATGACATTGTCAGGGAAATTATATTATATGACTTTGATTAACTGTAATAAGTGTACTCTTCCCACGGAATTTTAATTTGTATCCCCTTCTGTTGAACAAGACCAAATGTTTTAAAGCTTTTGGTGTTCCTTCTATGTGTCAATACCCACGTAAAAAAAAAAAAAAAACCAAAAAAAATCCCCGTAGCTGTTTTCTAGATGTTTGTGTTTTGCATACTTCTGTTTTATGTTAATCAGTATAACTGCCTTTTCCTTAGGTGTTGATCTCCAGGTTTGTACTTCTAAAAATCCAACATGCTGTACCAAAAAGATGGAAGAAAGGTATCAGATTGCAGCAAAGCAAGATATACAGCAAGTGCTTCAAACATCAAGTGCTACATTAAAATTTTTATTATCTCGTAATGCAGCTGCTTTTCAAGGTAAAGTTTTCTGCTTTTTGTTTCCAAACTTGTTAATACTTTTCTTGATTTTCATCTTTGATTATTTATGATGTAATAAAAGTTATCTGTTAATTTTTAGCTTTTCCCTATGCGTTTATGCTTTCAAATAAGGAGTCCTAAATCATGCAGGTGATTAGAAACTGCATTGCTTTTTGGAATTTGTGGCTTTTAAAAAATTTTATTTGAGAAAAAGTAAGACATCATTCTAGTAAGATGCTTTGATTTTAATTGTAAACCTGTAACTTCACATTCCTCTTTAACTTCTTTTACTGGGGCGATACTAAAATGCAAAATTAGTGCCTGGAGTGCCATGAAAGAGAGATTTTTGTTACATCACTGTTTCCACCCACTATGTTCTTTTTCTAGTAGACATTCTTGGGTAGTTTGTTTTTGAGATTTTAAGGTTCTTTTTTCAGATCTAGTTTTTCAGACTTTTGAGTTTCTAAATGTAATTGAAAATAAATTGCACATTGTTGAGCGATAGTTGTTTTAATAAACAACAGGAGATTGCCTGATAAATAATAGTTACTTGGACTGGTGGTGGGGTTTTCTTTTTGCGATTACTCTTCATATACTATTAATTTCTTTTTGATTTAATTAGGCATAAGTTAATGCAGAAATTGGTTAAGGAGCTGAGAAGATGTGAAAATAGTAGAGGTATGAGGTTGTATGTGATGGAGATACAGAGTTTACATGTGTTGAGGACAAAGCCCTAAAGTCTTGTCATTCATCTGTTAATATGTACTTATTAACCTTTATGACTACTTCATTAGAATGGATAATGTTGTAACTCCATACAGTCTTGGGAAGTTGTCCTTCTGGCAAGTCACTTGTTTTTAACCTGTGATCCTGAAATAATTAGCAGAATGGGATCCTGAAATGCAAAGTTGACTTTGGAGTCTTAAAACCTCCTCTTTTTAGGCTGTCTAATGCTAAAAATAAGCTGGAGTTGTGAGTTGCTCTCCACCTTTTGGGAGTTTTGCCACATAGCCCACCTAACACAGCTTTCAAAGGGTGTTACAATCAGGGAATCATTGATAAAATGTACAGAGAAATATTTTAATCTCTTTTCTGCCTTTTGTTCTTCCTTTCAAGTTCTGTGTATTATGTTATCTTTTTCTTGGTACCATAAAAGTTAACCTAGAGTTTGGTACTTTTTATAATATGTTAAATTTGGTCTGCTGTCTTTGGTCATTTGCATTTAAACAAATACTTTTAAAAGCATATACTTAAAGGGGAAATCTGTTTTATATATCTGACACACTTCATGTATTTTCAAAGTACATGCTTTAGTCTTTACTAGTTTTGTCTTTATTTTCCTTTTATTTAAAGAAGTATAACAGAGAGAATGTTGCATGGATTCTGGTATTACTTGGATTTAAAACCTTGTTTAATCTTGAAGTAATTACTTGTGGAAGAACATGCAATTGAATGCTAATTTTTGAAGAATTGCAACCATTACTAACTAAAATTAAAGCTAAACGATTTCAGATCCAGAAACAATAATAAGATGCTGCTGATGTTTTTTCAGCTTGGAATTCTAGGTACATACTAAGACATTCTATCTGATCTGAATTCAGTTTTGACCCTGCTTTGAGCAGGACTTTGGGCTGGACACTTCTTTATGTCCTTTCCAATCTGAATTATAGTATGACAGGGTGCCTATCTTACAACTAAATGTTTAGGCATTCCTTTTATGTTTAGATGAGGCTGGGCTGGGCAGCTAGGAGTGTGGTGATCTCTTCTGATACTTTGGCAACTGGATAGACATCTCAGGAGTCATGCAGAAAGCATGGAGGTGACTGTTGGGGTGTGTAGAGAAGGGAGCAGATGTCATGGATTTTGTCACTGCTGTCACCTGCCTCTTCTTAAAGTATGTTGAGGTTGGCCTTAAAGGAGTGGACTAGATTCCAGCAGAACAAATTGCTAATTTTGTCTCAGTTTCTTACATATTCAGTAGAGAGAAGTAGCAGATAAATAAATGATTTGTATCTAACTCTGCAGGTTTTCAGAGGTGTGTTTTCATTCAGCATTAAATACAGTCTAGCGATCCTGAATCTTCAAGGTGTCTAACTACCAGGGATTTTATGGTAACCATGTTGGTGAAATGAGGCAGCTGTCTGCCCATCTGTCTATTAATTTGTAATGTGTGTGCGTGTCTTTATATAAGAGTAAATTCATCTATATATATTGACATATTTTTGTCACCTTCTAATGTTTGTGAAACTTCTGTGATTATGTATTATGGTAAGTCCTACTTCCTGACAGTGACTGTTGGCAATTTTCAAATGTTGCAAAAATTCCATGCCTCTTAGGAGATGTCAAGCTATGTGGTGCAAATTGCTCCACTTGTGTACTGGGTCCTACCGAGCACTATTAGTTTTTTCCTTATGTTTCAGGATGTTTCAGAATGTGTATTTTCTTTTTGATTGTGTATCTATTTCTTTTTTAATAGCTTTGAGGGATGGTAAGGGAACAGAAGGATGGGTGGCAATGGAGTTAAATAAGATATTAATCTGGTAAGTGGAAGATACATTATGGAGAGCAATAAATAATTTTTCCCTTGGGAAAGGTGACTAGAGAACTTAAGCTGTATGATAATTTTGTTTCAAGACAGTAATTTTGATAGGATAACATTATTGCATATTTCTGATTTTTAGTATTTCTTACCTTAATATTTGAGGAAGTAATTGTTGCTGCTGTACAGGGATTGCTATAACATCTCCATTCTAGTAACCATAAACCCAAATCCTTTTTAAACCTTACATTTGCATGCCATAGACATATCTCAATATGTACACACTCATTTTATACAGTTCTTAGATGTTACTCAAAGTTCACGCTGATGTTTGTCTATACCTGTTTCCAAAAAATAAACAAGTGCCAACAAGGTTACAGTATAGTCACATTGCGGTGCTGGTTTTTGTGTAGAGAAAAAAGAAATCCCTACAATTTCTAAAATTTGGAGAGCAATTGAATAGGTATCTAAGAACCCGGTGATCTGCTGAAGGATGAAGTGCTGTGCAACAGAATAGCAGATCTTGTGTCACTTCACTATTTTTCCACAAGAGAGCTCGTAACCCTTTAAAAATGGCCATGTATGACATAGAACAAGGTAACAGCTTGACTGGTTGAAAGGGAAATTCAGAGATTAGAGTTTAGTTGTGGAGTCTAAAGCAAATGGACTTTTCTTTGTGCTACTATATTTGGCAATTCTAGTACTGTAGCATAGTTTTTATAAATACAGAAGCATCAATCATTTCTGAATGGGGCTGCCTGTCACTGAAACAGAGGTCTTGGCAAGTGTGTGTCTGTATGCAGTAGGTAATAAACTGCACTCTTCAATAGAGCATTACCTGACATTTCCTACTGTGTAGGAAAAATTTAATGCCTTTGCCATATAAGTTCTGAAGTATATTGAATCAGGCTTTCTTGATGCAGTTTCATGTTTTTCTATTAAATTATTGCTACACAGTAGATCAATTTCTCACTTTATCCTAGAGCAAAATTAAATGAAGTCAAATTGTTGCATCATATTGTTTGAGATCATAGTACAATTATTACATTTAAATAGGAAAAGTTTTAGTCAGTAGCTAGAGTAAATTGTGTGAATTCTGTAAATTGTGTCTTTTATCATTCAAAAAGAGTTTGGTTCTACTCTTATCTCATTCTTATCTTTAGATACTTATTTGCCTATATGTGTGCTGTGCCTGTAGGCACTCCTGGGGTATATATATGTATCGATACATGCACAGGGATTTAATAGGCTTCTGTAACAGTTTTCACCACATCAGTCTTTTCTTAAATTGTTTGTTCCAAGTGTGCACTTGCGCTCCTGTATTCTAGTCTCAGCCTGTTCATTTACCATCAGTTGTTTCTCCTAGTTAAAATAGTGTCTGAGTTACAATTAAGCTGATGTTGGTGCACTGTTCAGTCTCATACTCAGTGAGTACTAAGATGTTTTTTCATATTTTTGTTAGTACCCAGCTAACTACTATTTTGGTTTATGTTTTTGTAACACAGTGATCAGTATAGACATATGCTAATTTAGATTTTTTTATGCTTTATGTAGTTCTTTTGCATTTGAAAAAGGAAGTGAAGTGCAAATTTAAAGCATCATTCCCTTGGGAGCAGTGGCCATAGAAAATTTGTATTTTCATGGATGCCTGCTTCCTGCTTATTCTGAGAACTTTGGGAAGCTAATAGCTGACAAAATGCAGGAGTTTGAAATACTGAACTCCAGCAGAGAAGGTAGTATGAAATTGTGGTTTTGAATGAATGTTTAATATTATTTCAAATGTAGAATTCCCTACAGCCTTTTAGATTTCCAGGATTTTCAAATACGCATGTAAGTTTTCACTTAGTATTTTTATTCTGTGTTAAGAAAAAGTAAAAACCCAAAAAGTTAGCAAGTCAAGTCTTGTTGAAAGACAGAACTCAAAATTGTCCTGACACAATGGAGACAAAGTGTGAAAAAATTGTTGTTCAATAGGAACAAATGCAATGTGCTCCATTTATCTGGGGAGGAACAGTGGAAGACATAATAGTATGGGGGATATCTTTCAATGGATTTGTTATGTAGGAGAAGTTCTGTGAATAATGATAGATAAAAAGATGGCAAAAGTCAGCAGTTTCATACTGTTGTCAGGCAGGCAACTATTTTAAGATTCTTAAACAGAAAGAAGACATCTGTGAAACTTCTGTTTTGAATTGGTAAACTGGAGAGCATAGTTCAGTTTTGGGTAGTGTATTTGAAAGACATGGACCAATTGGAAAGAAGAGAGAAAACGTATGCTCTGAAATCTACACAGAAAAAACTACACATAGAAAAGTGCTTATCTGTACTCCTTCATAGTAGATAAATCCCCACTGGTGTCTTACTGCAGCACAGAAAATACAGGCTCAATATTAGCAAATGTTTTCCAATTATAATGTTAAATTGCTTTTGGTTAACAATTTTGTGAATTCTATGTCTTAGAAACAAGCTGGACAAGAAAACAGTTGTCAAGAATTATGTTGAAAATAAGATTAATTCTCCTTGCAGGCCAGGGGTTAGACTGGACTACTCAACAGACTTTTCTTGGCCTTAGGTTTAAAATGTGATTTACAAAGAAAGGCTAAATGATTTGAATGTTTTAACTAATTTTAAAATTAATCTGTGGGTATTGTGCTCTAGCAAAAAGGGTTTGTTCTTTAATCTCTCTCCAAGAAGATTACAGTTCTTTACTATAACATAATGTGATGGATTGCTTCAGTCATAAAGACTCTTGCAGAATGGGTTTAAATTTAGATTATATATCAGTATCAAAAAAACATGAATTTGTTCATAACTTGATATACAATTTTCTTTTTTCTTTATTACTTCTACAGTGGAACTGTTGTATATAGAACTAATAGGTCTGTACACTGTCACTTCAACAGATACTTACGCTATTTTGAACTACATATTCTACATGGGAAATTCAGAGAATTGTGCAGGTACAGATAGTCTTATTTTTAACCTTTTTTAGTTTTCAAGTTGTGTCTTGGTGAACGTGACAGACTGCTTAGAAGTGGAATCATGTACTGCAATTCAAAGGAGAGTTTTACTGCATTACTGCATTTACCTTTGTGAGAGGTAAACCAGTTTGGTTTCCCAACAGACGTAAACCTGACGTTATCTGATCTTACATGGAATTTTTAAAGATAGGTATAGTTCCATCTAGAGTGGATAAATTGGATTGTATTTTAAGTGACTTTTCAAATTAGAAAACCATTTTGTCAAAACAGCAGAAAGGAAAAGTGAGGGAGGGTAGAATTGCTTCAAATTAGAATTAATCAAACATTGAAATACATTATTACAAAACTTAGAAAACCAAGCACTGACCTTCCTGTAAAAATGTTCTACCTGTACTTGAAGTAGATGAAGTATAGTAAAGAGAGAATTAAGTCAGGTAATATGCAAAAAAGGACTGTACTGTACATACAAACCGGGGAGGAGAATTTTGCTCCTGTGGAGACAAAAACTGAAGGTTGTCACTGCAGACCTCAGGACTTGCCAAATTTAACTGGAAACCTATGGTTAGATAACTGAGCTGAGCCCAGTGTCACCATTGACTGTAATGACAGCTTGGACACTTAGCTAAATTTCACACACATAGATACCTACACGGTGGTGTGTCTGAAGCTGTGCCCCAGTGAGTCTATTCTACACAGCAAAGTAAGAGCCCTCAGAAGTTCCCTACTCTCTGAAACCTTACAGCCACCCTATCTGACAGTGCAGGCTGTGAGGAAAGTTTGGGAACAAAAGCAGGTTATTGAGCAGTAAGCTCACACTTGAGTTTCCAGCCTGTCAGCTGCTTGGAGGTGATTGCTTTTATCCTGATGTAAATGAAAGCTGGCTCACTGCTTCCCTCCTGCTGGAGAGGTAGAAATGTGCCAAAAGATTCTGTAAACATATTGTCAAATCTATTGTTCACTCTTACCATGTGGCAATTTGCTTACATGCAAAATAAGAAGTGAATATCTACTTTTCTTTCTGTTTTTCTTGAATTAAGCAGAAAGGTATGTGTGTCAAGTAACAAAATAGGTGACAGTGATTTTAACAGTGGTAATGAAACAAACTTACTTACATAAAACACGTCATGAGCAAGTGTAAGTAGCTGTACTTTTATTCTTAAAAGAGCTGTTGATACAAGTAATATCCATTTTTAATAAAGCTACAAATGTCATCTTGTATAAAAGGCTTGAACTTAGGTCTGTGCAGACTAGAGGAGTGCCATGATAAAAATCTTCTGATCCTTAAGTTCTGGAAGAGAGCATTTTGTATTCACTATTTCAGTGCATTTGAAATGCATACGCATTGCAGGTCAGAATGTAGCATGCAGCATGCTACAGATCTGCTGTAGATCAGCTGATAGGCATTCAGTGCTTGTACAATAGCCATTTATCTAGGGGTTTTCAGTAGTGTCTAAAAATACAGCAGAAGTTACCGAGGAGAGTTGGCTGCTTTTTGGGCTACTTATTTTGCAGTGTGTAACTCTTCCCTGTTCCAGCTGTCTTTGTCTGTATACCTACTTAATATCCACTGTGATAGAAGCAAAATGAAAAATTAGCCTTGTTGTTTGGTGGTTAGGGTACTTGTGTGCCACAAAGCAAGGGTACTGCTCCAGTCAGTATTTGAAATTATTTGTATAATTTATAAATATAGTCTGCACTTGCAGGCCTGAATCAGTTTAGAACAAGTGTTTTTCAAGATATGTAGGAGCTCTAGGCTGGATATACTTCCAGTGTCCAGATCTCATCTAGTTTATTGCATTTTTCAGTGACTCTTCTAAGGTCACCAGACTTTTAAAAAAGGGAAATATTTGCTGATTGGGAGAAAATTAACTAACTGCTCTTAAGAATTAAGAGATATGTGTCTAAATTCCAGTGGACATTTCCCTCTACTGCTGCCACTGTGATAGCCATGGTCTGGCTGCTTGTGGAAATAAACTTGTGCAAAGTACAGCAAAGATGTTTTGCAGAGCCAGGCTTGCTGAGAGGATTTATTTCTAATCAAGTTGATGTGTTATTTTTAAACTGAAGCATACCAATCCTTGTTCCATACTTGTGTAAAACACATTATGGTTATATAAATATATTTATTTATTGTTAGGCACCTGAAAATAATTAAATATTCGAAGTATTCCTTGTTCTTTATGTTGTGCCTATGAGGTCTTTTGAGTTTTGTAAGATGGGATAATGTAGTTATAATTTACAAGGTTTATAGATGTACAGAGAAGGACTAGAAATGTGAAGTTATACAATGGCTTTCCTTTGTGTTTCCATTATGTCATAACAGTTTCAAACTAAAATAGTTTGCAAGCTAATTTTCTTTGTTTTCACTAACACAATTTTAATGTCATGTTATTTTAAACAAATTGCTGGTAACATAAAATGCCTGATTATCACCAAGAAGTAATTTTTTTCACTCCAGATCTGTTACTTAAAAGTTGCCAGCCAGAATCCTCTAAGCAAAGTAAAACCTAGTTCAACCATATTAAAATTCTATGTACATTTTAATTTGATTTTGGCTGTGTGACCATGTTATACTGAAGCTATTACCTGGCTCAGTGGTCCCACAGACAATTTCCCTTTCTCATTCCGATTTTATTGTAAATGATTGTCAGCGTAGTACAGGAAACTGAAATTCAATTTTGATCAGTCCCATGAGAGACTTGATTCTTCATGACTTACTATTGTTATTTTGAAGGTAAATTGAAATAGCTATCTAATTTAAGGGTTTCCTTCAGAGTAGAGGATTAAAATCTGTAATTTGTTTTATGCAAGGTCTTTTTCTTTATTGTGTTATTAGGTAAAAGCTAATATTTAAGGAAATTTTGTAGTGATTGCTCCCATGGGAAAGATGTAGCTATTCATTTAATAATTCCATTTTATATTTAATGGTTTATTAAGCTGGCTTTTTTTTTCCCTTTTTTTTTACACCTGGGGATCATAAACCTGCTGTTCTCTTTTAAAGACAATGTTTTTTGAGTACTTACTATATTTTAGGATTTAAAGAAAGCTCTTCCTCCACTCACTGCACTTAGTCCTTACTGTGAGGCAGATTAATGACCTCTTTGGTTTAAAGAACTTTGATTTTGCTTCCTCTTTCAGTGCTGTTACTGTGGTACAAACTAGCCCAGAACATGGAAGATGAAATAGTGAGAAGTTTGAAGGGCACCATGAAGAGAAGAAAAGGTAACTGCCTAAGAACAAAATGGTTTAATGGCATAGTTCAGTGTGACCCTCCCAGAGGCAAAGGTGTTAACAGTAGGTCATTGGGATGAGATTCAGGGCTTGATTGAGCTGCAGAACAGATATCTCTCTAGTGCTGTTTTAGCTGTCTTAGGGTGTCCTTTCTGTCCTCCAGGCCAAACACTACAGCAAGGTGCTGATCCCACAGAGGATATCCTGCAAAACCTTGAGAAAAGTAAATGTCTGTATTCTGGGCAAAAGATTCAAGTTCACTCTTTCAGAATGTAGAAGTCAACAATGAGGTGTCTACATGTGAGGTAGGTGCATTTAGTCCCATCATGTTCAAAGGAAATGAGATCAAATATGTCTCTTTTAAATGGAGTCAAGTGACTCCAATGATTACTCCTTTTTGCTTACATGCTTACATCTTACATACATATTGCATATAAGATATATGTATATTCTGAAAGTAAGGGGCTAAGTTTTATTGTAGCCCTAGACGATGTCACTGCTACAGAAAGAGTCACAGGAGCCTAAGGAAAGAAGATTAAAAAAATTGCAATGAAAATGCTGCTTTTCAGGAACGTCCCAGTTTTTGAGTTAAGATGCAGAATAGACAAGGTAACAGGGTGAAAAAAATCACGATCATAGGTTTGGTCTTGCTTCTAGCTACAGGTTTGCTTCACTAGCTGAAATACTTCTTTGGTACTCAGCTTCCCTCCCTGCAGTTGCTATGGTTCCTAATGCAACTGGAACAGAAGCATACTGTCAAAAAGATTTGGTCAGATGCACAAACGTGCAAGCTTTTTGCGTATTTTCTTAAAACTCCACACCTCTTATAAAACTAATCAAGAGCACTTGTACTAGTGACAAAAATAATTAAATCATCCATGTCAAAGATCTTCAGAAAATATCTGAGCATTAGCTTATGTCTGTGTACTCATCACAGGAGTGGATTAAAGAAACCAAATAAAAAATCTGAGATGGATAAATCCTAAAAAGCCAATCTTTAGAGAAATAATAAGAGAAGTATAGAATTAGGACATTAACCAGAAAGAAGAAAAAAGGGGAAAATAGGTGTGTCTTTTTAATTTCTTCATTTCTTTAGAACTTTACAGTCTTTGTTCCCTTACCTGCCCTAAAGCCAACAGTGCTTTCTTGAGAAGATCACAACCTGAAATGATGGTAAGTATCAGAAAGAAAGGTGAAAATCAAAGGCAATATTAAGAATTAATCAACTACTTTTTGCAGAGAATCCAGAAAGTCTCTTTTCTGCTTCTCAAATGAAGACACTACTCTCCTCATGTAACCTAAAGAAAAAAGAGTTTGGGTTTTATTTAGGAGACTATGACTCCTCTTCTCTGCATTATCAAGCTTTAAATTTCAGTGAAACACAGTACAGCTACAAGCTGCAGCTGCAGTAGAAGGAGCAGTGCCCTAACTTGGCTCATTTGCATGAAAGTAACTATTGTGACACTGAAAGAAGTCCAGCCTTGGCATCTTCTCACTGTTCATGCTGAGAATTCAGAACAAGTGATAGTTTTTAACTTGTCACACATGAAAATGTAAAACCTAATACAGTGTGAGAACAGCGTGGCAGTATTTTCCTGAAAACTTAAAAATGGAAATCCGGAAGACCAAGGAAGCTCTACTTAATGTTCTAGGAAAGTGAAGCAAGAAAAATATTCTGAAGAGAGCATGTAGAGTTTAATCCAAGGTTTAAGTTGTTTCTCAAAAAAACCTTCTAACTTACTTCTGTTCCCATAATAATATAGGAGAAGGTGGTATTGGTTACTCTTGACTCAAATCTTTAGAGCATGGACAAATTCTGGGGAAAATGTGCTGGTTTGTTCTACAGCTCTATTTTCCTATTTTCTTTTTTTCCTTTACTACTTTACTTTCAGAAGTTGACTCTACCTATTTAATATGGAGGTGTGCAGTGTTAGTAGCATTCTTTTGCTGTCCCTTGGGTCCACATTGACAGAGTAAATACTTGGCATATGAACCTGGTGAGCTACTAAGTAAATCCCCAGTGGTGAATGCATCTTCAAGGCAGGGTGATCTCTGGCCATGAGGAGATCTCAACTCAGCTGGTTGAGATGCATTTTCAATGTCTAGGCATAAGCAGTATCTAGGCCAGTGCTTCCCCATTTGGTTAATATAAATGGCCAGATGGACCCAGGTAGGAAATAAGCCATACATTGTAATAGTCAAGGTGATTAGCCACTGGAACAGGCTGTTTGGGGAAAACAGAATATCAACCCCATTTCAAGTTCTTCACTGCAATCAAATGTCAGCCACTGC
Organism: Anomalospiza imberbis; assembly: GCF_031753505.1. Taxonomy (NCBI): domain Eukaryota; kingdom Metazoa; phylum Chordata; class Aves; order Passeriformes; family Viduidae; genus Anomalospiza; species Anomalospiza imberbis. The sequence continues at coordinate 104,578,219 of NC_089682.1, forward strand.
CATGTTTTGTAAAGAATTATTTTTCAGGCTCAAGGTGTGTTATAGCAGTCAGATCTACAATCCTGTTCCAGTCTTAAAAATGGTGAGTGTGACTGTAGGAAAGCATTAATCATAGTACAGTCTGGCAATTGAATCATTCTTTGAAAGATATATAGTGTCAATTTAATCAGAAAACTGAATGCAGTCTACTCCACACACTTCCCCCCACGTTTCTTCCTCATGCAGAATTTTAAGGGAAGACCACTAAGCTATTCAATCTCTCCAAGGAGCTTTGCGACTAAGTGAGATTTAGCATTGTATGTGTATCACTTTTTTTTTTTCAATTTTCTTATTTAGACAAAAGTCTAAATATCACATTAAGTGTATATGGTTGATTTGGATACTCTTTGCAGGCTTTATATATTTTTAAGGACCTTAGAATCTATGTATTTTTTTATCCTAAGTGAATACTTACTGCATGGTTTGGGTTAGGAGTATCAAGTCATATTACCTATTTCGGTGCTGTAGTCACTAATTTCTTTCAACATCACAGACTTGTACACCACTGACATTATCACTCTGTGCAGTCCCTTTTTGCATAGTTATTCATTAAGGCTTTTTTAAAAACAGATAATAGTCAAAATTTCTTCCTTTTATTTTGCACTCTTCTCTGTTATTAACACTGTCTAACTGAATTTGTCTCAGGCTTTTAAGAAGGTAGTAAAACATGAGATCCATCGATGGGACTTCAAGCGATCAAGTTTTACAACAAAACAGAACTTTAAAGATTTTGTCAGAGCTTTTATTACTTGATCACAGATGGGGAAAGGTTGTGCATGACAACTACTTTATTTTTTACAAAACTGAGATACTTTGAGCATCTTGACATCTTACAACACTGCTGTTTTTCTATGAAGAAAGAAATTCTGTCTGTTTCTGCCCCAAATCATCTTCCCTCTATCAAATTAAATCTGTAGCACTATGTAGGGAAGGAATGACATTGGAAGCAAGTTTCCATGGTTTATTATTAATTGCTAAATGAGTCTTTACCTTACATAAGTAATATTTTGCCTTCATTCTTTAGCAGGCTAAAGCTTAACATGACTTATTAAGTGAAATCAGCTAATTTGTACTATGATTCTCTAGTGAATATTATTTTGAGCTGTTGTTTGGGTTTGCTTTCAACTATCGTTTTTGCTTCATGACTCTGTTGCTATAGTAAGTAGACAGGATTGAGAACACTCCTAGCTGAAGAAAGTAAAGAAATGGTAGGAAAAAAAATAGGACTTGTATAAATCATCATTAAAATTCTAATTTTTACTGGATTTTATTATATAAAATAAGTTAAGCAGAAGTTTGTAGATGGAGATAATTTCTCTTATGATCTGTATTGAGTGGATAAACTTTCAACTATATTTTTTGAACTCATAAAAAGTTACTATCCGTATCTACAAATCCTAATCTTATCTGTGTGTGAGGTCACCAGAGTTACAAGAACAGTATACTAGTACATAGCCTACTTTAGATGTAAGAAGATTAATCTAAAGAGAAAATTCTTCTACTCCATGCTGTCTCAAATAAGTTCTATTTGAGGAATTTTTCTTTGAAAAAAAATTCTGTTGTCCGCTCTCAGATTTATTCCAACACCAGTATCTAGTTGCCCTTTGAACATCAAGGCCTGTTCTAATCTACTTGTTGTTACTACCCTAGTAAAGTTATGCCTTGGAGGACCTCTGAGAAAAATTTATTAAGTGAAAGTGGTTTTTTTTACTTGTGATTTACGTTTTTCTCTTGTCGCTCTGACGAGTTTTCAAAAATTAGATGCGCAACTGCTTCCAAGTATTCACTTTGAGAGAGCACAATAGCTGGAATCTTTCCTAATGCTTTAATTTTGCTACTTTTCCTGCAAAACTTTGTGTTTTTTTCCCTCCCTTTCTATTGAGGGAGGGAAAAGGCATCTACATAGAAGTGGACAGTATGGGGGACTTGGACTCTTTTATAATTATATATTTTATTTTAAACAGCTTGTGAATTCAAAACTTAGAATGCTTCAAACACTGACAAGACATCCTTGTTCTGTGTCTGCATAGCAGGGCCTAACCTGCTAGTTTTTTTCTGCCTTTATCTCTGGAGTTTTTGATCATAATGCTAGAGAGAGATTTTTACCTGCTCTCCTTCCTACCCTAAGAATTTTACATCCCAGGGCAGAGGCCAGCTGGCTGACCTTTCACAGGACTAGTGAGAGATACTTGCTTCCACTTGGCTTGTTAATCCCAAGGAGAAGCCCCATCTGTTTTTTTCCAGATTTAAAGAAAATAATTTGAGATTTAGAAAATGTTTGGGTTGTTGTTTGGTGTTTTAGATCAATATTTATGTATACTTTAATAATCTAGTTGCTTTTCTTCTGAGTGATATGTACAAAGAGTTACTTTTGTTGGGTTTTAATACATATTAAAGAAAACTGTCAATGCTTTATGTGTTAGATATTTTAACAACATGGACATCCAGATCTGTTCTGTTACTGATTCTTTTTCTGTCTATGTACAGCACAGATACCATATTCTTCCTTGCCTGAGGAGGCCACAGACACCTGGCTTGGCTAAGGTCAAAGCCAGGGCCTAAAATACACAGGAGCTTAAACAATGAGCTAAGAAGTGATTGAAAGGCTTGTTGTGAAACTGGCAGGAGAAATGTGTTCATCAGGGAAGAATTTTAAAATTTATTCCCAAATATTGTGCTAGGAAACTCTAGCATATCCAGCATCAGGAGAATGCTGCAGTATGTGTACAGACCTTTTGTTTTAGTAATTTTCTTTTGTGTCTATGGATTAGATTTTTTGGTGTTTCCCCCCCCCCCTTATTTTTCTTTAAAAGGTATTGCAGACTATCTGTATGATCTTTAGACCAATTTCAGAAAATTAATCTATTGCAAAAATAATGTCCATTATTTTGCCAAGGAAACACAGGTGGTAGTCATTCTCGTGTTAAGAGTCCCTGATGATGCTTTTGATAGATACACTAAGTTCCTCAGCAGAATAAAAGTGGAGAAACAAAAACTCATTCAGTAATAGATAACAATTCATAGCTAGCTCATAGAGCAGGAAGGGTCCTGGTTCTTTTTTAATGTACTTTCCCTTCTTTATGTCAAATTTTATCATTCTGTTATTCATCCATGTACATTTCCTGTCTGATTTATCTGATGTTCCTTCTTATGCTTATAACTTTACTTTCTTTACCTATTTTTAGTTTGGTTATTTTTAGTTACTACGTTCATTTGCGATTATAATCGGTAATACAAAAAAAAAAAAAAAAAACAAAAACAACCTGTTCTGTTCCTCTGTATTACACAAATTCAGCTTTTTTAAAAAATTTGGTTTCCGAGGCACGAACATTAATTCTATATTCAGTGACTTGAAACCTCTTACCTGGCCTCAGGGGTTCTTCTGGAGAAGCACAGGTCTCCTGTGAATCCTGTGCCACATCTTCCTATCACAGGTACTCTTGGGCTCCTTCTGTTGCTCTGTATATATATGGTTATTCAAGTTGCTTTTAAGCAGATTTTATTCATATTAGCACCGACAGCAGTTGAACTGCTGGAGGACAGCATTTTTAACACTGCTGTTGAGAAATTAGCTGAATGCAATGAGACTGGGAGAATAAGTTATTTTTTTACTCAGGAGGCATGAAAAGTTTAGTATGTATCTGTAGTTTACTCGGATGCATGCAGAAATCTGGCTTTCCGAGGAAGAACCAGATACATGATACAGTTGCATCCTCTTAGGGTCTTTACTGAAATTATTGCAGTTGTTTTACCGTGTAAAACTTTCAGCAGCCCCATAATGACTAGAAAATATCTTGATTCCTCCAAAGAGGGAATTGATGTCAGCAGTAGTATTACACAGATAGGCTAATGATTAGTCATATATTTTTTGAAAATTTCCTTTCTCTATTTCAGATATTGTTGTTCATTAAAATATCTAGTAGCCCGATTCAAATCCTGTTGGGTAATGTTGGACAATGCTTTGATGTGGATCAAGACTTGAAACATTCATTCTGTTTCATATGCCATAGGTAGAGATAGAATCACATGCTCCCTGTTTTCAGTGGAAGCTGGGACTCTTGCTGAGGGAGCTGGGGATATTTAGCCTGGAGAAGAGAATGCTCAGGAGTGTCCTTACTGTTCTCTACAACTGCTTGGGAGGAGACTGTAGCTAGGTGAGGATCACTCTTTTCTCCCAGGCAACTAGCAGCTGGACAACAGGAAATGGCCTCAAGCTGTACCTGTGGAGATTCAGGTTGGACATCAAGAAGAATTAATTAGGAGGAATTTCTTAACTGAGAGGATTGTTAAATGTTGGAATGGACTGCCCAGGGACATAATGGAGTTACCATGCCTGTTCAAGAAATGACTGGAGTTATAGTCTAGTTCACAAGGTCATCTTCAGTCAGAAGTTGGATTCAGTGGTTTCAGAGGTCTTTTCCAACCTAATGGATTCTGTGATTCTTTCGGTGTTTAGTGTTAAGGTAGTAGAAACTCAAAATAACCAGATAACATTCAATGTTTCAATGTACTTTTTTTCTGACTAGACATCATTTGTTTCATCATTTAGATTCTTCTGATGGTGGTACTTATGGTTACTGCATCCTTTCCCAGAAAGGCTTAGAAATCAAAAGAAGCAGCATTTTCTTAGGTGTCTCTGAAGCCCTTTAAGAGAATAAAGAGCTCTCATTTTAGACAGTGTGAGTACTTCAGTCAAAACTAACTTGATCAAACATAACAGATGATGGAGATTTTAACTGCGCTGTCAAAAGACAGCTTTGTTGATAATGTGAAAGTTAAGCAATTAGTTTGCTTTCCAGACTTCTCAGCTGTTATTCACAAGGAAAGTATTGTGAGAAATTCTACTCTTGCCTTTGACCCTTTCCTTCACACTTATAAATACATGAAAGTGAAAACCAATGTTCTGTTCTTTATAATTTTTTCACTTAAAGCTCTCTTAAGAATAACCATGAAGGATTGCATGTAATGGTTTATATATATAGTTACTCTAATACTTCTCTTTAAAGAGGAATAAAGAAAACCATTGTGGTTACATTTGCTTCAAAAGTTAAAATTCTTTGTGTTTAATGACTGCAGTATCAGTTGGAAGGAAAGTAGTTTAAAAAAAACATTTTATAACTAAAAAGTTTTCCATACTGTAGCTCAGAACCTACAAACACAGTAATTCATCAATTGTCGATTTATGTTATCTTTTCTGGTACAGTAAAAGCAAGAGGTTTTGCAACATACACTAATGTGTTCAGGTTATATTATTTTTTTCTTTTTTTGCCAGATTCTTAAAGAAAGGATAGGTGTTTTTCCTACCCTCCCATTCATACACTGAATATGTGAAGACCTTGAAGCCCAGGATTTATATTTTTCATATGAGAGGTGGCAAGTGAAAAGTACAACTCAGGGAGATCAGTTTCATAGCATGGTGATCTGGCATTGAGTTACTCAAGACAGCTGAGTGGTGAAGTCACTGAGATAATTAATTCATCTGTTGAGGATCTGCTGAAAGACTTTGCAAAAACACAGCACCTGAATTTGCCATTAAAAGGTACCTATTTCTTACTGTTGTTCACTCATACTTAATGATTACAAATTTTAGTAATTCTGCTGAAAGTTCGGTCCTAAATTAGGCAGTTTAGCCCTCAGCGTAGGCTGTGGAGAGGAGGGATGGTGAAGTGCACCAGTCATGACTCATGGAGGTGTCTTTATTAGCAAGAGAAAAAGCCTAGAGCCATGAGTCTCCATAAGTCTGTACTTAAGTGGAGTGCATTTGAGCAGCTCAATTAAATCCACAAATATACCAAAACCCGTCTTTGTTCCATGTAGTTTGAACAACTAAATTAGGAGCCTAGCTTTCCTGAGTTCTTCTGTAGTCAACAGTGGAAGAAAGGTACTGGAAGAGGAAAATTAACCTGCTTCTTTATCTCCTACCTCAGTGCTTCAGTTGCTCCCTGAAGTTAGACAATGTCAAATGAGATATCAAGCCACACTGATTTCAGTAGGAATTGGGTTGCCATTATAAATTTGAGTATTAAAAAGTGCATTCATTGTCTTTAAGTATTTTGTTTTCTAGCATCTATGTTCAAGCTTCTTGTGCAAATAGATGTTCAGTGGATTCAGTTAAGAATGTGCTTCTCTCTGTTGGATTTGTGGTGTGCCCTATAATCTTGATTTCCTTATTTAATGTAGGTTCCTGAATTAAAGTCAGTATGAGTTTTTAAAGCATGGCTTTTATTTTCATGTTCTATGCTTGCACGCCTCCTAATCTTTTAAGTATCTGTGGTACTGGAAGGATAAAATTTATTCCAAGGCTTGTGAACCAGCTGGGTATTGGAGATCACTTAATCATTGATTTGTATCAGAAACATTCATGCCAAGGAATAGTATTCTGTTCAAACAGAATGAGATACCTTTGTCTGGCAGTTTCTCAGTTAAGTGCCAGTTTTCATCATGGGTATTTCTAAAGCTCTTTCTTATTTTTCTCTGTATTTATTTTTAGCCTCAATATGTACTTCTAAGTTATTCGTGTTCCTTCCTTGCTGACTGTTTGGCAGTATGTGCTGTCCTCTGCTCTTTGTAGTAGCCCAACCACTTTTGTGGCTTCGTAGTGAAGTACAGTGGGAAACTAACACTGGATAATTTTTCCTGATGTAGTGTGTTTAAGTTGGATACTTTCCCTGATCTGCTTCATGGAGCAGCTGCACAAACAGTTGTGTGTCTGTCTGGTACTGCAGCCAGAGACTTGTGAAACCATAGCCTAAGTCATGGTCCTTTTGAGCTACCTCCAGTGCTTATAATTAAAAGGCAGCTATGATTACATGTCTGCCATAACTTCTGTTTTTGTAGTCCTTCTTTCTTATTAGAGTAGGTACTCACATTCATCCCAATGTAGTTATTAACCCCATCTGTTTTACTGTAAATCAATTGGGCTACTTTAAGTTCAGGGAAGGGAAGCAGTAGGGCAGTCTTGTAACTTCCAGTGCTTTGTATAACTAATGCTAAAACATGTTATTTAATTAAAAGGTTTACATAGTTTGTCTGTAGTGTAATATAATTCCTGATGATTATTTATAATTAGGTAAATGCATCGGAACTGTGTTGTACTTCATATAGATTTTTTTGCAATTTTTTGCATGAGTTCTATGCAGTGCAGACTAAAAATATATTAGTATTTAATTAATACACAAACTTCTTTCGAGAAATTGACAGAAACAATTCTAGTATAAAATGGAACAAATACACAAATTAGATCTAGAAGTTAGTGTAGAATTTCTGAATTGAACTCTGAAATTCAGCAGAACTTAATCTGGGAATAAATGTTAAGGTGCATTGAAGTTACAGTGATGGAAGGTATAAATAATATTTAATTTAAAATATTCTACCTTTAAAGTTGTATCCATCTGAAGAAAATACAGTTTTGAAGTTTAGCATCTCTCTCAGCTTAAATAGAGATGTGGTTTCTTGAAAATTTTCATATTTAAGGTGATAATTAATAATTCAGAAGACAGTTATTAATCAAAAGAAAAAGGAATACATTTTGTTACTGACCAGCAAAATCGCAGAAGTAGGAATTAATCTATAAGTAATATTTATTTAGAAATTAGCTCAATTACCATCAATTCCTGCTCTTTTTTACTTTTTTTTTAAGTCTTTCCCATCCAACTCTTGCTTCACATATACTCCAGATATTTTCTGGAGACTTTCGGACAGAATAAACTTGGAACTGATCCATGTTAAGTATAAACACTGTTTGCATTATGATCTGAAAGAGTTACTGTATTTTCATTTCATGGTTAAATAAGCATACATATGTTGTTCTTAGTCAAGTGGGACTACCTCTCAGCAGATTCACCATACTCCTTAGTCATGTGGCACTCTGACTCTACTAGATTTTAGTGTAGTTGTTTTCCAAAGATTGTGTTTCTTATCAATGAGGAGTGTGAAATATGTATTTTTTTCCTGAGGAGAAAGTATTACAAAAATGTAGTGTAGAGATTTGAGAAGTGAAGGAAAAAAAAGAGGCAAATGTTTATACTAACTGGGGTCACAAACATTCTTTTGATCCAGATGTGTCAGGTCCTTCTGGAAGACTTGTCCTAACCAAGGCTCTGCTGCTTGCAGATGCAGCTGTCAGCGATTTGCAAGCAAAGTGTAGCAAAGGAGTAAAATGGGAAATCAGCAAGTTTTTGAACAAAAGGATGCCTAATTCATCTAGTGAGTATAGGGGTAGACTTACATGAGAGAGGGGGAACTCACACTTGCTCACATACGGTCACAGAGGTGGGACATCACACCACGGCCATGCCTTCAGCATCTACTTATGCTCACTCAGGGTGACAATACTAAGGTCTTGGGCTCATATTCATATTTCCTGGCTATTCATATTTGAGCTGCGTCTGTACTGATAAATAGCACATTGTCTGGGAGGAAGATTGAAACTATTATTCATTCGTGTTGCCTGAGCATTAGTGTTTTCTCAGATAGTGTTTAACTTGTTCCATGTTGTGCTTGCTAAAATGTTCATTACAGAGACAAACCCCTAAATGCCATTTGTGGAACGCCCCTCTTCCTAAGAGACAGGAATTTGATCTTACCCATTTTGTGTTGGTAATAACTCCTCCCTTGACCTTAACCCTTACTGCACCCCTGCAATACCCTATAAAAACCCCACGACCCTGCCTTTGTCTGGTCTTTCCTCTCCATCCTGCCCCTCCTCCCCAGGGGCAATAAATGGATTCTTGAGCTTTCTGAAACAAAGATCCATCTTGTTTATTCCCATGCCCGGTGCTGGCAGCTGCACCCTCCCTGGACACGATGAACCCAGTTGTAACACACTGCAACAAATGGTGGAGAATGCGGGCAACCAGTGAGGACAGCACGACCAGCACCCCATAAGTCTTGCGGGACCCCCGTCTTCAAAGGAACATGGGGGTAAAAAATTTATGGAGAGGGGAATTCCCAGTAAGGGCACCAGCTTACTGGGACCGGGCGATGGGACTGACATCTACCATTACTCAGTGAGAAGCTTATGAATGATTTTCTCATGGGAGGGAGTTTTTAAGAGCTACCAGTGGCTAATCTGACTGCAAAAGGTCCATCAGTCAGACTCTTGTCAACTTTCCCATCACGTCTGCTGCATCTTTTGGATGGTAAAGCCCTGGAGGGTACTTAGGGACGGTTGTGGATGATTGCAAGAAGCGTGTCAATGCCCTAGATCTGTGGTCCCCCCTCCTGTAAACCCCCAAGTTTTTCAGTTTCTGTGAAGCTGCCCATATCTTTCCTTACCCTTTTGTTTCTAAGAGTGCGGCAAGGAGTGAAAACTGCCAAGATGGCATGGAGTTGGTACCATTTCTCTGTCACTCTGTGTCCCTCACCACCACCCTCTCCCCCTTTCCCTGAAGGCAGAACAAGGGATGGAATCCATCCAGAAGTGACGCAGGAGCGCTACAGTCCTCTCGCCATCCTGTGTTCTCCTTGACCTCCTGTCTTTCCATATCCCCTGTTCCCTACCCAGGGTAGTGGCGGCCGCACCATTCTGGGCCCTCCTTGTAAAAATGGCGCTTACCACGCTGTTTAGGATTCCCTTTCCCCGCCAGAGTCCTTCTTTTCCGTTCCCAAACCTCCCTATTCCCCCGCTTCCTGCCACGTGGCTGCAGCTGGCCCTGCCCTGGGCCTGCATGGCGAGGCTACTCAGCCCCATGAAGAAATCAGCCGGCCTCGCCACCGTGCCCTCAGTGCTGGCCCCGCTCCAAGCCCTATGCCCGGGGCCCTCGCTGCTTCCCTCGCTTCACAGTCATCATCTTCCAAGATAACAGCATCCATAACACCAGTACCAAAGCTGAGACCCAGCACTAAGGACTGTGCTCCTTGTGAAGAGGAGATCAAAGAACTGCACCCCTTCTAGTGAGAAGATCAAAAACCAGAGGAGATTGAACTGCTAACTCATTAAGTAAAAATGTATTCATTTAATCAAGTGTCATCATTTCTTTTACTTTATCCTTTGTGATTAAATCTGAAATGCTTTTCTATTCCTTGTTAATTTAGCTTAATAATATTCATTTTGGTTTTGTAAATTAATAAGTCATATTCCCGAGAATCCCCTTATTATAAGTTAGTCAGTATGCATTGATCAGTTTAAAGATGGGGGAACTGTGGAATGCCCCTGTTCCTAAGAGACAGGAATTTGATCTTACCTCTCTTGTGTTGCTAATAACTCCTCTCTTGACCTTAACCCTAAGTGCACCCCTGCAATACCCTATAAAAAACCCATGACCCTGCCTTTGTCTGGTCTTTCCTCTCCATCCTGCCCCTCCTCCTCCCGAGTAATAAATGGATTCTTGAGCTTTCTGAAACGAAGATCCGTCTCATTTATTCCCATGCCCGGTGCTGGCAGCTGCACCCTCCCTGGACACGATGAACCCAGTTGCAACACAGTGTAACAGCCATTTGGATAAGACTGTGGTACATTTGGCTGTATTTATCCTGCGAGGACCTCAGACATTATTGTCATGACATATTATGTTCTGTTACATGCTATGGAAGGTGCTGCAACTGACTGTGACACACCTTCAGACACTTTTGAAAAAGGAAATGAAAATTAGATGGTGATGGCATAAGGTTCATTGGCTACTTGGTGGGCTGAACCTGTGCTTCAAAGGTGGTACAGGCCATTCAAAGCTGACCTGATCTCCAGGATGTCTCTCTTATTGGTACAGAGTCTGAAGTGGCTTTGGTTTTCATTTAGGCACTTAACCCCAGTTTAATATGAGGTAATCTCTGAGTTTTTTATATCTGAACATGCTGAGCTTTATGAAGAGCTTCCAGAGTACATGGAAAGTGGAAGATTGAGTGATGCTTAGTGCATTTTTCATGTCTGTCTATCAGATAGACATGAGAAAGCTCTCTTAGAGCTTTCTGGTTCTCTGCAGAGGTCTCTACTGGAGGTATCAGCTGAAGAGGAAAAGGTATCTTGCCATGAATATAGTTTTCTTAGAATTGCTTATACACTATGGCAATGAGTATGATTGATAGAGTGCATGACACATTTCTTTCTTTCTTCTTGCTGTATTTTGTGACTGATGTATTTTAAAGTATTCCCTTAAATATTTTTGTGTTAGGTCAGAGCAATCTGGTCTCTTGCAGTTACTGCATGCTTTACTTTTCCACTTAATCACCATCACACCTAAACAGATGCATTCTGTTGTTTACATCTGTTGAAGTTTTTTTTTTCCCTAGTCAGTTAGCTGACTTTTAATAATGCACATTAAAAAAGTTGAATCCAGAATACTAACCTTTTTTTGTATTTGTAGTGTGCAAATTCACTCACGGTGCAGAAACTGATTTTGAAACTGTCCTTCAAATCACAAATTATTCCTATAACAGTTAAAAATACACAGAATAGCTTCTTGTTGTTTTAAAATTTCGTGCATTAAAATATATATCTAGGAAATGAATGAACATAAGAAAAAAAGCAACATTTAAAATATTACGTGATGGATTAAATGTAATAAGCTCAAGGAAGCAAATTTCCATTTTCTGTTGTAACACCTGCAGGTGTTAATTCAGTTGTAGTTTTAATGTACATTTACAGGTACATTTAATGTACAATTAATGTGCATTTATTATACCTGTACATTTAATGTACAATTCACAGGTTCTGGACTGTGAATTGGAAAGGACAGATGTGCTAAATGAGGTTGAGCTTACAAGGCTGAGGTATTCCTCTTGTGCCCACTACTGTTTCTACAGAAATCCAGATGTTTTAACACACAGGATACTATTTCCTGTGTCAGCTTGGTGTCTTGCTCCGCTGCAGTATTAACACATAACTCTGTGATGTGTGGGTGGTTTGTACTTTCTGATTACCAGGAGTAAATTCAGGAGAATCACTATCACTTTCACCAGCTGCATCTGAAAAAAGTATATTATTCTTCCACAGATTTGTTAATGTAATTCCTTACTTGTAGTTTCTGACAGTCGAAACCCTGTCCATACTATGACAAAATATCTCACTAATATGTATCAGTTGATCATCTAGTGAAACGTTTTTTGCATCTCTGTTGAGTTTAGTAAGTAAAATTTAGCTAAAACTATTTTCCAGAGAGGTATCTTAATTTTGTTTTGAAACTGTAAGGAGGAAGATACGGAGCCATTGTTTCCTTGATAATTTGATTCAGTAGGTAATCACACTGCAAGTGAACATCTTTTCTGTTAAAGAGCTCTTTAATATCCAGCATTTTCTCCATATGAATGCAATTACGTCATTCTCAATAATTGTTTCACTAAGCTAATCAACCCACTAAGTACTTACTGTAAAACATTTTACCTAATTGTGAGATAGTTTTACTAATGGAAATGATGTATCAATTATGTATACAACTCACCATAGCACTGTATACAGAGGCTACATTTTCTGTATACTTCTTCTGCATTCTTAATAGTACCTATTTGTATTGGGATTTTTCCTGAACCTGCCCGTGATATTTGTTACGGTATCTTACATTGCAGCTTTTCCTTCCATGATGAGCTGGGTGTGATTAGGGGTGACTGGCAATTCTCCTTCTCAGTGTCATCTAATGCTGTTACTGTCCTAAAGACTTAAAGCTTTTACCTGCTGCCCAGTGGAGCTTTTGGAGAACTTGTAAGGAGCAATACCTGTGGTGTACAGATAATGTTACTCTACTCTGATCCTGAAAATATGCATAGTGCTGACACTAATAAAAAGTTAAAGATGGAAAGTTGAAAACTCAACCCAGCTAAGTTAAAGCAGATAAAGTTATCATAAGTCCAATAAACTGCGTTTTTTTTTTCTATAACCAAGAAGCATTAAGCCCCCTGAAAACACGGAATCTAGGGGTTTAGGAAAGATTTGGTTGTAAGACTTGTACAGTCAGGATGAATACAAGATGCAATGATAGGATGATAATCCTTTCACAACTAATCGGAGCAGTATTTCCCATCATCCCTTCCTGACATGAGAAATGAAGTGCACTTGCAATCCAGCCATCTTCTTCCAGTGCCAAGAAAATGAGGAGAATTTCCTGGAATTTTTCCCATCATTTCCAACATCTTGGAAAAATAATTAGCAGAAAAATGGGGCCCATATTCTTTTATTTCTTAGTGTATGTGAGGAAAGAGGAAGGCCTCCATGTCCCACATCAGGTGAAGAGAAGAACACATATAATCTTCAAGACTTCTTAGACTGAAAATATGTAACGAGAAATTCTGGTGTCCATATTCCTGTAGTGTTCAGCAAAGGCGTTAGCTGAAAGGTAAAGAAACACTGTTGCCTTAGAGCTGTGGGAACATGACTCTTCCCTGTTCTGAGGCTGGAATAATCAAACAGATTGTTAGAGACTTCTCAAAATGACATGAGAAATAGATGTTTGTGACAAATGACAGTGTGTGACAGAAATTGCAATTAAGAAATGGATTTCTTAAGCAGCCATTAGTTAAGCAGGAGTTATGGGAGAAATGGCTGAATGTCACAGGTAGTGGGAGGGAAGCATTGAAGATGGTTAGAGGAGCAGAGTCTTGCCAGGCTGGCAGGACATAACAGTTGCAACTACTTGGTATCACATGTTCTGAATTTGAGTATGATTATGGCAAAACGGGCAACCAAATGGGAAAAGCTAGAGATGGGTTGTGTGAGAGGAGTTTGGGTGGAGACAAGTGGACTCAAGAGTGGTGAAAAGGTGAGCACAGGAATGACAGAAGGGATAAGATGCTATTCAGGCTGTGTGGTGGATGGTGGCCAAGAGCACCTGTCCGATCTCAGCAGATGGGGTAGGACACTAGACTAAAACCCTTGGCCTGACCATACTCTAAGTCAAACTTTTATGTCATGCAGGATTAGATCAGGGAAACATCCTGAGTTTGATCATTATTTCTCACAGATCTTTCTTAATGTTTGCAGTGTATTTATTGATAATTTACTTCTGCAAATTTAGCACACTGAATTCTGATGTATTCAATGACTGCAAGATGTCTCTGTGAACAGTTATTTATCTATTGGTCTTGCATGGTAATGCCAAAACCACTCTTTTTAGATCTCTGTTGCAAGTTTTTCTCCAAAGAATGTATTCTATCTGCATCTGATATATTCATCTAATTCCCATTCATTTGCACTTTGTTTTACTGAAAGTGTAGCCTTTGCCCTCAGCTATTTCTCATCTTCCTTTTAACAGTGTGAATAAAAGGCACTTTTTCATACACCATAGTAAATTAAGAAGCCTTTCTTTTGTTGGGGCATAATAATGTCTTCTACTTATTAATCTATAAAGCTATTCTAATTCCTTTGGGAAAGTATGATATTAATTATTTTCATTGCAGTCTTGCTAGATCCCTTTATCTTCTGACAGCCTAAATCTCCAAGGAGAATTTTGTATAAACAGAGTCCTATTTGCCTTTTAAACATTCTCATGGTCATTTCCTTCTGGAGTTTTTGATATTCTGTATTTGTCATATGCAAGATGATTTAGAAACAATTTGGATCATAAGCTAATTGGTATCTCTGGTAACACAGTTGTTTGGGATATTCTTATGCCTGTATGTGGGTTTTTAAAATTTATTCTAAATTTTTAGATTATTTATAGTAACCCAAAGACGTGTACCCCAAGAGTCCTATTAACACACACAAAAGAGTTTTGTAAGGATGATACCTTAAATTGTATATGTATGTGTTTTCCTTTGGAGAGAATTCTTGAAGTATTCATAGCCATAGACTATTTATCTTTACAGAGGTTAATGAACACTAGTTAACAACTGAAAAAAATGTTTCCCTGGCATTTGGCATCTTTTTCTTTCTTCTGAAATACTACACATGTTAAAAATGACTGTGGTTTGGCTGTCTATGGAGATTCAGTTCATTTCTCAGTTAACAGAAATTTCAGAGAATAACTAAAGATTATTAAAGCCATTCAGCAGGAAAGAATAACTGACTGTTACACGGGATATATATGGACAGGACGTATGTGCAAGAAGGTCTTACTTATACTTGGATACACATATATCCTGTCTGTATGTATTTTGTTGACTTTGACCGCACAGTGTTGGCAGTTGCTAAGTTTTCTTACTATCATATACACAAATCCCAACTCTTTACCATAGATCTTCCCTTTAAGATAGAGCCCTCAGTGTTTTCAGCAGATTTCTATTTTCCGTTCTGTTCAGCCCATAATTATTAAACCAAGTATGTGTTAGCTCAAAATTTTATTGCTTGAGTATCATGTCAGTTGTTTTCACAGAGGACTAATTAAACCATTTTCAAATTTTTCATTATATTTTAAAAAATATTTTTTCTTGAGATGATAGTCCAGTTTACATAGTCAAAGAAATCAGTACTTGAAGATAAGTTGATAGAACAGAGGCAATTGGGACTTGTTATCTCAAAATTCATCAAAATTTTTCCTATTTTTTTATAGGTTAATAGGCATTAGAAAAGATACTATGCATGTTCCTATATACAACAGAAGATAGAACTGGTGCTGCATGTTAATAAAAATGTGCTCAATGAGGTGTGACAAGTTACATTTATTGCAATATTTTCCAGTTGCTGTGAGAATGAGTCTAGACTGATAGGATTTCTGAAACTCATGACAGTGTGACCAAATAGCTTTTAAGATGAGAGAGAAGCAGTGTAGCTTTCCAGAAAACATTGCAGAGAAATGAGGATGGTGTGAAGGTGGCAGATTGTAGCTGTAAGTAATATGAAATTTGATACAAAATATGAGGATTTTCAGGTGTTGAATCAGAATAAAGGAGAACCTTGTTTTCCTTTTAATCATGAAGAGTTTGAGGAGGTACAAGGAAATCAATCAAGAACTGCAAACTGTTGTTAATATCTCTGTTCACACTTAGTCTTCTGTTAGAAATCCACTGCAATAGTTTTCAGTGATTTTCAGGATACTCCTGTTCCATAAAGCTGGCTGCTATTACCACTCAGTAAAAGTGTGATGAAGTACTAATATGTAATCTAGAACTGCATAAAATAGTATGTGAGAAACAGTTTTCCATACCTTTGTACTGACTCAAGTACCATGATTTTTCTGAGAAATTTACAACTCAAAGTCTGTTAATATAAAAGATGGAGAAAACATTGAAAGTTCAAATGTCCTAGGTTTCTGAGTGTAAAATACCATTTTATTTACAGACTGGTTTGTGATTTCAACCTTCTGGTTTGAAAAGAAGTTAATCTGTTGTTTTAATATGGGAGCATAGGTTGTAGCTGCCCTAAGGGAATTCATTAAGGACAACTCATGAAACCAGCCTTGCATCAAACAGTTTAGGGAGTTATCAGTGCAATGCAGAACACTTCCAAGAAACAAACAGTTCACATCAAAGTGTAAAGAGAATCCTGGATATTTTCATAGAAGTGCTTAATGCTGTTCTACTACAGTGAGTAGCATATAGCACCATGCTTCTAAATTTTAATATGTTGTTGCTTCTGTAGATGCTTGGATTTTGGTTTGTTTCTTTTTGTTGTTTTTGGTTTTTTTTTTTTTTTTTTTTTTTTACTTGTGGGTTTTTTCCAATAAATAGAAGAAGTAATTGAATTGTTTTAAAGTTTTAAATAATTGTATGATGTGTTCATATAAGAACATGTTGTCCGCATTTTTATTACATATTTTTATTACAGAACAGAACATAATAAGTGAAGAACCCCATTAGTTTGTTACTTGAAAAAGATTATTTATTCTAAGGTGACATCTCAGTTTTTTCAGTATAACTTTATGGGAAGATCACATGCCAGATACTGACCTTGCACATCTTGGTGATCTACACAATATCCTATAAAGCTCATAAAATTCTTCCCTTTGCAAAGCAGCAGAGTCTAATTATTCAGCCTCTACGCCACCAGAGAGGGGAGCATTAAAACAAAGGTTTGAGAGTTTTTGCCTCTTCGATCAATCTGTTCATAGTATGCTTTTAATGAAACACTATTATACCAGCACATAATAATTACAGTTCTTGGAAAGTTTAGCTACTAATATTGGCATTTGGGGATTGTTGGTTTGTTTTCTAACCATAAAAGATTTGAAGCTTTGTTTTAATATTGTGCTGAAGTGAGCTTTCTCTTTGCCTGTGATATCTAAAGCAAAGAGCTTTTATGTGGGATTTTTATCAGAAGCTGCATCTGATTAGGAATTGTGTTAATGCGAATTTAAGATTAGGTAAAAGACATTTTTTGCCTTTGCTCTTTTGACTCGCTGTGGTAGAAATTGAATACAATGATGAAATGCTCTAGTTTTAATCTTCCCAGTAAGAATCAAATAATCAAGCTGCTACCAAGCAACATGTTGGTCAATTGAATAAGTCTCCTAGACTTTGCAAAAGAATGTGCTGAGCAAATGTGAAGGTTTCACAAAGCCATTTAATAGCAAACTGCTTGCAGAGCAGTTCATTATTGTTTGAAGGAATCACTGCTGAAGTATAGGAGTCATATGCTTTGTATTTCATAAAGGCTTTTAAAACAATCCTCAGTCCAAAGGTGAGCCTGACATTGTTCAGAAAAGATTAGGGAAATAGCATTTGATAAACCATAGTTCAGAGTTTCAGTAGTTTCAGTGGAATCCTACCATAAAAGTTATTAAGTTTAGTCCTAATGAAAAAGTAGTTCATTAGCAATGCCACTGCTTCATATCTGCTTCAGAAGTGAAGAACCAGTTATGGCTGAGAAAAGTAGGAGAACAATCGGCTTGTTTTTTCTGGTAAGTTCTTGGAAGCCTGGTATATTCTATTTATTCAGTTAACATATATTTAAATATTAAACTGTTTATAATGATCTAATTATTTGTCAGTAGAGAATGATGACTTAGGTGATTCTTGAGGCTTTTAAGAGGGTAGGATCTGTGTAGTGGTAAATTTACCCTGCAGATTGTGCCAAAGAGCTGGAAGAATAAAAAACTTCCATCACACTGAGAATGAGGAAAAAGAATTATGAGAAGTCCTTTGGTTTTGTCACCTCTACAGTGTGTATAAAAAGAAAGCAAGTAGCTTTCTGAACTTCAACATGTATAGGATAGGTAATGTTTTCTTTTGTGCATATTCTCTTCTCCATTGAAGTTAGCTGAAGCCCTGGACATGACTCAAGTAGGATAAAGTTACACATTTTATTTATAGTTAAAGGATGTGACCTCTGAATGAAAATAAAGAAAAAGATGGAACTGAAAGTATTTGCACTCACACAAGGGGGTGTTAATAGATTCTCCAGGTACATAATAGCATGAACATATACTTTAGGTCTTCTTAAAAATAATTAGCTACTTTTATAGCCTGCAAGGTTTCAATAATGTGGCTTTTCTGTGTATTAGCTTCTTTATAACTGTCCTGTGTAATAGTTGTGGATATAGAAATACTGCATAATTGTAACATCCCAATACTTTATCAGAACTCACTTGTTTCAATATCTCAGTATCATTCACAAGTAATATTGAAGCATAGTACTCAGCAAATACAGTCTAGCCAACTAGAATAAAGGTAACCAAACAGGATGAAGTTCATAAAGTTATATTTGTACTCATAAATTGATCTTAATTATCACAGTTAAAGTGGCAAGGAGATTTTCATAAAGATTCTTTTAATGAGATATGTTGACACTGTCAAAAGAACCCAATTCTGCTGATAAAGTAAATAAAATTTTGCCAATGTTTAAAAAAAATTGCTTTTTTAACTTAAAAGGAGATTTGAAGGAAAAAGGTATGAATAAAATTAATTTAATCTGGTACTGTGACCTAGTCCTTAAATGACTGTCAATGGTACATGCAGAAAGAGTGATGACTTAAAATGTCTTGCTTGTTTTCTTTGTACTCGAGATACTGAAATGATGTGTTGCTGTCATCTGCACAGAGTAATCTCTACCCAGTTGATTTGTTGTCTCATTTCTGTATGTCTTTGACAATAATTGACGCAGAGGTTTCTGTTACTATTAAACACTGCAGAGAAAACATGAAACTTGTCAGGAGAATCTATAAGGTATCAGGATTGTATGTTTCACTTCTTAGCCTTGAACCCCCAATTTATTTGTCAGCTTTGTGATTAGTATCAAATTTTTGATGCAGCCAATATAAGATAGATGTTATTCCTTGTATTACCAGTTAAATTTCTGTAATTGATGTTTGAAGTTACCTATTTCTATGTATTTCATCAAAACATGTTTATTCTTGTATATGCACATAAAATCTCTCATAGGTTATCAATATTAAATGCAACTTCTAAGAGACTACTTTGGAAGTTATTTTGTCATGCTTTGCTCATTATGGTGGTTTTTTGTTTGGTTGGTTGGGTTTTTTCTGGTTGTTTTGGTGGCATTTGTTTTTCCTCCCTGTCCTATGGTCTTCTTGCATAGAATCATTTCTCGCTGTCTTTGTTTAAAACAATTTGAAGGGGAATGCTCAAAACTGAATTGTCCCCCTTTGTTTTAACCAATCCCTTTCCACCAATAATGAGAAACAAAATGCAAGTAGATAGAAGTGAACAAATAACAATTTGCTGCCAAGTGAAACTGCAACAGGAAAAAATAACAGTAATTAATTCCTAGATACAAAATTCCCAAATCTCACAATCTGCCCAAGGACAGAGAGACACCCAGAATGGCGGAAATACCCTTTCCAAGATGGCATCCACCATGGACAACTGTGTGTGGGAAGATGGGCAAAATAGCATCAGACCCTCCCCCCAGACGGTGACCTTTGCAGGTGTCTGTGCCCTCTTTGAGACAAAGGGAAAGGATGGCAGCAGACCCTCTTGGGAATGTGGGAGGTTGCAGAGGAGCTCAAGTGGCAGATGGGAGTTGCCAGTGTGTGGGGGGTGAGCACTGCTGCCTCCTCTTGCTGCCTCCTCCTGCTGCCCACCAGACTCTGCTGGTGCTGGTTGCTTCTGTGCTTGTGTCTGGTCTGGGAAAAAAATGCTCTGTGGGCATAAGCACAGGATGACCTGGCCCCAGGGACTGGCTGGAATAGATAACATTTTGGGTTACCCACCACAGAGTCTTGACCTGGAAGAAACATAGTTTCAATTCATGTTACAGCTTCAATCTTATAATTTTTAGGAAATTCCAAGCTTTTATTGCACTCATGCCAAATTAAAGCAGAAAACAAGAAGCATAAAAATATGAAATACAGGCAGATATCTGTCTGTTTTTGGGAGCACTGAGATACAATTATTTTGAACAGTGTATAAACATTCAGAAAAGATTTTAGAAACATTTTGATATTACTGAAGGATTTCTTAATCTAAAGTCTATATACAGGGAGATTTAAAAGCCAGTGGTAATCTAAAGTTAATAACTTCAATATACTTGGCATCAAATTTCACCTAGTAATTTTTGCATTGGTATGTGGTTTCTTGATCTTTACCATATCTTATAAGGAGATTTCCAGTCTTGAATGAAAATCTTCAAATTATAAAGGATTTGTGGTATTTTTAAGGTACATTAGATCAGTAATAAGTGTCCTCAGTCCTGGAAAAAGTGTACCTTATTTCGCTTACTATGTAGTCTAGTGTGAGCTTTTTATTCACTCAGTCTTGTTTTCAGCCACTTACTGTCAGGCATCTCTTACCCATGCAGGTTGGGGTAAGATATTTCCTAGGCATGCTTTTGCCTGGAAAATTTTTGCAGGCCCTTTTGAAGATTCTGTACTTTTACCACCATTTTCAGGGGTTTGGCATTCATTGTGTGTGTATATACATGAAAAAACAAAGCTGTTGTTACTGCATTGGTAATGAGTGCACTTGGTCTGTAATGAGTTACCGTGACAACTTAGTGCAAATGTCCTTGACCCTTGTATCTGAGGATTTCAGGAGGCATAGCAGTCACTATTCATGTGCAGCTAAAGTTGTGAAAATATGGAAAACCTTATGGTTTGCTCATTAACCATAATGTACTAATGTACATAAAACTCTTATGTACATAAAAAACTAATGTACATAAAACCCTAATGTATTACTCATTATCATGTCATTTATTGTCCTGACTTCTTAATTTGGGCTGAACTTCTTAAATCTCTTGCTACAAAGTGTAGATTATAGAATTGATTTGATGATGTGGTTGTTTTCTGAATTGTTTCTAACGTTTCTGCAGTCTTCTCAACAAGATGGCACAGGATTTTAATAGTGGTTTCACTGGGTTTATGTATGGGTGCATCAATTCTGACACAGTATGATCCCGAGGACTGAGTTATCCTTTATAAATGCACTGTCATAAAAGCAATTTGAACTCAGCTCTCTGTATGCCAATATTTCTAGGTCCCTCAGTATCAGATTATTTAAAGATATTGCATTACCTGTCTTATATTCCTTTGAACTCTGCATTTGGCAGCTATATTTTATCTCTGTGCAAATGTCTGCATATTACAGAAAGATCCAGATTTAGCTGTATGATTGGCCTTACCACACTATTATTTGTATTCCCTCCAATTTTATGTCATCTGCAAATTGTATCAGCAAAGATTTTATCTTTTGTTTTATTAAATGCAGTTAGTCACAACACAGGATCATAGAGAATCTGGTTAATTTTAGTGATCCAAGAGGGGTATTTACTTCATTTTTACTGCAAATGCTTGTTCTTGTCTTAGTTTTTAATTCAAACGTTTTAATTTCTCATCTCATTTACTTTTGTGAACTGAAAGATCTTGGGATCTCATTATAAAGTAGCAATCTTGCCAAGAAGACCTATCTTCCACAAAGTCACACTTCTTGGAACTAATTGTGATCTTACTCTTAAGAACATTTTGCTTTCCCAGGAAAGCATTATTTTGTCTGTAATCAATATCAGACCACCGAGACAATATCCAGTTAGCATATCTAGTGTTTATGAGGTCTTTATCTTTTTGTTTTTAATAATTATTATTACAATACATGTATATTTGAATATTTTGGAAATTCTTCAGAATCAAATATTTTTGGAAGATCCAAATTATTTCTTCCAGAGGTAATTGTAATAGCCTTGGATGAATACTGTGTTGTTTGTTCATTTAATAAAATTGAATACTTTCTTGTCATTACAGTTATCATGCAGAATAAAATGTCTTTCTCAGTTACTATTTCTGTAACAGAATTTTCCTTTTCCTACCACTTTACTTGAAGGCTCTCAATACTCTTCCTTAACTCGTGATTGTAAACCTGTTTGGTGTTGCTCTCACAGGGAGGTTAACCTCTCACAACAGGTCTGGGTTATTTTGCATTTTGTGGGGAGTTGGAACTTTGTCCAGATTTAGGTATCAAAGCTTTGGAGGTCTGTATCTGAGCTGGGTGCCCAGGTAACATTTAAAGTCAGTGGAGAGAAAGAGACACTTACAGAGCAACATGTTCATATTTTAGGAGCAGATGAATGGTGCTTTACACAGCCAAGTTCTCTATATCGATTCTACAAGTAGAGACTAGTAGGATTAGTTCAGGTGCAAAAATTTTAAATCAGAACAGATGAATTTTAATGTCTCTCATAGTATTCTTGTATATATATGAAAGGCTCTTCTTTGACCTACAGAATAATCAGAACTTTGCAGTGGTCAATCCATTTAACCTGTTTAAGAAAGGAGTGAATTATCTTCTGGATTTATCTCTTTATTTCTTGTAAAGTGAATGTGTAGAATCTATTTAAATCAAAACAATTTTATTTAAACAACTGTATTAAACTTAGTGAGATGAAAAACTCATTGTCATCGTGTGCAGCTAATTTCCATCAGGAATGGAAACAGTTTGTGTATTTTTTGCTTAAGACAGAGCCAATTCAAATACCAGCTCAAAGGTGGTTCTTGAATGAAAACCTAAACATCCACTTTGTTCAACTAAAATTAGTCTAGTGGTAAAACTGGCACACAACACTAAGATACCAATATCCAGAGGTATCAGAATGGAGAAAAATAAGGTAACAGCACGTTGCTACTATAGTTCATGTTATGGAGCTGCAAGGGATACCATTCTCCTTGCTAATAGTTAAGATAGAAGTCTGTTTTTTTCCTGTAATCAAATACTACTTCTTACACTCTTCTTGCTTTAAAATACTCAAAAGCAGAGTTATCAGAGAGGGCAGAAGCTGTCAGAACATCACTGCAAGTAGCTGTGTAAGTAACTTTGATCTGCTGTGGTTGAAAGATAATTGTATGTTTGCAGAGAGGAGAACCACAGTTTTACACATCCAGCAGTATGTGAAAAGACACTGAGAATCAGAAGATTTAGCAGATGCTACATAAGATTTGCTAGCAAAATACAGAAAGTGCCAATTTAGAGGCCTCTACAGTACCCTGTCTGACCACTAGCTGTGCCTTCAGAAAGGGCCTTATAGGCTCATGTCACACCTGCCAGTCTCACATGGAATTCATCCTAAAACAGCTTCTGTTGTCACTCAATGCTTTAGAGAACTGAACATAACCTGTTGGGCTGTTTTATTAGAGATCCATTTTCCGTTCCACAGGACAGAATCAAATCCAGCTGAAATAAAATAAAGGCAGAGGTTGGCATGTAAATACATTTTCAAGATCTGTTATTGTGTATATATGATGTAAATTATCACCTCTTTTAAGGACTTTGGAAAGATTCTGTATTAGGGTGTGAAGAGGGAAAATCTGAACAGCACAATAGGAATATGCAGTAGCTGTGAAGTTTGACCTTTGTGCACTTAAATGCTACTCAGCTCATGATTTTTTTAAATTCAGACTTGAGGTATGTTGACTGCAATGGACAGAACAAGGGGCAATGGTTTTAAATTAAAAGAGGGCAGTTTTAAATTAGATTTAGGAAAAAAATCTTTACTCAGAGGGTGATGCAGTACTGGCTCAGGTTGCGCAGAGAAGTTCTGGATACTCCATCTCTGAAAGTATTCAGGACCAGGCTGGATGTGGCCCTGAGTGACTTGATCTAGTGAATGGCAACCCTGCACATGGCAAGGAGTATGGAGCTAGATGATCTTTAAGGTGCCTTCCAACCCTAACCTTTCAGTGATCCATGACTCTATATCTAGATTAAAAAAATAAAAAAGAATGTACACTAACTAGTACTGATATTTGCATCTTATAGAAGTTGTTTGTAATTTTTAGATTTTTATGATACGAGGTCAAAGAATCCACAGTTTTCAATAGTTCACACTCTGATTTTTAGGTAAAGATTGTCATTTTGGAGCTGAGGTCATCTTACTGTAAATTTTTGAAGCATCAGTTCCAGTGTAACAGATTGCTTGCTCTTGCGCATCTTCCTCAAGCAGATTTGATCTGCCGGAATTTAAATCTTACTCTTTGGAGTCAATTAAGATTAGAGTTGAAAGTTAGGAAATCATTAAAGCAAGCAAAAAATTCAGAGTTCAGGCAGCTGCAACCTCATTTTATCATCTTTGTAGAGACTGTGTACCAATAGCGTATGGTTAACTTTTCAGCAGAGAACTCGAAGAATGAAAAATTATCACACCTCATATCACTGTGTGGCTCTTTGGTTCATATTTTCCGAAGTCCATCACTAACGGGTCTTCAAATAAAGAAATAGGTTAGGACACTGGTAAGTGGTCTTATCTTTATACTTTCAAACAAACGTGTTACATTGTTATGAAAAGTCAGTGCTATTCAGAAAACTGTGGTCATGCTATTTAGAAGGTTAATAGTAATTTATCAGAACAGTGACTCCCTTAGGCATAATTAGTGTTGAGATCACAGTAAATAATCTCCTGTCAGTTACTGACAAAGGTAATTGCTCTCAACTGTAAGCTCAGGGAAAAGATTTACCATATATACCTGTTCTTGTACTTCTTGGTGTTAAAGAGAGCTCTACTGCATGCTTAGTATCTTAAGAAACATTAAGTACTTTCTTCACCTGGCAGCTATTTAAAAGCAGTAATGACACTAAAACTTAGGCTTAGGAATTTGCTCGTGAAGTTCTGTAGAAAAACAACTTGCATTAAGAAGTCTATGTGTGTGGATGATAACACTGAGATGCTTCTCACTTGGCAAGTATTACTCAACAAGGTTATTTTTTAGTTTGTGTTGGTGGTTTTATTTGTGTTATAAATTAAGGTTTTTCAATGCAGTATGAAAGAAAAATACAAGGATTTAGCCTGTAGAAAAGTTGTGAAATGAAATAAAAATCACAAATTAAGGGAATTTGTTCTATTTCATGTCACACTTACCTGACTGCAATTCATTACTAAGCAGCAAAAACAAACTTTGAAACCAATGAGATTTTTCGCCTAGAGGAAATCTAGAGGAAAATAGTGACATCTTATAGTACTTTGATATTAGAAGAGTTTATTGTACAAAATATCTGGGAAGGTCTTTGATCCACTTTCAAAAAAAATCCAAAGAAAGTTAGAAGCACTGAATATCACACAAATATTAGTGCTCTCATTTCCTTCCCCTGAGCTTTTTCTTCTTTGTTCCAGATGGCTTCTAATTTTTGAGAGGGGAGTTTTAGGAAATTCAAATAAAACAAAAGCTCTGCATATAGCAGATGACTAAAATGAAAGAAAAAAAAACCCTAGGAATCTTTTTTGTTTTTACTCCTCATTGCTTTATACATTGTGATTGCTGAAAAAAAATAAGGAAAACAAGAAAGGCTTCAATTCAAAGTAGCAAAATGTTACAGATTTGAATGATGGAGATATAATCCTCATTTGGTGGAAAATACAGCTGAAATTAGTTTAAATGTGCTTCATTATTTTGATCCTCAGAACTTTTAATGGCTGTACAAATGCTTAACCTTCAGTTGGGTTGTAAAGCCTCTCTCCATCTGTGATTTTAAATTAAGCTGTATCTTCAAATTTTCCTTGATGCTCAAGATAACATGTACATTGGTTTGGATTTTGATATCTTATTTGGCTTAGGTTAAATTATTTATGAATATGATAATTTCAAGCATTACTTTAAAATTTGTTTAATTAAAAATAATAATAGTATACTAATAGTATTTCTTTATATAGTGATCTTTTTTATTAGTTTAAGTGATTACCTTGGGATAGCATTAGTATGTCATGGAGTTTTTAATCTTCATTATAAACATGCTGTTTTGCTAAACTTTGAGAAAAATCAAAATTTCCAAGATATTTCCCTGATTTTTTTTTTTTTTGAGATTGTTATGAGTAAATAGGAGTTGATTCAGATGTGTGGAAGATGTTCCGTTTGCTTTTAAAGAAACAGTTAAATCTGCACACATTAGATTCTTTCTTCAGCTGAAAAAACACAGTCTTTTCCAGTTCCAGAAAGATTAATTTTCCTTTGGTTTGCCGAGGAGTTGACACCTATTTCTGGTAAAATTATTATATAAGATTTAGGTAATAGCTATTACCCTGCAGGTACCTGCTGCAGATGATGCAAGTTTCTGTGGCTTCCCTAGGGTTTTTAGGTGGGATTTGGATGCCCATCTATCTAAAGAAGTATTGAAATGCCATTCTAGGAAGGAGGAAAGTGTAAAACTCGCAGAAATAAGCAAATGCAGTGGATTGTAATTAAATGGCAAGACACCTTCCAGAGCATAGAGGATGCTGCATGAATAGGCACTCACTAAGGCAGACTCAGAAAGTAGGGGAACGTATTATGTTCTGAATTATTTTTGGTAACTCTGTAAAAACATAAAGGAGATTTACATAAACTAGTTCCCATATTGATTTTCTATCATAAAATCAAATAAGTAAATGAATTTAAAAAGTAAAGATCCATTTCAGGACTGGCCATTTGGCTACGGTGAGCAATAGTTAGTATTCATGGCCATCCTTTTAGTAAGTAACAACTTTTTAGTTTCCACAGACAACTGTACTATAGAAAACAACATCCCTCATTCTTTTTCCTGCCTTTTCCTTTGCATTTCTTTTATTTTCCAAATACTGAAAATGCATCTAGAAACAAACAAATTTTATTACCAAGCAAACTGATGTAAAAATGTCTTATAATGAGAATAAGCTACATTTTTCCTTTTTTTGTTGCTCAGACTGATCTGCAGTTCATTGCCTAAAGCTAAGTGTAAGAGAGAAAAGTCAGGTCTGTATTACAAGGATCTCTAAAGAATTTCAGCTCCTTGCAGGCTTTCACATAAATACTTCTAAAAGATTTTTATGATATATAAATGTTATATTCAGTCAGATCCATATATTGTTTAGTGACACTACTCACTTATTATTTTCAGTATGCAACATGTGATTACACAGTATTTATTTTTTTATGTTACAGAAAGTACACTTCAAAAGTCCATGAAAACAAAAGCCTTTCAATTTGCTGCTTTGTAAAAAATAATGGATTAGACTGCAATACAAATCCTATTCTCAGAGTTTGCTACAAGCTCATAGATTTACTTGTTGGTGACTAATAACTATAATATTTTTATAGCTCATTCTTGCTGACCTCAGGCTCCAGTGAAGCTAAAGGGTGTTAGTTTTTGTGACTAGGCCACTGGAAGACATTAACACAAAGTTTCCTTAATCTTAAAACCTGAAAACATCTGTTTGAATTCTGTACCACGTTATGTAGGTTTTCAATGAATACAGCTTTTAAAAAATTGGCTGATTTTGCTCCCTGCAGTGGCTTTTGCTTCAGCCAGTGGGAAATTATTTCAGAAGGATTTAGATGGTGCAGGAATAATTGGTTTAATAAGAAAAAGTAAGTCAAAAGTTAAAGAAGTCAAGCACTTTTCCACTACATTTATATATCTCTTCTTACATCAACAGTTCTTTAAAAGGAAAGTATTATACCTTATTTAATTCTCTTTCCTGATAATTTAATGGCAGCAGAACAAAATAAAATTTCTCTGTTATTAGAGAATAATGGTTTTACTGATGCACATTCTATGGTATTTTCATGATCGTTAATTTCTCAATAAGGAATACTTTCTCAATAAGGAATACTTTTTCTATTATTCAGCAAGTGAAAAATACATAATTATTTACATTTTACAGAAAAATAGTCAACATTTGTTTTAAAAACTGAAAAAACCTGATTATTATAAAAATGTAATAAAATAATGTCTTTAAAATGTAATGTACTATTGGGACAGAGAGAGATTGTATTGGTATAAATGCTTGAAGTTGCTTTAAATATAGATTAATCTGCTACAGTACAGAAACTTCTGCAATACCGATTTTTTTTTTAATAACATTTACTAGTAGGAATCTGAAATACAAAATTTCTCAAGATCCACAATAATTCCAGGCCACCTGAACATTGTTTATTTGGGTCTTGGGCACCTGCAGTGTTCCCAAATCCTAGGCAAGAGTTCAGTCCATCTCCCTTCCAACATTGTGTGTCTTGACAAATTCATGGCACTTTTGGATTTTGGCTGGTAATCACTTGTTAGCACAAATTTAGTCTGTAACTGAAGAAGTGCCTATTCTAGGGAAAGGAAAGCACCTGCTTTACTCCACAGATGAGTTTTGCAGACAGCCTGAAGTAACCTCACAAATGCAGGCCCTATTCCTCATGGGGAATGTCATCCATCCCAGTATCTGCTGGAGGGACAGTGCAGCAGGACGTAGGAAATCTTGAAGGTTCCTCAAGAGGACTGATGACCAGTTCCTGACACAAGTGATAGAGAAGTGCATAACTAGACCTCATACTCAGGAATGAAGAAGGGCTCATTGGGGATGGGGTTACAAGGCAACTTTGGCTGCAGTGACCTTGATGAGATAGTGGAATTCAAGATCCTGAGAGGAGAGAACAGGGCAAAGGGCAAGATCACAAGTCTGGGCTTCAGGAGAGGAGACTTTGACCTCTTCAGGGATCTTATTGAAAGAGTCCTGTGGGATGAGGTCAGGGGCCAGGCAAACTAGTTGATATTCAAGGATCAAGTTTAAGAGGTGTCCATCCCACTGGTCATGAAGATAGGAAAAAGAGGCTAAGAGTAGTTGCTGGCAAAAGTCAGATTTAAGAAGGAAGTATCCAGAATGCGAAACCATGGACACATGACCCATGAGGAGCACAGAACTGCTGTCCAGTCTTAGAGGGATGAAGTTAGCAAAGCCAAAGCCCACTTGAAGTTGAAACTATGGAAGAATGGCAAAGGCAGCAATAAAGGAGACTCAGTACATAAACAGCCAAATGCTAACTGGGGAAAACCTGTACCTGCTGCTGAGCAGTGGTCATGGTGACAAAGGACATGCAATATGCTGAGATATTCGATTCCTTCTTCACATTCTTTACTAATAAGACCAGTGTCCTGTTTCGGCTGCTCCTCTCAGCATAGATGAGGCCAGACCTGGAGTACTGTGTCCGCTAGGGGCACTTTAGGACAAGAGAGATGTGGATATGTTGGAGAGACTGCAGCAAAATGCTGCAAGACAATTAAGAGACTGGAGCATCTTCATATGAGGAAAGGCTGAGAGAGCTGAGACTATTCAGCCTGGAAATAGAAGGCTCAGGGGGATCTTACCAATGTCTGTAAATACCCAGAGAGAGGGTGCGAAGAGGAGGGGGTTAGGCTCTTTCCAGTGGTGTCCAGTGACAGGAAGAGAGGCAATGGGCACATACTAAAACACAGAAGATTCCCTCTGAAAATTAGGAAACACTTTGTCATATTGGGTGACCAAACATTGACACAGGCTGCCCAGAGAAGTGGTGGAGTGTCCGTCCTTGGAGAATATGAAAGTCACCTGGACATGGTGTTGGACAACTGACTGTAGGTGGCCCTGCTTGAGGAGGGGAAATAAGGCCTGCTGAATTCGAGAGGACCCTTCCAACCTCAGCCATTCTGTGATTCTGTGATATGAGGCAATTTTAACTAAGTGTCCCACCATAATTGCCTGTTTCTCCATCTTAAGGCAGAGACACATGAATTCTCCAACTGGAGAAACAGAGAAGTTAATTGTGGTCAAGACTATAAGCTGTTTCAATTTATTTTCTTTCCATCCTAGAAAAGGTCTCTAATCCCTGGTCTGGATTATACTGGAGATAAGTACTGATAATATGTTTTTCTTTTTTGTTTCTATCTGGTTGTTTTACACGGGAGTATAGGTTGTGTAGGTGAGTGAAAAACTATTTTCAGTGAATGCACTATTTTGTTTGGGAAGGGAGGTGTTCCTAGGAATTATATTATTTTCAGGGTACATGCATTCAAAGAGCAAAGATGCAAACCCAGTTCCATCCTGGAACATCTGGATTATGTAATCCATCCTGGATTGTGTTTCTCATGAAGATTTCTTTTTAATGGGACAACAATAATTTTGGCAAGAGGTGAAACAATAAGTTTAATTTCTGATTTCTTGAGGTAAATGGAGATGAGATATTTTTTGTTAGTTTTGGAGCATTTGTGTGACTTTGTTTAGTAATTTTTATGTATTAAATAATAGTAACATGAAAGAATCAAATTATCAAACTTGAAAGAGATCAGCAATTATACTGTGGGTTAATGACTATATATTGGGATCTCTTTAGACTCAGTCTTGTGGATACCTAAATTGTAAAAGGAAAGTGGTGTGATTGAGAGCTGCAAATTTGGAGCATTTCCTTGGAGGGCTCTGCAGTCTCACACTTAGGTAAAACTCTTCAAAAAATTATATCTCTCTATATATCTCTTATATATCAGTTACAACAGCTAAGCAACTAGAGATAATGAGGGATTACGTTATTTTATATGATTTTGGAAGTGTTTACAAGAGGTTGTAGCACAGAAATGACGTGGTTCTTGGCATTTTCAGAGACTTTGGCATGGAACACCAAGCATTTAACCGTGTCTTTTAATCCATTCCAAAGTGGCAATATACACAAGGCCATATTTAAATGCTCAGTTGTGTTGAAATTTTAGTCCTGCCAAGTCAATGAATTTAGCAGGCTCAAGGAAGAGTTGATGGAAGCAAGACAGGTAGTAAAGCTAATGCACCTGAACATAGTTACTGGAGGTTTCCAGGTGCAGCTCGTAGTGTTGGCAGTGTTCAGCTCTCCATAAGGACTGCAAGGATGGTTGGAGTCCCTTTATTGTGCATCTCTCAATCATTTTTGAGTGAAAATTGTTCAAGACAAACAAAGTAAGAGGTCTGATTTTTTTTTAATCTATTATCAGTCAAATGGATGGGTTTTTAATCCTAGCTGAAGTCCAGCATAGCACTTAAAAGAACAGAAACAAGAAGGACAGAGGCTCTCCATAAAAAGCCACATGGAAGTGACATGAGGAAATGGCTCGAAGTGGCATTTGGAGCACTTTCATCTCAGTATAAGAATAAAGTTTTTACAGTGAGTAAATGCACTTTTTACAGATTAATACCTATCATTGGAGGGTTTCACGATTCAATTGGACAGGTTGCTTGATAATCTGCTCTAGTCTCCCTTTCCCACAAAAGGCTGAACCACTTGATCTTTCAAGAGCCCTTCCAACCTGGGCTGCTCTAGGAAGGTATGTCTTACTCAATTCTCTTTTACCTCAGTTCTTTTATTTGATCTTGTCCAAGTCACCATCTTAAGCAGAGTGAACCAAATTAAAAGTTACTACATTATCAAACAAAAAATATTATTTTCACAGTTACCTGAAATACATACACTACCTTCCAGGATGATAAATGGTACAGCTTCAGTGATTTCTTTCCTGAGGCTGAAGAAACCCCCATTTTTCTTTTCTAAAGCATTGTCTCTTTGAGGGAACTGAGAAAAGCATTGTTGAAGATTGTAAAGAAAAATATTTATTATGCATTTTCATATTTGAATTTTTAAGTCTAAGATGAGTTTACCTACCTTAATTGGCTTATGGCAATATACAGTACATAATATGTACTTTCACATCCCTTACACAAGGTGAAACAGATGGTGCTGTTCTAAAAATACATTGTTAGACACTATTTTACATGGTTTTGCTCTTGACATTTTTGAAGTATCTGGAAGTTCAGGTGCTGAGCATCATATATATTTACCTGAACTAGAAACCTTATTTTGCATGTATATATGGTTTGATTTTTTAGTTTATGCTAAAAATAAATGTCTGTTTTCCTTTCTTCTCCCAGCAAATCATAAGCAAGTAAAAAGCCACTTTGTTGTTGTAATTTTTAACTTAAAATTGATTTTGTTTGCTAAATTATTTTTATCATTTTCATGAGAAATAATTAATATAAAATAAACATAAACTGTAAATGAGTATTGCAAAATTCAAAATTTAAACTATTGCCAAAAAAAAAAAAAAGCCAAAACATTCTAAAGACGGATTGCTGGTAGCTGGATTTCATTCCAGTCTGAGTGGAAAAAGTTATTGTGTTGATAACCTGAAAAATGCTTTTTTTGTCAAGCCTTCAGGAAAGAAATCATGAGGCCAGAGGCAGACGTTGGTTTCTACCTGTTGAGTGCTTGGGTGTTTTACATGAATCTGTGGATAGAAAGTAAATGAGAGTTTTAGTTTTTTCCCTTTCAGCTTACTGCCCTTGTGAGAAATTAAAAGTCAGGCTTCCTTTTTCTTGCTCTCTGTTGGAACAAGGATTGTTGCGTTTCTGCCTTTGTCTCCAATGACAAAGGAACTGTTGATGGATTGTCTGAAGCTGTATGATATGTGTTGGGGCTGCTAAGGGTTGTTAGGTTTGCAGGTTCAGCCCCTGGTGAAGCTGAGTCTGCGTCGCAGGGCCACTCGGATGAGGGGACACACGCACGCGCCGAGGACACCGGCACGGCTGATCACACAGGCTGCCTCAGGAGGTCACCAGTGGAGCACACACCCA
Organism: Anomalospiza imberbis; assembly: GCF_031753505.1. Lineage (NCBI taxonomy): Eukaryota > Metazoa > Chordata > Aves > Passeriformes > Viduidae > Anomalospiza > Anomalospiza imberbis. Next base: position 104,610,839 of record NC_089682.1, read on the forward strand.
ACACTCCAAGTGCACAAGCACATGGACATTTGTGAGGTACCCTGGTGTACCTTTACACAGCTGGCACCTCTGCCTGCATTCCAGCCTCTCTTACCTGCCCCACAGGCTGTTGGTGCAGCTGGGTGCTTGCTGCAAACACTCATCGCTCACACATTCATCCCACAGATAGCCCACATGGATATACCAACATGGACTCTCTGCCTGTCTGAGACCTCTGCCACGACCTGAGACCCCTTCACAAACTCACACTACCCCATGAGCCAACACCAGGCACACAGACTGTGACCCAAGTCCCACTCCAGGCACCAGCTCTGACCCCCTCACTCACCCCAGTACCTCAAGTTTATTTTTACATGTACACCATTCACAGCAGTTGTAGGATAAATACTCCCACTGCCTCTGTCAAACACTGATTAGCAGTGCAGTTGTCTTGTTTATACCCCTTTCTGCATACTCCTGTATCTGTTTCCTTCTGCTCCCCCTCCCCCTGCTCATCGCCCACCACTTGACACAGTCCTGCCAAACCCTTCCACTATGCCGGACCCTCAGGTTTGCATCCTCATCTCTTGAAAAGTACAGTTCTTTGATAGCTTATCAATTAGTGTGACTGACCAGGTTTGTTTCTGGTTGTTGTTTGCTAATGCTAATTGACCTGGATTTATGTCTCTCTGTATTTTGTCTCCCTTCCTTTCCTCATCCTCCCAACTGGAAAAATATTCTCACATTCCTCATATCCTTATCAGTTATGCCACTGACACACTTTATTCTTAACATGACCACCTGTACTATGTGTTCATGGTTTTGTGGCTTCTTTGGCCAGAAACTCTCAAAAGGAGCAGGCAGTTGCTGCATGTACCCTAAAAAGAACCTCCACCTGAGATGGACTATTTGTGTTTAAACTATATCAAGTTGAACATTAGATTAGAATTGTCCTACTTGCTAGGAAAATAGTGTTAATATTGGCATTTTAAAGCAAAATTACGTCTAACTAGCATCACTTTGCTGGAGGTGTAGGTAGCTGCAGTGAAGACTTGATAATGAAGGTTCTTTCAGACCTTTAGGCAGGAGGAAGGTGTAATTTAATTTGACCTTAGGTTACGTAGGAGTATAAGAGGGAAACAGCTGGCTGTGTTCTTTTCTCAGGACACTTCTGACCTAGGATATGTGAATATCAAAGTATGGCTCTCCAGAAAACTGTCAGGACAAGCAAGGAAGTATGTAAAAATGTGTCTAAAGCTGTAAGAGTAAGCAGTGGTGGAAAATAAATGTAAGAGCTCATTATGACTAAAAATGCTACTGGATCACATTGAAGTACATATTTCTCCAGGTCTCCCATGCTACCAGTACTGTGCAGAGACCTAACAAGGAATGTCTCAACCATAAAAGGTTCACAGTGTAAGTAAATGAGAAAGAGAAGCAAAGAACAAGAAGTAAATTTATTTCCTTTAAGTCCCACAGGTGATCAGTGGCAGATGAAAGAACAAAGGCAGTCTTTTTCTGAATTTTGATTTAGAGTCCATTAGTTATATTTCATTACACATAGGGTATTTTTGTTATTCCAATCCACTCCTCATGTTCTTAATGAATGATGCAATATAATACAAGATGCAGTAGAAGTTCCCCCCAGCAATATTGAGTTACTTACTTCTTTTGAAATTTTGTTGCATACATATTAAAAAGCAGTGTTTTAATAGCAGCATGGTTTGGTTGGGTGCCTTTGTGGTAGGATTTTTGCTAATCTTTCCTGTGGCAGCTTGGATTATACCTGTCATGCTTCATGTAGATCAGCAAAGACATTCTTGTAATATTGTAGAATCCCTAAGCATTTCTTTGCACCTTTTGAACTGCATTGGGTGGTTTTTTTAGTTCTTTTGTTCTTCTGATTTTCTATTGAGCATGGAATTCCTTGAGTAAGCAAAGATTTTTGTCTAATACCCAGGGGTAGTAGTGAAATTCACATCATTGTGGTTAACCGTGAGAATTTCCAGGAACGATTTGGGACTATGTCTTTTAGAAAAAAAGTCTTACTTTGAAAATGTTGATGATAGTAACTTGTAAAGAGTTAGCTTATTGTCAAGTGTTTTACATCTTAATGCAGCAATGTTTCACTGCAGGGGAACCTATATGAGTGCCCAGTCCTGTCATTTACAAGACAACAGATGTTTACCTTCTAAAACTGCAAAGCTGTAGAAATTCGGAATATTTATGGTTAATACAAAACTATACATAGCAAAACATTCTTAAACGAGGTATAAATAGCTAGATTGTAAGATAAATGACTGATTTAGACTGTTGCAGGCTGTTTGCATTTGACAAGCAAGAGGAGTGTACTGTGACCATGAAGCAGTTGGCTGTTAGCTCTTTCAGAGAGTTATAACCTTTAAAGTTTATAAAAACTTTACAGAGTTTTCATTATAGAAATATGAAGGAGGATGGGAATCAGTTTTCAGTTACTGGTAACATTTTGGGTGTTTGCGTGACAAAATATCCCTCTTTTGCTGTTAACTTGTCATCAGCCATTTATCAGTCATAGTTTTGGTCTGTTGTGTGATGTCCAGAGACCTGTACGATGTCATGGCCCAATCTGTAGTGGCTGCAGCTACCTGCATGTGTGAGTTCCTTGAACTCAGATATGATGCTTGGTCCCATCAGTCTGGCACAGGCACAGCCTGCAGTATGGGCAAACCCTCTGCCATAATATATCTAGAAAGAGCATTAGCTTGGAGTTATGGGAGTAAATCAGCATGAGTCAAACTTTGAATAATTCAGACGATTAGAAACCCTTTATTTTGAGGCGGTTTTATTTGATCTACTGTTCTAGAAAGAATGATGGTTTGTACTTGTGTTTCCCAAAGGAAAAGTGTAAGTGTATGGCTTATTTTCTCTACATATGCAATAGTAATGAAAGATTTCTACCTACCTATCTCATCTCTTGTTTACATTCTTAATTCTGTCTTTGCTTTCATAACCTACAGAAAATCTCTCAACCCTCATGCTGTTATTTTTGTGTCTGTTTTACCTGATTTGTATAATCTTTACACCTGTTTGAACCCTGTCTAATTGCCATCCTTAATGCATCCTTTCAGTGTCAGTCCTATATTGCTGCCCCACAGCTGCATTGTACTGGTTTTATAGTTTCTTAGACAGTAGCCTCTTTATTGGCTATGGATGCTACTTTGGTGTTCTTTTTCTCATGTAGCACATTATGTTGTATCTTACCACTAAAATTATCTCATGGCTCTGAAGAAAATTTTAAACAAATCACATGAAATAAAAGATAAATTTGATATCATAAATCATGATCAATAAGATGTCCTTAATGCTTGCACTGTAAAAGATAAAATATGGCTTGGAAGCCCTAGCAAGAGGACACAGGATACAGTGAGTCCTCACATCTTCACTGCAGCTCCAGGGTATTACTGGCTCTGGGGCTAATTTGTCCCAGTAGAAAAGACTTAGCACAATAATTCTGCACATCAAGAAGTATCCATGACTAATGGTATATATTTAGGTAGTTCTCACCTCTAACAGGTTAAATTCCTAGCAGAAACAAAGTATATTTACATTCCAAAGTCTGTGTAAGAATGATGCTCAGCATGTGAAATAATGCTCAGCATGTGAAATAATCTGTGTAAAAGTGATGATAAGATTATTAAATACACACAAAGCTAGTTTTTAAAAGAACAAAGGGTCAGGTCATTCGCATCTATATACTAGAACATCAAAGATATGTATAGATAACTCTTGTATGAATCAGACAGTATCAAATCTCTCAGCTGGTTTCAATTAATATTTTGTTGTAATGATAAATAAAATCAGCCCTAGAGTTAAGCATATTAGCTAAGTGCAGCAGAAAAAAAAAATCTCAAATCGGTCAACCAATTTTTTTTTTACAATTTTTTTTCCTTTTAAAGATTGTTACTGCATTGGCATAGGCAGTCAGTCTCAAAGGGAAGTATTCCTACTTACCTTAAAGCACAGACTAGAGTTAGCACTGATGACAGCAATCATCTAAATTTTTTTAAATTTCTTTGTTCACAGCTCTGTGAACAAAGACAATGCTTCCCTGTCTCTTTTCATTATTAATTTTATAATTGTAACTTCAGGTGGATGATAATACTGATTTTTTGTTTTTTTCAATTTTGAAAGAAAACCTGTGTCTTGTAGCACACTTGTGGATACTGTGGGATTATTGAGACTTTGTAATGACGTTATCTGGTTCTGACATAATAGTGTGGATTTAGAACAGATGTTACTCGGCTATCTTTTTTGTTAAGTGTCACTACTTAGAAGAGGTTAACTATGAAATGCTGGATTCTCTGAAGTCAACTTTCTAGTCCAAATTTAAGGCCAAGATTTTATGCCCCACCATAGCATTCTGTCATTCCCTAGGTTTTAAAATCTGTTGGGCTTTATTTATCAATTAGAAGGCAACAGATACAATCAATTGTGTTTTCTACAGTGATGTTATGATAGTCATGTTCATAGGAAGTAGAATTGGTATTTATGGTGGGATTATGTTTTAGTACTGAAGCTGAATGTGAAACATTTATATGCCTTTTCCTGCACATGAAATCTCTTGTTAATTTTTTTGCCATTTTCTTCAAGGTTTACATGACAGTATGCAGAAATGTTTTTGCATCTTTTAGGTGTGTGCAATTATCAGGGCAAAGTGAGAGCCAACTTCTCCTTACTGCCCTTCCAGTTCAGTTTTGCAGGTTTTTTCCAAAGAGAAAATAATGATTTAGTCTTGCAAGCTGCTGCAAGTATCTCTTAAAAATGGAAGAAAAAAGTTTTTATATCTCACGTGAAGAGGTGTGTGCAGTGCCCAAAATTTTCCAGATGAAAGAATATACTTCAAAGAAGAACTACTGTGTAAACTACATCTTAATTCCTGTAATCAGTATACATTTAAACCTTCAGAGTTGAAATCTGCATTAATTTCATGTTGCTTTTCATCACTTTTATATGGTATTGTACTGGTAGGTTTTTAAAAATCACTGTAATTTTGTGATTTTTTTTTTTTTTGTTAGAAGCATCTTCTAATTTATTTATAGCTTGCTTGAAGAATGGATCCATAATTGGATCAAAAAAGAAACTGCATTAACTGAAAGTTGATCAAAAGTGAACAAAACTCTGTGTTATAGTGTCACATTTCAGTCTGTCTTACTGTTTTTATAGTTCCAGCCTCTTCTCACAGACCTTGCCTTTTTAACCATCTGTATTTGCTGCTCTCAGCCACCCAGGCTGCAGCTATTTATGCAAGTACCTTTCTGAATGACCATCAAGTAGTTAATGAGAAGTAAAGCAATTACATCATGTGCAATTTTTCACCCTTTTATTTACTCTGTAAACATGACACTGTGCAAGAAAGAAACCATTGGTGTTTGCTTACTTACAAGTAATTTCTTGGAGTACATTTGAACGGACTTAAGGTCATTTATAATTCAGGGAAAAGATAAGGATAACAAAACATAAGAACAGATTAGTAACAGCTGGAGCGGTTACAGTCAATATAATTCTTACAAGAATATCATAGGAAAGTGGAGGACTAGAGAGAAAGTAAGTTTATTAATAAATAAGGTAGATTAAATTAATAATTAATGACTCTTAAGTAGCCAAGTGCTTAAATGATTTAAAAAACCAAAATCAATCTTGTGGGAAAAAAGAAAAAGAAAGGAAGGTAATGAGCAAGCATGATCAGGTTGGCATATCAGGATCTATTCCAAGTCTCAGAAAAGACACAGCAAGGAAGTCTGGGTGAAAAACAGGTATTGAATTGGGAGGCTGAGATCCACACCTGACTGTGACTTGCTTTTTCTTCTCAAATCATGCTCATGCTTGTGTTTATCTGCCTGTTCACACTGTTTCAGCTGTGCAGTGAGGAATGGCAGCTGATGAGGCACCACTGCCTCTGCAGGGCTGGCTGCTTGATGCCTGGCTTTGGTTGATCAGGCAAACTCCTCACTCTGCTTTTCTCTCTTACAGCTTGAATTATGACCTGGGCCTTAGCAAATAGCAGCTGCAATTAAACCAAGTTACACAGAAATTTGCAAACTGTAAAAACATGTTTAGACCCAGTGAATTTAAACATGGTTTATTACAGCTGTAAATTATTCTAAAAAAAAAAAAAGAAAATTAAGAAAAAGTGTGCAGGCACTGGAGAGTTAAGACAGAAAATTAAGGTGGAGCTCATCTTCAAAAACTGAAGGGGACAGGAGGGGAATTATCATTATGAATTCTGTCAGTCTGAATTAAATCTTTAATGATGAGAAGAATACCCTTAGAAACAAATAGTAAATTGAAGTGTAGGAGCAGTTAATGTAGGAAAAAAACAACCCTGTGCACTAAATAAAAATATATTTAAATTATTTAATCAGATTATCAGAATGTTATTAGTGTCAGTGATTAGAAAGGAAAGAATAGGGGAATAGATCTGATATATGTAAATGTCCTTAACCCCTTGTGGATGCAATTCAGGATATTGGTAATTGTCTGCTGAGCCCTAACAGTCTACAATGTACAAAGTAACCAGAAGGCATCACTCACTCTGTATCCATTCAAAGGAATTCTTTCTTGATACAAGCTAGGTGTGCATCCATGTATATATATATATTTATAGCATATCTGCATATAGATTAGCACTGTATATTTGCAGTGTTTGTCTCTTTCTGTATGTGCAAATACATGTCTTTGTGGGGTTTTTTCCCTCTTCAATTATTTCTCAGTCTGCACAGTTGGAATGGGACAGAATAATAATAAGTAATAAATAACCTATTCAACTACTAGGAAGAGCACAGGGTAAGACAAATGGGTTTATTTTAAACAACTTTTATTTTACATATTTAATTATATTTAAGTTATAGTATGCTAGGTTATAAATAATTCAGTGGATCTGAGAGGTTAATTTGGAAAGAAAAGGAAAAAGAAAACTGTAAAAAAACTTCACAATAAAATCTCAAACACAGCCAAGAGTGAGAACAGTTTTATTGGAATTGTGCCTCTTCTTCAACATTTACATCTGTACAGTTATGTCAGATGGTTTGGTGCTTTAAAAAGCTTGAGTCTACATGTTTTTCTATAATATTTTCAAAAATACTGAAAAATATTTGTTGAATTGGACACCAGTTTTCTAGAAAGCAATGCTGAAGGACATCTCTTACAGACTTCACAAATATTGAGGAGTATTTCTAGGAATGATAAATATCCAGGAAATTCAAGTATATGTCTGAATTTACCAGAAATGCTTGAAGTGCCAAGTTTTACAGGAATACACTGCTAGTTTTCTTGTTAAGGCAGCCTAGTGTATTACACAGTGGAGAAATCACTAGATACAGTCACTAGCCAGTCACTTATGGGTCAGTCCTACAGCACGACTCATGGGGATTTTCAGTCTGTCTCATCTTTGAATTGCAAAGGCAAAAGTAGAAATCATATCTATTGCCCAGTCTGTAGTTATTTCATCTTTGACACATTCCAGGTATTCTCTTCTTTCCATTCTGTGAGAAGTACTCTTGAAAACCGACAGCAGTGCACTTGCTGATAAAGTCATCAATATTACCAGCTTAAACTCATTTCAAAGTATAACATGATATATTTGCTAGGTACAGTTATACATATGTATCAAATGACTGAAAACCCTTCTGAAACTCAGGTCTTATTACCTTTCTTGATTACTATCAGTTTGCTGCATGTATAGTTCCTTCTGAATTTCATTAATGAGCTTAGGGTCATTACCTTAAGCAGTGTGTGTTCACGGTAATTTAAAAATCAAAACAGACATAAAGCATCAGAAATTAAAATAAATAGCAATTGTGTTTAATGTATTTAAAATAGTTTTTTAACTTCTGCAATGAAATAATTAGTTATTAAAAATGCACAGAGAAGTAACATGAGAAGGAATATATCAATTGATGTCCATACTGGTTTTAAACATGGCTGCTCTTGGCTTGGATGGGGGAAGTTTTCACTGAATGAAAATCTTTGTGGGTAGCTGCGCCTATTCTGTGTTGGTGAGTGGAGTTAGACACAGCTGATGGACAGGCGTCAGTGGGATTCCCCACAGCTCAGTATTGGGGCCAACCCTGCTTCCAGTCTTAATAAGCATTATGGATGAGGGGATTAAGTGCACCCTCAGTCAGTTTGTAGATGACACCAGGTTTGACAGGAGTGTTGATCTGCTGGAGCTAGGAAGGCTCTGCAAAGGGATGGGGATAGGATGGATCAATGGTCTGAGGCCAATGGCTTGAGATGCAACAATGAGAAGTGTGAATATGTGAATATGCCTGCATATTGGTCACAACCCCAGGCAGCACCACAGGCTGGGGCAGAGTGCCTGAAAAGGTGTCCAGAAGAAAAGGACCTGCAGGTGCTGTTTGACAGTGGCTGAACTTGAGCCAGTGAGGGCCCAGGTGGCCAAGCAGACCAATGACATCCTGGCCTGTATCAGCAGTAGTGTGGCCAGCAGGACCAGGGCGATGATTGTCCCCTTGTAGTCAGCACTGGTGAGGCCACACCTCCAATCCTGTGTTCAGTTCTGGGTTCCTCACTATAGGAAAGACATTGAGGTGCTGGAGTGTCCTGGTTTAAGGAGGAAACTTCCAAAGGGGTCCCTCTAGAAAGCAGATTCAAGCAGCCCCTCCCCCTACTGGTTCAGGAAAAGATTTCCTTGGAGAAAAGTGGAAAAAAACTGTTTATTTAACAAGCAAAGTATTCACAAGCAATATTAAACAATAAAACCTCTTGGTGTTCCGAAGAGAAGGCAAATTCAGAAAGTCCTTGTTATGGGTTGGAGCTCGGCTTGCTCAGTCTTTAATCAGTCCCTCCAGCACTGGAAAATGCCATGTCCACATTGCCTGTGGGCTAAAGGCATGAACTCCCAATGTCTTTATGGGTTTTCAGTCCAGAGCAGGGCCGATCAGTTCGGAGCAAAAGAAAAGCCATGGCCCAGAGAACTTCTCTGCCTCAGCTAGCTAAAAAAACTAAAAGGAGAGCTCTCTCCCACTATCCATGCTGCAGAAAACAGTCCGTGAGAAGGAAAGATGAAGCTCTTGTCTCTGTGTTTTGAATACAGCCACCTCAGGCATTCCACCACTTCTCCTTCTCCCTCCCTTTACTCTCAGATCTAGTTTTAAAGGTGCAAAACTTATTTCTGGGCTAAACAAACGAATGGGGATACAATTCAGCATCAAAAAGTCACCCAGACATGGAGCGAGTCCAGAGAAAGGCAGTGGAAATGGTGAAGGGTCTGGAGCACAAGTCCTTTGAGGAACAGCTGAAGGAGTTTGAGTTGTTCAGCCTGAAGAAAAGGAGACAGCTGGAAGACTTTATCACTCTCTACAACAATCTGAAAGGAGGCTGTAAGCCAGGTGGGCATTGGCCTCTTCTTCCAAGTAAGAAATGATAGAAGGAGAGAAAAGGGCTTCAAATTGCATGAGAGGAGGTTTAAATTGTGTATCAGGAAAACACTGCTGCATGGAAAGGGTTGTTAAACAGAGGAAGAGGCTGCCCCAGGAAGGGGTAGAATCATCATCCCTGTAGGTATTTAGAAGACTTGTAGATGTGGCACTCAGGGATGTGGCAGTGCTAGGTGAATGGTTGGACTCAAAGATCCTAAAGCCCCTTTCCAACTGAAATTTTGATTCCATGTTTTTTTTTTCCTCTAAATAAAAAATACATAAACCCCAGTGGTCCCTGAAAACAAACATTTCTTAAATGAACTTAATCATATTCCTGTTAACAAGTTAAAAATGTCATTTATGGTAAATAGATCGTCATTTTTTTATGTAGTAAGTAAGCTGATTGTTTCAGAGCTACATAAATGATGTTTTTTTTTTCTAAAATAACCCAGAGAAACTAATAAAAGTTCCAGATTAATGGCTGTTCTCAATTTCCATGTGAAACCAAAAATCTCATTTATAATAATGTTATTGAGTTTATTATAAAACTGTTAAACTTCATTAACTTATCACAGCTTACTTACTATGTATTACTCAGAGCTACTGTGTACAAAAATCATCATTAAGTCAGCAGATTTGTTATATTTGTTGCTTGTTGTTGTAATTTAAAATGAAAAATTGAAGAATCTATTCTGTATTATTTCAATTCCTGCCTATACACAGTTTGGTGAAATCTGTTCTCTGCCAGATTTTTTTATGATTCAGATGTGGGGCCAGAGGACACCATAATTTTCCAATCAACATCAGAAGGCAAATCTTTAGAAATTAAGTTGTTAAAATTGACATGACGAGTTACAGTACTCACTGAAAGATAATGTGTTTTCAAAATGTAATTTTATAACTGAACTTCACCTGTAGAGATTGCTCTGCAGGGGAAAAAAAAACATTTTTTTTCTATTCCAAGAAATTGACAACTCTAAGTTTATGCATGACATGTGCTGTATAAATTTCCTGTGATCCCAGTTTCAGACAGATACTTCATACAGCACATAGGTCAAGGGACCCATTTTTGCACTGAAAGATAAACTAGGCTTCCTTTTACTTGCTTAAACATCTGAGTTTTCTAGATCTAATACTGACTTATTTTTTTCATGAGAAAATCTGTGTTGGCCAAAGTAGCTAGAAGATGTAAAAACCCCTGCAAGCTAAAGCTGAATTTAAATAATTTCATTTTCTAAAGCAAAATTATTTTTTTGGCTTTCAACTTTTCAGCACATAATTTAGATTATATTTTTGGTAGCAGCATGAAAGTGTGAGCTATAGGTGAAAATACGAGAGCACTTCTATATATGTGTATTTGAATTTTGTCAATACCAGAAATCTGAAGCACTAGCTAAGTCACATGTAGCAGACGTAACAGACAAATACATATTGAATGCATGTTGGAGAAAAAGGGCTGAAACAGTAGTAGTATATCCTGAAAGACAACCAGCTGATGATGACACAACCTCAATGGAGGTGCTTAAATTTTGTCTTTAAAAAATAGCTACCCAGTGGACCAAATTATTTAATTTTGCATCTTTAAAGCTCCTAATCATGCAATCATGCAAAGAACTCCACAAAGGTAATGGTATTAAGAGTTTTCCCCTAATCATCATTTTCTTGCTTTCTCCCTCTTACAGCATGTGTGCAGCTAATTGGTGTTTTGACTGTGGCAGCATATGAATGGTAACACCAAGGAATCAAAGGAAATTGTTCTCATTAGAAAGTGGAGCTAGAGAAGTACTGCTTTCCAAAAGAAATATTATCCTCAGAAAATATTAAAACAAATTGCCCTTTGTGGCATAACAAAGTTTGTGTAAAGAGAAACATCTGGCAGAAATATATAACCTACTGTAGTATAACATTTGGAATTAATTTATTTATTTTACTGTCATAAACTGTTTTTTGGCTTCTGTATATTTTATCTAGATTTAAATGTGTTTTAACAACACTGTGTTGTGTTATATTATTATATTCAACTTGTAATTCCTCTAAAATAATTTTATTCTGTGCATAACAACCCCTGGAAAATGAGATATGTTGTAGTTCAAGAAACTTCAGGCAAGGTTTTAGACTTTGTGTACAGTAGCACATTTCACCACTAAGTATTTTATAAGGCTTCCAACATCTGGAGGCACTAAAGTGCAGGTGTCCCAGTGTTGACAAGAAAATTTGCCTTGCAGTAGGCAATAGAAAAAATCATGTTCAGGAACTTAATCTAAAGTTTCTTTATTGTATCTTTATGTTTATAATATAAATATTCCCACTTCTTTTATAGTCAGTGGAAAAAATGAGCCATAGTCCAGATTTACTCTACTGGAACTGTACTGGATGCCTCTGTAAAACCAAAATCCAGAATTTGTATCTGAAATACATACCTACACTGAAGAGGTCTTTCCTTATATTAATTGTACCATGACTGGTAAACTCTGATGAAAAGATGAGATTAAAAAGTGACTCTTATTTTTTGCATTTTTGTGAAATGTGCTCAGAATGGTCACACATTTTTTCATCATATCCATGTAGTTGCTGGACACTTAAAAATATTTAGTTCATACAGATTGTAAAGATACCAGAACATATGCTAAATAGATATCTAAAGTGTTTATGCACAATAACAATATGGAATGTAAATAATGTAGAATAACATAGATGCCAAAGAAATGCCAAATCAACCAACTGAATTTTATACCTGATCTTCTCAGCATTTCTAACCTGAGCCTGCAATCATCAGGCTGCTCACTTCAAAAGCAGAGCAGTAGGACACATGTTGCTTTAAACAACTCTGCATACACTCTTTTGTATGAAGCAGTGTTTTTGTGAATTAAGCACTGCTTCATGATTCTCTAAGTACCAAGAGAAAAAGAAAAGAAAACCCAAAACACCACTTTTATTTGAAAGAGAGAATGAGGGGTTGAGACAGAAGAGAGAAATACAGAAAGATTTAAATCAAAAATAATCTAGAAAGCCAAACAGAGCAACACTTTCTAGACCCACCTGCCCTCTCAATGCCCAAGGAATGTTAGATCCATCTGTTAACTGGAGATAAAGGAAAATTATTCTGAGGAAAAGAACTGCAAGCTTTTATGTTATCTCGTTAAGAGAACTCCATTGCAAATTTCAAACAAGGACAGTATTTGTAACATATAAATGCAAGATTTGATATAACCAGCTTATATACAATGACATCATAAGACTTCAAATGCCCATCAGAGTGGTAGTATATTAGTTCAGTGTATTAGTGTTACAAGCTCTTTTTCCACTGAGTGTGTGTAAAGCAATATGTTCAGATATTGTAAAAGTTCTTTGTAAAAGCTGTTTTTTTGAGAGGAGTGAAAGGGAGTAAAATAACAATATTACATTAAATGAAATAGAGTTTTTCCACTATTATACTTTCCTTTTCTATTAAATTAGTCATCTGTTTTCTTTCCAAGTATGTAAAAAAATTCCATCTTGCTAACAAAGCTCAAAAACCACAGAAGTTTCTCATTATTCAAAAGATACATAAAGTAAAATATTTCTTAATAATATTTGCCCAGATTCTAAATTTCTTTTCATCCGATAAATTCCTTTCATTTGCTCTGGGCAGCAGAGAAGGAAGTGAATGTATATTTTTTCATAGTTTTTCTCTGTCAGGCTGTTCTGAGTTCTGCAGCCAGCCACACAAGAAAATGAATAAGCATGACATTGATAAAGCAGCTGTGATATAAGAATTTAAAGGTAAAAGAACCATACACCCAATTGTAAAGTAATAATGTTGCTCAAGGACATGCCAGTAGATTAAATCCTATTATACACATACCTACATACATACATACATATGTATAATGTTGGGGTTTTTTTGATGACCATAAAAACTAATTTAATGCATACAGTTTTGTGCTCTTTGCACTTTAAAAAATATTTTGAAATATATTCCTGGAAGCAAATTTGGTCTTCTGACAGTATTCCTCTGTGTGATGTGTGCATGCTGAATATTCAGTATGCAGATAGACACAGAACATAAAAGCAGTTTTATTGTCTACTCCAAAGTCTATTTAGTCAGCAGAATTCCAGTAATTTGTAAGGACTCTGGAGACAGAGCTCTCTTCACCTGTATTTTTGATCTGAGTATCTAGCATATACAAACCTTACTCAAATAATTCTTCCTTAGGAACATGAGTAATTTCTTCAGGAATTGTGCAGGTTTTGAGGGTTTTTTTTTTTTCCAGTTCATGATAATTTGACTTGATCATAGAATCTTGGAATTGTTAGGGCTGGAGGAGACTTCTAAGATCATCTAGTCCAACTGTTAATCTAAAGTTGCCAAGTCTATCACTAAACCATGTCCCTAAGCAATCATCCCAGTCATCTTCCACTCCCCATTTTAGAAGTCCTAAGGAGCACTTTGAAGTCACTGAAGTAGTGTGAATTCTTTGTTATGGGCATCCTTGGTAACAGTAAATGCTTCTAGCAGTATATGGCTTTTTGTTCAAGCATGTTTTGTCTGCTAATCAAATTACATTAATATGAAAAGGTTTGAAGTGAATACATATTCTGTTTTTTCAGTAATTGGTTTGTTTTAGAGCTAATTTTGTCATGCTTTGAATATTACTTCTGAAGCAAATTGCATTATTTGAGGCATTTAAAAAGTAATGTAGTGATGTTCTTAATAATTTATTGGGTTATATTTATTGTTAGTATACTTGTTATGTCTTGGCATCAAGAACATGACTGCATGAGATAGAGAAATGAGGAAAGGACAATACATATTTAAAGGACCTTTCAGTATAAAACACACCCCTCCCCCCAAATATGATATTGAAAAATCTGTTTGAAAATATCACCAGTGCTTAATGACTTGTTGTAGAGAAGTTCTAGAAATGCAATTTTATGAATTCAGATGTTTCCTTTAAAATGGCTGATATAGAACAATAATTGCAGATGAGCGACTATATAATCTTGTGAGATTTTTTAAAATGCATTGTAAGTAATAAGTAGAATATGTCTGGTAAAGTGATTTAACTAAATATTGCAGCAGGCTTTCATGAACAATTCTGATAATTGCTTTGGTCTTTTCTGACAAATGAGGTACAGGCATAGAACTCTTAATTTCACAAAGGAGTTGCCACCCTTCGATGAACTTTGTATACACAACTGATTCCGCAAAGCACAGCAGAGCAGTGGTTCCAAATGACAGTGATACACCAAACAGCATTATGTTAGTTAATGAGGGAAATTTCAATCCAATACTGTAGTAACAAATGCATGATGGAGCACTGTGTGCAAAACAGAGCAGCTTCTGATGCACAATGTACTTGCCATCATTGGCTTTTCTGGGTGATATGTAGAAGTAGTGCTGTACTCCTAAGGTCTTGCAGGGATTAATTTATTAAGCTTTTGAAATTGAGGCATCCTTCTGGGAGTGACATTCAGAATTCTGTGTGAGGTAAAGCTATCATATTCCCTATTAAAAAAACATAAAAATTAAAAAAAAAATGTGGAAAGGAGTTAAAAACATGCACAGCAGTTTTATCCCAACTTGAAGAAGAGCTGTGTGTGTGTTCCCTCAAGATCAGGTTATAGATGTTTAGAGGGAGGAAGAAGTTTTTAAAACTCATTATTGTCCTGACTCAAAGCCTTTCACTTGCCAAATCATAATTCTTCTGCCCAAAATTGAATTATTGCCACAGCTGCACTAGAACCTTGAAGACTTGTCAATGCAGAGGTTCATTAAGTCTCACATAAGTCTCCCTCTCCTGCTAGCTCTGAAACCTAAAGCTCTAAAGCCCCACAACTCTATCGTTCCCTCTCCCAGACCACCCCAGATTCCATCTTGTCTGACACTCCAGCTCTACCTACAGTTTCCCAAACCTTATCCACAGCGAGTCCTACAGCATGTTCTGTCCTGAGACCTTATTTCTTATGAACCTGCTTAACACACCACCGGGCTTCCCCATTCCTCCAAATGCATGTCCTGCCTGTGCTGACTGCTCACCCCAGAGCCCTCAGCAGGGCTGCTCAGCTCCTCCTGAGCTCTGCTCGTGCTGCCAGCATCCATGTCTGTGCCCTGCTGTATTGCTCACAGCTGCTATACTCCCCTGTTGGTGCAACCATTGGCAAAAATCATCTCTAGGTTTGGTTTTTCCAGCTGAAATTCTGGGACAGGTAAGCAGTAGAGAACCACTAAGGAGAGGGAGCAAAACATCTGGGTGAAACATGGCCTAATCACCCCTGTAATTATCTTCACATGAAAATGACATGCATAAGAAAGAGGCTCAAACATTAACAGCCAAAAGATCTTTCTCATTTCCTTACTCAAATGTTATTCTCACTCAGTTTATTGATACTCCTGTACTTAAAAATATTATCACTTCATTGTCACCTGAACAGGTATTTAATCCTATTTTTGTTCTTTAAAATGTTAACACAGTCCCTTGCAACTTGATGAGATCTCCTTCCATTACAGAAAACTGCTTTTCAGTATTTTGGTAGGTGGTGCAAAATTCTGGAAAATTCTTATCCAGTGGCAGTTCACACATTCCACTATGATATACTGATAGGAAAAAACCTTTCATCATAAATAACAGTAATTGTCCATCTTGAGTTAACCTGTTTCTGGTCTCATTTTCTACAGACCTGCCATATTCTCTTGGGTCTTTGACCTTTAGATCTTGTGACTTTTTTTTTTTCCCTCTTTAGTGTTGATCTATTGAACTCTTCCCTGTCCTATGATTATGCATGATGAAATGTTCATTTATCAGGCATCCTGGCTATCAGACCGCTGAGCTCACGTAGAGCCTTGGTTCTGTATTTGCTGGGCTATTTGCTGGGTCACCTGTCGACCTCAACTTCTCATCTCTTGTCTTTGTGACCAACAGTCAGCATTTTCTCGTAGCATCTCCTTTCCCGTCTTAACATGATCTTGGGGAACACCAGACTTCTCTCCTGATTTGTCATGATGGTACCAAGTATCATAACCAGCTCAAGAATTCAGAAAACTATGAAGTCTGGGAATTGTCAAGACAGAATCTGTCAAAATGTTTTAGGTTGCAAACAAAGGACAAAACTAAACAGCTTTTGTCTAACTTGTGTTTTAAAATCTCACTGATGTTTACTCTGCACTCTCATAAGGCAATCTGTACTGGACCATGGCTATCATTTCCAGTAAGCTTTTCTTTATGCCTAAATTAATCTCCATTTCCAAAGTTGAAGCTTATTACTACTTGCACTACCCACAATAGACATGAAGAATATTTTTTCTGTTCCTCTCTCCAGTTCCTTTCTATCATGCCTTTCCTGTTTTAGATTGGATTTAACTTATATTACTTGTATGTTTCATTACAAGTCATATTTAAATCATCATCTCGGGTGATTCTTTTTGTTATTCTCCCCTCTATTTCTTCTAGACAATCCAGCTACTTTGGGAATTCTAGTTCCAAAATCAAATTTAATGTTGCAGGGTAATGCATCTTGAAGCCAGCTACAGCAGAAAGATTATTTACATGTCTACAGGGTATGTTCTCTTTTTTTAAATGCACTAGTTGTCCAGTCTTTTCCTTTCCTGCATGGGATAGAAGACTCCTGTTCAGCTTCATGTGCACGAAAGCCCCCAGATGTTTTATTTCTTGCAGGCAGTTATTCTAGAGTCTGTATTTGTGCCATTGACTACTTCTGCCTGAGTGAAGTATTTTTCACTTCTCTTTGGGGAAATTAATTCTGTTTTTGCAGAACATGTATCCAATATGTTCTGCTCATTTTGAATTTTAGTTCTGTGAGCAAAAATGCTTACTGTTAGCTTCAGCTTGGCAATACCTTTTTATTTCATAACTTCACATTTATTAAAATGATGCCAATATCGCTTATTAAGGAAAATACTGATTTGGCCAACAGTAGATTCCCAGGAATCACAAATCTATATTCTTGTTTATCAGGGAACCATTTTCATCTCTCTCAGTATATTGCTTAACAGGGAACCATTTTTATTTCTCTGAATATATCTGGCCAACTGGTTTTGCTAATTAAGAGTAACTTAATTTAGACTATTTTAAGTCAACTTATGAGAACTTAGAGAACATTATGTATAAGAAGCTTCACTAAAGATTGTTTTTTTCTATTAAACAGGTAAAATCTTGTTTTGCCCCTTTGTCCCCCATAGAAATTGGCTTTAAAAATTGTTTCACTCTTACTAATCATCCCTTCTGCTGATGCTTGCTGTTTTTTGTTTGCTGATATATTCCAATGTTTTTTCTAAAAATGAGTATTAGTCTAACTGATACATATAATTTTCCAGCTTTTTCTACTTTCCAGTTTTCAAGGATAGATAGGTAGCTTGTTTGGTTTTTTCCACAGTCTTCCAGAATCCCATTCATCATGAGGTTTTGAAGTGCCTCTGAAATTGCTTCAGCAAATTCTCTGTACTCCCTGAATTTCATAATTTCAAAATTATTCAAAGCCAGCTAATTAATGGGTGTGTTCCCTAACCTGCTTCCTTTCTTCTATCTTAAATGCATTGATGTTTGTGTTATTTACATCATCTGCCTGATTATATCTAACTCTATTAGTGAAGACTGAAGCAGTAAATGCACAAAAGTTTTTTTTGTGCCATGACTTGATAGCTTTTTTCCTCTTGAATAATGGACCAGCTTTCCTTTGTCTTCCCCTTGCAGTTAATGTTCTTACTGATATTTTTCTTTGTTTACCTTGCATATTTCTTGGTAGTTGTTTCACATTTTGTGCCTTCACTTTTCTCAGTGTGTGCATCTGTCTTCTTTTGTAAGGTTTATGTCTTCTTGCTTTCTGTTTTGTGTAACAAATTATTATCAGTTCATCTAGAGAGACTGATGGATAGTCTGCATTTCGCTATGTTACTGTCCCAAAAGATAGTTTGTTTGTTAGAGATCGTAACTGTATCTGATTTTATTTTTCAGGCAGTTTTTCCTAGATGTGTGTAAGAATTATCTTGGTCTGTTCAGTCTTTATGGTTTGTCAGTGGTGCAGTAGCCCCCACCTTTCTTTCCTCATTGTTATAAAAGAAAATAGAACAAGCAATCAGTAATAGAAAACATGGTAGTCATATATAACAAGTCATATACTTTTATATATTTTTGGAATATGTAAACAAAGATGTAATAATAATAATGACATTTCAGACAAATTTCCTGTCTTCATTTAGTCATATGTGTAGATAGAATATTTATGTCTCTTGATGTATAAAACATGCTGATCAAATAAACAACCCTCATAGCCTCCTTCTTTACAAGTAAGTATATTATCCTAACATTGCAATATAATAGAATGGGATGAGAGGAAATGGCTTCACGCTGTGCCAGAAGAGGTATAGGTTTGGTATTATGAAAAATTTATTCACTGAAAAGGTTGTCCAGCACTGGAGCAGGCTGCCCAGGGAAGTGGTATGTTAACCCTCCCTGGAAATTTTTAAAAGGTATTTAGATGTTGCACTTGGGGACATGGTTTAGTGGTGGACAGTGCAGTTCTGAGTTAATGCTTGTACTTGCTGATCTAAGAGCTGTTTTCTAAGGGGTGGAATTACAGGACTTACCCAAATTTTTAGAAATAGTCAGCATCTCATAATTTCAGGGATATTGGAATTTGAGTCTTCACGATTCTCTGTACTATTCAGTGATACAAACTACCCTACATTATTGAGGGAAATACTAACTATTGTACTTCTATTTCCATATCTTCAGCTCTCAGTCCTAAATAACATAACATATATTTCAATCTATCATCTCAGAACACAGCTACCCACTATAGTTTAGCTATGTTACAGTACTGTGAAATAGATTCCATACAATACCCTATCATATGGGCATTTATATTACCCATTAGTTTTTTATGGAGTCTGCCAGCATTTCTGTTACTGAAACACACATGGCTCAGAAGTAGACTTTTACTTGAAAATGGGGCCACTTTTGCATGATGTAGAAGCTGGTCAAGTTTTTTACAGAATACAATGCTGTTAGCACCTATCCAAGAATCTAGTAGATCTGGTCTTAGATTGAATAGTTTTAAATAGCATAAGCATTCTATCTTGTTCACTCAATTAAATACACCATTTCAAAGTGCTTTTTAATTGCTCACTGTTGCTGTAACAGTGACTGACAAGTGATTTGTACACTGTATTATTTATTATCGCACAGTAAGAAAACTAGAATTTTTGTTCAGATTTTAGCACTTGACACTCAGTGAAAGCAAATCTTCTAAGTCTGCAAATCATCTTTAAAACATTAGATCAAGAAACTAAGTCTAAAGAAGCAATTAAACACCAAACATGGTAGTTAATCACCAACCTCAGTGGGCTCCCACATTAAGATCTGACACACAAATTGCAGTGTGATGTGTGACAGACTGATGAAGCATAATATTCTGGATCAACCTGTAAACTGGCAGACATTCTTGATACAAGTGAGTGAATAGGCTGAGTGTGTCCAGCTGATAGTTGTCTTTCATGTGATGCCAGTAGAAGTCAAATCCTATCAAACAGTAATATTCTTGGATGACTCATTGACAAACTTATCTTTGATAGCAAATACTAGAAGCTGAAGAAAATTTCACTGACTGCCTTCAGAACTGTACTCTGAAAACATGCCATTTAGCTAGTACCTAACTCTACAGGTGCTGTAGTTTCTAAATTCCCAAAGGTGCTCAAAAAGTGTACTTCCATAAATATGTAGGAGCACTTCAATTTCTAATGTTTCAGTTTTTAACTTAACTGTAGTGGTGGTGTGCAAAAATTAGAGGTCCCCATGCCAAAATCTCTTGGATCCTGGTTCTCACAGAGTGTGCTAGATTGATCTCAGTACAAAATACTGTAACAGCCCTAGCTTTTTTTGGAGGCCTCCAAGGAAATGATAGCCTTATTTTGTATACTAGACTATAATACTGAACAGATAAAAAAATGCAGCTGCACTTGCTTTCTACTGTAGGAATTAGATGTGTTTATTTAATAATTTTTAATGCATTCAGCATGAAAATGTAAGCTGCAACTCAAGCAGCTTTGAAAACTTCACACTTTCTTCTCCAAAGTAGATTTCTTTCCTGCTTTCTAAATAATAAAACAAAACTGTTCTCACTGTTAAGCCAAATAATTGATTTCATTTAGATAAGTGTACTTAACACATTATTTGAAAATGCTGTATGTTTTTTTGTCAGCATTTGATTCAGGATCTCTCTGACTAGCTTGGTTTTTCCTTCCTGGGAAGAAGTAATCACTGAGTTCCATAAATGCACAACATGAATGAATTTCCTGTGTGTTTCAGTCAAGGATCAGACGTAGTGCAGCACAACAAAAAAGATCAAGGGCCAGTCACATCAATAAACAATGACTTCTTATCACTATGACCAGTATGAGATTCTAAGCTCAGTCTCCCTTCTAGCCTTTGATATCAAACATCAGGAACTGATTATGTGATAAAAGAGAAATAGATGATCCTACACAGCATTGTTTTATTCAGAGGAACTTATAAATTGTTACTGGGTAATTTCTCTTCTGGTCTGATTACTATTATCTGTGGAGCATTAGTGGAACTAGGCTATTTATTCTGTCCCATGCTGTACTGGAAGCCACTTTGGGACACAGATGGATGCCACAACCTTGTGCCACTTACACATTAACAATGTATTATGTTGCGTGTTATTTTCAATGGATGCTCAAAAGTAACCCTCAGAATTTTTTTAGGACTTTAGTTTTTAAAAAATAAATAATCTTTCTAAGGTGAGATGGATGTGTGTATTTGAAAAGGATATGCTCTGAACAATAGGGTGAGCTGTTTTCTCCATCTTCCACTGAAGGGAGAAGCCTCTGCTGGCCCAAGTGTTGGTAAAACTCAGAGTTCTCTTCACATTCTAGCTAAGTTAGAAAGACCAGAGAACATCAGTGTACAAAAAGGTTCACCTCCAGTGTACTTGGATGTTGCTTAGAAATCTTTCTGTAGAGCTGGCTCAACTTTGTATACAAGCATTCTTAAAAAATTGAAGCGTTATTATTTAACAATCACTGGATTCCTACTTTCATGTCTTGCTCTCCTAGATATTTTGATTGTAGAGCTTCTTAGGAAAATTAACTTTATTTTCTGGAACAGGGAATTACTGCATACCTGGTTTTCTGTCCTAAATTCAGGAAATTACTGGTCTTGCAGCCAGACCCAGAAAAAAAAATCTGGAATCTTAATGTCTATGGAGATCCAGATATTTAGAATAGTTTATTTTAGGTGGATTTTTGGAAATAAAGATTTAGTTCAAAAAGTTGCTTCAAGTGGGACCTCAGTGTAAATAGTAGTTTGCTAGTAAAAGTATCTTAAAGTCAGCAAAGTACTGACTTTTCACTGCATATTGCTTTTCTATGGGAACTATTCTGTGGGAACTATTCTATGGGGGTATATGTATTTCTATGGTATAAATAAAAAAAAAATCATGTCAATATGGTAGATTATTCTTTAGGAAAAAGTGTATTGAAATAGTAGTGCACCGCATCCTTACTGTAGGAGTGGAAAACAGATGTTATTAAATTCTTAAATGGATGGTAACAGACCTGTATATTAAGCAATATGCATTTATTGACATTAAAAGCAAATATATTACTGGTAGATATAAAGTTATTTAACACCTAAAGGTTACCAAACAGTAAAGAATCCTGTAAAATATTCCTCCCTTTTTTATTTCCTCTCCCCTCCCCCAGTGTATTAATTAATAAGGTTATCATTGTGGCAGTTGAAGAACTATGAGCTAGGTAAACTCAGTACTAAATCCACCTAGAACTAAACTCAATTGAATTTGCAGACATTAAGAGTCTGTATTAATCTTCTCTAATTTTAGTCACTATAAAGTAGCTAAAATTCCCTCATATTCAATTGCCTCATTTAGGCTCAGGCTAGTTCATAAAGGAAAGCAATTCCAGAGTTCAACTTATCCCATCCTAAGGTGGATGGTTGCCATAATCAGGATGAATTGTTTGAGTGGGAGCTATGGCTTGCACAGTTAAAGCATCTTTTTAATTACTCAGTAACCTTAGATTTGCCTCAGGGATAAAACATGAGGAGGTGCCTGTCCGATTATCTGCTGATTATCCAAATAGTTAGGATAGGTAAAGTGTTTGACTTCTGTATGGCTAAAGTAAGGTGAAATAAATTCTGCTTTAAACTTTGAAAAAATGACATTTTGGCAGTAATTGTCTCATTATTTTGATATTACAAATTACAATATTATTCATATAAAAATATTATTCACTTTATTTTTCCCCCATCCCAGAATACTGTTAAGAAAGAATACATCTGAATTGTTCTTACCTGCCCTTATAACCTAAGCCATACAGTAGTACTTATTTGTTTACTTATTTATTATTGAAAAGTATTGATTTGGTGAGATTGTAGCAGCAAGTTATAAATGATGCATAAACTGCATCAACAGATAAAAGAGAGAATAAACCAGAGCTTTGCAATTTTAGAGTTGTGGTTTTATTTATTGTGGGTTTAGAAAAGCTAAAACCAGTAAAGCCCATGAAGCAGGAAACATTCTACTTGAAATAGAAAAAAAAATATTTTATATAGATTTTTTTTTTTTGCCTTTTTTCATTACTCCTCTGAGTCCTTTTTTGTATGTGCCATCTATAAAGACATATGACTGTAATATGAGTGGTCACAGACCTGTGTCTGCTCAGTGGAAGAGTTTGTGGTATGGTGCGTTTTTCCACAAAAAAATATGTATGGGTGTCATCTTTTCTCATGTAGATAAAAGTTTACTAAGGCCCATATTTTCAGTTGATCCACAATGACTCTTATAATGCTACTTCTTTTTTTCATGCTTCCTAAATAACCCATGATTATGGCTCATGCTGTACAGAAAGCCAGTTAATTTATGCACGTGTAACCAAACCATGCAGCAAAATGTCAGGTGAGAAAAAAAATGTGAAAAATCTTAATGATAGGAATAAGTCAGAGAATCTAATAAATAATGGTTTAAAAATGTTCTCATACTCAGCTTCACATAGGTAATGCTCATTGAAGCTTCCAAAGCACACTTCTGAAGTGCTGTTCCTTGTACACATGCTCTGTTTTCGAGCCTCCTACTATGTGACTAGTTGCATCTTTATTTTAGGGTAGCATTAGGCTATATTAAGGTATAATGATTTGCATTATCTGCCAGCTGGAAGAGAAAGGGATGCCTTCCTTGCTGTTTGCTCTGAGTCAAATGACCAGTTTCTGAGGGTAATTTCTTATCTTCAAGAAGGATAGTCATCCATCAGCAGTCATACTGGTTTGAGGAGTCTTCTTCAACCACTAAGAGCAATACATAAGAGTCTCAAGAAAGGACAGGATGTTCCTGTATCTGTGCTGTAAATGTCATCCCACTAAGACCCACTAATAAAGAGAGGAAGGGAATTATTTCTCAGAACATTCCTATAATATTAAATATGCACAAACTACCCATATGAACTTCTCATCGCAGAAGAGAATAGCAGGGCACTTATAAGAGACTCGAGAGACTGAGAAGTTCCCTGCTGTTCACCTTCCTCTTATTTTCACAGTATATTATTTGCTAATTTGGAAATATAATCATTCCTGCATGCATGGGATTTGAGAAGGGAGTTTCTTATTGCTTTAAAGACAGTTGATTTTCACGGTTATGGTTTTAGATCTTTTGTGTATCCTGTGTTCAGAGTAACAGTCTGTGTTCAAGAGCTGGGATTATCACTCATCCTCCCTCAGGATTAAAGTAGGCCTAATTTCCATGGCTTTCTTTTAAAAGAAACATACCATTGGAATTGAAATGGAAATTTTCTCTCACTGGATGGTCACAGCTGATCGGTGCTCTTGGTTTTCCTTCTCCCATCCCATTCTTCATAGAATCCAGTGTGGAGAAGAGCTGTGGTTCACTTTGTCACTGCTAGGAAAATGGCCAGTTCAGAAAATAGTTTATTATTTGATCTTCTTGTCAAACTGGATTTGGCAGGGAATTAAAAGACATTTGGTACATTGAATGGAAAAGAGAGATGCTACTTCCCGTCTTCATAGACAGCAAATGACTTGTATTTCTTTTCTCTCCTGTACCTCTGTTATCTGTTTGATCTCTGTTAGTAGAGGGTGAAGGAGCTCTGTGAGGAGTTCTGAAACTATATACAATATTCAGAAGTTAAATGAAAGGTACACAAGGGGAAGAAAATACTACAGCACTGCCCTCAACATTACAGGAGGAAGATTGCCCAGAACTGAATGTCTGCTGCATCGGCATTGCTAACTGCACGGGTCTCAAGAAATATCAGACTGCAGGCCAAATAATACAGTGTGGCTCATCTCCACACCACTTAGGACTTCTTTCTAGAGCAGAAAGAATTTTCATGTACTGTTTGACTGTGTGTGCACAATTGATTTTACATATGTTTTAAATGCATGTTTTTAGTCTGCAATAATAGGATGGCTGCACTGCACACACCAAAATAAAACCAAGGTACTTTGCTATATGCCATGGGTTGTCAGAATTATAAAGGGAATGGGAAGCTTTAAGGAGCAATATTGAAAGAGTGTGGAGAGTGCTGAAGCTTACACAGTTTCAACTATGCTGTTTTTTCAAAGTGGTCTCTGTAGTAAGCCTGTCTGTAGAACCACACAGGCATTCTTGGAAAGAACTAGTAGGAGTGATCTGAAACAAACCTGGGAGTAAGCTATTAATCATATGTCCTGTGGTAAATATGCATAAATAAAAGAAGATGCATACACATTTATCTCATGTGACTACTAGGTCAACATTAGACTAAGTGGCATCAAAGAAAATGGAACATGACGTCCAACTTGCAGAGGCATATTTTTCATATTTTTCATATTTGTCATATTTTTTCATATTTACAGGATGTATATATTTTTTAAGAGTTCAATAACTTTACCAGAAATTTATTATATTATATAGATTGCATTCATGCAGTGGAAGTTAGATGAATACATAATATAAAATATTTTATCTACTTGCAAGAAAATAGTCTCTGGACAAGTAAACCTCTGGAGCAAACAGAGTTTGATCTAATTTTCTACAGCAGGAATTCAGATACAGCTCTTCCAAGACTACAATATGGAAGTTATAAGTAAATTTGTAGCTGAGATAACCAAGATATACATGTGAAATAGCACAACTAATGCTGATCAGTATAATAGAGTGGATTGATGAGTTTGTCACCATCGGCTCCCTCAGTACAAAATTGAGAGAGGCACTTTTTTGGCATGATTCATGCATGCATAAATATTTTTACATTATTCATTTTCCCATAAACATCTGAAATATGTCAAATGAATCATACCTTAAACACCCCATAAGTTTCTACTGTTGAGAAAAAAAGAATATGGTATTTAGCTGAGGTTGTAGCTGAGATGAATCACTATCTTGTGTACTTATGTGACAGTGTGATAAACAGATGTGATCTTTATCTGCTGTCTTGAGGATTTTGAGCTTGGCACTGTTATTATTTAGTGGATATCAACTGCTTTCATCAGTATTGACATGCATGCATTCAAAGATATATATGAACTGGACAATATAAAACTGAAAGTTCTAAATGAACCTTTTACCTTGTATTACAGAGGTAAAATGTGTTTTAATAGATGATATCACAATATATGATACTCCAGGGGCATAAATCAGATTCTCAGCAGAGCCATTAAAAAAAGGAGGAAAGGGGAAAATGTTCCCACATTTCTTATCAGGATCCCCTAGAAACATATAGTTTTGTTCAAGGCCATCTATCACCCATGTTGATCAGTCTGTTATCAGGTAAAGCACCCGTGTGTACAGCTGTGGAGCAGCATTTGTAAGATGTAAGCATGTTCACTTCAGAATTGTTTTCCACGTGGTTTTCATTGATTGGTTTCTTTTGTCAATATACACATTCTGAAGTGTCCTAGTACTTGTCTTTGGATTTCTAGATGTAACAAAAGACTGAAAAGGGTGAGTGTTTTATTTTTTGTTAAACAGAAAAGGAGGAAACTGGAGCATTTTAGACTTCTTGGCCTAATTTCAATTATTGGGAATAAAAAAATGAATTATTTAGAAGCTAAAAACAAGAATGTACCAAACAATAACAATGAAACTATATTTACTGGCAACAAGTTGGGTTAAACTAATCTAATTTCCATGTAGGGAAATGGTCCAAAATATGGGTATGTGAGAAGCACAGGTCTTAAGGCAACTGGCTTTCCTAAGTCGCTTTATGATCTTCAACGTGGCATTCACATAAGTAATTTGGGAATGATCTTGATTAAATTACCACTAAACAGATGTTAAAGTTTTTGTAAATGTTAATTTGATTGGTTAGCAAGTGTTCACAGTCAGAATAGAAAAAGGCACTTCACATGTGGTTCTTAGGCAGGTACAGACACCATTTTCACCCCTGTGTTGAATGGTGAAATAATCAGTGTTCTCTCAGTGAGGGAGGGCAGTAAGAGCTCTTTCATAGGCTGGAAAATATTTTGAGCTAGAATTCAAAATGGGGAAGTGTATGGGTTCTGCACTGAGGCAGGAATAAGATTGAGTTGAAGACTGAAAGAAGACTGGCTCAGCAGTTGCTCTGTTGAAATTATGTATAAAGCTTAGTGTTTCCCACAGTAAACATGACTTAGAGAAACCATGCAATTCTGAAGTAGTTTAGCAAAACATTTTCATAGCAGCTAGTCAGGCAGAGCTGAATTTGGAACTCCTAAACATCCAGCTTGTCCACTTAAACACATAACTTGGGCAATTTAGACTTCCTTTTGGTAGTATTTAGAATTAAGTTCAACTACATAGGGGCAGAATGTACTCCCCTTATAACTGAAAGAAGATTGATCATTTTATAAAAAGAAAAGATTTTAAACAGTTTTCAGGAGTAAGATTCATCTCCCATTTTCTCTGATCTAATCACCCTCTGTCTCTGTATAAATAGAGGAGAAAAACAGTGTGATTCATCTTTACTTCCATGTGGACATCTAAACTAGGTCAGATGAATCATGCCATCATTCTCTCTACTGGCAGCTGTGATGTGGACAAATCTGCTTTGGAGATGTGTATGGTCTTTAGAGATGTCTACTGTCATTTGCAGAGGATCTAATCTGAAATAACTAAGAGGAGGAAGAAGAAAATAATTTGTTCTCATTGGTAAAAGCAGATGAGAGTATGGTGAAGCACTGGAATGATTTTCTTGAACGTTGTGGCTTCTCTCTTAATGTTCATATTTTAAGGATAGTTTAGATTAAGATGTTAAAATATAAGGTCATAAATCTAGTTGAACCTGCCCTGGGTTTAATGGATGGATTATAACACATCTCAAGTGTCTTCTAGCCCTGTGTTTCTACATGGTTTCATTCTTAGTGATGTATCTTCCGGTTCTATGTAATCTAAGATACGTAACTGTAAAGGGAGTGGAGAGGTAACAATCCAGTTTTGAGTGATTCCAGAAATGCATACCCTTTGTCACATTGCACGATGGGGCAAATCATATGATGGGATAGAAAATACTGTGGGCTTGTAGTTTGGAAGAGACACATATTTCCATAAGCTAGTATCTCCAGCTCTTTCCAGGAAAGCATTACATGCCTTGAGAATGTGTGAGTCAGCACTGCTGCAACAGCACTTGCAGGACAGGGCTTAGCAGAGCATCTGTCGGGGTGAAAGCAAGTAAAGCTATGCTGTGAAAGTAGGTAATGTGCTGATTATACTCATAATCTGTCTGAAATGAAAAAAAGCATCATTTAAAAAGGCAAATTATCTTTTGTGTATTTGAAAAGAACTTGGTGAAGTCTAACGACCATTAAGATACAAATTTTGAGAGAATAATGATATTCAGCCCATACTCCACCGATATTTATGCAATTACACAGTAAGAAATTGATATGCATTTAAATCTAACATCGGTGGTTCTCTGATCCATTGAGTGAGCTCTGACTAAACATTAATAGTTTGGTGAGACATTAATAATGTGGTAAAACATTAATAATGTGATAAAACATTAATAATAGGTGACATAATAATCTCATTTAAAATATATAGATGTACTGGTATTTAAGAAGAGGATGTAAAAAAATTTTCAGAGTAGTCTGCTTCTTGAAAACGTGTGCACACTATAGAAAGAAATACAGACTAAGTAAAGAAATCCAGGTTTGACTTCTTCCCTGTTGCCATGAGGTCAGAGAGCTGGACTGAAAAATCAGATGGGAGATCCTTTGTTCTGCTGCCTCAGCAGAGGGAGGGCGTGGAGATCCATGGCCTGCAGGAGACAGAAGAGGTCTCAGTGGGACCTAAACAATTCTTCTATTCTTTCATTCTAAGTGCCAAAGCTACTAGCAACTATGGATCATTTAACATGTATTATTTAATCCTTATTTTCTAAAGAATGTGTCATTAGTTAGTGTAGAAATCAATTGTATTAAAATCAGGATTCATACTGGATAAGGAAGGATGAATCGAAGTAGAGTGAACTGTTCCAGTCCATGTCAATATTTGATTTTAAGATGTTATCATCAAAAGCAGCTACACAGAATATTCTGTGCATTTGTTGTTTTAGAAGCAATTACTCTTTCTTGGGATTTCCCTAGAGTACAAATATCTTCTGAATTTCACTTAACTTAGATGAGTTTGTATACTGAAACTGTATGTCTTTTCCTAACCAGTTTAGAAAACTGGAGTTTTCTATTTTTGACAGGTGCTATTTTCTGCTTCTAATTATGAGAGAGAACATTTTGCTGCTTGGTTATCTACTTCCTTTAAGTTTCTACCTTGTCAAGTGAGAAATGCTACATTTACTTAACTGTCTGAAACTTGGAAAGGCATCCTTCATTCTTTTTGAGAGCATGTGCCAAAATAGGTACTGAAATACATGGTGTAGACCAAATGCTTTTTGTATCACCTGGGTTAAGCAGCATTTTGCACATATTACTAATCACTAACAGTGATTAGGTCACTAATCACCAATATACCAGAGCTATGCGGAGGGACATGCTATACAGAGGGGCATTTCTTCTTGATATCCAATATTTACAGAGGAACATGGAACTAACTTCAGTACAGTATAGATGCAGTCATAAAATTCATTATTCCTTAGTCTTCCATGAAAATAATGGATTTTTTTATGAAATGCAGACTTAAGGACGTTTTCATCTTTTTTTTTTTTTTACCTCAGTAAATTTGAAGTTAACCAAAGTGATTTGAAAGATAATAAATGCATCTAATCCCTTACCACGCTCTCTGGAGGATCTTTGAAACCCATTACATGTAGTCATACGTCACGTAAACAATCTCCTTAAATTCCTTTCACTGACTGGTCTGATAATTTTAGTGTGGAATTCCTCAGACTACCAGATGCAGGAATTCACCAAATGTCAACCAACACTTAGAAAAAAGCTGTGAGATTAAATATTCAGTGATAGAAAATGAATATATTTACTTGTTTGATGTGCAAGAAATGTTGATCTGTAGTGTTGCATGTGCTAGAATCTGATTAAAATTTCACTTTAATTTGTATTAAAAAAAATCCAGCTTATTGAAGATGAGTATTGTCACCATAAAACTGGGAAAATTGGAAAAAAAATAAATAGAAAGTCAGGTTGTAAACTTCTAAACAGAAAGACAAAAGCTTCATCTGATGTCAGTCATCATCATAGCTGTATGGAAATCTTCCTGAGGTTGTTCTTTCTTTTCAAGTGTAATTTCTCTGTGATTCTTTAATAATTAATTCCTATCAAGTTACCATGTATAAACATAATGCTCTGGCAGCTCCCTGGAACCAACCATATATTTCATTCTAAGAAAAGCAGACTACAGGTGTGAAGAGGGAAAAAAAGATTTGCCTAAGTGCATAAGAACTTTGTACTTTATCTACCATTAAGACCACTTTATAGAAGCACGATCATCTCAGCTCTTTATTTGTATAAATTGCAGTACTGAATTATGTTTAAGGACACTTCCCTTAATATCAGTTCACTACAGAAATCTTAGGGCTTTAGTGTCGCATCCCTTTATAGTAAAAGGGAGAGGAACAAGCACTTCCAGTGAGCACTTCATCTCAACCTAAAGTAGTCATCTAAAGTCAGAGAGATGAATCATGTCTTAGAAGTGCTTCTTAACTCACATATACAGAGTTTGAAAATTATGTGAAATGAATTTATCCTTCTAATCTCTTAATTTTCTGGCCCTTCTATCTCAACATCATCCTGGTATAAATTCTGAATAATACTATTTTTATACATCTGAGATGACTTGCTGTCCTTATTTATTATGGCAAATAGGTAAAAATGGATATCTTAAATCAGTGTCAATTTAATGTCTTTTTGCAAACCATGCACAGCATTTTACATCAAAATATTTTCAAACAATTTTGTTATAAGATACCAGTTTTAAAGCTCTGATTCCCTGGAGTGCCCTGCTTGCAACTCTGATCATATTTTGTTCCACGGCAGTAAGCAATCTCTTCAGAATTCAGAAATATTTCCTCTGGGAAAGTATTGCCTGGAGAGCAGTGCAAAATCAGAGAGAACATAAGCAGAATCCAAGAGGAAAAAAAAATGGTTTGGTCGAGCTCTGTTAATTGCTAGTTATTTCTTCTTCTGGCACCATAGAAAACAATCTGCTCATGTTGCTTCGAAAATGACAAGATGAATGGTTCCATAGTCATGACTATTAAAAGGATAACAGTAGACTGAAAAGGAAAGATCAGTTTTGAGAAAAAAGTGGAATCACTCCTTATAACTAGATAAAATTATAACCTTGCATTATTCATTCATTCTTTCATTCATACGACAGACATTCAATATTAAAATATGATCTGTCGAGGTAAGATACTTTACATTCCAGTTATGACTTAGGAGTATGTTAAATAGCAAATTCAAAGGCTAGATATTTTAAAATCAACAGCAGCATGTTTCGCTGAAAAGTTCAAAAATAATCTTCTGAATCAATTGTGATGATTTCCTTTAAGTAATAAAAACTAATGTAACTCCAAAGAACTGGATAAAAAATAAATTTATTCCAACATTTTATTGAAAAAAAAAAAATACAACAAAAACCGAAACAAAAAACCAAGCCAACAAAACCCCCCCAAAAACCAAAACCAAACAAACAACCCCAACAAAACCAGAAAAAAACCTACCAAAAAACCCCAAGTAAATTACAAGATTTGGATAATTGTGTCAAATTACAGGAACTTGAGACCTCTTTCATTGTAGGGCCGTTTCTCAAATGCATAGCTGAGAAGATGGAGAAGGAAAGGAAAACACACCTAAATTTTTTGATTTAGAAAGCAAATTCTACATTGCAAAATAGTTTTTGTCAGGTTTAGTTAGCAAAAATTAACACTGTGTGATGATATTGAGTCTATTATAAAACAAGAATGAGAAGTACACTACCAGTTCAGACTAGTGAAAAGATGTAGCACGAAAATGAGTGAAATTCATCTTACCTGGCTTTGGACATTCCTCTACCTTCTGTGTATTGGTTAACTTGGGAATAAGTTTCTTATGAGTCCTCACAATTTCTTTGGGAGGAAAAAAGAAGAACACACCTTACATATGGATTTGAGACAATTTGCTATTTCATTTCAAAGTGCAACAGTTCTTTTTAGTCTAAATAATGCTTATAGCCTGAATTATGTATGATTATGTATGATTGCTAATTACTGTTAATATTCCAACTAAAGCTGTCCTGTGCCAACTTCCTTGTGCCCTGATGCTAAAAAAAAGAACCAACACAACCCCCAGCTAAAAAAAAAATACAATATGACTAAACCAAACTCAAAATCACAGGATATATAGGAAATTCCTTAAGTGTATGAATAATATGCCACTGAACACAGAACAACTTAGGCAATGGTCAGCTAATTCTAATTCATGTTTATTCAATGTTTGTGTTTTTTTCAAAGACAGGTATATTAAATTCAAGACCAAACAAGACCTGGCAAACTCTAAAGTCTGTTTTGAGTACTTTGAGCTATAAAAGCCTGAGGTGCATCGCTATCCTTTGGCAACACAAAGTTGATTATGCTACAGGTTTAATCTGTTATACCTGTTTTCTTACTGACTTCATTGGTGAGTCTGCAGTCTATGAAATGGATTAATTTGAAATATGGGTTATTGAGGAGCAGTTTCAGTGAGTCTCAAATCTATCTGACTGACACTTACCTTATTGACCTCTCTCCCATATAACCTTCACAGGTAATGCCCTAATGAGTTCATTCTTTATAGTTCATTTTTATGTCTTGAAGACATGATTCTTCCAGGTCATTTTTCTGATATGGTAGATGATTCAGGAATTTTGCATTGTATCTGTCACTTTGTAAGTAGGGATAGCTACAATGAATTTCCTACCTATATGTAGTTCTCTGTTTGATGTATTTTAAACAAAGATAGTATGAATGTATTGCTGTGTGGGTGAATTCTTCTCCACTATTTTTTTTTTCATAACTTCTGAATGCCTTTTGCTTACCTGGCTGTTACTTGGACCTCAAACATTTGTTGTAAATCTAGAGGGACAAGGTATGCAAGATACATTTGATTGTGCTATAAATCTTTAGAAGAGGGAGTATGATGCTTCTGGTTTAGTTGTGCTACCCATAAGCAGAAAGAAAATTTACAAGATCACTGAACATCGGTGGCAGCTGGCAAGGTTCCCACAGAGTTTTTTCAATTCATAATAAATTTATAACATTACTAGGTTTTCCAGGTTTGCTTTAGAGATTTAGTTATTGATTCCTTTATATTATGGGCTGATCCTTCAAATAGTCCAGGCTCATCAATTTTGGATCTCCTCTGGACTGTGAAAAGCAGTTTTGCTAAATACAATGTCATAAATCAAGGATGAATTTTAACCTGCTGGTTATAATTTATTGAGTTCTATATGTTACCCTTAGAGTGAATTAATTTATAATATATAATTTAGGCTAGTGAATTATTGCCAAAATATAAGACTTCACAACTTGCTGGACCACTACTAATACTGGATTTTTAATTTATTAGACTATCTCTGCATTAAGTACCATATGTGCTTCAAAAGGTAGTGCTCAGCATTTAGAACCATGCATTTTCTCCTTTAGCAGATTTATAGAACATCTGTGTAAGGAAAGAGTAAACTTAAGAAAATGTAGTTGGATTACAACAGCATGGTTCCATAGATATTTTTTTCAAATTAATATTCTAAGGTACCTATAGTATAATGACACTTTGCCAAAACTATTAAGGATGAGAATTGCAGGGCTGGTTTAAAATCTAATCCGAATTCTATTTCATTCTGTGCAATATTTCCATTAAATCTGATTAATGTCCAGGAATAAAAAACTGGACTTGTTCTCTTTGTTCTAGTAAACAAGTCACATGTATACTTAGGATTTTTATTTTAAACCCATTTATCCACTGGTCTAATTGATACCTTGGAACTTCTTTGTAATTTAGAACTACCCATGGCTCTAAGGAACTGAAAGGCTAAAGGAAGAGAGCAAATCCTTTAAAACAATGACCTGATAGTTATTTTTACATCACTTTGTAATCACTTTGTTAAACACAGTATTATCAAAAAATAATGTATATATGTATTGGTATGAAGTATCAGCTGAAAAAATGCTAAAAAAAACCAAAAAAAAAGCTAAAAAACCAACTTATTTGAAAAAACAAACAAGTTCTCATCTACAAATTTCCTAGCCTCATGTCTTGTTCTTAGTAAAATCAGGAAGAGAAATACTACTGTAAAATGAATTGGTTAAAATACTGACAACCCTGAAATTTGATTTAGGAGTGTACAAACAACTGTTTTAATTGTCACCAAAGAAAAACAAAATTGACATGTCATCTGTGGAAAACACTAGAAATTATTAATAGTAGGGTTGCACAAAGTATCTATAGGATATTGTATAGCAGTTAATATTAATATCTCATAAATTATGGAGATATGAGACGCTGGCCCTGAAGATTAAAAAAAAAATTGATAACAATAAAAATAGCTTGTCTAGCTCATCTTAGTTATACTTAAAATGTATTTTATATGTATTAGTTTATACTGATTGAAAACTCATCACTTCTTTTATGTTGCTGAGTAATTAATGCTGATTATGTTAGTCTCAGCCCATAGATTTAAAAGATAAACACATTGCTCTACTTTGCAGTATTGAACCAGTATAACTTGATTTGTCACTGAAGTTTCAGAATGTGTTGTAAATGACATAGATTGCCATCATAAGGTATTCACAGGAGCTATTCAGTATTGGAGGTGAACATAGGTGTGATTCGCTGTCTGTCAGCAAATTTGCTGAGAGCAAAACAAATCTCTGAAATAGCCATGGTTATAAAGTAGAAAATGTGCTAGTAGAAAAAAAAAAAAAACAAATTCTGTAAGAAATCCTAAAATGACAATTAAACAACATGATGCAGAATTATAAATACAAGTGGCCAGTATCATCACATTCTATTTAGAAAGGCACAAAGTCAGTAAATTACGTAGTTGCTTATTGTACTCATTCATCTGGGGGTTGCTGAGGCCCCAGCAATATAGTTCAATATTGAAGATTTGTTATTGTTTAGACCAGGTTGTAAAATCTATTGATTGTCCATATGCAGCATGATATATTCTTTGAACTAATATTTGTGCACTTGGTAATAGGATACTGCAGCCATGGATTGTAAAAGACATTTTAGATCACAGACTTTATGGTTTCCATCTAGGAAAAGTAATAATAAAAAAAGCTTTAATATTCTTCACATTTTATTATTTTAAGCCATCTAAACCAAGAATCAATTTTGCTTAATTTTTTTGGTCTTCGCTTTTCTGAGCTGTTCCAGGATTGTATATGAAGGAGTGTCAAGTCTGTGATAAATATATATCTAGGATTTAGTTCAGTGGTCTCAGCATAGCCATCTAGTACCATTTTAAATGCAAAATGTTTATAAAGAGCCTACAGATATGACACAAGACCTGCAGAACACATATGCCCTTTTGGACAGAGAAATCAAAAATGGCATCTACCACTAAAAATGCTATCAAACAATCTTAGGTGACTAAATAAAGTTTCTGTAGTAGGAATGCTTGTTCTTTGCATTCCTTGTTTCCCCCAATAAAAATGAGATGTATTATAGTTAGATATTTAATAATTTAGGGCTGTAATTTAGTTTCCCATGTTCCTGTGCCTCCATGGGAACTGGATGTCCAAACTGCCTGTACAGCTGGTGGAGATCTCATCCTTCGTTCAGGTGCCTTGAAGTGGGCATCTTGATCAATTTAATCTGCCCTGTCTGATTTGTTATGCCTCATTGTCTGCTCCAGAAGGAAATGGGTCTCCGGTAGCTCAGGGATGACGTGTGAGGGACGGGTGGAGGTGCTGGGAGCTGCAGAGGTACTCAGCTGGCACTACTGCATGTTAACTCACAGGATAAACCCAGGAGGCTTTTCTATGTTGAATAGGTCTCCACTGGTGGGAACATAGCTTCATGAAGGGTACTGACTTTAGGAGTAGGACTTTTGAAACAAACTAATCTGTTTGATTTTTGACATTATCTCTTTGATATTATGATATTTGGCATCTATGCATGATTATAGTGAAATTCACTTAAGGAGAGGTTCATATATGTATGTGATATAGCAATAAAAAAACCAAAAAACCCACACAAGTGGGATGCAGTTTCTGACTCTTTACTGTGAGCTGTCAACACTTTTTTCCTTACTTGTGTGAATGCTAGAAGAATAGAAAAGAGAACAGCAAATTCAATTGAAGAGTGGCATGAAATACGAAACTAAGACTTACAGATAGCAGAGGAATGGTTGTGATTTAGAAGCATGTATCTTTTACTGGAAAAGAGAGACTGATTACAAAGTATATGTGATCTTTTCACAAAGCATGCATTTTCAAAATCTCTGCAGTCAGCAAGAATCCTTGCACTGACCTGAACTGAAAAAACTTTTTCTCAGAATATAAGGCACTTAGGCATGGGTATTTATTAAATATGGGGCAGCCAGTCTTGGTTTTTTTTTACATTTATTCTGGTTTTTCTACTATACCTTTCATTCAGTGACTGACCAGCAGACTTCAGATTGCTTCAGAAATTGCTTGACATAGTTTCACACAATTTGATTCTGCCTGTATTTAACATCACTGTTTAGACAGTATTAACTGTACTTCATGTTTTTCCTTACTTTATTTTTACAACCTTACTTAAAAATAAATGTGAAAAAAATACATGAAAACTTGTAAAACTTGAATTAAAAGTTACTGAGTTGTAGCCATTCTATGTATAAAATGGGTTAATATTTGTAATACGTCTTTCTGTGTTTCTGTTCTCAACTCTAAGCCAAGTTTCTTTTTGATCCATATATTGCTTCATTGCCTTCCCTAAAGTGCAACCTTCTCAGACAGATATAGGGAATTCCTCAATGTAAACACTCTTTTTCTGTTTTGAAAACTGATGTTTTTTCTTACTTGCAAATCATAGGTCAAGTCAGAAGAGGATATTTTTCCAGTATACTTAAACTGCTTTATTAAACACTACTCAGTGTATTTAAGGATTACCACCTAAAGTGTGAAAAGCAAGTTTGTCCATACAGGCTTTATTCATTATCCAGTTCTTGAGGCTCAGCAAGGGATTATCCATCAGTTCCCGAGGAAAACAGTTCTTGACCATACCAATTGCCAGAGCAAACAGCACTGGGTAAAATCATGTTTTCATGTGTGTTTGGAGCATCTGCTTCCTCTGGAAGACACAAAATAAAAACTGATCTTTAAGAGTTATTAAGTTTTAATAGAATTGAATAGTTGTTTATATTGTTTAATGTAATTTTGCTCATCCATTTAGGATGGTAAGAGGAATGACTTGGAGTTACTGAAAGCATTCAGCTGTTTCTTGCAACTTGTAGAATGAGTCGTGAGATGAGAGAGCGTGTGTTTATATACATAGACAGGTATAATAGGACTTTGCTGTATTTTGTAACTTAATAACGAAGCTTACAATTATTTCCTTTTATACTTTTTTTTAAGTTGTGTTTAATGTAACCTGCAAAGAAAATATGGATTATTAATTGTGTGGTAACATTACTTGAAAGGTGCTTCCCTATATAGAATAGACAGTTGTTGTAGTTTATGAGAATTTTGTCTCCTCAAAAATTCTAATGCAAAAATTAATTGGGGATATATGTAAGTTGTCCTAATGTAATTGTTTTATGTTCTTACTCTAATTTCTTTTTTTTTAAACCTTAAAAATAATGATTGATTGATTGATTGATTGATTTATTGCAGAAACCTTTGAAATGCTCATCAGACTGGCTGAGAATTACACAAGCACACTTTTCTGCAATGCGTATAGAAACATGGCTGCTGACGCTACTGTGCACGTGCAGGAGTTTTTCACAGATGTTGGGCTTTTCTTATTTGGCACAGATATCAGTGCAGAGGAATTTGTGAATAGATTTTTTGACACCCTGTTTCCAGTAGTCTACAACCATGTGATTAACCCTGGTCCGACTGACATTTCCCTGGAATACGCGGAGTGCCTCCGAGCGGCAAGAGGAGACATCAGGCCCTTTGGCAACGTTCCCAAAAAGGCTGTAGGACAAATGGGAAGATCACTCTTACCCAGCCGGACTTTCTTGCAGGCTCTGAATTCGGGGATTGAAGTGATCAATACAACAGATCACCTGCACTTCTCCAGAGACTGCAGCAGAGCTTTGCTGAGAATGCAGTACTGCCCCCACTGCCAGGGGCTGATGCTGAGCAAGCCCTGCATGGGCTACTGCCTCAACATCATCCGAGGCTGCCTGGCTGACCTAGCAGAAGTTGATCTCCACTGGCGGGGGTACATCCAGTCCCTGGAGGAGCTCTCAGGAGCCCTGAGTGGAGCACAGGGCATCGAGCACGTGCTGCTGAACTTCCATTCCCTTGTTCATGACGCTCTGGTACAGGCTCGGATCAACGGGCGAGAATTATCTGAGCAGGTAAGATGCTGGTTTTATCCACACTCAGGGCAAACATGGCAGTAGGAAAAGTATCACTGGTAGCTGTTATTTGTTTGGCCATTTTTATGGCGAGGAACACATTTGTATCTGAATTCAGCTTTACTTGACTAAGCAGTTTCTGGGAGCACAAAAAATACTTTTCATGAGCATAAGAAAATTGATTGTTATCTTGTGTGCACATTATGATAAATGTAAACAATCCTTATTTTAGATACCAGTGGCCTGCCTTAAAGAACCTAGGACTTTGTATGTATTATTTCCATAATTTTGGAAATTGGTATATTTCAGAGGAAGCAGCACAGTTCATTTGTAACATGAAATAAATTCTTTCTTACACTTAAGAGAAAAAAAAAAGTTGTGTGAGAGCTCTGTTAGCTGTGAATGTGTGAAGTGAGGAATTTTAGGATACTGCTATGGAAAGTGGACACTATTTAACTACACTTTAGGGAAAAAAAGCTATTATATATGCTAATTTATGAGGGTAACTACCAAAATCTAAATTTTCCTGTATTATATTTAATCCACATTTTTAGTTTGTATTCTTACATGCAGACTTCCCTGACAGTGGCATATTCTGTATTAAGTACTGGATCGGATAGCTTGGTTTGAGGAGATGCCTTTAGTTTGATAGTACAACCTAAAGAGAGTGTCCAGGTGTCCTTGTGCTAAGATATCAGCTGAGGTGCAGGAGCACTTCTAAGACTGCCTCAGTACGTGATTAGCTGAAGTTAAAGCAGTGTCTTCTGCTCAGCAGCTGACATGACCTCTGACAATAAACAGCTTGGCTTAATATCATAAATAGAGATTTTTTCATTTCTTATTAAGACCCAGAATCTGATAAAATGGGTTCTTCATCTTGCTGTAGTCTGTGAATAGTCTGTGAATAGCAGGGTTCATTTCTACAGATATCTACATTTCTACCATATCTGCTTTATACCAACCAGCTTCATGAGCCATAATATCCTGCTGCTCAAATTCCTTGAGAAAAGCTGTCTTTTTTTTTTTTGGAAAAGCGTTTTTCACTAACATTTTGACTCAAAAGTGGTTCATTGATGTCTCTCTAATTCCCAGGTTATTTCAGATCTACAGTTGCCTTTTAGGGAAATACCCTGTTGCTCCTTTGATTTCTGTAGGATCTTCTATGCCTACCATTTTCAGGAACAAGCTAGAACAAGCAAGTAAAAGTTCAAGGGAAGGATTTGTGTTTCCTACTTCATCCTGTGTCACTTAATTTGAAAAGTTTTAGGCTTGGATTTTCAACAGTGAATTTTCATTGGCTCAGGCTTAAAAATCTCTCAGCACACTCATGTTTTCAAAATGAAAGTTTTTACAGTCCAAAATAATATAGTTCACTGAATTTTAGTAAAAAAATTAAATGGGTGAAGAGCCCTCCACTTAGTATTTTTGCTTAAGGAAAATTCCATATTGATCCAAAATATAGTGCATTATTTTGATATTCCTGAAAACTCCATGCCTTCCTTCTCCCCATCCTTCATTCAATGTAAGGGGTGCTAAAATTTCTTACGTAATAATATTTGTTGGCAATGTGCTTGTTCGAAGATCATGTTTTTACTAATACTACATTAAAATCATCTGTGATTTTAATGTGATGTGTGTATAGAAGCATTTCCCAGCTTCAAAACCCACATACTTCATTTTTGACTCCAACTGCACCCGACCTAGACATCTCTCACCTAATTTGTCTGTTATAATTGACCAGTCCTTTCTCTCTTTGATCACTAATTTGGTCAAATAAGACTGTAATGTAATGTTCCCTTGAAACATGGTGATCTAATCAGTATATTTCATATTTTCCCATTTATTAGGTGTCAAGAATTAATTCTGACATGTAATAAGTATAGTATTTCAGCCTTAAGAGGCAGAGGAGGGGAATTTCATTGAAATTGGCTCATTAATATTTATTTTATCTTCAGAGTGACTCACGAACTGTTTCAGGTTTTCATAAGCAATTAATGCATCAGTGACTTTGATAGACTGGCAAGTGACTCTGCAAGCAAGCAAATAATGGTTTGCTTAGGCATGCAGCAGTCTGCAGTTTTAAAAGAGAATTTCATTACTTTTCATGAGTTTTAAAGAAGTGAACAGAAAAAAAAAATTAAATGTTTGGAAGTATCATATATAAGTGCAAGTGTTAATGTGAGAATCTATAGAGTGTCCCGCTTAATGATACATGTAGTTATGCAGTCTTTTTATTCATTCATGGCTATGTTTTTGTAAATAACCATATGTAAAAGATTTTTTTCTAACGCTTTGCAGGAGTATTTAAATCTGATGTATATTCATGCTCTAAGCTCTCTGTGGTGTAGAAAGAACACGAATGCCTATATAGCATGGCTTCCTTTACAAAACTCTTTTTTTCTAGTAATTTACAGCTTGTCCCCTTTTCTGCTTGGGTCAGCAGAGCAGTGCCAACTCTGTGTCCATCTGGAATTTGTCTTTCCCTTTCTTCTTACTGTTTCAAAATCGCCTTTAATTCTGCCTCCCACAGCTCTGCTGACTGAAAAATAAGTGCAGCACCTGTTCATCATCTCGATACCTGTGCATTATTTGATGCTATTCTGCAGAATCTAGTGGAGATGTGTGGGCTGTGCAACTATTCGTGTATTTCTGTATTTTCACACCTACATATTGTCATACATTTAATGCCACTTCTGTTCCTGAAGTCTATATATGTCCATGTATTGCTCAGTGCATAGTGTACCCTATGCTTTTTAGCTGGAACAGAAATTTTTTAGCAAACATCTCTGTGAATGCTTGTGCAGATATAGTGTAATTGAGGTTTAAGAGAGCTGCACCATACAAAACAAGAACAGCTGCATTATTAGGATAATCTGAAGAAGACGGTATCCAGTTATTACACACTGGATAACAGCTAAAAGTGCCCATTGTTACAGAGCACCTTGCAGACTCATCGTGTGCTTTTTTTTCAGCCACATCCTGGAGTTGTCACATGCAGGTCTCTGAGCTTGTGTATAGCCAAGAAAATCCCCACAGAGGGCACTATACAGCCTGATGCATGCACAAGAACTTTATGGCACATGTAAGCCTTACATACATGTCAAAAACCTCAAACCAAACCAATACACCACAACAAACTAAAAGCCAAGCAAACAAAAAACCCATGGGAATTTGTTTGCAAGTTATAAGAAATTGTTTCATGTCACTCCCATTCTGTTGAAACTACTGTCAGTGTTAAGACAGAAGGACAAAGAGATTTCAGCAAGATTTACAAAGTTTTGGTGTGGATAGAGCCTACTATCCCCAGCATAAGAGCACTTTTCCACTCCCTTTACATATGGATTAATGTCACAGCCCCAGACCATGGAAGACACAGTTACAGTGTGATTCAACAGCAGCTTACTCCAGTGTCACCCTGGATGCCCAAATCCTGCTCTGGCACCATTCTCAGCTCTCTGTTCCCACCCCTTTGCCTCCATGCCTGCTGCCCTGGCAACTGAAAGTCAAGCAGGTTGAGGGAGTGTCTGTGCTCTTAGCCAGAGTTTTGTTTTGCTGTTTGAAGACTTGTGCTGCCATGCATTGGGTAACCCACAAGGGAGAGGTTCATTGGAGTGGAGCAAACATGAGAACCTGAGAGGAAAGCGGTCTGAGGTCAGGCAAAAATGAAGAAAAAGGGGAAAGGAAAAGGAGAAAAGAGAAAGCTAAATTTCACAGGCAAAATTTGCATACAAGTTTTGTTCTTGATTCCAAAAACATCAATGGTGTCTGAGTTTAATATTGAATAAAAGAGATGAAAAAGAATATTGATCAGTTGTTCATTGGCTATTCTGAGCACTGATGATTTTGGGATCTGAAGAAAAATGAAGTATGTGACCATGATACTAAAAGATACATATGCATATAAGAAGGAGGGAATCAGAAACACAAAAAGAGATCACAAAAATTCTGGCATTTCCTTATTTTGGAAGTGAGGAATCTGTACTACAGGTTTGGTAAAATTCTTGTATGTATTTTTATATGTGATATAAGCCTACAAAAATTCAGAATGGGATTTTCAAAAGTGCTATGTCTTCACTGTGCTCTAAGAGATTTCCAAACAGTTGGAGACAAGAAAAATATCAAAATTGTGGAAGCTCTCAAGTCCATTCTTCTCAGTCTAATACTGAAAGAATATCTAAGTTATGTGTCTTCTAAAACACAGGCATAATTATATTTTATTAAGAGGGTCTTTTGTCTTGGTGTTTTTTTAATCACCTGTCCAATACTGGAAAGAAAGCAAGATCTTTCTTGTGGCATAGAATGCTAGCAGAAAGAAGAATTTAATAGACTTTACTTTTCTTCCTGGGTATTTTTGCTGGAATTGATTAGCTATAAACAGCCACAACTGCTATAATAAAGTGATATCTTCAAAGAGAGTAAGAAGGATGATACAGGAAAATACATGTCAGTCAGCCTTACCTCCATCCCTGGAAAGGTGGTGGAGGAACTAATCTTGGAAACTATATTCAAAACAAGTGGAGAAAAAGTTGATTGGGAGTAATGGTTAACCTACTTGACATGCTTAATAGAACAGCCAGATTGATAGGATATGGGTAGAGCAATGGATGATGTCTACAAATTTACCAAATCCTTTGAGACTGTCTCCTACAGTATCCTTAAATATAAACTGTCAAAACGCACAGTGAGGAAGACTGAAAAATAGATGGGTGGCTGGGCCCAAAGGATTGTCATCAGTAGCACAAAGTACAGCTGGAGGCAAGTCATTAGTGCCCTGACCCCCAGGGGTTGATACTGGGGCAGATACTCTTTAATGTTTTCATAATGGACGGGGTGATGGAACAGTTTACCCTCAGCAAGTTTGCAGGCAG
Source organism: Anomalospiza imberbis (assembly GCF_031753505.1). Lineage (NCBI taxonomy): Eukaryota > Metazoa > Chordata > Aves > Passeriformes > Viduidae > Anomalospiza > Anomalospiza imberbis. The sequence continues at coordinate 104,654,058 of NC_089682.1, forward strand.
AACAAAACTGGGGGGAGCAGCTGATACACCAAATGGTTGTGCCATTCAGAGGACCTTGGCAGGCTAAAGAATTGACCTGAGGGGAATCTGATGATATTCAACAAAGGGAAATGAAAAGTCTTGTACCTGGGGAGGAATAACCCCATGCATCAACAGCTGCTGGAGGCTGACTGACTGGGAAGCAGCTTTGGAAGAAAGGGTGTGAGGCTTCTGTAGGACACCAAGTTGAACATGAGAAATGGACCTGTACAGTAAAGAAGGCTAACAGCCTCCTGGGTTTCATTAGGAAAAGTGCTGCCAGCGGTTTGAGGGAGGTGATCCATCCCTTCCCAGCGCTGCTGAGACCACATCTGAAGTGCTCCGTCCAGTTCTGGGCTGCCCACTATGAGAAAGTTATGGGGTGACTGAAGTGAGGCCAGCCACAAAGATGAATATGAGACTGGAGCATCATCCATATATGGAGAGGCTGAGAGAGATGGGGCTGTTGAGCCTGGAGAAGAAGAGGCTCAGGGGGAATCTTATCAATGTCTATAAATACATGGTATGAGCCACTGAAGAGGAGAAAGCTAAGCTATTTTTAGCCTTGCTCACTGACTTGACAAGAGGCAATGGGCAGAAATCAAACCCCATGAAATTGCATGGAATTAGTTGTCAAGACAGGTTTTGGAGTTCCCATTTTGGAAATATTCAAAACTCAAATAGACATGAACCTGGACAACCAGCTGTTGTTTTGAATAGGGATGTTAGACTATATGACCTCAAAAAATCCCTCCTAAATAAATCTGATTCTGCAAAATGGTTAAGAAGGTGGGTGCATCAGGGGAATATTCTTACTGAAAAGGCAACCATCTTTTACTCAGTATTTGTGGTGGGATAGGACCTGCATAGAAGAATCATGGATGGGGCATGACCATATCCTGTTCATGGTGTTTTTATAGTGCAGGATGGGGCACTGGCTTCATCTCATGGCTGGTGAACATTGCCATGCAAGCATGTTGCTAAAACTGAATCTTCACAAGTCTGTATGCACTGTCTGTTTATTTCACAGATCTTTGGTCAAAGCAAAAGATTTAATTGTTCTTTATACAATTTCTAAGCATGGATAAAATTCCCCACAACAGGGTGATAACATTTGAAACTAACGGAGTGATAGCCTCAAGGTTCTCAAAGGAAGTGGTAGCCAAGCTCCCACTCAAAAGTAGTACTTTTGTTCTCAGAAGTGGAGGCATTGGTGATAAGCTATGGAGGGAAAAAGAGCTTTGGTTTAGAGCTTGGACAGATACTACCTAATTTGACATTGTGGGAAAATTATATTGTTCCTGTCACCAAACTATCTGGATTTAGCCTTGTACTTTTTAACATTCAGTGAGTGTGTTCCCATTACCAATTTGTGAAACACACCCCCCCAAGTGAGCCACTTGCCATAAAGTTCTTTCATACTTGAAAAAAGACCAAAAAACCCCAAACCCTTATCTTTTTCAGCAAAGCAGATTTTGGAATAAAATTATGGAATTCTGCCTGAAGCTTTTGGCATATGACTTTGCCATCATAACTTTGCTGAATTTGAATTGATTCATTGATGAATTTAAATTAATTCACGAGATCATTGGAAACTGATTTGTGAAAACTGCTGAACAGTAATTGGATTTAAAGTCTAATACAATTGTGTTCGAAAAGAAGACTCCTGCTTCAACTAGCACAGAGTTAAGACTAGCACCATCCCTTTCTCTCCATTCAGATATGCATACAGCCATAGCTGAAAAACTGTACTGCTTGTATGATACAGTATGGCATATTTTTTGTACATCTGTCATTGTTTTAATCTAACATGAAGTAAGACTATTGCACTCATGACCTCCATCAAATTCAGTTTATTCTAGTGTTGTATTTCACTTCCCGATTGTTTCATCATGGAAAAGCTCCTTGTGTGTATCAAAAAGTTTTCTTCTGAAGCTAAGCTGGGTTTTGTTCATCAGAAAAGAGAATGGAGCACTTTGAAAACAAAGTGAAAATCACCAAATAAAGTGTTTATGTCTTGTTTCTAACTAATGAAAAGTTGTTTTCATTAAATAGTAGACTTTATTCCTACCTGAACATACTTAGCAATTGGACAGCTCTTCCCATCTTTTTTTGTTTGATCCATCCTTTCTATATATTTCAGTAGCTTGAATTTACTGAGGTCAGAAGTATCAGACCACACACTGTATATTACTATAAGTCCCTATGCTGTTTTTTTTGTGACTGAAATCAGTGTTTATCCAATAACAAGAAGATACCTACTACAACACTTAACATAAAAATTGTGGCAACCACATCTCAAAGCATTTTGTGTGTTGGAATGGCAGTTGTATGCCTAATGTTGCTGGATTATCCTCAAAACTGGTGTCCTTTTCCAGTGCAATTGTTCTCCTTTTTTCGAATGTGTAGAAACAGGGCTTGAAATCATGGACAGAATATTGGCAGAGGCAATAATACATGCATAGGTATGTGCACATTGTGGAAAAATGGGTGTTAGGGTTATGATCTGCTCGTTTGGTATATCCAGGCATTGTACTCAAGTGCAAATTGGAAACACAAAATATGTACACGTTGCTGGACATACACTTGATAATATCCTGCTTGTCTTTTATTTTAAGGTTTATGATACACTAGGAAATATGTGGTAAGCCCTGGAAGTGCTTGTTTGCATCAAGAAACAAGTTCATAATAGCAGAACATGAAACCATGAAACCGTGAAACTATGACTGTCTAAACAAAATCAGTTGCTATGTTCCTTAGCTTCTCAGAATTTAAATATATGGTATCTCAGCTTTTGGTAGGTACATCCTTTTCTATGCCTCTTCTTTTTTTCCAATTTTATTTATTTTTTTTTTTGGAAATGACAGAGGACATATTTCTCACCTTTGGTGAGAAGACGTTCAAATCCAGTGTTAAGTTCACGTCTCACACTTTTCTGAAAAGTGCTTTTTTAAAATTCATTTGCTGAATTGCCCAGATTCCTCCCCTGTGTCTCCCACAGTGGAGTTACTTGTATGGGCTGCAGTTGCACTTGCAAAATATTGTGGACTGGCAGCAATCTCCAGTCCCCAAGCCCTCTGCAGTACCTGGGGGACTGAGGGGTAACAGGAGAGCTGGAAATAAAGGAATGAGATTTACCTTGAGATGGAGGAGGGAGATAGGAAGAGGGTGTTTCTAGTCTGAACTTTATTTCCCACCATCATAATCTCTTTTTACTTTGCAATATATTAATTAGTCTTCCCCAAATTGAGGCTGTTTTGTCCATGACTTTAATTGGTGAGTGATTTCCTTGTCTTAATCTTGACCCACAAGCTTTTTCTTCTTATTTCTCTCCCCTTATTCTTTAGAGGAGGGGGAGTGAGAGAGCAGCTGGGTGGGCCTTTGTCTCTTAGCCAAGTCCAACCCACCACAGTTAACAACACACATGCATGGCTTTGGCAAACAATGCTGCGTAGTGCAGGTTTACATGAGATATGTTCAATCTAGACTGCCAAGTAAATAATGTAGGAGTATAAAATGGCATGCGTTATGCATTCAGATTTAATGTGTTTTGAATGAACCTGCTTCACAATTTGAAATTACTTAGAACATGTTAAGTTCAATTTTGCTGCATTTTTTTTTAAGATGGAAATTTGGTATGTCAGGAAAGCATAGGATCTTTAATGTACCTTCCCTTTTTAATCTTTTTTTTTTTTTAATAACAGAAGATTAGGCAAAATTTGGGCAAAATGCAGAGATCTGAAATGGCTTTTCTCTTTCCATTGACTGCATGGGGGCTCAGAGGCCTGAAAAATGCAGAGTAAGCAGTCTGGGCTGCCCTCATGGTCTGGGTTTAGGTGATGTGATAGATATCTAACTCTGCTTTGGCACAATGGCAAGTTTGTCTCAATGTGCCTACTGGGCATTTGGACTGAATGTGAGAAAGATTCTCTGAGACTGAAAGTACTGCGATCTGATTTTTCATATTTGAAAAAAGAGAAGAAAGGAGACTTTTCACTCCTTCTCCAAAGCTGAGTAGAAGGCATGAACAAGTGTAAAGAAGAACACTAACAATCCTTTGTGTAAGCTGTATATGTGTTTTTTCTCTGCTCTTCGTTTTTCATTGTGAAACAGAATAACTTCACGAAGAGTGAGGTACTGAGCTGAGCAGACTTCCGGCATGTCGGCTGGCCTTTAAATCGCTACCAACTCTTTGTAAGGGAAAACTGTTTTCAGGGCAAATCCAAGGAGTTTGAAGCAAATGAGCTTTCTGGACTGTTTTGGTCCCTGAAATGATATGAACATGTATGAATAAGTGACTGTCTTGTACGTTGCAAAAGGTCTTCAAGGAAAACTGTTTTTCCCAGGTACAAAGAAGAGAGTGAGAAGCCATTGAAACACTTAATATACAGATACACAAAGCAGAAACATTGATCTTGTAAGCTGCAGTTTGGAATGGGGAAGAAACCCGTAGGGTCTCTGAAATACTAACTAGATAGTGGGTTTTACCCTCCTTTTTTTCCTGACTTTTTTGATTCTTATTGTCATGAAAAGGTGACCCTCCAATTACAGAAAGAGTTATTGACAGTGTCTAATGCTAAATGAAATAATGTATTCTGACTGTTAAGTGAACATGATTTTATTAGCTTACATACTTTTTTTACAGAATTTTGCTAACAAAACTGCTCTGCTCTTCATAATTTTGGAACATAAATTGCAGCCTGCAATAAAGTATAAACACGTTGTGCAGATATGCTGATGCAACCAACTTGGTTTGCTTTCACTAATTCTTTATGTATTGTAAATTGAAATATGTTTTTTATTTTAAATGAGTTATGTGCTTGATAAAATTTATAGACCCCCAATTCTGCTTTCATTGACAATCACATTTCTACTGAATTTCTTTTGGTTTACACAGTTGACTTTGGATAATCTTAGACCTAGATTTAAAGTACAATTCTGCCTGTGTCCTACAAGGCAGCACAATGTTAGCCCTCTGTGTCAGAGCTGTATTTGCTGGGCACACATAAATAAAGAGTAATAAAGTATATTTGAACTAAAAGAAAGCATAAATAAATCAGTCCAACTATACACAAGCAGCTGATCTTTGGAAAGGGATACTGCTGGTTTAATATAATTTCTTTTTGGAGGAGAACCACGGAATGTTTTCACTGAACATAAATGAAACACCTTGGCATCCGCTGAAGCAGATTTGGACTGGGAGAGCTGGCAGCCTCTCATAAGAAGCAGTTTTTGTTGAACTGCCTTTGAAGAGTTTGAACTGGCAGTGCTGTATTCTGGCTACAGGGTAACTTGGCTGAGAACATTCGGATTTCCCCTGACATTAAGTCATTTAAAGTAAAAAAAAAAAATCATTTCCTTCCAGCTCCATTCAGGAGGAGAAGCTATTTTTACTGCCAGACTTGCTGAGTGTTAGTCCCTCATGAATAGAGCAGCAGAATTAAAGCCATTTACAATTTTTAGTGATTAAAGACCAGAAGACACAAATTAAAAGTATATTAAGTAGCTCATATTTAATGGGCTCTTAGATTTCGTTTTGCAATCCCCAACATGCAAAATTATGAAGGAAAGCACAGATAATTAAACATTGATAAGAAATGAGAACAGAGTTCTCAAGAACTTGGATAGGATTACTGATTTTGATAAATGTAGTAGTAGGAGGAAGATATGAGTCTCAGTCACATGAAAGTTGGGGACTGTGACTCCTATAACCTAGAACCCATCAGCTTGAACAGCAGTCTTTTACAAAACCATATGAAAAAATTCTGATTATACAAAGCTGGTTTACAAACTCTTTGCATTTTTGTCTCTTTCCTTGGTCTTGACTGAAGATTTTGTAGAGTCACAGAATGGTTTACATTGCAAGGGACTTTAAAGATCATCTAGTTCCACCCCCTGCTATGGACAGGGACTCTTTCCACCAGTTTCCAGACCAGATGTTCAAGGTACAATCGAGCCTGGCCTTGAATACTTCCAGGGGTGGGGCATTTCCCCATGACAGTGGTGGTGCTGCATAGTGCCAAACCAAGTGGAATTATTAGTTTGGTATCTCTAAGTTGTACTTCAGTTTATATATCACAGAAAATTACTTTTCTTTTATTTCCAACATGTAATCCTTTCTCTTTTTATTTCCTGAGGAGGCTGCCACTGCCTTGCTGGTCGGTGTACATTCTGTAAATCTGCAGTTTACATTTATTTTTCCTCAATACCACCTGCTTGGGTGTGAGACAAACTCTTATATTCCACAAGTTTTCTTTGAAATGGATTTATCCTTTTTTGAGCTTGAAACCACTTCCAACTCTATCTCTCTTGAAAAATTATAGCTGCACATTTTTGTGTATCACCTGAAATTTCAATTTCAGTTTTGAATAAAATTTCTTGGAAAATATCATTAGCTGGCAGGTCTATTTGAGATTTGTCTTACAGGGGATTCTAAATTGTTTAGTAATTTTAGCAGGTATTAATCTAAGTGTCTAATTCTCTAGGCTTTTGTTCACAATGTTTTCCTCCTCGCTTGTCATGGACTTCTCCTGCAAATTCTGTAAAATGCTTAAGCGTAGGTATGAATCTTGTAATTTGCCACTGTAACTCCTGAACTTGCTTATTTTCCTGTGCCTGAGATATCTTGTTAGAGTCAAGTAGTCACAGATAAAGAAGACAAAATTTGGAAAGAAAGCAAAGAAAATAATACAGAATTTCTTCATGGTTTTCCTGGGTTGCAAACCTGGTACTTCACCAGTGTCTCCTCACATTAATGGTTGCATATTAACATTTTTCCTTTTCTGAAGGAAAAGCAAATGTTTATTACCTCATGCTTACTCTCCTTGTTTTCAAAACCTTGGTTTTTGTCTCAATAGGGAATACTTAAATCTCCCATGCCATGTGTGCACTCTCATATATCAAAATACACTTTTCTTTGAAACAGAAGTTTGAGATTAAATGAGCAACTGTCCCAAGCAAAAAAAAAAAAAAAAAAAGCAAAAAAAAACCCCCCAAAAAAACCCTAAAACCCCCCAAACCAATAGAAGGCTGCTGAAGTGTTTGGGAATACTGAAATACTTATGCTCCCTCTCGTGGTTCAGTTGAAATAAAACAAACCAGGGAAACTATAACAGTGTAATGCATTTTCCTTGATCAAAATCCTTGGTATTTTTGATTAGTAATCTGGTGCTGTAAATGCTGGCAACTCATCAGAAATCTGTTTCTAGAAGAAAGTATTCTTTTTGTATTTCTAGAAAGGAAAAGAAAATTAACCACGATTTTATTTGTAACAAATGGATTTCCAACCAGTGTGATATTTCATTTTAGCTTTATTTTAGGGTTGTTAGATTTCAGCTGTCCATTTGCTCACGAGTGTTTGAGTGGATTTAACTGTAAGGAATATGGCAAGTTTGTGATCTGACAGCTAGAATTGAAAGCCACCAGACTAATCACTAGCTAAAACTTGCATTAAATAAAATCAGATTATGGCATACCTGGTCACTTAGACTGTGCTGTGCATTGAGAAACAGGAGAAGACACCTCTCTGGGTACAAAACCTCTTGGTCTTTTACTCAGATCTGGCTGGGTATCAGAATCAGGAGCCTGAAAACTGCCCCTTCCTTCATTTAAAAAGTTCCTTTCATGGGATTTTTGGTAGGTTTAGCAAGCACTGTAAGTTTTTGATACATGTATCAAAAACTGTATATCTGTATATACATGCATATCTGTATATACATCAAAAACTGTATAACTGTACATACATGTATATCTCTAGGATTTCCTGTAAATGGATTATATGTCAGGTGTTCAGTAGATTGATCCAGTCTCACAAACCTTCAAGGCATCAGTGTGGCCATAGTCCATGCAGGCATTTAAAACTTGAGTCTACTGAGACTTGGTAAGTCTAGTTTGAATTGCATCACAGGACTTTGCATTGTTTGCTTCAGTCATTTGATGTAAAATAATTTTGGTAGAAATGCTGAGGTCAGAAAAAAACATTTATGTTGTGGGGAAAAAGAGCAAAAGGCACAAACCAAAACCAAAACAAAGAATGTGACACATTTCTCATATTGAGTGTCTGAACTTACAGGACAAGGTCTGACCATTATTGCTATGATGTTCCCATCATTGTGCAGTCCTGTTTAAATGCAAAGGTTTATAATGCTCCAGTTTTCCAAACTGTGAGCGATCATAAGTAGGCATTCTAAGGAATCGCACCAAGCAAAATCGAAGTGCCATAAAGTTCATGTGTGGCACTAATTGCAATTTAACTGCGTGGTTATTACAAGAGCTTTTAATTAACTCAGTCATCATACTGTGGCATACAAATTGTGTGTAATAATAGCATGCTGACTATAATGACAATAGGTTTGTCTGAACTGTGAAAATCAGGAATTTTATAAATTTCTGAAGTTTCTTTTTATGCTCTTAAATATTGTGTGGTATTTAAGAAGGTTTCAAAAGTGGAAAAAAAAAAAACAAAAAAACAAGAAAGAAAAAGTCCTAGCAAGTTGCTGAGGCTTGCCTGTTTTAAAATTTTGTGGAAGTCTTTAATTCTTCCTGAAATTCAGTGAGAGTTATCTCACTAAATTATTTTTCTGATGATTTTTCTGTTTCTTTTCTATTTTTCATCCCCTTTGAAGATCATTCTTTATACTCTTTTGTTTTTGAAGCCAAGAAAAATGCTCAGTTTGTGGAAGCAATTAGAGGAAATCCCATTCCAGTGACACTGGAAGACAGTAAGAATACATTCTGATCAGATATTGCTGCAAAATGGTCATTTATTAGTTCAGTAGAGTAGTAAGAGCATTGCTCTTCTCTCAAAGTTATGATTCCAATCTCTCACGACTGGCAATAATAGCACTGAATGATTTCTCAATTGGAGGGTTAATTTTGCATTGCAAAGACTAAAAATTAGGAAACAATGCAGCTAATGGCTATAGTTGTGCTCCTTCATAAAGCACAAGAAATACAACTAGGTGATGTTACACTTATCACATGTTCTTCTTCCTGTAGGTATAAAGAAAGCATTAAAAAATGTAAAGCAGAAGTTATTATGGAAACTGTATTTTTCTGGTTTTTAGACTGTTATCAGCCCTGTGCTGAGAAATTAAATACTGGAATGTTTGAGTTATAAATTATTTGGCTCACAGACAGAACAGGGGCCTGAAGGCAAGACAAGAGTACATGACATTTTCATATGCACAAGTTTACTGCCGAAACCAGGTGATAATGAAGACTGGGCTAGTGAGGGAGGCAAAAGTAACTTTGTTATGCGCAGGAAGTTAATGACATAAAAGTGACAGACGCTGCTGAACAGTTTAAAAACCCGAGGCTGGGTTCGGCTGGGTGAGCAATATGAGCATGGTGTACAGACACAGAAAGAAGAACCAACACCACACAAAGCCAGTGGTCCCAGAGGTTTAAATATCACAGATTTGAGAAAGGTTACAGAGTAGCTGACATGACCATTGTAAATGCTGAAGTAGCTCATCCTTCAGAAACTGTGTCTCAATGAGTGGCTGCTAAAGAGCGAATTTTGTGCTGCTGCCCTCAGCAGTATGATTACTGTCATGCATATCTTTGTGAGAATGGCAGAGGTGTGTGTGGTGCTGTGCAAATGCTTTTTATTAGAATTTTCAGACTTTTGCAACAGTGGGGAAAAAATGGATTTAAAAAGACATTTCAGATAATTACTGGTTTTAATGCTATTTTTATATATCAAATTTACCCCAGATTAATTTTTAAGAAAGATTTTGTATTTGAAACTGAGGTTTGTATTTACATGTATCAGTGAATACAAATTTCCTACTATTTCAAATGCATTTCTTGAGACATTGACTCAAAGAAAACAGAAAAATTCTGTAAGACAGTATTTTGAAAGAATTGTTTATGTAAACCACATATAAAACAAGTATCATCCAGATTCCAAGGCACTAACTGTAAAAATTATTGATTTTCTTTTTTTTTTTTGTTCATTTTTGTCAGAGCAAAATATAATGAGACTTTGCTGTAAATTCAAGAAACATGGATAGTTTTGGATTCTCTTGTTTACCTAGTGAAGGTGAATGTATATGAGTTTTTTTTTTCAGTTTACTATAGGTGGACCCATTTTATTTATTTTTGTCTTTCTCTTTCTTTTTTTTTTTTTCCCTTGACCTACAGGACTGTTACTCATCTGCTCAGGGGCTGTATTAGCCAGCAGGTCACCTCCACCCTGTTTCTCCTCTTCCCACAGGCTCTCACCCTGCAGTCAGGCTCTGCGAGTGCCTGCACATCAAATGTGCATTGTTCAGATGTGCAAGGCACCTGAGACCTGCAACACCCTACACACCTGACCCAGGCCTGTCATGAGACAGAGCCTCCTTCCCAAACATCTGGATCTGACTCTCACTCTCTGTTAAACCTTATTTTTATTTTTGGTAATACAAAGAGTACCTGAAGAGTGTATGGGAAGCTGGAACTGAGGCAAATTGAACAATCAGTTGCCTTGTCATAGAAGCTGATTATAAGCATAATGCTCCCTGTGTCACATCAGTGAGCATAAAAGAAAATGATAAAAGTGAGACAAATAAAATGATGGAAACATTTTGTGTCTCTGGTACATCTCCATTATATTGGCATAGAGGGGCTGATGTGATAAGCTGCTGCAGAGGCTGGCACTGAAGGAGCAAACTCGCATAAGGATGCGTGAAGTGCAGAAAAGGTGTAGAGACAAGGGGGGAAAATGGAGAGTCCAGTTAAGCTGGTGGAATATGCTTTAATGTGGGAAATGCTTTACTTGAGGAAATAGAGTGAAGGAGGGTTGAAACTGAATTTGAGGACAAGAAGGAATGTAGTAAGATGCTGTCCAGAGAGACACTGCCTCTAAGAAACATTGAGATGAATGCCTCAAGTGATGTTCAAATCCCTTAAAGGACATTAGTCATATGTCCAGAGGTAATTGTCTTGCAGGTAAATTTGGGCATGTCATTTGGAGGCGGTCTAAACTATAACTTAGCTGCCTGAGTTGTGACATATGAACCACAGCCTAAAAGGACTACTCACTTTCAACATGACCTTCAATTTCAAATCATAAAGTGAACACTAACTCTTATGTAGTAATAATAATGTTTCTTTCTTCTTTTCACTGACCTAAGCAAGTGCATTCAGTGAATCTTTCATTATGACCACATACAACATGCATGACAACAAACTCATTAAAATTAAATGTGTTTATTCTATTTTAAATTTTAAATATTTTTATTGACTAGCTCTACAGGAGCTCTTAGTTGGAAAGATGGTCCATAAGACTTATATTTCTCTCTTTAATGCATGATGATATCTTGAAAATGAGATTTATTTGCTGTCTCTGTTCTTACATGTGGGAATATAAAATAGGAAACAGTAATCCTTGTTGTGTAGCATACACACTCCTTCCTTCACATGGTAGCATTTTGAATATGTTTCTGCTTCAAGATTAGATGTCTGCCTTTGAGGTCAGATTGATCTCCTCTCTCCCTTTTTCTCTCTAAAAGCTGACTGCCTAATGACTACCAAGTTTTCATAAATCACATACAGTATTAGTTTTTCACCAGTGCCAGCTTACACAAATTCATACTGTTCAGTCTGCTTAATATATCTTGTCAGATGTGATTACAAGCATAACTATCTCTTATTTAATAAATATATGTATCTACCTATTTTTTTTTAATTCAATTACTAGGAAGAGTAATGAGCTATGAATGTGATATCCTATGTCATAGAAGATGCTCAGTATCACATTTTACAAAGAAGAAAATGAGACTTCATGTGAATTTTTATCTGTTGACATCTAGATCAGAAAGCCGGACATAAAATTACTGGTATTTTCAACATCTGTGGTCCAATATCATTAAACTTACATCTCGGGTCATTACCTTAATGTCTTTCAATGTTGTAATGCAAGTTTGCACCATGCTAACTGTCCACTATATATTTGTGTAGGTGGGCTGAACGTGCCATAATAATTCATCAGCCCTGAAAGAAGACAGAAAGTTCAATGCATATTAAAAATATGATTGGGATACATTACAGAAAAAATAGAAATATGCTGCTGTTCACAACACATCATATTCTCTGAGGATACTGATACAGTCTACATACAAATACACTTCCTTATGGGAAAAAAAGGACAATCAATAAAATACATAGTGACTTTCTTACACACTTGGTATCCCTTCCAAAGGAATGCTTTTACTGTTTTTTTTTCTACTATAAAATGACTATTTATGTGTTTGCTGCATTCATTATGAATACAATGTTACACAGTATGATAATTAATTATGCTTTTCATAGCTTAGTCTTTCATTCTTGTTAAAATGTAGTGAAAATGAATTTAGAGATACATAAAAATTGTTGCTTACATGTGTTCTTTCCTTCTTCTTGTGGCTTTTTTTCCTTTTAGGTGAATAAGATATGTGGTCCTCCTGTAAGAAAGCCTAAACAGTCTCCAGGTTGCTCCTTTGATCAGAACAAAGATAATCAAGGGTTGAAGATGTTCTCCAGAGATAGTGAACAAACACTCGCCAATAGAAGAAAGTAAGACATTAGTTTTACAGCCAGAAAGAAAGAATAAAGTAACCCATTAATTTTACAACAGAGTAGATTATGTTCAATGTAATGGCATGAGCATTGAGAATAAAGTCTCCAAAGCATGAAACATTTTAGCAACACAGCCTACTCTGTTACATTTTGGAAAGGGTAATTTCATGACTAGATTTTGTTTTCAGAAGTAATGGACATATGACCAGAGTAATTTGGTGTGATTTAAAGTATTTAGGAGAGTAGATAACATTGATAGAATATGAGTGGTAGCTCTATGTGTAATTTTTAAAATTACATGTAACTTTACATAGCAGCAGGCATTATTAAATTTGAGAAAAAGTGACTGTAGCTTTTTACAGAAAACCATTTGTACAAGCTTATAAGACAGAAAAAAATGAATGATTTTTCTTACATCCCTTTCTGCTGCAAAAAAAAGAGACAACTAAACTTTTGGGACTAAATCTTGAAAGCATTGTTCAAGCAAAACCTGCTGATTTTTTTTCTCTGGTTCTGTTGCTGGTATATAGTGAACTGAAGTGACTGCAGAAGCTTGGAGATTTCATTTAAACCTGGCTCAGCATTGCAGGGTGAACTTTGTGTAACCGTGTGAGTTAGGTGTTTGAGCTGCCGTCACAGTCTGTGGAAAGGAGAAGTCATTTAGCTGCCCACACGTCTGTAAGCATCCAGTGCCACTCAGAGATACCCTGGGCTATGCCAGCTCATCTCCTGCCAAGAAGGATGCAGGTGTCCCATAAGTTGCATCATAAAGTTCAAGCCTGACAGAGTTGAAGAAGTGTTTGGAACATACTCTCAGGCACGTGGTGCGACTCTTGAGGATGGCCTTGTGCAGGGCTAGGAGTTGGACTCAAAGATCCTTGTGAGTCCCTTCCAAATCAGCAGATTCTGTGATTCTGTGGTGGCTTCCAGCTTTCTGCAGATATCTTAGGTAGCTGAAGGAATCTCAAAGGCCAGTCTATATTTAGACTAGTTAATCAGGTTTTTAATGACCGTAATAGCACTCTAAGGCATTAGGAATGTTGCAGTTAAGACTGAAGGCTCCATTATGCAAATAAAGTACAAAGTTAAAATCAGAAATTTCGTTTCTATCATAATGTTTGCTAAAACACAGAGAAGTTTTCTTTGTCCTCTTTTCGTCTCATTTCACTTTGTAGTGCAGAAGGAAACAGAAGTGAGAGGATTGCAGGGAATAATTGCTCACTGCTGATGTCTGGAGAAGAAAAGGTGCCTCTGAGCTTCAAAGGCAAACCATTCTTCTCAGTGTAAGGACCTCCAATTACTAAATAGTGGAAAAAAATGCAAAATATAAATAGAGGGTTTTGAAAACATTGTGGTAACAGAAAGATATGCAAACCAGAAGTGTACTTTAGCCAGCACAGATGTTTTTCAGGGAATACCCATTACAGGATGCATGTTTCTCAGTTACATGCAAGTTCTTGATATTTTCTGATTGCTAACATTCTGCAAACACAATACCATATTCTAAAATCTCATTTAAACCAGGACTGTTCCATGTTTCAAAGCACAGAATGCTGTATTGACCTCAGGGAGATTGCCTGAGAGACCTTCAGGGGCATGAGAGGCAGTGCAACACAAAGCAACATTATTTTGCCTTTCCTTCCCTTCCCTTCTCTCTCACCTGCCTGAGATTCTGGAGACACTACATGGCATGTAAACTCTGCACCAAAAAGGGGAAGGCAAAGAAAGTTTGAAATCCATTGATACAGATTCCAGTTTAACAACTTGCTATCTGCTATCATCTGCAGTTGCTACCTCCTGGATCACCTCCTTTCTTATTAGGCATAATCACTTTACATTTCACTGTATATTCCCATAGCAACTGTAAGAACCTCACGTGGAAGTGTGACTTCAGCAAGTGCTTGCAGCCTGCTCTTAGGGAAGGGCTTTTCTCTAACTCCACCTTATTTACCTCCTGTGGTATTTCTGTTTTCCAACTGAATGTCCAGATGAATGTTTACAATTTCAAGTACACGTTGGGTTGCTGCTACCTGAACTTCTGAATTATTTTTACCTATTGGACCTAAGCTGGTATTTTCTGGTACTATTTGGTACAAGAAGAAAAAGAAGTTTCTCCGTTCTTTTGATGCCAAAAAATTGTTAGATGAATTTTAAAAAATCTAAGCAAACCCTTCCATAGCAACATACAAACTCGGATGTAATACTTTTACTTCATACTGCAGACAGCTCCTAGTACAGAGGATGAAATTGTAATAATGAAAAAAAAAAAATTCTAAATAAACAGATAAAAAGTATCTTCAGCTTCCACTGACTGTAATTGCACATTTGTGGTCAGCTACCTATAATTACATGCTATCTAGTCTAGAGGATGATCATGTGAAAATTGACATTCATACCGTTTGCCCTTCTAACTGCTTTGGTCAGACATCAACAGGGGCTGAAATCAGTTATTACTTCTCTATTAAATTTATCTTTGCCTCAGGACGTATTTACTAATAAACCAAATGACCTTTCTGTTAGAATGCAGTTTGTCACAACATATTATGACAGCTATATTTATTTATTTTTATTTCTTCTTCAGAAGAAATTCCAGCTGTTCACTTTGAGAGGACTCTCTAAACACTATTTTTCAGCCAGAATGTAAACATAAAGCATAGACAAAATCAAAATCAATCCACTCAATGGCATTTGGAGGGAAATTGCAATGCCACTGTGCACACTGGATTCAATTTTGGGTGTGGAGAAATAAAAGATATGATTATTCATGGCTAGGAGAGTGTGGATGAATCATATTTAATACCTAATGCATATAGGCAATTATATGTTGCATCGTCAAAAATTGATCCTACATGGGATTTTTCAGAACTGCAGTTTTAGAATTAGTAGGGCACTCACATCGCATTTAATAGACATAGTAAATCAAAGCCACTGTAGTTTGTGTAAAATATTTGCCATATTACATGAAAGAACGTATGGCTTTTTAAATGATGGACTGTATAAATCACTGATGTTTTATCTGTTTTAATTTGAAGTAAACAATACTGAACAATTAAATTCCCTCTAGCATATAGTCCTATGGTGACTAAATATAGGGAAATGTATACACGATTTCTGGCATTTTTTCACAACTCCAGACACTATAAAAGGAGTTAACATAAAGTGGAGCTTGCTGGGTTACAGAGCAATGAGTACAACATTTGGTGAGGCTTTTCTGTGTGCCTGCAGGTCATAGATAACTCAGTAATGTGTCATGTTCCATTTCAGAATGAATAAGTATTTTAATTTTTCCCAGTAGGAAAGGGTCTCCCAGGAAGAGATTTTCAGAGATTGTTAATAAACAAACAATTTATATTAAATACCACAATTCTGTTAAGAACATACCAACTAAAAAGTAATTAATTTGTTTTGAATTAAGTACAAAACCTTATCATTACCTCTGGGCATCTTTAAAATTATTTAAAATAACAATACATAATTTATAACCTGCCAGCACAGCACATGGTAGAACAATCCTTCCGATGGTTATTTAAATCTTTACTAAATACTGAACACCTACATCTTAAACCAATTTTACCTGAATCTTGAGTTGCTGCATAACTTTAAAAAATATTTTTTGTAGTACTTGTAAAGATAGGTAGGGGACTTATTGTCAGCACTTTTGGAAAACAGGAGACTTATTCATCTGGACCTATTTTTTTATTTGCTTTTCCTTTTTTTTGAGCATTTTTTCATCTATTTGTCCAACTATAGCGTTGCAAACTCCATCACTACAATGCAAAAAAATTTCAGGCTGAAAGAAATAGTTCCTGTCCCAGAGCATATGTAAAGTAGGTTTTTTTTTTTTTTTTTTAATTTGACCAATGGGAGTATCAACTTTGCAAACTAATCAAGCGTATCTAAAAGAATCAAATTCATCTATTGACAGATTGATTTAAAATATCACCGGAACCACTGGAGAGTAGTGGAATAAACACATCCCTTATGTTTTAGAAAGGCACAACAGCAAGGCAGCTCAGTGTTGTTGGTTGACCCTGACAGTTATTTCTGGTGTTCCATGTGCAGGGAGTTTATCAGCCACCTCCGGCTCTACAGAGCCTTTTACGGCGGCCTGGCGGATCAGCTGTGCGGGAACGAGCTGGCAGCTGCCGATGGGCTCCCATGCTGGAATGGAGAAGATGTCGTAAGAAGGTAGCTTTCTGGCTCACTTCTGTCTTTTTTCTGTTGTAAGTCGAGTTTTGCTAAAACAGCTTCTATTCGAGTCAAGTATGGTGTTTCCCTGTGTGTGTGTCAAGATTAGTTTGAAAAATAAATAAGCATGGGTTTCCTTCTCTCAGGCTTCACCCGTACACAGTAAATAAAAACTCCCTGCATCTCTGTTTAGGAAAAAGAAAAAAATAATTCCAATGTTCTTCAGACATTTTTTCTTCAAATTCACAGCACCTAAACATACACTGGAAAAGAAGCTGGATTGGCATTTACAAAATAAATGTTGGACAAAAAGAATATGGATTTTTTTTTGATCTTGGTCTTTATAAAATGCTTCTTTTAATGTGGTGTGTGGTAAGAGACTCAAGCTTAAAATCTTCTCTGACTGTGAAGTATGAAGTAATCTCTTAATATATATAGTTTCCCATGAGAGAACTAAAAGTTAAATGTGAAGATAAAACATTTTAAAAGAGAAATGTGTATTTTTTCTATATGCAGCAGCTTGGGAGACATCATTCAGCAGCAGTGGCAAAGAAGAGAAAATTAACTGCTACAGTCCTATATGTGTGTCTCTGTGTATTACACAGCTTATAACACACTAGCATTTTTGGATGGCAGAAAGATTTTCAGAGAGCTGATCTCTGTGTTTTTGCTTTATTGCTTTGATCACCAAAACAAGTATTTCTCTGAGCAGGAAATCTTTCCCTTCCTGATGACAGAGACCAACATACTGAAAAGTTTGTTGCAGTTATTTGTAATAAAAATCATCATGTTAATGTGGTGTGGATTAGTAGGTAGTATCAAAGGTCATATCAAAGAATGCTGTGAGGAGAATTAGTAAAGTGTGAGACAGCAAATATAGAAAGCAGTGGGCAATATGCATCTTTAGGTATTTCTAAAAAGTTAGATAGGAGCTGTCCTTTATTAATTGATATATGTGGAAACTTAGTGACATCCTTTTATCAAACAGCTACAGGCCCACTTTTCTTTATCTTCTTGGGCAGTCCCGTGCTTTGGCAGCACCAAAGTCCGGTGAGTGCTTGTGACTCCCTTGACAGTCTCACTGGCA
The DNA here is from genome assembly GCF_031753505.1 of Anomalospiza imberbis. Lineage (NCBI taxonomy): Eukaryota > Metazoa > Chordata > Aves > Passeriformes > Viduidae > Anomalospiza > Anomalospiza imberbis. The sequence goes on from NC_089682.1 coordinate 104,671,894, forward strand.
GCCTTTGTCCAAGGATTTCAACAATCTTCTGAAGATGCTGTGTTCCTTCTTTAGGTAACTGTATTTGAGATTTAATCTCAATTGCACCTTGCTTTTGTTTTTCTGACCATTCCCTGGTTCACTTAAAGTATTCCTACCAAATATTTCAGTAACAATCTAAAGTGAGGGTCTTGTAATTACATATTCCCTAAGAACAAAGTTCTTCTATCATTACCTGTAGCTGCTTATATACTTACTATTAATACATTAGATATTTTCAAACCTTTCTTATTCTATCATATGATACTATTATGCTGTATCTATTATGTTATATGATTATACTATTACTTTGTTTATACTACTATACTGTACTGTTTGATTTTGATTGATTAGACATTAAGGTCCTGATAAAGAAATCAAACATTCCCTAAATTTTCTAAATTCATTGTTATTTTAAAAGAAATTTAATAGTTATGCTTATATATATATATATATATATAGGCTATATATATGCTTTATATATGCTTTTATATATATGTGTGTCTGCACAATATATTTAATATTGGATCCACCCAAAGATATAATGGGTGACAAAAACACTGTATCTTAAAAGTAAGGAATAACACTTCGTTATTAGTTTAACTTAAAATTTTCCTTAACTAAAATATTTTGTCATTGTATATATATTAATGCATACATATTTATATTTTTGGTCAGTAAATATCAGTGTCAGTTTCCTGAAAGAGCTGAGATGTAGATAGTAGAAGTACAGAGTGATTACTAAAACCAGAAGAGCAGGAAACCCTGAGTTGCTCTATCAAATGGAGCTGAGACCTGCAGATTAGGTCCTACATCTCAAGACCTCTGACTGTACACTAAATACATTGAGGTACACAATCTCCTGTTTCACTATCTTCAGGAAGGCACTCAGATCTGTCCTCTTCCACCCCTTCATTTTGCCTTCTTATTCAGCCATGATGCCCTTTGTTCAATTGTATTTTTTTATATTTGTTCTTTTGTAACTGAAGGGGGGAAAGCTGTCCTGCACACAGACCAAAATAAGGGTTTTTTACTGTTAGTATTGTTATTACAGAAGTGATGACCTAGGAAGAAGTGTCTAGTATCTGCTTGTATAATGGCTGGGATGCAGAGCAAGCATTTAAAATATATTCTGCTTAAACATTAGCAAGATTTTTCTGGTGACAAGGACAAAAATAAGTAGTTTTGTTGTCCAGCATGTACATAAAGAAGGACTTTTAAGAATAGGCAAGGCAGGCACTGAGAAATGATGCAGCAAAAGCTGATTTATCTTAGTGATGTGGAGATAAATTGGATAATTTCTTAAAATCTCCTCTAGCCCTATGATTTTGAAACTAGGATTATCTAAATCCTGTGTTGCTCAGCTTCTATTGTCATGATGCCAGGATACTGTGACTTTTAGAAGCAATAATGACTGAGCAGGCATCATTGCTTTTCTCTCTAAATACTGAAGAACCTGTACACTTACTCTCTTTACTCTTTTTTTCCCTCCCCATATCCTGCCTGCCCACTAATATAATAATAAATGACAATACTGATGAACTCATCAGTGCATCTCACCACTGTTTCTGGCACTGATGGGGAAAGGTCTACATTGTTCAAATTGGTTAAAGACAAATAGATTTTATCTGTTTTGAGATTATTCTTTTCCATCTGTTTTTGCCTTCTGTTTCAAAAACATGTGCCATAGCTAGCTGCTGATGACTGAAATTTGGGCTTGACATGAGAAAACAATATAATGAACTATGTATTGCTGGTGTATCAGGACTTGAGGAGATTGCTTAGACTACTTGCTGTATCTTTGTTTCAAGCTGCAAGTAGCAAAAAGCCCTGAAGACAGAAGACAGATGAATGAGGGGAAAAAAAAATCTTTACAGTTTTTCATTTTCCTTTTTTGTGCATCTCTCTGAAGGAAGCATTTCAAAGGTTTTAACACTGACAATATTGAATATCAGTTAAGTCTTATAACCTTTGCCTTCTCTAATGCTGTCCAAGAGATTATCAAGCCTGGATGGGAAAAGGTCAGAAAATGAAAAATGGTATTATTGAAATGAATGCTTACTTAACAGTTTACATTTCATACACTTAAGCTGTTCCATTTTTGGTTTAAGCCTTCTTTTCTCTTTTCTTTTTTTTTTTTCCTAATCACAATGCCATGGAAATATGGCCCTTGATTCTGCGATTCTTGAAATTGTTCTCGATCTAGCATTTCACAAAGTACAGGCTCATGCTTTCATCAAAACCTCAGCCCAAGATTCCCACACTCCTGCATTCATGCCTAGCAGGATCAGTAGTGGCCAGGACTTGCGGGAGCAAGACCACTCTCATGAGGTCTGTGCCACTGCAGCATTTAGCAGAAGACATCTCAGAGGAGTCTTCAGCCCCTCTCCTGTTTTACCCATTTGTGTGACTGCAGTGGTCTAGCATGAAACTGAAATTCAAACTTCCCTTTCAAAGCCACAGTCGAGTGTTGTGATGGAATTTAGTGTTATAGGATTCATTAAATTCAATTGAAAAAGAGGAATTGAAATTAATAAGTTATGCACTACCAAAACATATGAGTTTGGAATTTCAGTGGCATCTTAGCATTAAAACTAAAATAACAGGAGCTATGTAAATAGACTGAGATTGTTCCACTTCACAAACATAAAGAGATTTAACTGACATTTATACAGCTTTGCTTGTCCAGAGAGCCTGGCTAGAATGTGAAGAGAGAGAAATTAAAAATATACAGAGGAGAGCATAATATATACTGTATATCTTGGGACCAGCAATTTAACCGAAATAAAAATAGATGTGAGTGAAAAAAATAGTAATATTTTGTGTGTTAAAGGATTCAGGAGTAATGGAGATTATTAAAAACAGCTAATCAAGTTTTGAAGGAAGAGTTTCATATGGAGCGCATATCTGAAGTATCCAAATTAAGAGAAATTAAACAGCATGATTGATTTTAATTGCTGAGCAAATCATTAAAAAGTGATTATAATAAGCATCTCTCATCAAATAAATGCTTAGCTTTAGCACAGCTTTTAGGCTGGGGAAATTTTCTCTTTCACTTCTTAAATATTCTGAAACTACTACAAACCTGTTCCTGTTCTTACCCAACAAAAGAAGATAAATGGTTATATAAGGGAAATTAATAAATTGATTTCAATTTCCTTCTATCTGAACTAATCATCACTTTTTAAAACAAGGAAAAATGTAAACTGCTGTCTAAGACACCACTTGACACCTGTGCAAAAGATGTGCCTGAGCAACTTAAAATGTAGGAACAGCCCATTATGGCTCTTACTACTTTTCCCAATAGGCTGCTGCCAACAAGGACTGGCAACAGATCATAGAGAAAAAACAACTGTAAGTTTGTACTTCCTCAAAGTATGCAAATTTTTGCAAATGCCTGACCCAGAACTGTGAACATTCAATCTTCCCATGAACTCAAAAATCTTCACACCACTAGCTTTCCACAACAAGAGAAGCAGAAGTTTTCAGATGCCAAAGCACTGAGTCAGTTTGAGAGGGGCTTATGATACATATTTCTGTGTCAACATAGAAAAGACATGAACTGGCATAAGATCCCTTCATTTATAATAATTCTGGGGCTTGTTCCCTATTTTGCTTTGAGTTATAACAATAAAAATAGTTCCTGCTTTAATATTGGTAATATCTGTTCTCGGTATATGCTTAGATAAATCTCATGTCACTTCAGGATGGAATGGATTTAATTACATAAAATCAGCAAAGTGTGTATTGCATTTGATAACCTCAAAATAAATAATCTACTTTTCCTTTTGTTTGCTTGAGCAAATATATCATTTTCTGTAGTGTTTGCCCTAGAATCATTGCTCTTGTTTGTCGTGCACAGCAGAGCCTCTAATAGAAGGGTTCTGAGAGTGGGTGAATTAATTTCTATGAGGTTGGTAATAATTTACAAATAGTATTGACTTTTAAAATTAAAAACATGATTAGCACCATGTTAAATAAACTGTAGCATTTTTAAAGTCGCAGGAGACTATTCAAAGGTAGGCATGAGAAAGAACAGTAACAAAGAATATTCCACGTTTGAATTATTGCATCATCATACCTTCATTTTGGAAGGTTTTGGCTTTTCATTTTACACAATCATGGAAAAATAGGAAGCACAATTTAATATTAGTGATCTGATGACTCTTAAAGGTTTTCCAGGTGAATTCAGGACTACTTTACTACACTTTATAACATGAAAGAAGGAGGCAATGGAGGCAATAAAAATAAAAATCTATTGTCTCCTTTTTGTAAAAGGTTTAATCTTAAAACCAAGGAAAACTCATGCAGGAGACTTTGATGCATAGTTCAAAAATAAACTTTGCATAGAATAAATAACTATGACTCATAATAGATTATACTAGACAGAAAGTTTTTGCCTCATTGAAGTTCTTATAAAAGAAATACGCTCTTACTGAATTCAACTTAGATATACAGGTTCTCTTTCAAATAGTAAGTTTTGTGATATTTTACAATTTCACACACTGATACTCTGAAACGTGTTATAATTCTAAACCCAAGTTATCACCTTTAGCCATGGCAATTTGATACAGCACCCTCAATGAGTTATTAAAACAATGTTTTGGGTTGTGAAATATTATCTATGGGGTCTTCTTTCGCTGTAATGCCCACAGCAGTTTTCTATAAACTCTGCAACTTTACCAGTCCAGAGAGGAGACTTCAGTGTAATAATGTTCAGCACTGCAGCTTTTACAGATGTTCCTTTCAACCTTCGTATTATTATGTAACCTCTGCTGAAGACTTTTTCTCTTGACATCTATAGGTCAGATTTTCAATGAACATCCTGCATGGACTGTGAAAGTGTGCTTTTGAAACTGAGATTGTGCTGAGGGCTTTGCTTTTTACATTTTTATAGATGACATAGATACTCAAGCAGGGTGCCTTTAAAGATCTGGAAATTGGTTGGGAGACTTACATGAAAACCACAGATTTTTCCTATTGGTCTAATTGGGAAACATTGCAGAAAGTTTTTCTTTATATAAGAAAAATTTGCGTTATGTAATCCTATTCTGATGAGTATTCTATAGATTTTTATGTGTACAGATTGGTATTTTTACTGTAATTTATATAACACAGATGATAAAAAATTGGTATTCATATAGTTTTATTAATGCATTCAAAAATTAGTTCATTCATTATTTTTTCTAGAAACAAATATTATTCTTTCCAGTTTTATGAAGTATTTATTGCTGCTTTTGTAGTCAAAAGAATCATTAGATCCTCTCTAATTAAGTAAAACTAATCTGGCATTTAGAGCAGTTAGTCTATGAGCATGTACTTCAAAATATCATTTCATCCTTCTTAATAAAATTTATGGTTTCTTATCTTCTTTAGCAGCTCAGCTTCTACTTGTATTTCTTTAGAATTTTATGATTGGAAGGACAAATTATCTTATATTCATTAAAAATACTATTTTGTTCTGTTTCCATTGCATTTCTAGGGTCAAAGTTTTTTAGCATTAGTCTACATATGGGCTCTCAGGAAAATTAAGCTGCACTAATGAAGACTGTGAATTTAGAAATCAGTGATGTTAGCTCATTTTTTTTTCTCAGTTCATTGAATAACCCAAACTGAAGCTATTTTAATTCAGAAGAAATTTTAATTTTTAAAGTGTAGTATCCCACACAGAAATTTAATGAGGCAACCCATTTAGTGCCTACCCGCTATGCGTGCTTCTGTGACTCCTCTCTCTGAAAAAAGACTGAAGCAAAACCCAGTGAAAAGGACATAGGTACACCCATGTATGCCATGCTGCAGCCTTAGTAAATGGTCCAGTCAAGCACTAATGTGAATAGTCACATCCAAATCTGAAAGGTTTTCATGTTCAGGTAGCACCTAAGATATCAGAAGTTATTATAACAGATCAAAGCAGCTGAACTAAATTGTTACATTCATGCAACAGGAGACTGTGCAGATTCTTCCTAAAAATACACTTTTATACCTGTGAGAGAGAAAAAGGAAATAAGAAGCATAAAAGCCAGTCCAGTCTCACAATGAATTGTCTTTCTTTCAGAATAAACAAGATATCTCTGCTACCAGCAAGATAGCAGAGACTTCAAACTGTTGGGAATCTTTATGCATATTTGAGAAAATCCCTTGGTTGGAGGGGTTGCATTCTAGTGTACTGCTGGGTAATAAGGTGAAGCCTCTCTTCCTTAGCCTGAGGAGTGAATCTCTCTCATGTTAAACACATTTATGTCTTATGTTAATAAGATCTTGCCATGTTAAAACTCGTGTTATTCTTGATTTTACATAATCCAGGTATTTGTGTGAAGAAATGCATGTCTGAATGGGCCTTTTGGCCTCTTTTTCGGTGAAGAAATAAATGGACCCTTGTAGGATGCAATTAGTTTAGTCTTCCAAATAGTTGGATAGAACTTCCTGGAAGGACTTTTTCTCCCTTTTGTAAAGGGCATCATTCTAAAAGTACTGGTAGAATTTATGTTATAAAAGGTTAAAATATCTAGTAACTCAAGCTAATACAGAGTATCTGTGCTGAGACAAAAAAAACCAAAATAACCTAAAGACTAAATATTACAGGTAGTAGAATAATCCTGAGCAGCTGTGTCTAAGTGTTTCAGATATTTCACTTGAAAATTAGGTACCCATATTTATCCATATACTGCATATAATATCATATTATACTGTTGATCTACTTTTGCTAGTACTGATCTTCTGGTCAAAGTGATGTATTAAGCTCACTGAGCTAAACTGTATAAATTAATTATGCAAGACAAAGCATTAATTCTTCCTCAGTACTATAGGTCAAGGATGGAACATATTCTTGAATAAGGCACCAAACCTTGCATTTCACATAGTTTCTCAAAGTTTCAGTTTAAATGTAAGATGAAGTTGGGAACAGATTTGGAGAGAATTAGAGTGTTTGTGAAAAGAAGATTAATTTTCCCTGTTCCCTTAGCCTGTTTTCACTGTGCGTGATGTTATGCTCTCTAGAACTCCAGTCAAGTCCCTGTCCAGTCTTTAAGTCTTCAGCCACAGAATCACAAAATCTTGGAATGGGTCAGGTAGGATGGGACCACAGGGATACATCTGGTCCAACCTTCCTGCTCAAGTAGGGTCCTCCCAGAGCACATGGCATAGGATTGTGTCCAGACAGTTCTTGAATATCTCCAGTGAGGGAGACTCCTAATCTCTCTGGGCAAGGTTCAGTTCTTATAAACAGTTATTAAAGCAGTTCTTATAAAGTGCTATAAAAACCTGTATGTTCATGTTGTTTTTGCACATATGACAATGACAATATTTGAGAGATTCTTATGTTCCTGTATAAAAAGAGGTTCTCAGCAGTCATTATTTTAATATGCCTTACTCTCATACCCTGATGTCTTTAAAACATCTGAATCACACATTACTACAACAGTTACAGATGAAGTAACAAGCCTAACCTATGTTACATCTAATAAAAATGCTTTTTTTCATTGTTTAGTTGAGTATTTCTGGAATCTACAAAGATAGCAGGGCAGACAGTTAATATTATTCAGTACAAACATTGAAACAACTTGCTCTTTTCTATTTAAGGAAGAAAAGTATATTAGCAGTGCTTCCTGAAATCCTTGAACAGAAGATGTTTAAAATAAATAAAATCTAATTAAAAAGCCCTAACACTGTTTTTGATATAAGGATGTTTCATCTTGCAGCGAAAATTATTAAACATTGTCAGTTAACACATTGCAATTTCTGAGTGGTTGAAGAATGACACTGAATGGTGTTGGGGTGTTAGACAGCAGCTAATGGAGAGAGGTGGCATAAATCATTTTAGGGGTGTTTTGAACAAGAATGTCTAGATAAATATTACTGGCCCTGGACAACATATATTTCTAGTACAGGAAGGTTTTACTCTGCTCAAACCCAACAAAATCTCATTTAGGAAGACTGCCCTTCAGCCTTTTGACAGTACAGACTGTATTCACAGAGATTCACAGTAATCATTTAATTTCAAATAAATATTTCAATATAGATAGAATTAGTTTTTCAAACAAGAATTTTTTACCACTCAGTTCAAGATCTGATAGCCAGGCTCTGCTTCCTCTCTGGAATTTTAATTGCTTAGTAAAAGAATGTATTTATAGTGAAAAAGAGTTGAATCAAACAGCCAGAAGTTGTTTATTTGCCTTGACACCTGTGACGAATTTAAAATGAAAATTATTTCAGCTCATGTTTCAGTCAATATAGTTAATTCTTTTGTAGTCATATATTGACAATGCCATATTTGAATGTACAAGGAAGTGTACAACATTTTGAGTGTACAACTTCATTTTTTGGGGTGAGATTCAACTGACATCTATAGCTAGGCAAACACAGGTATCTGATTTGGACTTCTTGAGTCTGTGCAGTCAATGGAGAGAGACACATCCTACTTAGTGCTAGTGGACTGGCTGTTTCTAACCACTGTAATCACTTGGGAGTGTGCAGCAGAGTGATTGCGTATCTTAGATCATCTGAATCTTGTCCTCAAGAACATACAAGTCTGATTGTTAAACATTTGCACCCTAAGGGAAGACTGTCATGGTTTAGTCAGCAGCTGAGTTCCACACAGCCACTTGCTCATCACCCCAACAGCAGGATTGGGGACAGAATCAGAAGGGTAACAGCTAGAAAACTCAGGGGTAGAGATAAAGACAGCTTAGTAGAGAAAGCAAAAGTCACACACACAAGCAAAGCAAAACAAGGAATTAATTAATTGCTTTCCATGGGCAGGCAGGTGTTCAGCTATCTCCAGGAAAGCAGGGCTCTATCACATGTAACAGTGACTTGGGAAGACAAAACTTCATCTCTCCAAACACTCCCCCCCTCCTTCCTCCTTCCTTCCTTCCCCCCACTCTATATACTGAGCATGATGTCCTGTGGTCTGGAATATCCCCTTGGCTACTTTGGGTTCCCTGTCCTGGCTGTGTCTCCTCCCAACTTCCCATGCACCCCCAACTTCCTTGCCACCATGGCAGTACGAAAAGCAGAAAAGGCTTTGACTCTGTGTGAGCCCTGCTCAGCAATAACAAGTACATCTCTAGATTATCAACCCTGTGTAGCACAAATCCAGAACATGACCCCATACCAGCCACTGTAAAGAAAATTAGCTCTACTCCAACTAAAACCACCACAATACAGAGCATATTTCACAGCCACCAAAGGGAAGTACAGAAATGGGTCACTTCTCCCGTGTGCCTCAGGGAGCTGAAGTTACAAGTGCACCACTATGCACCACCCTTAGATGTTATCAGAAGGTAAAAAACCCCCAAGTATTCTGGACTCCAGCTAGAACTCATTGATTTGCTGCTCCCTGCTACCTTTCAGGTTCCTCTAGGCTCTGAATTCCTCTGCAGAAAGCGCCTGTGTGGCAGATGCTTCAGCAGTGCCATTGGAACGGGTCACAGTGGTAGGTGCAGCACACACGATGGGTCAAGCAGATGCTCGTGACAAGAAAAACTCTTGTCTCGGCTGTGTACACAAATTGTACTGGAATACATGAAGAGAAACCATATGTAAAAAGATCATACAGTTGTTCAGATGAGCAGTTTTCTCTAATAATTGCATCAATCCTCAAAGTGTTTTAACTATTTGGGATTTACACTGCCTTTTTTTCTCCCTTTTTCCAAAAGTATTAAAAAGACCTTGAATAAAGTATTAAATAAACCTTGAATAAAATAGATTATAATTTCACAGAAAGAGAACAAAATCTTTCTCTAGGTACAGGACAACTCGTGTCCTAGAAAAACATCTCCTGATAAGTAGGCAGTGTATTAAGTTAATTTTTTCTCATTTAGAGGTGTGTTTGAAATAATTCTGTGCTTATGCATTTAAACTTGTGTGGATGTGACAGTAATGTTCCATCACCTTCACCTGTCTTCTGGCAATTAAGAGGTACAGATACATACTGTAATTATGGGAATTTTGTCAGAGAAAATACATTCTGTATTTTAAAGAAATCAGAGGCATAGTCTTTGTGGGTTTTTTTTAACCTTATTTGTGTCTTACATTGTCTTGCTACTAGTTCAAATGACTTTAAAAATGATTCATTATAAAAAAAATGCAGAACTGTAGCTATGATGCATGTGCAAAACCACTTATGAGAAGTCAGCATTAGTTTCCAGCACATCTAATGATAACTTTAGTTTACATTTCATTACATTATTCCAATCAAGAAGAAACAAAAAATTGGAGGGGGGGCTATATTAATGCTTGTTGAATCGCACCAAGTCTGATTAGTCCATAATCGATTACCCGAGTTCAAAGCTGCCTTCCCCGTACCACACCACCCCCGTGTTCACAGCATTGCAAAGTGAAACAGCAGCAGGAGAAAACTCCCTTGTTTTGGTGGTCCTGCGGAGAGTCTGTTCCTCTGTCTGTTGCTGTGTCCTATGTTGCCACCCAGTGGAGGAGACCGTAACTTCTCCTGGTCACAATCCCCAAAGTGAGAAGCCTTTTCACAGAATCATAGATTGTCCTGAGCTGAAAGGGACCCACAAGGATCACCGAGTCCAACTCCTGGTCCTGTGCAGGACGCTCCAAGAATCACACCATGTGCCCGAGAGTGTTGTCCAAAAACTTCTTGAGCTCTGGCAGGCTGGTGCTGTGACCGCTTCTTACCCGCTGCACAGTAGCCCTTTATTCTGCAAGCAAATACTTGGGGGTGGTCTTTATGGGGAAACATTGATTGCTTTTGTTGTTTTCACTTGCTCTGGTGTTTGCCCCTTCTCTGTATGTATTTGCTGAGTTTGCTGGTATGCTAATGCCATATAACATGGAACAACGATACATTGCTATATACATCTGTATATCAAACGATGCATATTCCATTTACATTAATGTAAAAACTGATCGATGTGGCACTGGATCAGAGCTGTGATTTGCAACAGTGCTTTATATTTTAGGAAAAAAATTATCTTATTTTCGACTTCCTTTAAGTTCTGCCATGTGCTGTTAAAATCTCTTTTAACACAAACATCTTTTAGCTTTAGCTATGTTTAAACAAGCAGCTCACAACTTTGAGGAAAGAAAAACAAACCGCCCAAACTCTAAACCTGTTTTTCACTTCATATTACTGAATTTTCTGACTCATTCTGTACTTATTTCATCTAAGTGTTTTCAATTGCTGTACAAAGCTAATATAGGCAAGTTTTGGCAGCCATTGGTATTTAAGTAGTGTATCATAAGGAAATACTCTTGAGTATTTAGCAAAAGGAGGACAGAAGAGAAGGTTGAATTAGAGTACAGGAAAAAAAAAGGAAGGGCGCTGATGGACTCTGAGGAAGAGAGATATATGGATGGAAGACAGTGACCAGTAGCTTCCATATCAGAAACCATCCCTGAATAACCATCACTTTGCCCCGGTCCACAACCCCAACAGTGTCCAGAGGAGACCAATTACAAATGGAGAAAGATATCTGGTAAATCCTTTGTCTTTGGAAGTCTGTAGTAGGCCATTACTGTGACAAAAGCCAAGTTACCAAGCAAACAATCTCAAAGAGTGCTTGCTTTCTTTAGAAAGATGAAGAGCAACAGAAACTCAATATCTTCAACTGTCCCTCATATTTTCAGCTGAAAAGAACCCTCCTTGTCTAGTCTGCTACTTGGTATGTCAATTTTTCAGTTTCTTCCCCCAGAGACTTTATTAAGAATGGGAAGGAGAGGAGGGCAGGGTGATTTTGCCTGCAAATGTTTGTGGAGGGTGTTAAAACTTCTTGTGAGATATTCTGTTTCTTTAAAGCCTTCTTAACATTAGCATTCTCCTTTTATCAGTCTTTTACTGATGAAACTAGGTTGTAGTAGATGAGGCAGAAACTTGGGAGGATATAAAACCTATGTCCCTGTATTTTTCTCACTGTCTGCAGTGTGAATAAAGAAAACCAAAAAACATGCTGTTATTTATAATTTTCAAGGTAAAATATGTATAAACTGCTGCAGTTCAGGATTCCAATGGGAGGAAGAAAGATAATATTTTTTCAACTTTTGTGTGGAATTTCTATTTTTAGTCCGGTCTCAGAAGCACAGAAAAGCTTGCATTAGGAAGGGACCTCTGGAATTGCTGGTACAAGTTCTGTAACAAGTCTAGGCCATAGATTAGTATATTCAGGACACGGACAAGCTAAGTTGCATTTTCAATGGCAGTTATTTCAGTAATTTTTATAGCAGCCTATTCCGATGTTCAGCTGCTTTTTCTTTCCATATGTCTAGAGCGCATTTCCCATAAACAACTTGTTCATGTTAGCTCTTGTTCAATCACTGTGCATCCTTGTGAAAAGATTATACCCTCCTTCTCTGTACCTATAATTTAGGTATTTTTATAAATTGTGTGGGGAGATCCCCTCTCAGCCTGGTCTTTTCCAGGCTGAATAAACACAATTCATTCATCCTCTCTTTATATGTCAAGTTCTCCAGTTCTCTTAATATCTTGATGTCATCTTATAATGGATTCACTTTTCTTTTCAGGTCCATAAAGGCCCATATGTAGCCATGACATTTGCAATTACGGTTTTGGTTTGTGTTATGTCCGTTTTTTCTTTCCTTCAATGCTCTGTCTTTTGAGTGTAGGTTGGGCAAGGTAACAAACACACACTCTGAAATCCACTGCTCACTCTTAAAATGACCACTGTCACACTTTGGATATAGATTTGAGTATTTTGCTAAGATCAATCATTTTATTATTCTATTTTATTTAATTTCTGGAACTAGTTACATCATTATTCAGCCTTCAGACTATTTTTTTTCTTATATGTTCTTTAAGATTATATCCTGTACAATCAAAGGTGTGTAAAATGTGGCTAGATATTATTAATGTTTGATATACAGATGTATATAGCAAATGATTAATAGAAAAATAAACAGTCAACAGTTAAGACTGGGGAGAGTTCTCAGACTAGAAAAAGATCCCACCCATTTTAAATCCTGAATATATGTGCAGAAACTGGAGGGGGATTCATTCCTCCTAAATTATGGACATTTTACTATCTTTTTACTTGAGGAATCAGATACAGAGGCATCGACAGCAGCATTTTAATTTGGACCAAGAGTGTGCTTTTGACATAAATCTCTCAGTAAACTCTAGTTACTTCAGTTCATGTTGTGAAACAGTCTTGGGCCAAATGAACAGGATTCCTTTTAGATTAAACGAAACAGTAAGATGTGCCTGAAGATGGTATCTAACACAGCCTTACTACTAATGGGCATTCAGTCTCTTGGGATTAAAATAGATCTAATCAAGTATTCTCTCCCCCACAGATATCTGTAGTGCAGATATTGGGCCCTAAGCATCAAGTTCTGACAGAAAAAAAAAATCTGTAAATTTGTGGTTACATAATTTAGCTACATGCTAATATTGGACACAACTTGGCTTGTTATGGCTCACCACAGGGAGCTGTGCATGTGTGTGGGAGGAAGGAAGACTGGTAGGAAAACCCGTGTACAAAACCTGGTAAACCCGGGCACATGAGGTGAATAGTCTGGATTTCATTAAAAAAAAAAAAGGAGGGTCAATGTGTGATATATTTGTATTCAGCCTATGTTGGCTGTTCATTATTCTAAGACTCATTATTTTAATGGATTAATAACAATTAACATTCTTTTTTTTCTAAAAAGAACCTTGTTAACACTTGTATTGAGAAGGGAATTGCTAAATTATGTGCTTGATATAAAGGCTTGTGATTGTTTGAAATAATCATGTTTATAGCAACAGGAATCTCTAATGAGGCATGATGAACTGGGACATCTACTTCAATGGAGGAAAATAAAGTGAAACACTTTTCCTCCAAACAGAGTACATGCTCTGTTGTTTCAGTGGGACAATCATCATGTACAAAGCAGTGTATTGGGATGTTTTTCAGCCTTAATTGCCCTGTCAGTTACAATTAGAGGTGTTAATGTAACTGTGAAATGCTACAAATTACTTGTGCCTTTTGCTTCTTATGCATTCTCAGCCTGTCTTGAACAAAAGGGTATCAGAATGACTGAGATCTCTTGCTGAGCCTGTTATTAAGGTTTCCTTGTTCTGCTCCCTAGGTACAGTTATTCACTCAGTGTGGATTCAGTATTATGGGTGTAAAGATGCCTGCAGCAGAATGGATCCTCTTAACATAAAGGGAAAAACGTTTGTGTATTAGGCATTTCTTCTGAAATAGCTGAAGCTAAACCAGAAATTTTTATAGCTGTTTAAAAAATTAAAAATTGATTTTTACAAATAAAGTTGTTATTGGCATGAAATCATATAATTTTCGAGATCTTACAGGTGCTTACTGATTTATAGGGTTTCAACATTATTTTTCTATTATACTTAAGGAGCAGATGTATTTCAAAATCCTGCCTATATGATTGTCTAGAACAAAGGGATCGTCTCAGCAGAATTACACAGAAATTTTTGACCCTTGGAGGAAACATGAACTTGAAAGGGGAGGTCTGAGGACAGTGTATTTGCTAGTCCTCTCATTCCATTAAGCGGTATCAGAAGGTTGTCTGGTCCAATGCTAATAAATGAACCAAAGGGAACAAATCAAATGATCAATGTAATAACTGTACTCTGTGATAGACAGAGAAAAGGAAGAAGTGCAGAGTGTTCACAGAAGAGTGGCCAAATGCTTTTGGTAGGTTAGATTTTCTTTTCTTCCACTGCTGAAAACTACCAAGTGCAGCAGTCATTCAGTGAACTAATAGACTTACTTCATCTTGTTTTGAAACAGCTGCTTTGCATTTCTGCAGTCTTAGAGATTGCATTGCTCTTTGAAAGGACAAATGTCTCTGACAGTGGATTAAACTCCCTAGTGTTTACTTCAGAGCTGGAAAAAACATCACACTGCAGGATGGTTTTATCCTATTGCCTGAAATCCTGGAACACTGAATACATTTTACACAGTCAGGGACACTTCAGTTTCATCATCAAGTGATGGATGACTGGGTAAAGTGACAGATGTGTTCAGATTTGAAGTATATATACTGCTTAGTAAAGGAATTTATAGTAATAGCAATAGTAAAGGAAGCCCATTATTAATAAGGTAACACTTTAAATGGGATTAATCCAGATGAAATAGTTTCTCCTTAATACTTTTGTTCTTTTACCTGTGCAGTACAAGCATCCTGGTAAAATAAATGTAAATCTTAAAGATTCTAAAAATTTTAAAGATTCTGCTTATGCTTATAAGGGGAGTTGTCAGTATTTGAAAATACTTTGAAAATAGGAGAAAAGTCTTCAAAGTCTTTATCTGTCTTCAAAGACGTGAACGGTTTTCAAAAGGGCATTTTTAATTCTCCTGGAAATTTTGAAATTTTGAGGGCAAACATGTTTTGTATGTTAGGGAAGTTTTTATCTTAGACTGTTTTCCTCAGCAAAACAAATGAGCAATTGGCTAAAATTATGCAATGGTTAAAAAATGTAAATACGTAATTGTTTACAACAATTGCTTAAGCCATGAGAAATAATGATAAAATTGGCAAGTACTAAGACTATTTTTTGCATAATGACAAGTATAGATTCTTTTAGAAATGTAATGACCCTGTCTTAAGCACGTGTATTCTTTGTGTGTGTGTGCTGACACATGTGGGATAGGAAAAAGGAAAATTCTGTAAACTGAAAGCATTAATGTATTCTCCAAGCAGACAAAAAAGATTATATAACCAGTATGTGACATAGTATGTAAATGAAACCTAACATGATACTTACCAACAAAAACTTAATGAGATAGGTATGTAAATCCCACATACGTGTCTGTGTGTGTGTGTATGTGAATTTAGCATATTAAAGACCAAGTAGCATATTTGTCAGATCTACAACGTGTAATAATTAAAATTGGTTAATATTATAACTTTTTATATCATAGTTTGATTTTCAGTACTTCTTAGTTATAGAAAGTGTTTTGAGGACTTGACTGCAACACTGCCACTATCACCACAAATACAGATTATGAAATATTTTTCTTGCTGAAAGGAAATGTTCCTCAAATTGGAATCTCTGCATGCCTGGCCTTGGGAGAAAAAGAAAGCTGAACCTTTTTCTGTCTAAAATATCTTGGGTATGAAGCTTTCATGTTTGCTATTTTACATGTTTAGTCTAGTCAGGGAAGTGGATTTAAAAACTGAAAAAATACATTTTATTGCTGCCACAACATGGTGGATTATGTGCTTCAGCTCCTGGTCTGCAAACATTGGAAATAATGGAGCATGGTTTTAACCTAGGCTTTAGGCATCTGACTTTGGGCTGTTTCATAGGCTAATCTCTAAACAGCAGCCAGAGCTGGACAGACTGCAAGAAGGTGATTGGGAAGCCCTGAGTTAAGCTTCTTCTCTAAGCAGCTCTTTTGGAGAAGCAGCCACCTTTCTGCCATGATAGCGTAGGAAGCCTTGCCCAAATCCCTCTGATTCATCTTTCTTGCAGGCTTCCTGTGCCTTGGCTTTGTCATCTGCTTAACTCAGACAAGAAAAAGGCTTTTTGGAAGGTAAATGCAGTCAGAGAAATATTGCTGAAATCAAAGGAACTACTTATGTGTGTAGAAACAGAAAAGGTACTTGCAAATCTGGGATGTTAGATAATAAAGTTTTTGAGGAATATGCTCTCTGTTTGGCAGAATTATTTGTTAAATAAATAGTAACCAGACAGCATTACTTTTGCAATCAATAACTGTAGTATTTTCCCATGTTTGTGTTTAGATAAAAATGTATTTATGCCAAAGCTTTTGCAAAGACTGACTGAGACTTTAAAAGTGGCATAGTCACTCAAATATTTCACATGTGGTTTTCACCAAGGAATGACAAGTTTTATTTTTGTATAAAGGCTCTTATGATAAACAGAAAGAACTATGCTGTTATATTTAATAGATATGGCTGATTTTTAAAAGAATATTCAAATATATTTACACATTAACACGCAGAAACATAAAGACATTAATTCTTTTTATTTAATACTACTTGTTCAGATACTGGACAGTTACACTTGACCCATTTCTGATCTCTAGAGAAGAAGGTGATTAACTGCAGGTTTTTCTTTCCTTCTCAGTGTAGCTATCTAGAAACAAGCTATAAAAAGGCCTGTTCAAGGGAAAGAAAGGTCAGGCACTCAATCAGACTGTAAGAGCTGGGGTTTCTGTCAGAATGAAAAATCTTTTCTATAAAATAACTTCTTTTGTAATAGTTTTTGCTGTTATTAATAAAAAATTAGCATAGGTTTTGTACAAGTGGGGTTTTTTTTCTCATTTAAATCTGTAATTCAACTATTACTTGCTGACAGAAAGAGCAGGTTAAGCTTTGGAAGACCAATAGCACCCTGAAAAAGAATTGATGATGCAGCATTGGTAGTTTCTGGGTTTTGGGTATTTGTGTAGGATCCCTAATGGCTCATGGAGGGGAGAATAACATTAAATTTTTTAAACTACGCTGGCATAGCATAGAAAATATCTGAAAAAAATAATAGGGAAAGTTCCAATTAGCAAGGGCAGTTAGAGAGAAATAAATGTCATGTGTTTACTTGGTGAACTGATTAGGTAGCAGCTCTCCAAGGAAAGGTGAAGAAGCTGTGCTGCATCACAGTCAGAATGTATTCCAAGAGAGATGTGCTGTTGGGAAAGAGGAAAGCATGCATCACAGGATGCCAAACAGTTGTGTATTTTCAACTCTATTAGGACAAAGGGAGGGTCAGCCAGAAGAGTGTAGCCAGCCAGGGTAAGCAGGGCATGGAAAGAGCCAGTTCCTGCTGAGAGCTGTTGGACACACTGTTCATAAAGCCCTGTTGGGCTGTGGCACACTCACAGAGTTTGGGGTCTGTTTAGTTGTTAGTTCTTTTGTGTCATTTTGTTATGATATTGGCACCATAATACTGACCAGTGTTGCTATAAAAACAGAAAACGGAGCAGGATTACCATGGGAAAGATACAGAAAGAAGTAACACTGGTCAGAAATAAATCATGATAGTTATTTCTGAGAAAATAATTGGTGATTTGTGCAGGTGTCACATATCTCAGGTCCATCTAATTTATTCTGGCAACACTCCATTAAATCCACATTAAATTAAGTATCTCCATAATGGCATTAATAGGTAAGGGCATTCTCTCTCTGCAAAGGCAGAAGTCTTTTCTAAGTTCTTTGATATGCACAACAGGAAAGGTGCAAATTGCTGTATTTTGTATTTTTGCACAGGACAGAAAAGCCTTTTTCTGATTTAGGATAAAAATTGTAGTTACTGCTTCACATTTCCTTTGGAAAAGAAAAAGTGAGCAGGAGTCCTCCACTGTCAATGATTCCTGATGAAGAAGACACAAAGTCTTTTGAAGTTAGCCACGGCTCAGGGATTTTACAGCTGTATAGCAGATGAATATGCTGGGGTTGTCACACAGTCATAGGATGGTTGCAGGGGCCTCTGGAGAACATTCAGTCTGGCTCTCTGCTCAGAGCAGGGTCACCTAGAGATGGTTTCTCAGGGTTCTTTCTATTCTGTCACACATTTTCCT
Organism: Anomalospiza imberbis; assembly: GCF_031753505.1. Lineage (NCBI taxonomy): Eukaryota > Metazoa > Chordata > Aves > Passeriformes > Viduidae > Anomalospiza > Anomalospiza imberbis. The sequence continues at coordinate 104,690,391 of NC_089682.1, forward strand.
TAGGCTTTCTTTTGCTTATGATGCTCCTGTAGAAACTTCCCTTCTTATCCTTTGTGACTCTTTCCAGATTTTACTCCAGGTGGGTTTTGACTTGCCTCCATCCTTGTACCCCATCTCTATATTTATCCTTGGTGCCTTGACCCTACTTCCACCTCCTATAGACTTCCTCATCTGTGTGAGGGTAGTCAGTGCTCCTTGTTCATCCATGTAGGCTTCCTGTCTCCTTTGCTTGATTTTCCGCACAAGAAAGTGGACTGTTCTCGAGCTTGGATAAGATGAACCATCTTTTTTGGACCTGTTTTTTCCCCAGAACCATCTCCCATGACAGTTGTCCAAGCAGATCTGTGAACTGGCCAGAGTTGACTCTCTCTTCCTTTCTCCCCCATTAAGCAAGGCTCTTGAGAATAATAGAAAATATTTTTAAAGCTACTTTGAGGTCTTTAAGGTGTCATACCTGGGAGTTGAGCTTCAGACATTGCTACACAGCTTGCAGAATGTTAAGTCTGTGTCCTGTTCTTGTGCCACCATCTACCTGACTTTTAAATTGCAGTTTCGTACCTCATGTCCATTCCTGGTTTTGAACAGCGTGTCTATGGAAGCAACCAGCTTCCCTTAGACTGTGTGATGTTCTGCTAAACTAAAGAAACTCTTCCAAGACATATCTTACCTGCTTACAGGAGTGCATTGCATAGGGTTCCTAGCTGAGCTGGCATGCCCACCCTGCACTGTGTGGAGGTGCCATCCCCTGGCAGCAGTGTAGCTAAATATTAAGTCACACATAGCAGTGTTTGTTCTGCTGTTGCATTTGAAGATCCTGTTTTCATGACTGCAGTGTTTGGTAGCTCACTGTGATTATGTGGTCAAGTACACTTGATAGGGAAATGACTTTCTGTTAAGTACGTAAACATAATCTTGGGGAAAATATAAATAGTACGAAGTGTAATGATACAGAGCTCTGTCACTTAATTTCTGACTCCTTCTACTGTACTTCTTTTAACCCATGACAAATATCAGACACATGATGAAGGCAGACTGGGTACAATAAAGTAAGTAAGTTATATTTCCATTATCAAATCATATTTTTGTGGCATGGGCTGGTTGAGTTTATCTAAAATATGCCTATTTGGCTATCTGTCAAAGCAGTTTTAGAGCACTTTAAAGATTCTTCTTTTTGTTTTAAATTAAATATCCATTTCAGGACTCCAATACAATTAAATTATCAAAAGCCGTTCAGTTACAGTGCACATTTGATTCACAAGAGGAATAATTCCTTTTTTATTGTATTGATAGACTTGTCATAATTAAAATCAAGATTCAATTTTTTTAAAAGCATAACCTCCATATTTTGTAAGCTGTGAAGGAGACTTGGAAGTGATTAAAGTGATAAATACACAAGTTAGAATTCTTTGCCTTAGGAAGCTCAATGTCTCTTTCTTTCTGTTAAAATCTTGTCCTTTTTGCTCTTGCTGTCACAGAAAACGACTTTTTCTCAGCATCTTTACTAGTAAGTAGGTGACATACATATGATTAATTTGAGTTTTCAAGTTACTGTTGGTAAAAAAATATTAAAAGATGAAGGGTCTTTGAAGGCAGATAAAATAAACACAAACATTATGGAATTTAAATGTCAGTCTTCTTGGGAAAGAAATACTAAGTGCAGTAACTTCTATGAAGATTCAGTTAAAATATAGAAGGGGTTCTAAGTATTTTCTATGTAGTTGCAGGGAGTGAATTTTACAGAGTAGTAAAGTATTACCTGAAAAATTTCTAGCAATGGAAAATTATACCCAAATCACATATTTGAGATTATTATTATTAAAGAAGATGATTTTTCAAACTATGAGCAAAAGATTTTACACAAAGAAACCTGTCTGAGATATTAAAATGTGCTCAAAATATGCCTATTAAAACATTTGTTTGTCTGAAATCTTCAGGTTCTAAAATTTTCACAATCCTTTGTTTAGTCCATATTTTTTATTAATTTAGATCTTTTGGGGTTTTAGAGCACTACATTACTCTTTATATTTTGCTATTATTATTTAAATTTTAAGCTGTAGGTTTTTTTTCATTCTAGAAGGTATTATCAATCACTGATTACAAAAGCCAGACAAGCAAATATTGAGTGATAAGATTCAGTTCTTAAACTCATTTTCCTTATCTTCCTTCCATTTATCATGCCAATTGAATCTATTCCCTGAACTCGATAAAAATAAATTTCAATGCATACTAATATTTCCTGACTATTTCCCCAAAATACTAATTATAATATCAAATAATAAAGTGCAGAAAATAAAAAAATAAAATACTTGCAAATTATCAATCTCCACAATGTTCTTTTATTCAAGTGTATATGAATATTGGGAATGTCTATAAATCTTGTGAAACAATTGCCTATGTAGAGATGAAAAAGCAAAGGGTATGAATTTAATTATTTGTGCATAAAAGTCGCTACTTATGCATTTATACCTGTGTGTAAATTATTTAGATATTATTTATGATTAAGCTTGTAACTGTGAAACATGCAGAGTGGTGACCTACACTGGGTTCCATAAATTTTTGTATGAACTATGGTTTAAACCCATCAATTGAGCAAAAAGGTTAATAAAAATGTCTCCCAGATTCCCATATCAGCTGTTTTCTTCCTCCCTGGCAATGTCGTAAAACCCCAGTCATCTACTGATGTTGTGCAAGCAGTCACAAGATCTATCTTTATATCAACCTGAAATAATTCAGGCTCACCTCAATGAAGTTTTTTGGAGGGAGTACAGCTGGACATGGTATCACCTAAGTTTATCTAAATGATGTTCACATGAAGAAACTTTAATTAACTTTCCATAACTGTGCTGAATAACTTAACAGACCCTATTTGTTTAGAAAAAAAATAGTAGAAATCAGATTAACCAAGCAGAACCAGAATGGTTTTATATATATATATATATATATATATATATATATATATATATATATATCTATATATATCTATCATTATGTATGGTCCAACGCCACAGATTGGCTCCCAAAATCCTTGGAGTAGGGTGATGTGTTCAACAGGATGCCATGCCCTGATTAAAGCCCAAGCCAGTTAAAACAGCCCAGTGAGTGTCTGATGATCTGGCTGTGAATCAGCTGTGGTCAAGCTTAGCTCCAGTCATTGGATGGAAGTGTGCTGAGGAAAAGGCACTGTTTGAGTTCAAGCAGAGCACAGGTGGTATGGCAAAATTAAAGAGTGGGATTTAGAGGAAAAACAGAACTGGAGACTATTATCATGTTGCAGCAGGCAGGAAAAATTGTGCGTATGAAGATTTTTCACTACTGCTCGGTTAGGGGGACAAAAGATTAGAGATACCATGGGACAAATTATCAAAAGGACAAATGGACTAACTCTATATAATGGGGGAAGAACAGGAAAGGAAATTCATTTGAATAAAGCCCAGAAAGTCAGCAACTGTATGAGAGACCATTGCATAGTGGCAACAATTTTTTAAACCAGTTTAATTGTCTTAAATGTGGCTTCCTTTCATGGTTGTAACTAGCCTGCTGCATCTGAAACAAGGAGTCACATCCATATATTTAAAACTACAGAAAACACTGAATAATTAATTCAACTCGTCAACATCTCATGGAGTTAAATATACATAAGCTTTCTATCACTGTTTCCCAGGGAGTATCAGAGAAAAAAGGAATGCAGGAAATGCAGAGGCTGTTGAGCAATTTTCATAACTAAACAGTCAGTGATAACTACAATATGCAGCCAACCAAATATTTACCCTTTTCCTAAAATATTTGTATGAGATAATATTTCATAATGACTGTTTTCTTTCTTCCTGTTCAAAGATTCCAAAAAAATAGGAAGAAATGGCCTGGTATATATTTAAGCACTCATTTGCTACATTAAATCTTTTTTTATTAGCCAAGTCAGTGTAAGCAGAATTTTGCATTACCTTGAAAAATGAGGGAGTTTCTTTCCTTACTGACTTAAGTCCTAATAATTTTTCTATCAGTTTGCATCTTTCAGAAGTAGCCTTTTGACAGTCATCTCAGCATTTAAAGTGCCCATCTGCTCTGTTTGGTAGCATCAACTTTTGCCCCAGACCTTCATGAATCATTGAAAATGACCAATCAACTTTTAAAAATACATATTTTCAGAAGATTTTAGGAACATTGTCAGTGGCTCTGACTATTTTACCTAAATATAGTAAAAACACATTCCATGCAGTAATTTAAGATATCTTAGGTCAATGTAATTGTTCTGTGGATTTACAGAGACCTTTTTTTCCCAAAAGGTTTAGAACACCTAATTCTTTCCACAACATATTAAATTTTTGTATGTCTGTCTTTTCTGGGAGTACTTTCCTAAGCATAATTTCTTGATTTTTATTTAAAATCATAATTTTTGCTTGGTTTATTTTTTTTCCATGTATTATTTTTCCTTGTAACCTTAAGGGTACCACCATGTGAATATTAATTTCTGTAAGATAGTACAGGTGTGGGAGATGTGGGAAATAGAGATGCTGAACACATGATGTGCAGCTGTCCTAGTGAAACTGGGTCTGACTCCAGCCCTGAATAATACATTACATCTTAAGCTGGGTTTGTTCTGATTTGAAGCAGTCTTTGATGATGTCAGGGAAAGTATCATAGGAGGGAAAAGGGATTGATTCATTCCAGAGGTTTAAAAATTAATTTAATGACTTGTGGGTCATTTATTACCATCTTCCTATTGTATCATCTAATGTTTCTTTTGTATCTGAAAGAGCATGCTAATGAGCATGCTAATGAATGTGCTGTAAGCTACACTATGGAATTCTCCAGTGTGCAATCTCAGAAGAATCGCCCTTTTCCCTTTCTGCTTATAATGCACTCAATTCACAAGAGAATTAGGAGAGGGTACTCAGAACCCATCCCTGCTTTCACAAGCATTACCTCCAAGGCACCTTTATTAGTAACATAGTGCAGTCATGCATTATAAAGACTGGTTTACCATTGATCAGTTTTGCTTTTTATATGCCTTCAAGCAGTTCTGTATATTGATACGGCACCTGTCACTCTGATATCCAAATACTAAACAATATTGAATGCTGCTAGGCCACGGTATAAGTAGCACTTTCATCTCTTCTTCTGTCATGAGAAACAGGGAAGTGTTGTGTCTGCAGTTTGCTTAGTTGTACTTTTTAAAATAGCAGCATCTGTCTTAAGGATGCAAGCTGGCTTGAATTTGTTAAAGAATGTAGAGTCAGGCCATTCTCAAAGAATATTTTGTGGATAAAGATGTGACACAGTTGGCCTTTCAGTGACCACTGGGATTTCTAGGTCCTCCCTTGACCCAGGGAAGGAGCTCACTAGTTTTCTTAGGAAAGTTGCATTGTGCTGTGTTATCCTCTAAAATCTGATGGCATGGCATTAGAAGTATGGCAAGTAAATCTCTTCAGTGAGTGTTCAGTGTCAGCATCCCAGTAAAGGAAGGTAGGGATCATCAGTGAGATTTGTGGAAATTTCATTATAGGGATGCCTGAAGACTGAGCAATTTCCTGGTTTTTTTTGCAGTGATTTCACTATCCTGATAGAAAGGAAAACAAACCTACGCAAAAGGAAAAAAAAAAAAGTACATTAAACCCCATGTCTATTAAACAGTCTCAAAATTGAAAGGAGGTGCTGTGTTTTGAATGTTCTCTTGTCACTGAAATCTCATCTTAAAATTAAAAATCTATACCAAAATAGATTAAAACATTCCATAAGACATAGATTAGAACATACCATTAGAACACTTCATGGTATTTTTAGTAAAATGTTAAACTGCTTTGGAATGTTGTGGGCAGCTGTTCTGGTACTTTCTGTACCTACACAAGACACAGATAAATGGAGTAGCAAAATGTGCCTTAGGGCAACCTAAAAATTTATAAATGGCATATTGAAATCTTGTTGGGGGGCCAAAATGGTTATTGATACTCAAATGAGTTTTGCTCAAAAATTCATAATATTTCTTCATGGTCCAACCTGTATTGATAGGATGATATCTACTTAATAGGAAACAGATGGAATCATGCAGGTATGTGATAAGAAACATTAATTTAGGCATGCTTTCTTCTGTAGATAATGTAATTCTCGGCATTAGAAATAACTGTATGATTTGCCCTTATATAAGGTCCCTCCCTCCCTAACAAAATTATTTTTAAAGGTGAAAATAGTTACTTAATATATTGCAATTAAAAACAGAAAATATAATGTAGAATACTAGCTAATTCCAAGTCAAATTAATTTACAATCCATTACTTTAAATCACATTCTGCCTATGAAAATGAAGAATTCAGTAGTTTTTGAATAATTTGATGGGAAAAAGCCAGGATTGAAAAAAAATTCTGAAAAGAGACTTTGAAACCTGAGGATAAATAAAATAAATGCACTAAATGGTTAGCAGAAAAAAGTCAAGTTCTCATCTGCCTGTACTCCCAATCAGAGATCGAATTCCAACAACTTCTGATACCTTCAGTTCCTGGTAAAGTCAGTGCAAGTTTCTTATGATTGCACTGTAGCACTACACACAGAACCTTCCAATTTTGGTGGTGAAGTTCTGGAAATACAAGTTTTATCCCTAAGCAGATAATTTTAAAGTCAACTAAAGTTTAACCTCTGAGAGGGTTGGAAGTCAAATGAATGCACAGCAGGGAACAAATTACAGAGACTGAGAAGAATCTGAAATAAAGAAGAAAATAAGACCCTAAAAATGTTTAAAAGGAGGGAGGAAAAGGAAGATCACAAAGATGACAGGAAGTCCAAAGAAACCACTGCATGTTGTGCAGTAAAACAGAGTTGAGCTGAAACTTCTAAGAGTTAAATGTATGAGACAGGAGAATAATACCAGGAAATAAACATAAAAGGAGAAAAGGTAACCTGTCAAACAGATCAAACATTAATTTACTTCAGAATGACATACTTTATGCTATTTGGAAAAAAAAATATTTCCCTACATTCACTAGAAGACCGAGAATAAATCTGCCTATTTGCTCAAATGCATCCCTCCCTTGGCCTTAGTTGTATCCTCAGGCATATACAGGCATCTCAGCCTTGCTAATTCTGCTGAAAATATTTTTCACTACTCAAGCAAGGCTGTCATTTTTATCCCCCTGCCAGCTGGCCCTCTGCTGATATATTGAAATAACCTGTCATCTGAATGACAGCTGGCAGTAAGAGGACTTCTGGTGATAGAGTTGATTACTAAGCCTCATTGACAGAAATAGGTGTTTTTGCTCAGTCTTTCTTCAGCCTTCCTTCTAGGCAGAAGAATAAATACTCATTGACAGACTTTGAGCTTAATGAGAATACTCAGCCATGTGGATTTATTTTTTCCCTTCTCTTTATTTTAATTGGTATGATTCTTGGCCACAGTTTCCAAATGCTTTAAAGGTGATTCCTTTCTCTGAAGCAGTTTTTATCCTATAATAATATGTTTACATGCTATACTGTATGTTATTATAATACAGTTAAAGTTACTTGGATTTTTTTCCTTTGTCTCTGAAGCATAGAGACAGAGCCTGAACTGATATTATTTTATGCTTTCAGATGAAAACAAATGTTTCGTTATTCAGACTATAATACTGGGTATATTCACAGCCTTTGAAGGCAAGAAGTGACAGTGGAAGATAAAAGCAAATTATATGCTCTTTGCCACTAAAAGATGCTCTCAAAAACATGCAAGCAGAGAGCTTATTAAGAAGGATATGGCTACAATTATCAGTGGAACTTAAGACACTCTCTTCAACGACTTCAGCAGCTGATCATGGATAAATAAATCCTCAGATACACAGATTATAATAATAATAATTTGAAACTCAGCAAAGCTGTGTGTTCTCTTGGCTACATATCATACTGGCAAGCATTGCATAAAAAAAAAATAAGGAAACAAAAACTGGTGTATAATTTTCAGGACTTTCTTCTTCTAAAGAAATGTCCAATATGTTTCTTTTAAAAACTATCTCTCCTTCTCTGACATTCTTTTCCTTAAAAAAAAAAAAAGTTAATTCTTTCTTTTAACAATACTAGATTTCTTAAAAACCTTTTTATAACTAAAGTGTTCAAGGAAATTAATTGAAATGAGGCAGATGTGAGAGACCACTATACCCTTTAAATCAGGGTGGTGAGGGAGTCAGACCACAGATAGCAAGGACCATGCTGCAGTGCAGAGGATAAACAGTTCTTAAGAAGGCTTAACTCCAAGGAAGCCTTTGTGGCATCAGATAAAGTGAAGTGTAATGTCCATTTTCATACAGCACATACTTGTGAAGACTGAAATTTTCTCAGGTATTTTTTAAAAAGAAAATAAAAAGTTTAGACACATATAATGAGGTAATATTTTTAAGATCTTGGATGTTTTCCTGGGTATTCAATACAATGTAATCATAGAAAGAGCAGAAGGAGAGATGACAATTTGTTGCAATGCTCCTGCTAACAGCTTTTGGGTTTGGTAATAACAGCTAAACCCAAAATACCCAAAGCTTTCCCTGAACTATCAGACTCACTTAAAAAAAAAGTGTTATTTCTCACTATCTCTCTCATATAATATTACTTCAGATGCTTGATGACTGGGAGGAGTGTATATTTGATGTTGCCAACATGACTTCAAAAGAGACATTTGAAACTCTAAGTGACGACCAGTCTTTAATTAATTTTAATCACAGAACTAAATGTGAATAAAAAGGTATCTTCACAACACAAGTGCACTTATGCGCTGTAAAAATATTATCCTTAGTATCAAAGACTTTTATCATAAAATCACAGAATCATAGAAGGGTGTAGATGGGAAGGGAGTTTAAAGATAATCTAGGTCCCACCCTCACTGCCATGGGCAGGGACACGTCCCACTAGACCAGGCTGACCAATAAATGCAGCAGGAACAGGAATCCAGAAGAGAGGATATATGGTTAGAAAAGTCTTGGTCATAAGAGAATGGATTAAATCATTTCAAGTCACTTTGCCTTTCTCTGATTCCCTGCATAAGGGTAACATCACTTCCCTAGCTGCCTTATGAGGGTGTAATGAATATAAATTAAATCATGCTTCTAAAGTATTCTGATAAATTATCTTTACTGTGTTAGTTATCATGAGAATAATCAAAACTGGGTGAGCAAAATTCTACAGTGCATTGTCAATTGATATGAGAAAAGACAGGATAAAATTTGTCATTGGATTCTTAACTTCATACACCCTTGTCAGACTTTGCAAGCAGACTCAGGATAACATGTGATATTTCTTATCTAGACGTAGCAAGCTGAATAAGGAACAGATTGTCAGCCTAATATATGTATCACAGTAGCCCCAGGGCAGAGCAAATCTTTATGGTCAATTTATGAATGTCTGAAAGGTTTAGCTAGGAATAGAATAATGTAAACTGGCAACCTTAACTGTATGGTAATTTCCTAGTTTAAAATCTTCATTGTTAGAATTATTCTGTTTGGCAATGGTAGCACAGAATTGATTGGATTCTTAAACCCTCAGAATAGTCATCACTTTTGCAGTTAACACTGAATGAACTTTTAATGCATTTATTCTAATAGTTCATTTCAATAAGTACTTGTATTGAATGAACAACAGATCTGTATTGTTTCCAGTCACCCTCAGGGAATGTTAGATCTGGATCTGTGGTCCAGCTTTAAATTAAACAAGCTTGTGCACACACACAGACACTACAACAAATAATCTGAATGGTTTTACCTTTAAGAATCTCAAAGAAATAACGCAGAATAAGAAAATAATTGTAAGTGAATTTAATGATCAATGACATGTAATTCAAAGTAATGTATTTATGTCACTTAGTAGATTGTTCTAGCAGAAAAAGAAATAATGGCTACAGTGTTTCAGATATACAGTGTTTCTGTCTTATCAGACCATGAGTTTGCTTAAAAAATGAAAAGCTGTTCTATTAGGCAGACGTATCTTTTGTCTTTGTCAGTACTATATAATTTATTTTCATTAGGATGTTTTGTATGGAAGCCATCATTTTCCAGGATATAACAAAGGTGTTAAGCTTCCTGAAATTAATGTTGGGAAAAAAATGAAATCAAAATGCATTTAGTATCCTGTATCCCCTGCTGGGAGAGGAAGTTATGGACAAAGCTGTTGATACCTGACTGAGAATGAAGGCACAGAGAAACTGGAAAATTGCTGGATAGTTCTCTCTCCTTCAGTGTATTCTCACATTGGCCACACCGTGGAGCTCCAGCTAAATGAGTCAGAAACTTTGAAGCATCCTACCAGGTCCACTGAAACAGCAAACATATAATTGAGACAAAGCATTCATTAATGTGCAGTGTGTGCAAATGCATTTTAATTTTATTCTGATTTTTTTTTTCCTGTGAAAGTAATATGCTAATAGGAAGGCCTTCTACTTTTTTCAAGACTGAGATTAAACATTCTCTGGAAAAATAAGATACATTTCAACTTTCCTCCTGGTTCATGCAGCTATAGTTTGAAATTAAGGCACATTACCGTAAGCAACCAGTAATGGAGTACCATGAGAAATGTTCCTTATTACCATCAGTCTATGTCCAGAGAAAGAGAATTAACAGTGCCTTCACTGCTATAGTTACTGAAATTGCAGTTACTGTTCTTACTCAAACATTGTCATGTTTTTTAAGAGGTTTTAGTAAATTATCTTATTTACTGAATTTAGTAAATTATCTTTTAGTAAATTATCTTCATAGATAATGTCCTAAATGGTCCTCCAGGTTTGTTTGCCCTTTCTTATCTTTACTGCTTTTCAGTGTATGTGCATTACTGATTTTCATAGGGCGTACTTAAGATCTTTAAACAACTTTCAATAAACTTTCAGTAAATTAAGCAACTTCAGTACATTTTCAATAAAGAAGCCAGTCAACCTGAGAGGCCCTAGCTCAGTGTCCAGACTATTGGCCGAAATGGTAAAAGCTTGGAGAAATTCCTGTCTTTAAAGAGATGCCAGGTGTTTGTTTTCAGAAGATTCTGGGGGTTGATCTGGGGGTGAATAAAGGATTCTGACTTAGACAAGCTTTCTGAATTATTTGCCTTGAGAAGGCAGTTGTCCCCAATCTGACTGCTTCAGGTTATATATTTTCTGTTGAAATAAAGAACTTGGAATTTGGGTTTGTTTTTTGGGGTGGGGTTTTTTTTTGCCTTTTTTTATTATTATTTGCTTGGGGTTTTTTCCTCTCTCATAGAGCTTCAAAGCTACTTTTTTCCCTTATTTTTTTCCCTGTCTTCTTCTTCAAGTATGAGAAGTGAGCAAAGTGGTTAAAATTTGTGAAAACAAAGGGGGGAGCTCTTGCTGCACTGGCAGGTGCTGCAGAGAGACTGCTGCAGGAAGGTTTCTGCTTCTTGTTTAAGCCACATATCAGAAGGGGAGATTTCCTAAAGGGCTTTGGAGTGATCCTCTGGCCACTTCTCCTCTAACCCTTGCCTTGCCCATTCCACTACCGGTTGGCATGTAAAGATTCGTGTTTGAAGCAACATCTTAGAGCAAATCAAAGAATGCCATACGGGAATGAATATTTCCTCCTTTGGATTCTGTCCTGTATCTGCAACTTTGTAAATATTGCATAAAATGTACATACATATGTAGAATTGAAAGCATTAGATTTTATGTTCTTTGTGATTTGTCATTTTCTTTTTTGGTGCATGATATTAGTATCAGAAAGCTTGACTCATGTTTGAGTATAGCTTTTTCTATACAAAACATATAAAATACAGCTTCTATTTTTTTAGCATGTTTTTTTGATTGTTAGGTTAATATACTAAAAATTTTAAACGCTCAATAATTTTAAAATGGTCATGACAAAGCAATCCACATATACATGGAAATTCATATCATTTTAGCACATTTTTTTATGAGCAGTACAAGGAAATTTTAAATGTACAACACAGTGCATATCCAAGTACGGCATATAACTCCCTTTGGGTCTGCACACTGAAAATATAGCTCTCTTTTTAAAGACCATACTATGGAACAGCTAAATATTTGCAGTTCAAGACGTATTTACACTGCAGGAACACAGAATGCCCTCTGTGTTTGTATGTTTACTCTTTGGTCTTGACAGGTTATTAAACGTTTAATGTTAGAGGTATTTCTTCTGTCCTTAGGAAAAAAAAAAAATCACTTTCCCTCCTCTGCTTGCTCCTTTAATAGAAAAAACCTCCTGAGTATTGGGAAAGACTTTTTCCTCTTAGATTACATGTATAGTACTTTCAACCTTCACTTTTAGTTATCTCCAGAAAAAAGGCCTTCTGTTTTGTTGCTTTTATTGGTGGTATTTTTCTTTTTACTTGGGTGCTTCTGTTATGATTCCACTGACAGCTCTGTCACTTCCTGCAGCTCCAAGAAGAGCCTTGTACCTTTGAAATTGTCATTACCTTTTGTCTGGCTGCCAAGATTTTTGCCACTGTAGTCTTGTGATGCAATAGCAGTACCTTGTACTGCCAGCCCAGAGACTCCCGATTATGGGAAGTGAAACTCCAGAATGGAGCAAAGGTATCAACATCCATATTTTTAAAATATATTTTCACTGTCTGATTGGTTACAGGGGCTTCTGGTAGAGCAGGGACTCAGCCTACTGTTGGCATTGAGTTATCCAAGAAAAAAACCCACCCCAAAGCCCTCTGGATTTAGCATTCTTCTTCAGCAGGTTGGAAGCAAAGTTGAAAGGAAGGAAAAAAGGGAAGGAGTGATGCCTAATAATGGTAATGATCCCTGTGTGTAGCATTGAATCAGATGCATATTTAATGCCTTCTTGAAATGGGTGGATTAGAAACACCAGTATTGTTACAGACGCGTATACCTGCATTACGTACAAGGACTGTTTTAACTGGAGAACAGACAACTGAGAGGGAATCTTGTCAATCTTAAATATTGTAAGGCTGGGCAAGAGGATGGGGCCAGACTCTTTTCAGTGGTGCCCAGCAACAAGGGGCAGCAGGCATAAACTGAAACATAGTTTCATCTCAACATGACAAAAAATTTCTTTACTTCAAGGGTGACAGAGCACTGGAACCAGCTGCCCATTGAGGTTCTGGAGTTCCCTTCCCTGGGGATAATCAAAATCTGCCAGGATGTTACCCTGTGCAACCTGCTCTAGGTGACCCTGCTCTAGCAGGGGGATTGAACTAGGTGATCTCCAGACTTCCCTTTTAAATCCAGCCTTTCTGTGATTCTGGGACATGACTGCAGCTCACTGCCCAGTATACATGTTTGCATACATACTGAACTGATTTAAAACTCGGTGGTGTGGAGTCCAGGACACATTGGACTGACAGGAACCTGGGCGAATAGTCAGGCTTCTGGCTGCAAAAAAAACTCCACTGCAGACAAATTCCTATCAGGATTTCAGTCATCTGAGTTTAGACAAGCTGTAGGCATGTCCGTGGTTACAGTAAGAGGTAGCATTATAATAGGTATTTGTTAAAAAGCATCATGTGGAGGTTACCCCCCACATACTGCTGTCAGACATGACTTGCTTCAGAGTACTTTGTCATTCAGGGAGAGTACAACCACTGTTTTGAGGAGGGCTGTGTCCATTCTTGCAAAGCTGAGAGAATGATGTATGCAGCCCTAGTGCCTTCATCTTTATGTTTAAGAAATAATAATACTGATAATAATTGCCTTTCATATGGCATCTACAGTGGTAACTCAGAGAAATTACTTTTATTAAGGATACTACTATATGTTCACTTTTATTTTTCTGTATTTTTTAAAACTTGTTATCTTTTATTTTAGAAGGTCATTTCCCAAAAATTGCCGGTCCACAATTTGTGTATCTCCCTTTTCAAAACACAAGAAAAAGCAGGTACAAACCAAACTTGATCAAGCCAGCAGCTTTTTGTTTTTCCCTTTCAGCCAGATGGTACTCATTAGCAGTGGACCAACTTAAAAAGTTTCCCACTGCATCCCCTTTTTTTCCCATAGAAATTCCACCCAGTGTAGACTTGATGGACTGTGCAACTTTTATGAAATATTATTGTGTGTGTTAGATCCAGAAATAAAGGGATCATTTCAAAGGGAAGGAGTTCACATGTGTGAAACTGCCTTGGCAGCTATTTCTTTTACATATACAGGAATTCTTTTACACCTATTGCTCATCACAGTCGTGCTGCTTAAATCGAGGAGAAGAACAGTCTGCAAAGTGAGTTTCAACATTAGTGAATTTATAGATCTAAAATAAAATTATATACTCTGACCAGAGTCTGGATAATTTATGTCTAAATACTCTTATAGAAGCTAACATGTCCTTTGACTGCTGATAATTTTATTTTTTATTTATTCACAGTGATTGCTCATTTGATATTTAAAATTCAGAAACAAACAAGTTTAAATGATTGTTATGTGCTATACCAGTTAGTTCCCCCTCCAGAAATGACACTTCTATAAATATAAAATAGAAAAAAATATAAATATGGCTGAGCTGGTATCCATTCCCAAAAGTCCTGCTTTCCTGTTAACAGTTCCCAGTGGGGTCTGACAGGAGAAGGTGGGTTAAGCAAAATAATTTTTTTAAGTTTTTCACTAGGGTTTCTGTGAAATAAGGAGTGCCTGGCCAAGCAGAACTTCTGGTCATATGAGCAACCATTTTAATATGTTTTTATATGTGTAGATGTACATATTTATTTTTTATATGCGTGTATAACATAACTAATGCTCAGGAATGTATCAGGGCATTGGAAAAATATCATCTGTCCTGTTAGGTTATTAGAACAGTCCCTGGAAGAGTTTTGATTTATATCAACTGGCACATCCCCAAGCAATTCCCAGGCATAATTTGGGAGTTTGAAGGTTCTAGGCACTGTTCCCAATAAGCAATATGCTGCAATCACCCTGTTTTGAAGGCTGGGAGATCTCACAAGCATAGACAAGGGCTGCTTCACACCTGTTTATCTTGGTGTCAGGAAATGTTCACAGCACACAAATGTCAATTTAATATAATACAGATAGATCACATATACTGGAGAATGAATTGGTGAGTTTCCAATGGCTCTCTGTGCATTGGACACTCACCATTTCAAAGTAATTATCTTTCCTTCAATTTTCCATCTCCCAAACTCACACTCTCTTTGCTGGAGAGTTTAGGGTTTGGTTTGCTCATTTTTTCATTAAAGTAAATGATTAAAGTTTATCCTAAATTGAATACACCTAAACAGATGCATTCTGAATGAGGTTCTAAACTGAGATGTGGCAACACCATGTGGTAACAGCATCTGTGGTGTCAGTATTAGAGAACTCAAAATCTTTTTTGTCTTTTTATTAGTCATACAGGGAATACAGTTGCATGATAACAAACTGATGTTGTGTGTTTAACATAATGATCTCCTTTTCTGAAGTTTTCAACCCATCTCTTCAGTTTCTGAGCTACATCTGTAAAAGCAAAGTAACTGTCCACATCTGCACTTTGCTGGAAAATGCCATGATTGCTATCCTATGGCATGTTCCTGGATATTCTTTGGGATTGATCAGGCAAGGGAGCAAGAGGATAGAAAATGTGCTCTTTTTTTTTACCTTGTAAACATTTGCAATTCAGACAAATACCAAAATGCACTTGAGAACTTACAAGTGTTTGTGGCTTGTGCAGTCAGTCAAGTATTGTTAGGTGATCATTTATCCATTAACTCTGGATTTACTTCTGAGAGTTTCAAAAAGAGAAAGACAATATTATTGCACTGAACAGATGGAAAATAAAAACAATAAGAAATGAAAAAGTTTTTCCGAAACTATTGAGCTGTGATACACCTGCCAACATATTTCTGGAATTAAAAAAAAAAATAAAAAGAATGCACATCTGTATGTGTGTCTGGTGTATCAGTTCTCTTGTCCAATTACAAAATCCTCCACCCTCCATCCAAATACTAAGTTCCAATCTAACTCTCATGCTTGAGCCTCAACTTCTTTGTTTTCACCCTTGGAATTCAGCTTTACTGGATGTAGTGTGCCATGGCATTACGACTTACCCCCAAAGGCGAGGGTAACTGAGGCTCCTGTTGGTAGATTAGGGTGAAACAACCCTGACTGATGGCTGTTTTTACATATACATATACATGTGTGTGTATATATATACACATGTATATATATATATATATATATATATCACTACTCCAGCTCCAAAGGGTATTCTTCTTATCAACATTTTCCCTTACCTGGCTGAAAACCCAGTGAAATGTAGGTTGGTTTGCAGTGGTCATCAGATGGTGGCAGGAGGGCAGCCCTTCTACACCTGGGCTTTTCTTGTGCACATCAGAGGTTTTGCTACCACAAACCCAGAAACTCTTCTCCTTCCCTTTGGTTGAGAGGTGCAGACCTGGCCACAGCAAAGCACCTGCTCCTTTTGCAAATGGCTGATTGTTTGAGTCAATAACCTTTAACATTTTTAGTCACTCACACGTAGGTGCTCAGTGCAAACTGTGCAATAGATGTATAAAGCTGACCCTTAATTTTCTTGTTCTATTCATTAATCTGATATTGAGTTTCAGCTTCAGTTTCCTGGGTTTTTTTTTCCTCTCTAAATCCTTTCTTCGCCATATTTAACAGACTATACCGATTATTTGTAACTTCCCATAAACTTTATGCTGCAGTGACCTCTATATCCAGCTGAGATGGCTTCAGTTTAGTAATTACCAGGTAGACTTTTCCTTCTTTTGCTGTATCTGCATTTGTAATACTTTCCTGCCTCCAAACAATATTACAATGTTACAAATGTTACAAAAAATGGTCACCTTCTGGATGACCAATTCTCCTAATCTGTTTTTTGGGAACCAAACAGTTAGCCCTTCCTCTGGTTGTTTAGTGGTTATTTCCATATCTAGGTTGTGGTCTTCAGCACAGAAGAAACCCAGGTGTTTCAACAAGTCTGAAACAGCCAAAATATATACACCAAAATACCTTAAATTCCTGTTAACCTGTTTCCAGTCTCTTGCTCACAATCCAAAAGACACAGGCTGCTCATATTTTGCTTCAGTTTTTCAACTGTTCAGTCTGTGGGTAACTTTTGTTTTAATAGCAGTTACAATGGAACTTTTGCTTTGGAATTATCTGTTCATAACACCGAGGCAATAAGAATTGTCCTGGTGGTATTGAGATATATCATCATCTCAATTACTCCAGGCAAATATACTTTTGCATTTTTATTGCAATGGAACTTAAATAGAGGTTCAAAGTGAAATTTATGTTTAAAGTTCAGATCTTCAAGATCTCCAAGATGATACAAAGTGATTTCCCTGGCAAGCAGGTGAACACCCCAGACAGATTCAGCAGCATGGTGTCACCATTTTGGCCTTTACTTGCTTTGAGTGAGATCCTAACTCCTTAGCCAGGTCAAGGTAGTCCTTCTGCCTTTTTGGAGAAAAAAAATGTAAAAAAAGGCTTTGGCTTTGGAGCCACTTTGGGAAGTCAACATAAGAAGCCTAGGGTTGGAGCAGGGGACTTTGATCAACCTTTTTTGTCAGCAGCAACTGTGATGTATTATTCCTTTCATAATCTTTGTAAGTTCTATTTAAAGTTGATTAGTCCTTATTCTTATTTCTCATGTTTGTGTTTTACTAATGGTTAGTAGCACCTTCATTTACATTCTTTTTTTTTTTTCATTATTCAGTTTATCTTTTCCCTCTATTTAAGGGAATAATTCTCTTGTTTCTCTCTTCTGTCTTCTATTTAATGTTTCTCTCTTCTATTTAATTCTCTTCTTCTAAAGAAAGAACTGTAATAATCCTGTTACAGTCTATAAAAGTATATTTACTCCTTAGATTGTTGCTGAGATTTAAAAAATTAAATATTTCTGGGTGTATATTTCTGTCTGGTGGCATTAATCCTCACTTCATCATCCTCCAGCTATACTCCAGCATTCTGATGACTGGAATTCATCTTTCCAAACCTTGGTGCTGTACACATTTTTTTCTGCAGAAAGACTTTTTGTAATGATTTTTGTTTTCCTCCAGTCTAATCAGTTTTTCTTTCACTTTCTTTGTGATGCCCTTGTCTAATTTTATTGTCCTCAACTAATACATTAAGGTTTTCCTTTTATTTTCAGATGAGTTCTCAGCTTCATACATCTTTAATCCAAGAATATTTTACATTTCAATATTTTATATTCCTGTTTCCTTATTTCTCTCCTTTATTCCTTTTGCTTCTTCCCTCTTTTTAAAATTATTTTATTTTATTTTATTTTATTTTATTTTATTTTATTATTTTATTTTATTTCCTCCTTCACAGTTGATAGTTTACTTTTTTTGTGTTTCATGTTAACTCCATTTTGGTTAATACCGTTCTTCCTAATAACAAATATACATGTGTTTCAATACCTAATTTTTGCATCTAGGCAAACAATTACTGAGCTTTTACACTTACCAGGGTTGCACCATGTAGTGGTGTCAAACACAGGATCTAACTCTTACCTGTTTGAGATATCTGACAATATAGAAAGTTCATCCTGGCTTTAGATGTTCCTAGAATTTCAGTAGATATCTTCTAGTCAAAGTGTTGTCTCAGTTCTTGATTGTTCTTACTATTCTCTTCATTTAAAAGAAAAATTTAAGTAAACAGTGATTTCTTTTTTTATATATTTTCATATGTCTGCAATGCAAAATGTCTAAAAATAAGAGTATTTTTCTAGAATTTTCCTTTACAGCTACAAAGCTGACATATTATCAAAGTATGTATATGTGGATTTCTGCTTTGAGAAGTAGTTGACTGTATCCTTTACTGTTAAATCCAGCCCAGAATGAGATAAAGTGTTTCATGAAATTAGGGTGGTCCAAGTGATTAGGGTTTAAAATTCTTTTATTCTTTTAGTTTTTAACCTCCTGGTATTAGCTTTTGATGTAGAAATTAGGAGTCCTGCCTAATGTGTTCTTTCCTACTACAGGTTCTCACAGTGATGCCTGTTTGCTCATAGTAGACAGACAATGTCTGTAGGAAACAAGAAACCAGACATCCAGTAGCGTTGCCTAGGTAGATTTATTGGAGTAGGACTTTGCCTTTTCCTTCCTTGAACTTCAAGGGATTCCTGCTGTCCCATTTCTCCAAGTCAGGGATGCCTCTGAATTGCAGCCCAATTTCAGCCTATTGATTGATCTTCCACAATTTGACATCACCCACCAACTTGATGAAAGTGTGTTTCCTTCATTGGTTAAGGTCATTAATAAAGCCACTAAACAGCATCAGCCCCAACTCTGACTCCATTGAAATGGTTTTCAATTAAACTTTGTTTTACTGATCACAATTCACTAAAAGTAGTGATCCAGCCAATTTTACAACTACTTTGCAGTCCATTTACCCAAACTATATCTCATCAGCTTGACTATAAGAATATTGTGCCAGGCCATTTCAGAGTCTTTGCTGAAGTAGGTTGTACAGCACACTTTGTTCTCCCCTCACCCCCAGAGCCAGCATGCCAGGTGATGACCCCAGGAGGGTCAGGCACTGTGCCTTCCCTGTACCTGTGCTGCCTGTTCTCAGGGCTGCTTTCCTTTCTCCTGTTTCTACCCATTCAGAAAAAAAAAAGGCTGTGAGTATAATGAACTTCAAAATCTTTGAAAGCACATCATGATGCATGATAAAGACTGTTATGTTTATTTACATGAATTTAAGTACAGTCTCAGACCAGGGAGAGCACTGCAGTTACATTCATCCTTTCAGGTTTCTGACAATCTCAGAACCTCCTCCTCTCATCAGATCTTGTACAGGAGGCAGTACATTTTCAATGCCAATTCCACTAGAAATGCAAATAAAGCATAGCTGTTGAAAATGAACTAATGACTACATCTGGATTCAGGATGATATTTGCAGAAATAGAGGGTTGCAGTTTTTGCAGTACAAAGTACATCTTGAACAAAATTTTAGTGACAGGTGAGGTAGTGGAATTCTCTAGGGGATGTAGTGAAAGCAAAGTGAAAGGGAAAAAAAAGAGTCCATAAACCAAAATCCAAGTCAAATTGGACTGCACTTGTTTAATCCCAAATCAAGAAAAGTGAGTAGAAGACAAACCTCCCAAAGGTTTGGATGATCTGTGAATGTAAAAGCTATGCAGGGCTGTGCCTGACTGTAGGAATTACACCTCTAGTATTTTCCTGGAATTTCTCAGGAAAAACTGTAGCAGAACAGTTTACCTCTTATAAGACTTAAGTAAGTCTGTCCAAATCAAACAAAATATATCAACTGGGCACAGGGGAACAGTTTGTCTTGTGCAGCAAAATTTGAGGAAATCATTTGGTTTGCAGAGGAAGGGGTGCTGTGTGTGGAGGGGGTGTGTATGTGTATGGTGTGATTGTGGTATTATAAGAAAAAGAAAAACTGTTTCAGGGCCTAATTCAGTTTCTGCCAAACTGGTGAGAGCCTTTTATTTGACCTCAATGACGGAGGAACTCATCTCCAGTGGTTAAACTATTAGTATTCCAGTCTTAGTGAAATAAACATATTAATTAATATCCAGGAGATAATCTTCATAGACTGAATTGGATGCATTTAGGAATGCTTTTACACATGTCTGTAGATGGCATCAGTGTACTATATGCAAGGCAAAAATAATTAATTACCACTATAAATCTTTCTTTCCTGTCTTCTGTTACCAAGTAATCAACCTGGACAGTTGAGCAAGTGCTTTAACATCTAGGATAGCAATCTTCTGAAATAGAATACAAGGTAACAGGGAAAACAGTGCATTCTTTCTTTTGTTGCAGATAAGCATGGACCCCCTCTGTATTGTTGGAGTCAGCATTTTTCATAACCATTGTCTAGCAAGCACTCAGAGAGACATTCAAGTTCAAAATTTATTGATTTTTCTCCTGTTGGGTTATAATAGAAAATTCTTCCTGGACTCTGATTTACAGAAGCAGAAGATGGACTTGATGTACTAAACTAGGATATACACAAATATGTTTATAGAATCTAAGGAGAGAAGAAAAGCTCTTTCTACCCTCCCATAAGTAATTTTTTTTTACGATAAGTAGAATATTATTGAAAAATATTTTTAAATAAAGCTTTTAACAGCAGAGATTATGCAGAGGTAGAGCCTAAATTGCCTACCCCTAAGCAGGTTCCAGGCATCAGTCTTTTTCAGCAGCAGTTGAGAAATCTCCTCTGCAGCACAGAGTATATTTTGCCATCAAGTGGGAACTAGTGACCTGTCAGGATCTGCACTTTTGACCTACAGTGCCACACAAAAAAGATTTTCAGTCTTTATACTAGGCTGAAACATGACACTTAACCTCTTAAGGGCATTAAACACGGGACGTATAAAATCGTGACTTAAAAAAGTATACACAAATGTGCAGTTTATCTTAAAAAAATTTCACAGTATGGAAACTATGAGATGCACAGACTAGTTTTAGTTAAGCAGAGGCCAGAAACTGAAAAATGCTGGAATAAATAATCAGTCTTTTTATATTAATTAGATTATTTGAAGAGTCTTAAGGAATCCTGTGACACTTTCAGAGCAGGGTCCATCGATTGTCATCGAAGTGTTCAAGGCCACATTGCATGGGGCTTTGAGCAGCCTGGTGTAGTGGAAGGTGATCCTGCCCATGGCTGGGGTGTTGGAACTAGGTGATCTTTAAGGTCCCTTCCAACCCAAATCCTTCTATGATTCTGTGACAGCCAAGATGACTGGAATCCCTGTATGCTCTCAGCTGCATAAAGAGGATGTGCTTTTACTAAACCTTTTAAAGACATTCAGTAAATCCATTGCCATCTTTAGGATGAATTCTAAGAGTAGCTATCTGTAATTGAGCTAAACTCTTATGTTTAGGCAACTTAAACACACCCCCAACTAGCCAGATATAATTACATATACCTAGAAGAGGTCTGCTGAACCTCAGCTGTGCTCTGCTATCAAAAGGAAAATCACACAATCACTCCTGCATGTTTAGTAAGCTTTGTGCTGCAAGTAGTTTGGCTGTGTAATCTCTTCATTCTCTTGAAAAGCTATTTTTTTTCATATACTCATTCAAGTCATTTCCAGGAATATGTCTTGGTGTATCAAATTATGCAAAAATGCAGTACTACTGATGCACATTTTAGTGATAAGAAATGCTGATGGTTTTGGGTTTTGCTGTCTCCTGTGCCTTCAGCTTTTAGTTCCTCAGATTTTTAAATTTTGAATTAATTTCCTTTGCAGACCTGGACTCCAGTATCACTTTTCAGTAATAAATACTCAATGTTGTAACATCACTTAGTTCTAAACATGAACTTAGTTTATGTGGCTTCAGTCATTCTTAGGACGTTAAGGTGACATTTTTTGCTGTTTCAGGTGGTGATTTTTAAAATAATTCCCTCAAGTTGTAAAGCCATAACCTTTCCTAGGTTTACCTGTTCTAAGTGACCTAGGTTGTGTCCATTACTTTTTCTATGCAGGAAAAACATTGTTTAGTGCCAGATTTTCCTATTTATGTTTTCATATAGATTTTACCACTCTGAAGTGTCTGAATAGCCAGGGCAACTTTATTCTGCTCTTCCTTTTCCCTCACCTGACAGTTCACATAAATTACTATAATTTTACAGTAGAAGATAAATTAATTCTAAATAGTCAACATTTGCTCAATGAGTTGAGGCAGTGTAGACTTTATTTTTGTGGGTTTTTTCCACTGTATTTTGAAGATGCTTTAGAATTTTCAAAAACAAATACTACACCACTTTCTCTTGAGTACTGTAAATATACCTGCTGGGTGTAGTATCAACAAATGCCCAGTGGCTTATACAGAGCACCAGCTATTTTATATACATTTGTAATAAGCCATTTCGGGACAGTGATTGCTGCAATCATAAAGAAAAAAATCCCCACATGATGTCTGTGTACACTCTAGCATCATGAAAACCATCAGAGTATTCCAGTCACAAGTTTTAGAATATTAGAAAAAAAAAATTGCAAAATGTGTGTCTATTTATTTTCCATTCTGCTTTTACATTTTGTCACAGTCTTAACGTGCTTGTGCTACAAAATACTCTTGTCCATGAGCTTGATTTTTTCAATGCACTCAGGATTTTAAGAATGTCACTGTTCCAGAGAAAGAGGGCCTTCAGTCACACCTGCCAGCCTGCAAAGCTCATGGGGGATTTATCAGTAAATTCACATTTTCCGTGGAGCACTTTCTCAGCTTTCTCTTTAACAGCTTTATTCAAATCACATGCTTCATCTCTGTATCCTCAGATAGAGGGCTGTTTTCATGCGAAAGTAGCCAATCTCATAGATTTATATTTTCCTTGCTAATGAAGAGTATGGAATACACTCAACACGACAAGCTGGGTTAGTTAATGCCTTGGTTTAACCCCAGCCAGCATCAATGCCCATGCAGCTACTTGCTCACTCCCTCACCAGCAGGATCGAGGAGAACAGGAAGAGTAAAAGCTGGAGAACTCAAGAGTTGAGGTAAAGACAGTCTCATGGGGAAAGCAGAAGCCATGC
Organism: Anomalospiza imberbis; assembly: GCF_031753505.1. Taxonomy (NCBI): domain Eukaryota; kingdom Metazoa; phylum Chordata; class Aves; order Passeriformes; family Viduidae; genus Anomalospiza; species Anomalospiza imberbis. Next base: position 104,713,787 of record NC_089682.1, read on the forward strand.
ACACAAGCAAAGCAAAAATAAGGAATCAATTCACTTCTTCCCATGGGCAAGGGGTGTGTTCAGCCATTCCAGGAGAGCAGGGCCCTACTTAATGGTGACGTGGGAAGACAAACACCGTCACCTCAAATGTCCCCTGCTTCCTTCTCCTTCCCCCTGCTTTCTATACTGAACATGATGTCACATGGTCTGGATGTTCTCTGGTCAGTTTGTGTCGCCTGTCCTGGCTGTGACTCCTCCCAGCTTCTCATGCACCCCCATCTCCCTTGGCAGTACAAAAAGACGTTGTCTCTGTGGAAGTACTGCTCAGCAATAATGAAATCATATCTACAACCCTGCTTTCAGCACAAATCCAAAATGCAGCCCTGTACAAAACACATTCATGGTGAAGAAAACTACCTCAGCCCAAACCAGCACAGCCAAGTAAAGGAATTTACACAGCCAAGTAAAGAGAATTTGCTGTAACCTGACTTGGTTCCCATTTGCTATAAACTGGCAGTGTGGGTTTACAGTATCACAGAAAATGCCCCAAGTACTTCCAAATTCTCTTAAATGAACTTTCACATTGCTAGTGACCCAGTAAGATTATGAACATAGCTACTCAAACTGGGCTTACTGAATTGGCTTGTCTAATTTTACTCTGGTCACTCATCCTGCAAAGATCATTTTCTTTGACCATCCTTTGGCTTGGTCTCTCTTTATCAGTCTTCTGCCTTTATATCAGGTTCATCTACTCTCCATCATGTCTCAAATGATACTTTTATTCATTAGTGCTGATGTTCAATTTTATCACAAAACTGAATATGCTGATTACAGCAGAATACCAAAATACTTAAATAAAGCATAACTGGCAAGCTGCTTGAAAAAAAAAATACAAGGTATGTAAATATGTCTGTGATTGGTCTTTTTCTATGACCCTATTAATACCTTACTGATGGCAGTATCTGTGCTGCATCCAGATTAAATCCTGTGAGAGAAAGCAATGCACCAGCTCCGCCAAAAAGAAAACCTGGGGATGTTACCCAGGTAAGCACAACACTGCAGTCAGTTGCTTGAGTGATCTGAGTAGCCAGGGTCCTGAATACACTGTAGTGTGGGCACATCCTCCTGTAATACCTCTAAGAAAGCTTGACTGTTAGATTGAGATGCAATCTTAGAGTGAAAACAGGGAGTATTTGAATTAGGATTTAGGGTACGTGCATCTCATTCACTGTTTAGTACTGCATCAGTTCTGCTGCTGCCCACTCTCATCCTGGTTGAGAGGAAGGCAGGGGGAAGTGACATTAAATGTTGTTGGTGTCTTCATTGCTCATGCTTCAAAATCTATATTCTTGTTGACTTCAATGTATTTTGGCTGTTTTCTTTAGCTCTGTCTCCAGCATTTCGCTGTATTGCTGACTTGAGTATGTATGGGTCATAAAAACTAGGAGTGGATCTGAAAAGTGAATAGTGTGACTATCTGAGTCTTTGTCATTAGCAGTGAATAGACTGTCTTGGAATACAGAAAATAGATTTTGTGTTTAAGCAGTTATTTCAGTAAGGCTTCAGGATGGGTTGAAATTTTATCACAGCAATGGCAGGACAAATCCTATTTTTTCATCTGTTACTATCAAGTGACTTTTTTTCTGTTTTATGACTGATTTTGCTTTGATACATGGAAATAGGTCAAGCAGTATGGAAATAATGCTGAGCAGATGGTGTCACAATGATTTAGTAAAAAAGAAAAATTTTGCGTGTTCGTATTTGCACAGCAGTATCCATACTATATAATGGATTTTCCCTCTTCTTCAAGTTGCCATTAAAAAAAAAATTTGGGACAGAAGTGACAAAAAAGATCTGGATCAATCTCATGGCACATGTTTCAACTCTTTCATGCTTTTCCACAGTTTTGAAATTAGAGCCAATGGAAAGCCTCAGTAAAATATAAAAGTATCTAAGTGGATTAAATTAGCAAATTTTCTATTGAGAAGCTACTGAGTCTACTACTGTATAAACTTTCAAAGGTCTTCAAGCAGCTTCTTTTAGGCATCTCTGTTCACTTTCCAAGCTAAAAGTTAGGGCTGCGTGCCACTCCTGATTTTGCATCTCTTTTAACTTTGTTTTTACAAAACTTTATGTTCTATCTTTTGCTCTCTTCGTTCAGCAGGTCTCTAGGGAATGAGGAATATCCACAAATACATGGATGGGTTCTGCGATTAGAAAGGAGACCAAACTTCAGGCCTATCAGCAACCAAAACTGACTTTAAAATTCACATTTATTTACTTATTTATGTTTGTATTTTTTCATATAACCTCTGTAGTTCATGTGATTATTCTTAACACTCAGCAACATCTTCCAAAACTAAGTTCAATTTTTCTCTCAGTTTTCATATGTAGAGCTCAACTGATTTAATAAAACAGAATGAAGTAGTAAGAATCCAAAAAGGTTTCTCAGGTGCAGTGGAGAGGATTAGATGTGGTTAGTATGATCTATTACCAAGCTATTGGGGTTTTTTTCTTGTATGATATTTGCTGAAGGACAGCATCAAGTGTAATAAAATCTGTGTTAATGCTAGGTACTGATGAAAAGTTATCTTGTTATATTTTGAACAGAAAAGAAGCTTTATGGTATTCCTATCAGAAATGCGCTCATCCTTTGAACATCTTCCCTGGCATGAACAGCTTTTTAATTTAATTGGCAGATCAAACTGCACATTTACCAGTGGAAAAGGTTACTGTACATCATATAAATTAAAGGCCACCTCGCAACATCTTTAAAAATGAAGTTTGGTACTAAGTTTATGTAGGATTTCAAAAATTAATTATTTTAGCTGACATTAATGATTCAGTTATATGTAAATTATGCATTAGAATGGAACTGCAGACGAGGGAGAGATCAACTCTTCATTTTTTGGTGGAGTATAAATTACATTTACACTCACTGAAAGTCTCCTTAACCCTGCCAGTAACATGTAGATGGCCTTCAGTAGAAATGAGAAACAGACTCACTATGGGATCTTGTCATAAGGAAGTAAAAGCTTTGCTTTTTTTTTTTGTTTAATCTTTTCATGAGGAACTAAAAGTAGAAAACCTGTTAATTGTTCAGTGGCTGTTTTTCTTTCACATACTTAAGATATTTAAAATATAACCTTTAAATAGTGTCTTGTCTAACTAAGCCTATTCACTTTCCTTTTCCGTTTTCATTATGATTTTTAATATTATTACAGAACGAATATTTTTAATATTGTTACAGAAAGAGTACTTTAAGACAGTCTTTATCTTTTAGGAACCTCCCTATATACTATACAGAATGCTGAAAGCATTATTTAGGAACCAAGAAGGCCAAACTGAGTAGTACAGTGCTGCATTTTAATGTGTTACAATGGAGTTAGAACTTAATTTGTAGCCTACCAAGTGGTTATTGAAATCTGTCAGGAGTTATTTTTATTTTTTGCTTGTTTGGTTGGTTTTGTTTCATTTTAATGTGAGAGAAGGCATCTTTTTGTTCTTGTGAAGATTGAAGTAATTTTAAGCATGGCTTTTCCCAAGTCTGTGTCCTAGGGATCACAAATTTTTGTTTCTTTTTTTGATGATAATATTTATAGTGAATTTAATTGAAAGAAGGACTACATTGTGAGGCCCTTTCAGTGTAGGAAAAAGTGTGCTAAAAAGTGTGTTTATTTGTTACACCGGTTGAAGAGAAGAGTGTGTCTCTTGAGTCACAGAATTCATGTTAATAGTCGCAGTCCCCATATCATAATGGAGTAAATAAGTTAATTTAGAACAGACTGAAATGTTCCATAAAATTCTTATTTGAGTTTTAAATAAATGAGAATATGCTGTACTGTTAAGAATTTTAAATGGCTTTCCTAGGAGACTATAGTTTTGTCAACTCTTCAATTTTATGTGACTCAGAAGTCACATAAAAATTGGAAATTCACAGTGCTCTGTACCACATTTTACAAATCATTAGTTTTTCAGATGAACAAGTAAAAAACATAATTCAAAATTTGTGTTTGTAGGAAAAAATTGTATATTCTGTTAAACCAAATTACACACCTGACAAAATAGACTTTTTTTGAGGATACAGGTCTGAAAGAGTTGAACAAGTAGAAGTTTTTCTCCTTCAGAGAAAAACCATGACTGATACCCATTTGGTATTCTCCGTCTTCACCACACTATCACCATAATATGGGAAGTATTAATATAATTTTTTCCAAGAATGTTCACTGCTCAACTGGTACAAATATCCTAATTGTTATTTCAGAGAGAAAATAAACTACTGTGTTAAATCTCCAGTGTTCTCCCATTATTTAAAACACATATTTTAATAGGCTGTTGTTTTTCAGAATTGCCTGTCTTTTTAAGTAGTTAGAAATACTCAGGAATACCTATATTTTTCTTCAAAGTGCCAATAAAATTAATGATATTTGAGTATATGCTAGATAATCGTCAATCTATATATCAATCTGTCTATGCATCTAAAATAAAAGCTGAAGATTCATTCCACAAATATTTTCTGTCAGATTTCAAATAAGATTTTTTTATTCTTTTAATTAAAAGTTCATTCTATATTTTGTCTTCTTTCTTGTTTCTCAGAATAAAGCCTTCTATCAATTTTGATGAGCACTTTTTATTTCAGTTTTTGGTCTTGTGGGAATATTTTCAAACATCTGAAGACAAAGGCAACAACTGTGAATTAAATAACTGCAGGTATTTAAAGTAGGTGCAGACACTAAGTTTCTTTTAAGTAGAATGCACACACTTTATTTGTACCCTGGCTACTTTACAAAGAAAGAAAATAAGCAACAAGGAGCTCAGCTGCCAGCAAAAGAACTGAAAAATATTTCAATTCTTCAATGTTGGAAGAATGCTATGTTTGTGGAATGCGGTTATGCATACAGAATTATCCATTTAGGTAGTCTGAAACAAAATATGGATGGAGCTTCTCAAAAAAACAGATAAATTAAGATACTCTCTGACAGGATTGTTTCTACACTTTTGATAATAAAAATGGATTCTTAGTGCAGGGTTGGAAAATACATGATTTTTTTTTTCTTTTTAAATCACAGATTAGGTGTAGAATTCAATGAATCTTGTCATAAGTTGAATGCAAACCACATATAACCATGCTGTGCAACAGGAGAAGTGAAGATGGGGTTCTGCAACAGTAAATATAGTAAGCAAAGAGAATTGTGTTCTATTTAGCAGAGTGGACTTTGGAATGAGAGTGGAAAATTCAATGGATACATTAGAGTTTACTTTACATGTCATGGAATTCAATTTATTAATGTTGCACAAACACTTTTGCATTCTGCATCTGAAACACAGATGTGATGCTTAAGCAGTGTCATTAATGCTGCCTAAATTAGAAGCCTGGGCTCACCTTTTTTATTTTCCCAGAAAGTGAAGTGCCTCTGACAGCCTTCGAAAAGTAATCCAGAGGGCTTGGGTTGGGAGATTTCTTCTGATTGTGTGTAACAGAGCTTGGTGGAACCTGCAGGACAGTGCCAGGTTTCTTTCTTTCAGTGGGGAGCCAAGCAGCACTAGACCTACAGATTACGAATGATGAGCTTAAGAGAGCTTTAACCTTTGACCCTGAACTAACGAACAGTATACTTGTATTACATCAAAAAACCTAACAGAGGTGGCCACCAGAGATCTCTGGTACTTTATGGAGAATGATATACAAATGGGAGACAAAATGGGAGATGTTAGACTGTGGCATATCAAGGTAAACAGCATGAACTATGCACAAGATGTTATTACTCAAGGCTGTGAAATATTTATACTTACAGGCAATTAAATTAATTAATTGGAAAATGAGAGATTTACATATAAGCATAATATAGAATCCTTTGTTGAACTGATTAAAATTTTAATATATTAAAAATATATAGATATGTATTAGATTACTTTGTTTGAGATTTCCTGTCATCTATTTTTCATTTTTTTAGTACACAGTAGTGTGCTTATTATCTTCCAGATGGCCCTAAATAAGGAAGCTTGTGAGTGGGATTCTGTTTGATATGACATTTAATTTAGATAGCTATATACACGTGTTTATTCAGATTTGACTGTTCTTTGCAAGGGTTATATTTTAGACAGAAGGTATTTTCATCCACATAAAAATTATGATGATAAAACTGTGACTGAAATTTCTTGAAAAATGTGTATTTTTTTATCAACAGAAAAATGCAAAAGAGTTGCAAAGCAAAGGTCAGTAGCAGAATTTGGTCTTAAGAATATAATGAAGAAAAATGCAAGTTCTGGAGATCATGCAACAACAATAGGAATGTAAAGAAAACCTGAGGGAGTGTGATAAAAATGGATCATCTAGGCAGGAAGCAACTGTTGTGCTCTATGACCATATTTCTTTCCCATGTGGTCAGAAATTCAGAAGGAGTTCCAAAGGCTACTCGTGATATCTCATGTAATGAATAGAAGGACAGAAGAAGCCTTTTGAGTACTGCACCTCATTGTAGTCATTGCATCATGAAAGAGTTCTGATGAAAGATGGAAAGTTTCAATTGTTCTGTAAAGACGGAAAAAGGTCTCTGCAGGCTTTTCAAATGAATAGAACTGAAAGAAATCATAAGTCTGCTGAAGAGAAGATTGCAAACTCCAAATCCTTGCTAAGAAACAATTCAAAATACAACTTGACCCTGCACAATATAAATATTCTCTTTTCTGTTTCTTTTCCTACCTGGCTAATAATGTATTACCTTGCAATTTGACATGGTAGAAGCAAAAATCTACTGTGATTTTCCAAAATGCATGTTAAGAGAATGTGAATATGAAACTAGGACTCTGTGTCCTTCTTTATATAATGTAATGATATTGTGTTCCTTTTTTGATACTCAGACATCAAAAAGATATGACCAGTGTACAGAGAATTCAATTTAGTTTTGACTAATTGGATGTGATACCAAACTTTTGTGTTGAAAGATAAAAAAGATTCTCTTCAATGTATTGAAAGCAATGTAAAGGCAATGAAAGTAAGAAATGAAATATATTCCCACTGAGAGAGATATCCTGCTATACTTCATTTAAAAATTAAGGAATTTCATTAAGTAAAATACTGTTAACTAGGGTCAAAATAGTACAAAAAAAACTATTTTAATTAGTGTTCTTAAGTTCTCTTATCTTAATGGAAAGTACACAAAATTTTATTATTGGCCTATGCTGTTCCTTTTTCTTTCATTGTTTTTCTTTTAAACAGAATTTTGTGTTTTGTCAGTTAAAATATTTTATTTAAAGATAATTTATTTCAATGTAGGTTAATCCAGAAAAATTATTTCAAATTGCCTTATTGACCTGATACAATTCTTGATGGTCTTGTCTGTAAAAAAGATGACCTTTCGGATTTCTGCTGGACCACTAAATGCAAAATAAAAGGTGAGACAAAAGCCAAATACCTGCATAGCCAAGAAAGCACACATGATTTCTTTTGAGTATCTAAGGGTAAAGCATGTGGTAAGTGTCATTAGGGTAAAGAAATGCTGTAGAGTTGATTTGCAAATAAGACATTTTTAGATATTGATACTGTCTTTAGTTTTGGCAATATCCCAAATAGTTTTTTCCATTCTTAAAAATTTTATTGCTAGTTAGATTAATTTTGTTAATCTTCCAAGCATGGGAAATGAAAAGCAGATGAATCCATGATGTGCCCAATTATCTACTCCTTAAATAGCTCTATTAGTTGAAATAGTAGCCAAGAATACTTGATGTCTGTTCTGTTGAAGCTGTTTCTTTATGAGGAAGGGATGGCGCACTCTGACAACTTTTCTTCCCCAAATGAGACTTCCAAACTTGAATGTGAGCCTAGAGGATTGTTCAGTAGCTGTGGCTTTTGCATAGTGAAGAGGATAACACAGGCTTTTTGAATTATACTGGATGGCACTATGGTACTTGGACAAAAAAAGGTCAAGATTTTATAATGAAGTTTTTTGAATTTCCGTACCATTCTTAAAAGTTCTTTCTGCCATGTTTCCTGTTTGAATTTTAACTACAGATGATGTTGCCACACTCTCATTGGTAACTTGTATGACTTTAGAGTGGCAAAAACCAATGCCAAATTAGCCTCCGTACAGTGTCCAGTACTGAACTGACTACCAAATTGGAAATTATAATGGAAATTACCAAACAAGCGTTATGGAAACTAGAATTCTTAAAGGCTGGCACTCTTTTTCAAAAATGTTTGTCAACTGATGAGTCTGCAAAATTCAGATTATTGCCCTTATTCTGTAAAGTGGCAAAATAACAGAAGGAGAAGCAGCTGGAAGAGGAGGAACAACAGCAGGAGGGATCATAAAACCACCAGTTTGGGGGTGATTTACACCCTGCTTGCTGGCTCAAGCATACTACTAATTGCAGAGGGGACTTGAAAGGAGAACATGAGCATGAGAAGAACATTGGGAAGCATTAAGCCATGACCATATGTAGAAATGTTTTGAATAGACAGGTGATCCAAAACCATGTTTTTATAATGATGCTATGGGTTCTTAGCCCTATCTGAACTGTTCTTAGCTTGGTAAGATTGGGATATATGCAAATGAAAAACCTTATTGTAATTAGAAGTCATAATTAGCTGGGGCAAAGAAATCTTAACAAGTCATGATTAATTTTGTGACATGAGGAATCTCTATTTACTTTTTTGCATATTGAGTCTGGAAAATGAGTTTTCATTGCTTGTAGGATATGCTATTCTTTTGGCTTAATAGCAAAAATAAGTGATTTGCAGAGTAGTAAAATGGATTTTGCATGTGCAGGTGCTTTTTCTAACCTAAGCTCTGTTTTACTTCATTGGTATTTAAGCCTATAATGCAGTAGCATGTGAAGATTGTAGTAAGATCTTTCTGCCTTGATGGAATATACAGAAATATAATGAAGACAGGTGTACTCAGCATTTGCTTTTGGAGACACTGCTGCCTGGGAGAGCTGTGAAGGTGTGTCCAAGTGTCTGTAGTGATAGTCACTTCTTCTTGGGTTTGTCATCCTCACAGAAGAACCTTCTTTAAAAAGAACTGGCTTAGCATCAAGGTCATCCAGGCTTTATATGAGCTTGGTCTCAGCATTGGTATAATCTCTGAGGATTTTGTGTCTGAAGTTGATGTCAGAATTTTATTGCTCAGACCATGCACTCAGCTTATCTGCAGTGTCCAGGATGCTGCAAAAATCTGTAGTGCCAAAAATCTGTTCCTACTTGGGGATTTTAACAATTCTTATGATGATAATCATAGATAATAGGTAATTGATATTGTATAGGCTTTCCTCTTGCTTTTGCCTTTATTTTTTAAGAAAGACGGTGTCCATTCTGTACTAATTTTCACCCATTTTAAATTTCAACCAGATATCTACCCAAAACCACACCACTCAGAACAGCCTCAGGGGCACTCCAGAAAAATGAAGATATATGAGCTTCTCAAACTCTGCTGGTCCTTGAGTGCTCCTAAGAAAAATTCAGCTATGCTTACAGATTTGGTTGTGTCATACAGCCTTCCACTTCTGAAGTGTCTGAGGTGCTAAGGGGGAGACTGGAGATGCTAGGAGGAGAAGGAGAAAAAAGATGAGAAGAAGAAAGATGGGAAGACTGTTTGGACTCTGTAAGGAAAAAGGACAGGACCCCACATATGGGGGAGAGAAAGCATATCAGGTGTTTGAAAGAAAAAATCTATAGCAAGCAGTCAGCTTAGCTAACTGGAAAAGGCTGGCAGAATATTTGTTCACGTGGCCTGAAGCCAAATGATTTTCTGGCACACCACTGAGGATAGGATTTACTGGTCCTTTAGATAACATGTAAATGTAATTTATTTATTACAAACATAATAAATTTTTAAAAAAGGGACTAGAAAGCAGAAATACACAAACACATAAAATGTGAGTTTTTTCTATCCTGAAGTATTTATCTGAAAGTAATAAAGAAAAAAATAATCAAGTTAAGATAGAAAGGCATGGGAGTATCTGCCTTTCTTGGCAGCCAGTGCTTCTAACAAGGAATGCAGAGGCAGCAGGTGAGAAATGAACCAGCTTCACTCAGCAGTAGATCCATGCTTGGACACTAGCAATTTCTGTCACCTGATATATGACTTAAGAGACAGAGGTGGAGAATGAACTATCTGGAGCACTCTGAAAGATATACTTAAAAAAAAAAAAAAGCAAAAAAAAAAAAAAAGCAAGAAGAAGCACTCCCTGTAAAGTCTGTTCCCAGACACTGAAGGTTCTTACAGAGTCTATTCTTTAGACTCAGGTAAGCAAGGGACCATTCTTTGTAAGCTGCAGAACAGAGCAGTTCCTGTGGATATAGGCTATAGGCATGGCACAAGTGATGGAGGAACAGGAAGGGATGTGCATATTTTACTGTGAAATTATTAAGGACAAACTGTTCAGGGAAACATTCCATCCATGCAAAACCTGTTTTTTTGTTTGAAACTAAAACAAATAGAAAAAAAAAATCATGGGGTTGTTGCTCTTCTTGGTCAGCTTTTTCTGACTCAAGCATTGAGGCGTGAGTGACTGAGCACCAAACAGACTTTATCAAACAAATAACCTGCCTCAGATCTAGGGTTACTTTTTACCAAGCAACCGTAACTGGAGATTGTTATATTATTATAAATATATATATATATAATGTGTTTATACTTCAATTAAATATTCATGTATAGCTGCTTGGCTCTGCAGGAGTTAATGCACTACATAGACATTTGTTTCATGTTTGTTTCCGTGGTTTGGAACTGTGAACATAGCATTCACAGTGTGTCCCATGAGTCAGAATAGTCTACTATACAGCTCAGATAGAATCTGCATTTTTTTCACAGCAACAACTGATAGAGAAGGCTATTTTTGCTTGAGAATTTAACTGAGATATGTCTCTGAGCAAGAGGAGTTTTTTTTTTTTTTCCCTTGTACACTTGAAGTTAATTACTGGCATAGCAGCATGCATGAATTGACTGTGACAGCCAGTAATACCTTTAACATGTAATGAATTAATAGGAGAGTTTAGTTGGGTACATTTTTAAAGGGCATTACATGGCATTTAAGCATGTTTTCATAAGGCAGAATTTTCCTTGAAATACTAGTTTTCTTTTATGCTTTAAAATGGCTGTGCTCTTCAGTTGACAGTACTTTATGGATTTCTTTATATTAAACATTTTATGTTGTATGAGTATTTTAATCTTCTGAAATGCATTTCAAGTGGTCAGTATTTAGCTGATCCATGTTGGAGTCAAGCACATTAAGTCATTCAGAGGCCTGTACCGTAGAGAGCTGTTTCTAGGTCATAGAGTTTTATTGTCTACAATCACAAAATGTGGTGTGGTGGGCAAACCCTGCATTGGTTTTTGAAATTACTGTGCTACCAGTATGTTCCAATCAATGAGAACCTCTGAGCCATGAACTTTATTGATTTGTATTCTCCTGGGTAACATGAATGGCCTTCTTTAAGTCTTCCAATTTCACTATCAAGATTTTTTTTTTTTTCTGAAAACACAGCTTAAAAGAATGACAGGTTTATTCATGCAGTTTCTTTGTCACCCAACTCTTGCAGAGCCTGAAACAAAAGCAAGTGCTGCAATAGGAATAGAAATCAAACAGTAACCAACTTTTGATTTTGAAACCTTTTGTAAGGACGCTTTCACTGTAGTTTCTGACTTTTGTAAATATGTAATATCACATTCAACCTCTTCAACACTTTTTGGGTTAAATTCTTTGGAATTTAATAGAATGTTTTCATTACTTTGAACTGAAGAAATGACAAAACCAAAATTCTAGTCATCCTATTTTTTTTTTAATTAAAGGTTTTTGAATTGCAAATTTCAACTTCATAGCTCAAGCTCATCAATAATGCCAAAGACAAGGGAGCCATGGCTATCTGTGGAATTAGCAACTTAGTGTTCTGTACACATGATTCAGTGAAGCTTACTTCTCCATTTGCTAAACATACAATATTGAAATAACAGCTCTGTAAGGAGTAAAATATAACCAGAAATACCATCTGGATTGTGTCTGTATCAGAATGAAGGAAGTGTCTTTAAATAAATACTTGGTTCATGTTGAGCAGGAAAGAAGTACAAAAGAAGGTCTTAGAATGGTTTACTTTTATTTTTTTTTCTTTTTTTTTTTCCATTGAGAAAAATCTCATAGCTGCTAAAACTTAATTATTTTAGATATTTTCAGTCTTGAAATCTGGCTGATAAGGAATTACTGGAAGAGAAATTGAGTGAATTAGCTTCCAGAGTGCCATGCTTCACAGATCTCTGTGTATGCAACTGTGCTGCTTCAGAGGTTCACATTGATTCATTTAGAAAAAATCTGGAGATAGCTACACATAAATAGATGTATGCAGCAGGACTTGGTGAAGGTCACAGAAAGTTTGTGACAGAGCAGGGAATTAAACTAGCCATTTCCCTTAATTCTAGATCAGGTCTGTAATCATGAACTGCCTTTGCTTCCAGGAATCAAATCATTCCCTGCCTCTGCCAGAGATTTTCTGCATCACATGTTGGTTAATAAATTTGGCGCTGATCCACAGAATTTATGTGCACATGTGAAGCTGTGGTCATCAAAATGCCTACCTCAACACCAAAGGTCATCAAAAAATTTAACAGGGAACCAAAAGTTCTGCTTCTGTGTAGGCAGAATTATCTTAGGCAATTTCAAGCGGTGCAGATATGTGGTTATCTCATGTCAAATCCAAACACTGATCATTAAATTAGGTTTTCTTCTCACTAAATCCCCTACAGGCCCTATCTGAAGGCATGTTCTCAACACACTTTTCGAACACTTTCTGGATGAGATCCACACCTAACATTGTAATGATAACCAGTTTTATTTTTAAGAAAGATGGTAACTGCCACTTGCTCTGTTAATTAATTCTCTTAAATAATTGTTCCATTGTTCAGCATTGCAAAAAATCCTGTTTCTAGTTTGGGAATAAAACAGTGCTATGCCCATTTACTGCTGTAGTTTCGTATAACTTCTTTAAGCAAAGTTCAGTCTTGCTATATTTTGGCTTTGTGCTGTAAATAGGAGAACAAAGACTCAGTTTGCATTGAATTATTTAAGGTGCTTTAAGTGATGAGTTGAAACAAATTGTGACAGTGATTTTAAGTCTGAAAATTACTTGCTACAAGATGTGTAAGGCAGCATACATACCTTAGTTTTTAAATTGTCTATAAATGTAGACTTGAAGTAATGCCACAGATATAGGTGGTTTTCTGTAGACTTTGAATAAGATATATTTAAAATTTTCCTCAATTAAGCCATTTTTTTTCAAGTCCTTTAATACCATTTTCCAGTACAAATGATAGCTGTTCTCATTTTCATGTCTGTCTTTGGCTTTTGAGCTCTTATACATATCAGCTGTGCTTCCATTGCTCTTAAAGTTTATATGTTAGATTTCATTCTAAAATTAAAATTTAAAATATAAAATTATCTTCTATCCTATCATTAGTATTTTACTTACATGGTTCTAATTTCAAATGACTTTTATGAATATTTTAATTTGGAAATACAAATCAACCTCGAAAAGTTTTTACGTGTACTTCTCTGTCCTTGAACATTTTTTTCCCAAAGGTTTATTTAAGCAAGAATATTTTGTTTATATATCTGTTTTCCTACCTAATACTCACACCTGTTCGTGGCCCAAATGCAGTCTTTAGAAACATGAATACACAGAGCCAAGTTTCTTTAAACCTCACAAGTGACTCAGCCAAGTGAGTAGAGTTCTCCTAGATCTTCATTATCTGAAAGTGCACAGAAGTGGAGTGGCATTTATGTGAGGTAACATATGGTGTTGGCATGAACTACAGTGATTGTACTGACAGCAGATAAAATTAAAAATTCAGGAACCTGGTCCAATCAATTCACTGGTCTGTAAATTACATGATACTGTGATGAATTTTTCCTTACATAATATATGGTTGCACTTTCTCTTCTCTGTTGAATCTTCCTATTAGAATCAGTTATTTTGACAGCCAGAAACAATTGCTGAAGTGTAACTCCTGTACTGATAGTACTGTCTCCCTTTTTTATCATAACATACAGAACACATGCATTTTCTTCAATGTGATAAATATAGTTACATATTCTAGAGGATGTATATTGGCCATAATTTGCTCTCAGAACTACCTGGAAAATGTCTTACTTGGTAAAGGATAAGGCCCAGATTTGAAATAGACTTTTTTTCCTATTTTTTTTTTCTGCTTACTGACAGATAATCACTGAACATCCGAAGCTCCCCAACAATGCCAGTGTACCCAGTATATAGGGAGACACCCATTTGGAAAAATGCTGGTCAAAATGGAATTATGCTGTATTCTTTCCTAAACAACTGTCCTATACTGATTAAACCCAGCTATGTGTAGTCCCAGAAATCCTATTAGGCACCATGATTCTTGAAATCCAGTGACCTGAATCCTTAATGTCTCATTTGTCCGTTATTCATCACATCACAATTAAGACTTGCCTGTCTCCTAAACAAGGAGTCTGTGTCCTACTGCCTCCTATGTTCAGTGGTGTCAGAATCCAGTACTGTTTGACTGGGTTTTTTTAGATATTTCACACAAGGAGAGCTTAATGTTTAACATCAAATTTACTTATATGAAGATAGTTAGCATTCATAAGAAAGTAATGCTGCAATAGTCTGAAATCACAACAAAAGATAACGGAGGGATAAAATTATACAGCTGATCCACAACCCAAACATGATTCCCATTCTTGATCTCTGTATCCTCACCAACATGTCATGACACCTGGTGTCCCCAGTTTCTGTGAAGGAGGAGCATGTGGGTAAAAGCCAACTCAAGCTCATTTTTCTAAGTTCCTTTCATCAGCTGTGATGCTTTTATGATTTTTGCTGGGATGATCCATTGTATGGTGGTCTGGCTAGCTCAGAAAACATTGCTATCTCCTAATTATCGTGGGGAACACTGTTTACAGCCTGCAAACACACTGGTACAATGGATATCTGCCAGAAAGGTCCCTGCCATGTTGACATGGGTTCAGTTTTCTCTACAGTGGCTCCTTACTTCCTTCCCTGAGCTCATCTTTCCTGCCTGCCTCCTCTCAGTCTTCCATTGTGGTGGTGTGTTGGTTGTCACCAGTGGAAAAACCCAGGCTTTTCAAAAGTTGAGTCAGACTTACATGGGATGATTTTCCCTTTTAAGTTGCCCTGGTCTCTCCTCTGACTACAGGGGGACTCAGCAGCTGAGCAAACAGTCTTGGCACTTTTAGACAGTTACTTAGGCAGAATTAACCCAGGCCAATTTGTGTACCCCCAGATAATATCCTTCCACTGGAGAGCTGTCTAGTAGCTGCTGAAGCCATTTTTTTAAAAGTGGATCAAAAGTCTTTTTTCCCTCTACGTTACAATCACTCTGACCACTTTATTGCATACTTTGTTCTGCTAAAGTATATTATAGCAGGCTATCCCAAGAAATGGTGTGTAAAATCTGACTTTGGGGATTTGATTGATTGCCGTATTTTTAGTTTATTAGACATATATGTTTGTTCATGAATATATACATATGCATTCCCCAGGTATGGACATGTTCACTGTATGTGTGGGTGCTGAACAATTTGTGTGGATGATAGATGATGAAAATATCATAGAATTACATCACACAAGATGCATTGCACATTACGCTACGTTGTAAGAAGTGTGTGAGCAGAATAGGGAATTTTCATATCTCTCTGCATTGAAATAGATGCATATTTTATTTGGTACTTTTCCTGGATTATTCACTTAAACAATAGTCAAAATCTTCTGGAACTATTTGTTTGCCTACTAAGTATGAAGAAGGTGATTGGTGTGAACTCAATTTTGTTCCAAACACAAGGAGCTCTAGTCAACTGGATGTTGTTAATATAAAATCCACAAGTGTTATCATAAGCAGAAAAAGATTGTTGATTGTTTATTCTGTTCTTTCATACCACATTTCAAAATGTGGTATGTGCAAAATATGCACTTCAAAATTTTTACTTCGTGCTTATGTAAGAACAAAAATTCTTGTGCTGTTCATTCCCTCCATCCAAATGTATATAACAGCAGAACAAGAGGAAAACGATCTCTTTGTATATATTGGAAGTGGCAGTATCATTAGAATTAATATTGATGAAGTCCTTAACTGATTCTAATTACGTTAAATAGAACTATAAGCTTTAGCTGCATATCTCTTTTTATCAGTCAATAAAATTATTGTAAAATGTCACACATTTCACATTGCAGAAGTATGAAGTCATGAGTAAACATTATTTTGTTTGAAGTTATTATTTTCCATAGAAAGAGTACACAGCAACAGACAAATCTCAAGTTCTGTTATTTATGCTTGTATATAAAATCTCTTCTCAAGTGATTTGACTTGACAAAATGGGTTATTATGATGGTATAAATATAACTTCTCATAGCCACCTTTATCATATTTTATCTCCTGCAAAAATTTCATTTTACATACACTTTTAAATCATGTAAGTATGAAATTATGGATTTGCATTCATATTAGTTACACAGGTGGCTTTTCAAATTTATTTGAAGGTATTGTCTGGTAGAAGTACATGATTATTTTAACATTAGTGGCTTCCAGAGTGCCCATGTGGGAAATAGTCCAGATATTAGGTCCACATTTCTAATGAATATCCAATTTTTATCTTTGTACCTCATTCCCAGTTAACAATGTCTCTCTGGGTACAAAAACCCCTACATGTATAATCCTGATATCAAGTAGACTTTTCTAGTTTCCTAGATTTCACTGGGACTTAATTTTTCCTTCTTGCATTTCTGTGTAGTTGGCAGTCTTATTATGCCAACAAAGGTCTCTTGATATATGACATATTTATTCAAACCTTAGCCACAGATGCTTTCAGAGATTTTGCCATTCGACAGCTGGCTGTGCAAAGTGTGATCATTCCAGGAGGTGTTGGGAATCTGGCTTACTGCAAGTCACAGCAAATCTTCCTGGCCTTTTGCAGACAAACCTACCCTCACTTTACGTGTGCTCGGAGCTGGCTAAAGGCCAGCCAGCTTCAGCCTGAAAGCTGTGCATCTTTGTTAGCACGGTGCTGTACTCTCATTAGGATTACTAAAGTAGCTTGAGCTCACATCCCTCAGGTCAGGATTGGCTGGCATCTGTCCTACTTGGAGGTTGGGTAAAAGAATCTCTCAAAACCCAGAGGTTTTAAGAAAAGTTCTGAAAATTGGGGTTTTCATATGAATGTTACACAGATACATAAAAACAAAACATAAAAGCTCAAACTGCAAGAAGAACAAAGTAAGACATCCAAGGGCTAAATGTATATCTGATTTATGTCCAGTTCTTATTTCAATGCAGTCACGATTTAAAGAATAAGTAAAAAAAACTGTCTAATTCAATATAGATGTTAGAAATCACTGCATATATTAATATTAGTGTTAGTTTACAGCTATGGCTAAGCATGTTAGTTTTTCCCAATGCACTTCAAGGACTTACAATACTGAATTTTGTTTAATAACGTACCATGCTTGTAATATGTTTTTTTTTGCAATACCCAGATTAACTAGAGTGATCTGTTTGGAGCAGGTAGACACACTGTGGGGGATTTGCACAGGTCTGAAGCAGCAGCTGTTGGCCAGCTGTGGTACCTGACAGCATCTCAAACAGCACATACATAGCTGGGGGAGAGAAAGGGTCCTTCTGGACATAGACGATCTTCTAATGAAAGAAAAAGGCAATACCTAAGTGAAATGAACTAAAAGCTTTTCATAAAAGAGTTCTGCTGTTCAGAAAATCAACCCCTAGACCAGTGTGCTGACAAGTTTATGGTTCATGCTGTTTGCAAGATAAATCTGTAAGTTAAAAAAAATTGGGAACATCTCAAACCTCTTCTATGCCTTCTTGATTTTATTTTGCGCAGATCTGTGGTGGGCTGTTCCTGGCTGTACTCCACATGGCCACCAAGGCTTCTCTATCACTCCCCTCTTCAGCTGGACAGGGGAGAGAAAATATAATGAAAAGCTCCTAAGTGATTATGATGATTTAGTGATTATGATGGTATGTCTCCTGGTATTATATATTGATCACTGTCTGTGATTAATAGTTGATCAGAATGAGGCACAAACTGGGGAAAAAAAAAAAAAGTTAAATTCATTAAGCTAATATTATCCTTAGGAGCAAACTGGCAATGCCCTCCTAATATATAGTTAATTATATATAAAAAATAAACATATTATATTAATTATATTATATTATTTATATTTATTGTATTTATTATGTATTATATATTATAAAATATATTATCTATTCTTGAAATTCAATATAGAACTTAATTTATTTCAAACATATTTAGAAATTACATAAAAATAGTTATATAAAATCTATTAAATATTACAGAAGAGAAACATTTTTTAAATCTTGACAATTTTTTCAAAATTTATTTTCCCAGGGTTTGAGTATATTACATCTATTTAAAATAAATATATATATATAGTTCCTCGAAGAAGAGAAAAGAAAGAAAGATAAGACACTCCCTTTACTTGGTAATAGATTTTGTTTACATGTACAAAATTAAACTAAAAACCAAGGGAAAAAGCAAATTTAGTATAACCATGCCTGAGAGGAAAATCTTGCCCATAAACCTAAATTTTATTGAAGAGCCAATTTTTACCTGAATATTTGGTAAATAATTGATGTAATTAATATCTCTTTTTCTCTGGAAACAAAGAAGCTTCTGTTGATATTCAGATTTCTTCATCTCATATGAGTTTTAAAATTACACAACTACTCTCCTTCAGAGGAAAAATATTAAACTTCATTGATGCACTAACCAGTAGTTTAAATTTTTATATATTTTTAAAAATAAACTAGTGAAATTCCAGAATAGTGGTGGAATAATTGTCACAGCTTGAGAACTGAGAAATCTGAGTTCACTTCTGTGCTTTATTCTGACTTCTTTTCGATCTCTTTCTTCAATATAATCTTTTTTAAAGGTATGTTTAGTTTTCAAACTTTGGCAAAGGGAATTAGAGTGTTCAAAGTCACTGATAACAACCACCCTACTTGCCTACATTAAGGGTTGATAAAGCTTTTAGAAGCAGTTGAGCTGGTAGATCTATAGCAGAATGTCCGAAGGACTCAGAAACTGTTTCTTACTCTGAACAATGGTTTTGAATTCATATACTTGAATGACACTTGCCAAAATTCATCTAAGACAAAATAAAGTTGGGGTTCCAGGGCAAGATATGCACATGCCTGTTGTGGTGAGCAACACACGCATTTGATAATATTGGAGGCTGCTTAGGAAGTCCTTGTTATGTCTTTTGGCTTTTAATATTGCTGCCATATTTTAAAAGCACTCTAATAAATAAATAAAAATCCAAAATGTGGCACATTTTTATTTCAATATTTTTCTAAGGTGTCCAAAACTGCGATATTACAAAAATAATCCTGTTTGCAGTTGAGGTCTGCATTTTCACTGGACAGAGACCTCTTTGAATAGATGCATTGAAAGTTCAGGACCTTAAATTGAAAATTCCTTTGAATGAAGAGCAGAAGATTGTGTCTTGATTAATTCAGAGAATATATTCACAGAAAATATGCTCTCTGTGAATGCTGCCAGTTGAAAAAAAATTTCAATGTTATTTGGTGACTCAGTCCTATTCTGAAAAGAAAGTAGTAAGATCAATGACCTGAATAATGAGTATTTCTGGGATGTGTTCTGAATACTTTGACCCAAGTTTTTTTTCTTGACTTGACTTTCACTTTGTTCTGTCTACATTGGTTGAAAAGATGTATTCTGATGAAAAGTACATCCTAATGCTCACTCAAAATTAAGTAGGAAGAGGCCAAACAAGTGTAAGTAATAGACTATGTTACTATATTATTCACAATATTTGGCATGTTAGAATTTTGTGTTATTGTGTGTAGAGCTCAGCAGGTCAGGTGAAATTGCTGTTTCCAAGCTGTTTTAGAGTGTTTACTGTAGACTCATAACAGTATGGGATTGCCAGCATCAAATCCCAAATGGCAAATCCACAACTTTTCCCAAATCTTTTTCCAGCGCTTCACAGGACTTGTGATAAACTTTCCCTAATAATTCGTATTTTAGGGTTTCAGCTTCTTTCCTAGTGAAGCATCTTTTGTATAATTAGTCAAATCAGGCCTTATGCTATAGGGAGGGTGCTTAAGAAGAAAGAAAAAAATATTTTTTCATTTGTAAATGAATATTTTTTAATGGTCAAAGTACTGTTGTTTCAACAGTTATTTTCCTGACACACTACAATCTCCTAAGGAAAATATAAAATCTGGGGTGGAAACCCTGCAGTCTGAAGAATGGACTTAAAATGTTGATACTAAAGGCTACTTATACAATAGTTCTAGCTCCCAGAGAAGGGAGATAATTATCAGTGGCACTGATTAAAAAAAAAAAAAAGCACAACCCCCTTCACATCAGAAGTTTGCATGGCTATTCATGTTGCTCCATGTATTTATTGCTTGACTTTATATGGCACTACTTCCTCTTTAAACTGCTTGCCAAGTTTTGTTTCATCTCTGGCTATTAAATGCCTATTCCAGGGATAAGAGTGTGGAACAGCTGAATTACAGCTCAAGCACCAACCTCTTTGGGCTTCACAGTTCGAAGGATTTGGCTGTTTTATATGCAGTAAGCAATCTATTAAGTGTTATCAGAGCATGTGTAATGGATTAGGATGCATTAGAAAATACCAAGCCCCAGACCAAACCAAAACACCAAAACAAAACAAACCAAACAAACAAAAAAAAAAAAAAACTGGCAAAGTTTTCTGCTTCCTTTAATTCAGCAGTTAGAAACATACTACCAGGGTAGGGAGTAGATTAATTTCTAATGACATGGGGTTCAGGGCTGCTGCTCATCTCAAAATCCACTGGGATGTAGGCCATTGCAGGCATCACAAACACACTTCTTAGTCAGTCTCACTTATATTTCTTTAGGTTATATGGAATCATTTTAGATTCATGAGTTGAAAAAAATGTGTCAGGAATGACCATGGGCCTCTGGCCTAGTGATTAGGATGGCTTGCTAGGAATTAGATGTCTTAGTTCCTACTGTCATGCACATTTCATCATTTTATCCAGGAACTGTAAAAGAAAGGCTATGTACTTTTATGTAAAGATATGGGAACTTTTATCTTCCTTCATTTCCTTCCCAACTATTTAAAACAAACCACAGTCCTTTTTATCTCTGATCAAAATATTCTATAGGTGAATAGCCTACTGATGTGACTAACACACTGTCAACAGAGAGGAGAACTTACTGTTACCAGCTCTTTCTTGTGTTACAGCATGAAATAAATCTGAGGCATATAAATCACTTGAATTATTATGTTTAATCCTATTAGTTGACAATGAATTAAACTCCATGGAATTGATAGATTTAATAAAAAACAACCCACTGAAGAGAAATATTTCAAGGTGATTTGAAATTTGTGTGTACTGATAAACACGAAATGATGTTTAGCTCAAGAAATATATTAATTTCTGTGACTGTGCTGGTTATTGTGAATCCTTTTTTAAAGCTGCTCTCTCTCCCTCCAGAGATTTTGCATAAGAAATTAGTCTGTGGTTTTCCTGACATCAGCCAATGACCTAAAACTTATGACTAAAATGTCACTATAACACTGTTGTAGTGTGGAAGACCTAGTTTCCATTTGCCTGTTCACTGTTAAATCAGGAATAGGTAGAGACACAAGTGAAACCCTACTTTCCCAAGTCCAATGATACTGAAGCGTGTTTTTATCTCTCAGTGAAATTCCTCACTGTTACAATGCTTTTAAAATCCAGCCATTTTTCCATAAACATTCTGACCATTTCATGAAACAGAACAGGAATTCTTGAGTTTGGCTTAGTGTGTAGATCATAGCAGAAATGAGATATATGCACGTATACATGCATACAAATATGTAACTATATGGAGAAACTGTATATATTTTTGCAACACAGGGGTCACTTAGTATTTTCAGACATGCAATATTTGCTGTAGAGTACTGTTTTCCTGAAGAATATTTCTTGGCAACATTTTGACTTCCCTTTCTTGTCTTCCTTTGACAATGTTTCCCATACAGAAGATAGCCTGCTTGACTTACATTATCCTTGAACCCTTTGTTGCCTACTTGACATTAATTTCTGTAACCAAGGCAATATCACAAGTGAAGTTAAAAATCAAATCTCTAAGAATAGCCTTATCTAGATTGATTCTCTCTTCAGACTGCATACTAAGCAGTCACACAGAGTTTCCAAACTTATAATAGATGATAGAATTCTTCTCCTTTTGATCCCAAAGGAAGAAAGTGGAACCCTTCTTTTCTTGCTTGCAGCATTTCATTACAATCTATATAAGTTTCTTATAAGTTTTGTCCTTCAATTTGTCTGGTTCTGCTGAATGTTTCGGTAAATTAAATACTTTGGGCTTCTTTAGAAACAGAAGGGAAGATAAATCTTGTCATTATCTGTCCTGTTTTCTAGAATGCACTGAACTGTGTGTTCCAGAAAAAAATGCCAAGTTCTTTGACATTGTATTGATGCTCAGGTATGCAGTTCCCATTACTGAAATAGCTGGACATATCATAATGTTTAACTCTTGTCTTTTCATAGAGCTTCCCATGATACAAGTTAGTAAGAATTCGAATGACTTTAGAATGGAAAACTGAAAAACAGAGAGAATAGGCTTGCTTTAGGAAGCTTGCTGCTTCAGAAAGGTATACCCCAAGGGTAAAGCAATCTAATTTGAGTTTAGTTATTTAAAAGTTCAGTATTGTTTCTAGACTGGTTGTCTAGGAGGCATAT
The DNA here is from genome assembly GCF_031753505.1 of Anomalospiza imberbis. Lineage (NCBI taxonomy): Eukaryota > Metazoa > Chordata > Aves > Passeriformes > Viduidae > Anomalospiza > Anomalospiza imberbis. The sequence goes on from NC_089682.1 coordinate 104,736,553, forward strand.
CTGATGGAGAGGACAAGTCATCATTTCATCCTACACTATTGCTTTATTTCCCACAGGAGGGCCTTCTTTTTTCTTTCTTTTTCCATACTCTGTAGGAAATAGATGCTTAGGCCGTAGATGCCTAATTTTTAAATAGCTAAAATAAGTAGGTGGAGTAGAGTTGCTAATTATTTTTTAATATTTCTTCTTCTTATGGGGGGCATTCTCAGGGTAAAAATTTGTGGTATTTGTCTAAAGGCTGTATTTTGTTAAGATTTGATTGAATGGGAATCACTGCCACATTTTTATTGTAATTTTTTCACAATGGGGCCAAACAAAGAACAATTACAGTGATTCATATGACAACAAAACTGAACCAAGGACCTGGAAATATGATCTTCATAAAATTTAGTTAAAATATTTTTACCACTAGGGTCCTATGAACCTTTTCCCACTGAAGAGAAAATAAATGTATTTCCATCCACTCATTTCTATCTAAAAGAAAGTAATAACTGAATGTGATAAATAAAATTTGTAAAAAGACACAAGAAGGGGTGGCTGGGAAGAAGGGGAAACCCAAAAGTTTTTTAACCCCAAAGTTTATTAAAGCTCTTAAACCTCCAATACAATCCCTGTCTTTAAACACTTAAATATTATCTATGTCAGCTTTCTTAGCTCATATATTTATTGATTGTACCCACAAAAGATAAAGAGTGAGTTCATCTTTTTAAAGAATGATTAAAAGATGGCTCCATATGACACATGAACGCAAGAACTGTTGGGCTGAAATGTTGCAGAGAGCACTGAAAGTTCCTTGAACGTGTTTTTATCCCTGCTTATGTCCCCTGTGCCATGATATGCGTTATATATAGTGTCTACATTATTCCTATTCTGTTAGATGTTAAAAATGTGCATCTAAAACATGCTTTTGTGGTACTGATATAATTTTGTCTAACAGAATTGGAAATTAAGGACACAAGTCTTAATAGGCCAGTCCAGATAACTGCATAGTGACTTCCCAGAATATCCTTCAGCCTTCTCCAGAAGTTTGTTACTCAGAACGGAAGTTCAGCTCATTAGTCTGCTACTAATAGCTTCAGAAACTGAAGTTCTTCATGCATATGCCACTATCTTTGAGTACAGCTTTATTTAAAGTCCATATTATTTGTGACCCGTCCTGAAATACTTTAAAAAATATCCATCATGGCTCCCATAGAGGGGGAAAAGCATCAAAGGTTAAGGCAACTGTACTTGTCTTTGGTATAAGATTAGTTAAGCACTAGTGCGAAATGAGAAGTTACTTTACTGTAATTGCTAAAATATGGCATTGTACAAAATGCTTAATTTCCCATGAAGTTTAAATAACACTAGCACATAACTGGCATTAGACTGTAATGCTTGTTTCTCTTATTTCATAAAATAGAGGGTGCTGTAGAACTTTGGATACATAACTCTGTATTTGTTCTTCATAGGAGCTATTCACGGCACTCTGAGAGCAGGCAATGCGGGTAGTTTGCAAATCAGGGAATGCAAATGCTTCTAGCAAAGATGCTGCAAATAATAAAGCTGGGAAATGAAAAAAAGTTACGGGTTAGCTACTAAACAAACTTCCAGTTGCTGAGAACAATTTTCTCCAGTCCAAACTGTGGAGTAATCCAGAGGACTGATTGCTGATTTTCCTTCCACACAGATGTATATGATGTAAGTGCACTTGAGTAAGTTGTAAAAGTGTTTGAATGAAGATGCAATTCCATCCTCAGGAATCTCCTCAGGAAAATGTTATATTCTCCAAGACTTGGTAGTATTGAAAATGGGGACAGATTACACTGAAGTGTTTTATCTGGGGGAAAAAGACCCCAAACCAACAGAATCAAAACAACAAACAACAGAGAACCCCCTCCCGTTCCCCCCGTCCTCCCTCCCAATTAGTATTAAGCACATAGGTTTCAAAAAAAATTGAAGGTAAAAATGTCATCTGTTGTATAAGAGTCATCAAGTCCTAGTGTGCATCATTGTAATTCATCCACATTTAGATAAATTAGGAAGACAAAAGGAGTCCAAAGCCACAGATGGATTGGCCACTTACACTGATTTATTAATAATTCACCAATATTTTGCTGACACTGGGTGTACTCGGACAACAGAGAAGGACAGTATAAAACAGCTTTTTCACATGGGATTTAATTCTTCAGAATATCTAAACAAGAAAAAATCTATTGAGTGGCTCATGTCAGTGAATTTGCTGAAATAGCACTTCACTCTTACCATTGCAGTGACTTAGGTTGATTCCTTCATATGATTTTTTTTTTTGCTGAATGACCTTTTTTCTGTTATCAGTAATCGTATTCAAGTTAATTATCTGCTTGATAGTCCTTCACCAGAACCTTACTCTCATTTAGTGCTAATTTTCCATAAATTACCTCAGAAAATACCCCAAAACATTCAATAACAAATAACAGATTGTGAAAGTGCACTTTTGACATAATTTGTAGTAGTGTACTTCTTATGAGGCTGTGAGATAAATATTGACTACATCAGGTATCAGTCCCAAAATTATCAGGTGCATTCCAGGTCCCAAGGACCCTTTGGTCTCTGCACTGAAGCATTATGTTGGACAAAATATGGCATGTCGTAATTCTGTCTTCAGAGTTTGGTGTCCTATATAATGCCACAGTTGCACGACCCTTTTGTCATTTCCAAGCAGAAATATTTTAGTATCCTATAGGGGAAGCAGGCTTCTCAATTTTACACTAATTAGGCTTGACAGCTTTGTATTTCCAAGTTGCTTGAATTGTTTTTCCAGGGTAATTCCTTTTTTTTTTTGCCAGCTATTTGCTATAAACATTTATGTGCTTGTTTATGGTAATTAATATCTCTCATTTCCTTGCTCCATTAAATGAAGGTACAGTAGAATTATTATGCTTGTTAGAAGATTTTCAGAATGCTACAAGAAGAAGGCGATACTGTTGTCCTCATTTATATAGATTTAGTGCACTTGCATATGTCTTCTGTTTAGTTATTTTCTAATGTAATAAGAATTTATTTTCTCAATTTAAACATGTGATTTACCCAAGGCACCTAGTTTAAATGAAATATCTGTCTCAAAGCTCTTCTTTTCTCTTCAACAGACCTTGCAATTACTAGTACACATTTATTTTTTAAGGTGCCTTACAGACATGTTTTATCATGCTTTTGGGGCATTCATTTTGCATCACATATAAGAATAGTGTCTCTGTCCAGAAAATAGCAACATACTGCAGGGATAGGTACAGGTAGCTATTACAAAGATTAACATTAATTGACAAGAAGACAAATTTCTATGGCATCTTTTGAGTGAGAATTCTTCAAAAGTTCTGGAATTTTTGAAACAGTATAAAATTTGCTGTGCTAGAAGAAAGCTTTAAAAAATGAATTTTTAATATGTAGGTTACAGCAATTTTTCTTCGGAAGAAAATGTAGCTTTTAATATAAGTTACACTTTTTGCAAAAAAGGGTAGTCTGACTTAACAGACACACATCCTGTAGAAGATTTCAGATGCATAGTAAAACAATCCTAAATACATGTTCCATGCAGAGGAACTGGAGATCAGTTGATGCTTTTGAAAGTCTCTAGAGGAAGACCTGTCTGCCTAAGGAAGCCTTTGGGACATCATTAGCACTTCTTAAGGCCTATTAAGAATTAATTTTTAGAAGACACAGCCAACATTAAAACTATGACCAACTGGCTTCCAACCACATATAGAATCCTCTCAAAAATTTTAGTGTGCAAACAAAGGCTGTGATGGAATGTTGGGATTTATGACCTTTAGAAGAGTGCAGAAATGTTTTGTAGGATTAGAACATAATGGAAATTATTAATGATAGAATATTTTGTACTATAAAAAACAAAAAACAGGACTGGGCCATATTTGGAAATTCATTGAAATATATACTCTGAAAGACTCTATAACGCTTTATTACATCAGTGTTATTTGTTTTATTCATGTCAACCTAGTTTCAAATAGCTATGTTAAAATGGAATATCTGTTTTAAAAACACTATTTCAAAAACATGTTACTTAGTCTTCAAATGTAGAAAAATCTTAAGGCTGATCTGCCATTTTTTGTTTTCCTTTAACCAGGCAGGTCTGGTCAATGATAAAAAATTATATACCTATCTTTTTGAAGACATGTTTTAGCCTAAATAATTATAGAGTGTATTTTTTTTTCTGAAGCACAAACAGTAGTACAACTTTACTCCGTTTTTTTCCACTCTTCATGTTTAACAAGTGTATATGTAATCTGTTTTTTTAAACATATACTAAATTGCAGGTCTAAAAATAAATTCTCATTGAAAAATTCAAATACATTTTATTTTATTTTTATTTTACTGAAATTTTTATCAATTAAAATGTATTGAAAATGTCTAGGGGAAATGGGATCTGTTCTAGAACAAACACTGTCTCTTATAGCTAGGTGTAAGATATTTTTTGCAAACTTTCTGAAGCTAATTTTGCAATATCTACCATTAAAAAACTATGTAACACTAAAAAATAGCCAGCACATCTAAGTTCCAAGTGGATTTTATTATTGCAGTGATTCTTTGATTTATTCATCTTTGCTAATTAAAATTTACACCACTGAACGCTCTTACTCATTTGTTGCTGCATATATTTATTTTTTACTTGTATTCAGGTAATTGTTAATTTCTCAATTAACAGTACCCAGAATTTTGAAATACCCAGCCATGATGAAGATGCTAACAGCAGGTATAAACCAGTAATTATCAGCAATCATAAAGCAAGCAAGCTGAGTTATTAAAAATAATATCCCATGTCTGAAATAAAATGTAGCGGGCCCACTGTGCTATTTACCATTTTTAAACACAGTGAAACTATATAAACACAGGTGCTTGCTCGAAACTTGTAAGTGCCAACAAGCTACGTACTGAAGTAATTTAGAATTCAATTAATGTGAGAAGCTGAACAAAACAAATCCCTTAACAAGGCTGGTACATGAAGGCTTACTTTTAAAAACTAGAGGATACAAATAACAAAATCCATTTCACAAGGAAGAGAACATTCTGCAGAAGTTGTAGTTTGCTTACTGTATCAATGGCAGTTAAAGGATATGAAAACAGGGAAGGTAAATAAATATATTATTTTAAAAGTTGTTTGGTCTCTTCAGCATTATATTCTCATCCTCTCGATCTTCCCAAAGAACCTGGTGGAAGCAAGCACTTACTTTAACAGGAGTTACCTAGCCTTTCAGTGCTTACTTCAAGCAGATGAAAACCAGCACTGCATCATTTACACCAAATTGGTTTCAAATGCAGAAAACCAAGTGGATAGAGAGAGATTTCTCCACTGTTACCCAATGAGGAGTTTGTGGTTGTTTTCTGTTTACTGTAGTGGAGATTACTCTAATGCAGTAAGATCTCATTTGAGATGAAATATCACAAATGAAGATGAGAATTCTAGTGCTACAAAGTGATTAACAAAATGAGTTTTGTCAGGCAGTGTGTCTGTACAGCTGCAGCAGCTCTGGCCCCACTGAATGTCCTACAGCTATGTGACTACCTGACACACACCAGCACTTCAGGGGTAAGGCAATGTAGCCCAGTGTAAGCCTTTCACAGCCAGAACTGTTGTCTCAATTTCATGACCCTGTAACTTGACAACTTAATGCAGAAATTCCTGAGTAGCTCTTGATAGTGGCAATTGACCCAAGCACTGAAAAACACAAGAATCACACAGAATCTTAATCAAGGTTGGAAGAGACCTTTAAGATTATCTGGTCCCACCGTCAAACTAGCAGCATTATCACCATAAACCATATCCCCCAGTGACATATCCAGACTCCTCTCCAACACTTCCAGAGGTGATGACTCTACCACCTCCCTGGGCAACTTATTCCAATGCCCAACCACTCTTCCAGTGATTTGGGCTATTTTTATATCTAATCTGAACGTCTCTTGGCACATCTTAAGGACATTTTGTCTTTCACTCGAGACATGGCAGAAGAAATTTTCACTGCAGCCTCCTTTCAGGTAGTTGTAGGGAGCAATGAGGTTGCCTCCAAGTCTCCTCCAGACTAAACTGGTTGACTCCAAGTCTCCTCCAGTTTCCCCAGCAGCTCCTTATAGGATGTTTTTGAGACCCTTCATAAGCTTTGTTGCCCTTTCTGGGACATGTTCCAGCACCTCAATGTCCTTTTTGACGTGACTGCCCAAAACTGAACATAGGATTTGAGGTGAGGCCTCACCAATGCAGAGTACAGAGGGACAATGAGTGCTTGGCCAGCTGGACACACACTGGCTCATGTTCAGCTGTGCATCAGCCAGCACCTCCAAGTTCCTTTCTGATGATTAATTCTCAAGCCACGCTTCCTTGAGCCTATGGTGCTGCATGGGGTTGCTGTGAACCAAGTGCAGGACTCAGCACCTGGCCTGGCCGAACCTCATGCCCTTTTCTTCAGCCCATTGTTTGAATCTTTCCAGATCTCTCTGTGGAGCCTTCCTACCCTCCAGCAGATCAACACTCCCACCTAATTTGGTGTCATCTGTGAACTGACTGAGGCTGTATTAGAGCCACTTCTCCAAACCATCAATAAAGGTGTTCAACAGGACAGACTCCAATACTGATTCCTGAGGAACACCACTGGTGACCAAAAGTGGTGGTGGTGGTAGCAGCTGAAAGAGATACATCAGGATGGAGTGACCAGCTAAATGTGCTAAAGTGTAGAATACCAGCAAGTCTCTTGGGAGAGGCTTGACTGCCAGTGCACTTAGTGATATTCTGGAAAATAACTTTTCTGTCATAGTATACCTTTCATTACTTTAATCTCCCACTTGAAACATGGTCAAAGTGCCTAAAAGTAATTCAAAAAGGAAAATCATAATCAGTTGTTGACCATAAATATGAAGTATTAGTTGTCATCACAAGATAATACAGATTATTTTATGCTGGAGGGATATACATGTGCAGATCTTCCTGAAGCACCCATCCAAAATGGCTGAATAATACAAGAATTCATGTATTTGTTACTTCCAGTAGCTTTTCCAACTGCATGTACCAAGAAACCAGTGATAGCAAATAAAGCATGATTTTCTCTTTTAACAGAGGTCTTGAGAGAATCAAAAGTAAACCCCACCAATTGTATCCATAAATACAATAGAGAGTAATAGGTAATTTATATGAATATTCATATATTGAGCTCAGAAAATGGGCACCTTGTTATTCATCACTTTAAAACATGTTTATAGAATACAAATATATTGGTTCTTGGGTTTTTTTTCCTAATGCTGATGAAAATGAATAGTACTTGGGGACCAAGTCTGCCTATTAAAGTGATGTGATACATTACCATGCTTGTACAGAAATGAGCACAGATGGCGGGTCTATTATTTCTCTAGCAAGAAATTTGTCACATTTTTTCCCCAGGATTCAAATCTGAGCAACACTTGCTTAAGTCAGACTACCTCTGTGGGGATCCTTAAAATGTTTTTCCCATTACTTGTACATTAGGAGTTAGAGAAACAGAAAGTGATTAATGCCATATTAAAACTTTAAAATTAATGAAGTCTCTCAAACCAAGAGTCTGGGATTTTTGTATTTCCTCCCACCCCCAAATAAAGGGAAACAAATTTTGCATGTAAATGTGAGTCTACAGGGATGAAGTTTTGTGCACCATGTTCAGATTCCCAATAGCCTGTTTAGCTTCGACAGATAATTTCATTTACATTAGAATACTTGAAGATGTTAAATTTATAGACATTTGTTAATTAAACATAATTATGTGGAGTATGAAACAACAACTTATGAGTAATTTATAATTTTTCTAGGCAAAAGATACCATTTCAAGACAAAGAGCAGATTAAACAAAAATATATTGACTTTTATAATCTTACTTTTATGGTAAAAATCAAAAAAGCAATATTTCATAAGGTTTTGTCAATGCCTTATTATACACCTGAAGAAAGAAAAAAGGTTTTCAGTATGCCTTATGACTTGTCAAAGCATATAATTACAACAAACTCAAAGTTAAATGAGAGTTTTTAATGTCAGTTGGTCAAAGCCGGATCACCTTGCAGTGAAAGCAAACTTAATTTGGGTTAGGAAGAAAAATGCAAACATATATATTAATTTATTTCAATACATTGACGGTACTCACATTTGGGCATTCATTACACAGTCTCTACCACTCCTCCCTCCTCACACTCTTCCCCTCCTCCAGCCCAGAGTCTACCCCATGGGAGTCAGCTGTCCATAAAATTGTCTAACTTGGGTCCTTCTTATAGGCTGCAGTTCTTCACAAACTACTCCAGCCAGGGTCTTTTACACAGGATGGAGTACGTCAGGAACGGGCTGCTTTAGTGTGGGTCCTTCCAAGTCTCACCTCCCAGCAAACCTGCTCCAGCATAGATTCCTCTCTCCATGGGTCTACAGGGCTGTTCCTCTCATGTTCTCAATTCATCTCATCCACTTCCTCTTGCTCAGCAGTTTTATATCCATTTTAAATATGTTGTCACAGGAGTACTAGCACCATCACTGACGTGCTTGGGCTTGACCAACAGTGGGTCAGTCTTGAAACTGGCTTGCTCTGGCTCTGCTCTGGGGAAAGCTTCTGGCATCCTGTCCCAGAAGCCACTCCTGCAGCCAACCCTGGGCTTTGCTTTTGCCAAGCAAACCAAATTTATTTTGGGCAAAATATTTTTCCAAATTGAATTCCATTTAAATGAATCTTAATTTTTGAAATCCAGCTCTTCATTTTCCATATGTGATGGTTACTCCCAGTATGTTCCCGGAGGAGAACTCACATCCAGAACCTGGAGGATCAATTTCAAGCCTGAAGTCTTGGAATACAAAATTTAAAACTCTCAAAGGAGTAAAATATTTTCAAAGCTTGAATAACAACACATCACTTCAAAAGTATAAAGATTTTTTAAAGGAGGGAAATATCAACTCCTTTAAGAGTCAAGGTGGGAATATGGTAAATATCTGGTAAATTTGATGAACCAGAAAACTTTGGAATGTGTAGTGATTATACCAGTACTGGGTCCAAAGAGTTGGTTTATAAGGATTGGTATTTTCTCTATTGACATAAACTTGTATGTTAATTGGGGTCTTCTGGAGCCCCTGTAACAGACAAAAATGTCAGGAGAATGGGATGAAATGTGTCAGTTTTCGCATTCACATGAAAATGTGTCATTTTCACAATCAAGGCTTTGAAGAGTTTGGGGGCAGTCAGTGTATCTGTGAAGGTTCTAGGTGGAAGGGTGTACTGTTCTGTTTGGAAATGTTGTGGAGGATAAGGAAGCCTGCAGGCAGCAGAAAGCAGGGAAAATAATTCATTCTACAAGCACCGAAAAGGATCATGTGAGGTGGTGGTGAGAGAAAAGTCATTAATGAGAAAGATTGTGGAAAGGTGCTAAACAGCTCAGAGGAATTAAGAAAAAGTAATACCAAGATTGTTACTACCAGTACCTTTGATCCAAATATTTGCTCAGTGCAGATGGACTTAAAGACGTGATGTTACCAAGCACTAGTGTGCTACTTGTCACTGTTTCAATGCATGTCACCTCTGCTTCAGTTTCTTACCCTTTCCCACTCTGAGCTGAAAAAAGGTTAAGAGGAATTTAGAAAATGTTTACTCTGAAGAGGTTGGAGAACCTGATTGAAACTCCTAATATCAGGTCCACTCTCAAGACAGCATTACTTTCCCAGCTATTTTCTCTCATGTGAAAGAAGGGAGTCAGTTCTACAGCAAATACCAGATGTGCAAGACTTCTGATTTCATTGTAGAAATACCTGAAAAAGAAATGATAGTCAGTCTTGAATGAATCATTGCCAAATAATTCTCAGGTGAGTGAAACTAATAAAATTTAGTCTAGGCAACTTTCAGCTTCTGCATGATTTATTTCTTCTTGCATGGTTAGAGAAATGAGTATCACTGAATTAAAAAAAGGGAAAGGGTATTCTTTTTCACAGTTATGCAGTTCACAGACAAATGTGCAATAGTTGGGTTTGCAGCATTTGAAAAAAAGGTGTTAATTGAAGAATTCTGAGTGACAGAAAGTGAGAGCACAGATTTTTCATGCTGTGAAACAGAACAAGACCACTGGATTAAAAGAATAGACATAACCTTCAAGATTTTTTATAGTGTTATGGTGTGAAGAGAAATTTTGCTGTTGCATTAAACTAGTGTGTTGAGCTAAACCATTTATTTTTCCTGCTCGCTGCAGCATTGTTCAGCTGGAATGAATTCATTATTTATTTATATATTTTGTTTTATACAAATTACTGCCAAAGAAAAATTTTTAAGGTTTTTATGTTTGACTTTAATTTTTTCACACTTAGAATTACCAGAAGGTTTGTTGACCCAGCCCAAATTACTGCATTAAACAATGGCCCAAGACTAGCAGGCAGACTGGACTTTGTGCACACCCTTATATACAAAGCTTTTCCCCATCACTTCAAGCAGGCAAATGGCTCCATTGCTACAAGGCAGCAAAAAAAAAACTGTCTGCTGTAAATCAAAGTAACACCTTTTCAAGAATATGAGCCATTCATTTATTCAATGTATACACTTCAGGAATATCCTAAATCTCATTTAGAGTGATATTAAGGTAAAGATCAAGGACAAAATATTGTTATGTGGCAACCTTATTTTACTGAACAGCATTCATTGTTTAGTATATATGCAAGCTTTTCTGCAGAGTTAAGAGGACCTGTAATGTTTTTCATAAAAGAAATTCTGCAAAATTTGAACGTGCCGTGTTTTCTCTGCTTATATGTGTGTATAGCAGGCAGGAATTAGATATTTAATCTGATAAGGTTATTTCTTTTTTTTTTCCTAATGGCATAACAGCTGGCAAAATACTTTGGAGACAGAGAGATACAGAGCTGTCCTCTTATAGAGTACACTGAAAAAATATAGCATATGGAGAGTATTTGCATAATGTACCGTATCTGTGATGAGAAGGTAGATATTCAGCTTTTCTTGCTTAACGTAAGCCTTATATATAATATCGTAAGTTGAATGAAGAATTGCTTCTTAATAAGCTACAGAATCCTGTTTGGTGGTTAGTTATTTACTGTATTTTGAATTTCGATATATTATAAACAATGTTCTACTTACTCAAACAGTTCTTTTTTGAATCAACTTATATCTGTTTTTCACTTCTTTTTATATATCTATATATCAAGTACATTTTAGCCTACTCTTACTAATTTATGTAGTGCTAAATAATTAATGCATAATGTGGCTGTTATCTTTCAATAAATATTCTGTCTGTGCATGCACTCACAAAAACACTAAAAAACTTAATGTTTATTTCTGAACATACCATGTGTATGGAATCTGGAGTTTTTTTAAAAACCTGAAATGTCACACATTAAGGCAATCATTATGTTGTTGTATTTAGCAAAATCAAAATGGAGCACAGTCTTTTTGCACACACACAAAAAGACATGCACAGAACTGAATGTTTCACACTACAAAATGTAGATAATTTTCTTTATTAAAGTTTGCTGTTAATGTGAAGTGCTAATAAATAACAGAACTTTGTTGTATTTCTTTTTTGTGAAAAATATGTGCACAAAATTAATGCATCTCATTAAAGAGGTATGCTGGTGCCATGAGAAATAATACAAACTAGAAGATGGCTCTCTGAGAGTAGAGGAAGTTACTAAACCATTTTTATGTGTGTTTCTATATTAAACTAGCTATACGCACCGTGTGGTTGGCAGTGGAATCAAAGCTCAGTCTGCAAATCCAGAAGTAAAAGTGAAGGGAACAGATCCTGTAATAAGTCAAATGACTGACAAGCTGAAGCATGTTATTCAGGTAAGGTGCTATTTCCTATGGATGCAGTATAGTTCTAACTACCACTCTAGTAATGAAAGTATTAATTTAGTGCACCATAAAGCTTAATTCAAGTTTCTGCTGAGTGCACATCCACAGCAAAACACTAGTTGCTCTCCGTCTCACTTCATTTATTAAAAATTATTTAGTTAAAATGTTTGAATATGTCAGATAAGTGTGGGAACTGAGGCTCTGGTAGCTGGGCCGTCTGTACCTGCAAGTACCACAGCTCAGCATTGCAGTGAGCGTACAGAAGCACCAACAGGATGATTTAGGGACATTAAATTGGTGAATATGTTTACATAACAATAAGACATAATTTCCCTCTTCCCTTTTTACTAAATCTAGGCTCTTTCTTAACGTGTACTGCTGCGAGGTTTTTTGTTTAGATAGCAGATAGAAAAACTAAGACGTTTGAATGAAAATTACATGCCTGCTAAATGAGTTGGTGTTCATTACCTGATGTGCATACCTCTGACTTACTGTTAAGGCTTGCAAGAAAGTCAATTCCAATATGGTTCTCTAAAATCATATTGTAATAAATTTACGGGATTGTAGGTATCTCTGGTTACTTGCCACATTTATATGCACAGATAGTCAGAACTAGAGGACAAAAACATAATTCTGTTGAAGGCAACAGTTATTTTGCTGACAGCTCTGTATTTCAGTTTAAAAATACAAGTTTTCACTCTTATCTGAAGGCTCAGTGACCAGAAAGGTTCTACAGGCATTTTTTGTCAGTGACCCATTTAACCCAGTATCCTCTCCTCTACACTGGTAAAAGGAGAGTCTACTTAGGGAGGCCATGAAGCTTCTCACAGATATTGTCTCCACTTCCCTTCTCTACCCCATTCCCAAAACAAGAGAATTAGAGATATTAAATGTCTTCTCCTTGCCTAATGCATTTAAATCCATCTAAGGACTTGCTTTAATTTTGTTTTTACATCTTCTTGACAACTTTTAAGTACAATTTCCCACATGGTTTGTGGAGTTGAAATATTACTGATAGCTTCACGGTAAAGCCCCTTGGTTCTTATATCTCTAATTGTGAACAATAACTCTCCTCTGACAACAAAACAAAGAGTGCTGAAATAAAAAAAGAGAAAACCAGAAAAATTTATTTTCCATCAGTAGTGTTGTTTTCTGGGAGAAGTGGCATTAGATCTGAAGTTCAAAGGCAATCATTATTCTTTCCTTTAAAAAAGAAATATCTTTTTTATCCCTGCAGCTTCAGCATCATGCTTTTGTCTCTCTTCTTTATTAAAATGCCATTTACAATGGTGGGAAAAATCAATGCAATTTTCCCTAGAAGAGATGCCATTATTTAATTAATAACTACAAAATACTATCCAAAGATAAACTTTGTTAATATTACTTGGTAAGTTCCATCTATCAGGAATGCTTTCCTCCTTTTATATTAAAACTGCTTTTTATAGTTTGTGTTGGTTTCCTCTAGAGACTTGAAGTTGTGTTGTTTTCTCCTTGAGTGAGTACCTAAAAGACTGGAATGGAATGTTTCCATTACAGAGTACTTCATTTTGAGAGCTTATTTGCCCTTGTCCCTAAAGACTTGAGTGGATCTTGGGGAAAAGGACATACAATTTACATACTAAAGTTCTTACCAACCTCCAAGTATATTTTCTTTCTCTGGGATAGTTTCTTTCCTTGTAGCTCTGAGTATGAAAATAGGGTCAAGGGATAAAGAGAGCATCAAAATCCTTAAGAGACCTGACATATAACTGCTTTTCCCCAGCTGAAAAAGCTGCAAAAAAGCTTTCTTCTTCACCATTTACTCCTTGGGAAAAGAAGATGAGGAGTGTAAATTAGAGATTCAAACACAAAAGATCGCCTTTTTGTCTTGTGTGATATGAAAAAAGATGAATCACATATTAAGCTTACAATGAGCAAAAAATAAGGGGAGCTTAATGGATTGTGGTGATGCCTCAGAGACAGAGTCATACTTAAACCTAACACACTATCCAAGCTGTATTACTGAACTTCAAAATTTTAAATAGCTAATTTAGTGGGAGTAAAACATATTGGTGAAGTTTTTCAAAATTAATAATTTCTGAAATTTACAAACTATATACTTTAATTCATCTTTAGGGTGAAAATAGCAAAAGGGCAGATATTTTTGAGGTCCTTTTCTCCTCACATTTAATATTAACTTAGGAAAACAGATCAAGACCATTCTGCCCTGCATACAGAAACAGACGGATTTCTTAGCATCTCCTAATTTTTTTCCTGTTGGTTATACAAAGGCATAAAAATCCCAAGCAAATAATTATCTTTAATTTATGTAAATACCCAATGTTTAAACTGTATTTTCCAGGTTGTCTCCTGTTAAAGACTTTAAACCCCTGAAATCAACCCCTGGTTGCATGAATGACAATATCTCTTTTCAGCAGGCTGTGGTTTCTGGGCAGTTCTCCTTTGTGAGAGGCTCACAGTAATCCTCCTTTTTCTGTAAACAGTGGATTTACCAAAAAAATCATAGAAGTTTTTGATTCTGTTGGACCTCAATGCCTGTAATCTGTGCCCTGGACTCCACAGGTTTGTATTCACAACAACAAAGTGCAATTAGGGGAACAGATATGAACCAGTCAGTGCTGAATATGGCTTGAAAAAGTCACCTTCTTCTGTAGAACTCCTTACTTGTACAGACTAGTACTTTCCAGAGTTTTAAATTATGGACTCTTCATTCATTTATCTTCATGGCAGAAAAATTATGGGTTCAGTGCATATAATTTTATGTACTGCAGTCTGCAACTATCACTCTAATAGGTAATCAAGATAAGCAAAGTTAGTTTCATATGGTATAAATAGTAATGGGAATTATTATACTTTCTTCCCCAATAATTTAAAACCATGATTAATTATTCATTCCTGCAAGTACAAATACTAAGGTTATGAAATAAGTATGATATTTTGGAGCTGTGATTACAGGCAATTGGACCTTGGACTTTCTAGTGTGTTTCTTCTTTCAGAAGACAATCTCAATCTCAAAAAGATACTGCTTTTGAAACTAATAGACATTACTTGGAGCTTGTAATTGCAGGTTAAATACAGTCTTCCTCATTTTAGGAAACCTTGCCATAGCAGAAGATACTCCTATGTCTGCCTGTCAAAATTCAGAAGACCAAATCTCCCTCTGGAGATCTGCAGAGGTACCTACCATTAGTGACTATACTGGAAATTTAAATGCTTCTCTCAGGATAAATTATTTCCAATTTCTAGGTGCAGTAAAAGGCATGTCTGAACTTATTTGGAGAAGATCCCATCTTACACTGTTATACCACTAGAGTGGTAGCTGATATGCATAAAACAATATTTACCTTCTCCACAAAGGGCTGCAAACTGTCCCTAATGGAATTGATGCTTACATTCCTTAAAGGAGTAAATGCCATTACTTCATATAACATTAAATGCTGGTGACAGTCTAATTTTTCCTTTACTACTTGTCATTATTATTGTATGGTGAGTGCTCTGTTTCACCATGCTGCCATTTGCCCATATACCTGTCTCAAAAAGGCTGCAAAAATAGTGAGATGAGACTTTGTTTTGACACTGATTTGGCATGCTAACAACTAAACTTTTGTCATGGTTTGACACTGGTGCAATGCCAGCACCCCCATGAAAATGCACCTTCCTAAATAATTGCTGTGAGATGTGATCAGGAACAGAGCAGAGCAGGCCCAAGCTTGATACCAAAGAAAAAAACTGTAATAAACTACTACTGCTATAGAGCACAGACACTAAATCCCGGATGAAGACCTTCCAAAACCCTCCTCCTCCCACCTAATTTCCAAACAAACCCACAGTGAGACACCACCCAGGATCCTGACCGCGGCAACACCTGATCAAGTTGACACCCTTCAGATAATCAATACTCAGTCCATCAAGGGAGACAGGAGTCTCTCCCGTGCCACAGACTCCCCAGGAAACATAATTGCCACCCTTGTGTCTTCATGTCACACATGGCAACCGCCCAGAGAAAATCTGCCATGGTGACACTCTCCTTTCCATGTCACAGTGCTCTCACCACCGTGCATGGACAGACTGCTCACAGGGCTCCTTTAAGGATGCTTTGCCATGGACCCAAGAAAAACAACAGTTCAGTTTCTCATCTCGGGACTACAGTCCACCCCCATTTCCCCCTGGGGCCGAGGGTCCAAGAACAGAGATCATCTTCTTCCCTTCTTCTTCTCTGAAGACAGAGAGCCTCTCCACACCGTCTTCAACTTTCCTCTGTTCTCTCCATTCCTCTGTTGGCAATCACTGAAACAGGTCTCTTGGCCCACCACCGCAACCCCTAAATGCAGTCTCCGTTGCGGGAGAATTTGGTTCAGTCTACGGCTAACAAGAAAAGTCCAGCCACAAGCCACTCCATCACCTCCCTCTCAAAAATTTCCTCTTCCAACATCTCAGATCCCAGACTGTCTCTCTTCTACTTCAAATCGAAGAGGAGTAATATTTTACAAAGCCTTAATTTCCCAGGAAAGGGTTAAAAGTTCAGACTCCCTGGACGGCTAAAATCTCTGCCCAGCAGCCGATTCCCAAGGCCAAGGCTGGGCACCTTCCCCCTCTTCTCCTTCTCCTCCGCCGGCAAAGTTACAGGTGCCGTCCGGACTCTCTGTCTCTTTCCTCTGGTGGGGGGGAACAAAGACATCTCCGCTTCTCTCCACCCTTCCGTCCACAGGAGCTGGCTCAGTTCCAGTCCTTCTACCTGGTTCCAGTCCGTCAGCCCCCTCAGCTCACCTCGACCAGGCCACATGGCTCCCCCTCCCCCACCCAGCCCCATGGCTGGGCAGGGGAGGTCTGCACAGCACTCTACCGGAACCAAAGAGAGAGAGCTCCTGGGAGTTCCTGCTTTTAACCCCCTGTGTTCTCAGAGACGTGTCCATACCTTCAGTGGTCACTCCAGGTGCCAATATCCAAACCTGACCGCTGATTGGTTTGACCCAACTTCCTGAAAAAAATTCACTTCCATGTCAAACCACGACAACTTTCCATCTGCATTTCTTAAAGCTTTTATCGATGTACCACAGTACAGTCAAGTTAATATGTGTTTTTGTAAGAGCTGTTCAAGTATGGATTGGAAATTGGGATGGAATATATTATCTGAATCCTCACCTGCTCATACAAAGAACCATGTTTTGAAATTATTCGTACACAAGGTGTGGCACTTGCAATTGTGTGTACAGCAACAGCTGTATATATGTCAGAAATTAGACATTTTGATTACTTTTTTAGTGACTGAAATGTAATTCTTTCTCATGGAATGAGGGAATTCTCAAGAGTACAGTGTTAGACAGATATGTAGTTTGACACACTCTTTGGTAACATGTTCTTGGAGACTCACTTTCTAAACTTTTCTTTCCCTTTCTCTTCTTAAATGCTTTCTCTTGATATAGTATAACCTGCAGTTTGTACCTTTCAATAACAGGTAAGTGAGAAGCAAAATTTCAGTGCACTTTATGCAGCAACCATTCAGCATTCACTGGTTTTAGAATTGATTTGTTGTGTTTCTTCCTAAACTGCCTATTTATTTTTTGTTGCACCAGGAAAGACTTTCTCATGAGTTTTTTTTTTTTGTATTTTATATTACAAATGCATATCTAAATGTTAATTTTGTCTTAAATTCTGTTTTTACTGTCTTTTTTTATTTTTTTTTTTACACTTTTTGGTTTCATCCAAGGTAAGAACAAATCTGCAGGTAAAGAATAGCTCAGTACGTTGATAGTGTTATTTTTTTTTCCTCAGTGATTTGTTGGCACTGCTTCTTTTTTTATTATTATTTATTTCTGGAAGTTATACAATGCTACTGTCTTTTTGAAAGCAAACTCTTGAACAAATTCTTGTTCTGGCAAGGGATATAGTAGAGTACTAGTGAAGTAGGGATATCGGGATATTCCTATTTGACAGAGAAGTCTATTTCATATTTGTTGTGTGAGCTGTTCCAGTCTTTTATCCCCTCCATGGAGAGCTGCCTCTGACTGCTGGCTGGTGCCAACAATATGTTAAGTGCTTGACTATTACCACTGCATGTACAATATTGGCAGAATTCCTGTAAAAACATTAAGCAGTTAGAAATTAGGTGGGAAATTATTTTCTGAGATTCATATTCCTCCCTTTAAAATGTATGTCAACTTCCAGCCTCAAAAGTACACAAAGGGGTGCAGGATTGCTGATGCTTTTGTATCTCTTGGGAATGAAAAGGTTTTTCTTCACAGTTCTGTGATGATAGTGAAGGTATAAACCCTTTTTGTTGCTCACAATGGTGGTATTTGTAAGTCAAACACTAAAAGTTACATGAACATTCTGAGACGACTCTATGTCATGGAAAATTATGTGTAAACTCAAACCTACATATTGTTTACAGGTGGAAGGCAGAAAAAAAAAGTGATTAGGAGGGTGTGCAGTTTAGCTGATGCGTCTCCCACTGCTGGGATGCTTAGGAGGTAAATTGAGAAAAACAGTGACCAGCCACATAGTCCTTCTGATCAGTAATTTAATTAAAACACTAGTAATAGTTTCCCTAGATTACTCTGTTTTTCACTAACTAGATGACCAGAGTTATTAACGGCTAATCAAAGTCCTGTTCATTTGGAACAAATGATTATTTTTGTGAAGTATCTTTTTTAAATAGGATTTGTGCTGAAATGAAAAGATTATACATTGCACAGGGCTTTCTGAAGTTGTTTGTTGTTCAAATTTGTATGAAATTCTTTATATTGGGCTAATTTAAAAAGAAAAAAAAACCTTAACATTTGATTTTATGTTATTTTTCTCGTTGCATTTCCTATAAAGCCTTGCACAGTGCACAGTGAGAAAACATATTTGTTGATACAGCAGGGAGATACTGTCAATTCTTATCCATTTTTTTGACGAGAACAGTGGCTGAGAAAATAAAACAGCCTTCTCTAGCTACTTAGGTGGATAGTGACACCAACTCACATGAGTACACTCATGACGTATTCATTATGGTGCAGATCCTATCTACAAAAGTCTATTTTGCATCTAAATTGTTTGCTGTTATAGCTGGTAAAAAATTGCTTGTGTTAGGTTTTTTTAGCAAAACAGGACCATTGTTCTACCTTCTCATTTTTAAGTACAATGATAAGGGAAGGAGAGTTTTGAGATTTTGGAAGAGCCTGAGGTAGCTCCACCTGCTCCTCATAGAGACCACCATACTTGTACACTGCTATAATATGTACTTCTGAAATCAATATTCTTATTTCATTAGTAATAGATAGAGGAATATTCTCAAACTGACATGCTTGGAACAACATGTTTGGTAAAAAGGGAAGAGAAATGCAGAGCAGTATCAAGTAGGACTATAAAAGATTTTTTATAGGACTTTCAAAAATATTTTCAAATAGGACTTTAAAAGTTAAGCAGGCTATCAACTCTAGTCAGAAGTGAAAATCAAATAGTGGCTCTAACTGTGTGAAAACTGACGGACATCACAAAGCCTTCCCATAGTTACTTTAATTGACAGCCTCTTTAGAGCAGAGGCTTAGCAACTAGATAGAATAATATCACCTCAGGAAGGAAAGTATCAACAAAAATTTGAGAAGCCACTTACTGTTCCTGTTAGTACTAATTAATGACCGATGTAATCTGTCAACATCTCAGTAACATTAAGAAAATACTTTGTATTCAATCAAATACATTAAAAAAGAAAAAGAAGAGTGGGACAGTAGGTACCATTAAGGTGTAAGTACCATTTACGTGGTCTTGCAATGGTCTCCTCAGTGCCATGGAAATTCCCTTGTGAGGGGTTCCTCTAGGCTGACATATCAAGGTCATAAGCAGGATGGCTGTGCTGGGTGTCCATTTGTGCACTGGTGCTGGCTGAGCACTGTGTCCCACTGTGGTTTGCCAGATGTGGACTGTGTACAGGAGCAGAGAGTGTTCAAATACATCAGCAGTTCTGAAAATACTGATGGGAATGCATTGCCTTTTGCAGGCCAAGTGTCACAGCTGAGGAGAATGCGACTGGGGGGTTGAGGGTTGGACTAGAAGACCTTTAAAGGTCTCTCTCAAACCAAACTATTCTATGAGTCTATTGACTCTATGACTATACTGTGTGAACTCATATGCTATTAATACCAGGTAATATACATGGGAAGAGCTGTCATAAATACAATGGACATAAAAAGATGTTGTCAACAATTATAAAACAGCACAAAGGAAACAGGATTCTTTATCATCAGTGATCATAAGACCATTTCTTAGAATATGTGCAGCAGCCATTATACATAATTGTGACATCTAAAACAAAACAGGTACCACAACAACACAAAACACCTAAAAAAAACCCCATGCATTTCAGAAGCATTTCAATGGTTAACTCTTAAGGGAAAAATGTTGCTGGTTACAGACTTTCTGGCCTGAAAAGTAATGCATCCTTTTTGAGCATGTTGAATGTTTCCTATTTGAGACAGGCTATTTCCTTTTGGTTTCAGTCCGGGGAAATCCTCAGAGGCAGTGACCTGTGGAGAGCAATACAGAGCAAGTCATTTGCTGCAAGCATCATCATAATTTGTTCTCCTTGCCAGTTTGCAAAATAAGCAATGCGTTCTGTAGGCACAAGAAAAATCCGTCTGGAAAGCAATCTGTTGCACTGAAATCTTATAAACAGAATTCTCATGTTATCTATGAGGGCTGTGTGTGTTGCCTAAAGAACTCATCTGCTCTTTGGAAGTTTTGGAATTGTGGAAAGCAGCAGCACAGTATGGAGCATTCAACTGCTTTTGAACTCTGTGGGTCTGAAATCCATGTGGATAACACAAACTGCCTTTGAAACTGTACCATATAGTTTAAGGTCACAAATTTTGCTCAGCACAACCCTGTTTTTTTCTTGAGAGGGTAAGTCAGTGAGCAGTTGAAAAATCAGTACCAAAGGTGAAGTGTTTAATTTGCATAAAGTCTCAGCAAAGCTGTTCAGGACTATGAAGTAAAAGGAAGTGTCAGAAACAAACTGTGCTGTGCATTTTTTAGAGTAGATTTTGTTTCAAGAGAGAATACAGAAAAAATACAAATATATCCTGGCAGACTATGGTTATGTGCTAGGTTTGTGGGTAGGTTTCTTAGCTTCTCTCCAGTACAGAAATATGACACTGGTCTGTATTTAACTGACTGATACATTAAAAAAAAAAACACCAAAAGAAGCCTGATAAATATGCTGATTCTAAATTCCTTCTAAAACAAGCAAATAATAAAAAATACATTCATAGAAGAAAACTTCTCAAGATAGAAAAAATAATAACTTTGATAGTAACCTGATTGAATAGATATTTACATATTTCTTTACAAGACAGGTTAGCTATTATTTGAAAAAGAAAATTTTCAAATTTAGTCTTTAAAAAAACAAACCAATCTTAATATACTTCATTAAACAGACTGTGGAGTCTAATTTAAATTCTTTAATGTGTTCATTTCTTTAAATGACTTTTCAAAAACTTACATCTTAAAAGTAATATTATCTTATTTGTTGCCTTAAAACCAGCATACTTACCAGTTCCTTAATGCTGTGTTTTGGCCTTTTTAACACTTGTCTGTGTCTGATAAACTTCATCCTTAAGAGCAGACCAAAGAAAGCTTTGAAGAAGATCTAAACATTCTGCTGCCAAATACCCACCCTAACTTGTTTGCAAAGCTCCATCCTTTTAGGTCATACTTTGTAGAGAAAATGGAGACACCTGTTTCTCATTCCTACTCTGGAACCAGTGATAATTGTACTAAGCGCTGTTCTGGTAGTGGGATATTGGTGGGACACCTCTGCTTCCTTTTTTCCCTGCACTTTTCTTTTTTCTCTTAGACATTTAGCTTGATCTGTGGACTGCCTCACTGCACTGATATAAACAACTGTAGGATAAAAAACCTCCAAGCAATAAACAATTAATTGGATCTCTAAAGAGAACCCTAAACCAATCCTGTATCTGTAAATTCCTAAACAAAATATACAGAGCCCAGTTTTTCATGTATGATAATGTTTTGATTAGAAACTTGTCTTGTAACTTGCTTGTCACTTCAGTTGAGCAAAATCATTAAAAGTAATCACTATCCTCATCTAGTTTACTTGGCATGTGATTACTGTATAAATCTCCTCATAAGGACACTGGCCCATAGTACAGGCTGTGCAAATGATGAAAAGAAATTTTGTGAGGACTAAAGGCATTTGCTGATAGAAGTACTGAAAGGTAATTTTAGATAGAAGTGTTTTCCTTTATTTTCTGCCTGTTAATGGGATGTATATTTGCAGTGAATGCAGAACTGTCCTATCCTTCTTCTATAATCCTTTAAGTATTATTTTGCAAGGTCCAGTTTCCCCTTGTCAGCTTCTTATTTCTGCTTCCGGACCCTCCCCAGTTCCTCTTCCCTCTTTCAAATAATCACTTGGCTTCCATTTCATTCTATAAAATACTTCCTTGCCATATTCAACATTTAACAGGTATCTGACCTTCTATGTTTCCCGTTGGTATGCAGGTCTGGGACAATGACAACCCAGCTCAAAAGCAAGAAAATTGTTTCCCATTCAGTCAGGACTCTAGCTGAAAATATTAGTTTAAATATCTGAGTTAAGGTCTTACTCTTAGCTGCTAACTAGTCATGCAGGAAAGGAGGAAAGAAGTGTACTCTAGCTCTGTGAAAACTTATGTTTTGATTGTGATGAAAGATAGGGAGGCATTTTAAAGTGCAAATAATTAATGACTATGATAAAAACACAGTGATAAGATTGAAAGAGCTTGCAAAATTCCAATTCTTTTACTTGAACTGCAATTTTCTTCTTAATGCAGCTGCCTTGCCCTAACTCTGCCTTGCAACAGAACTATTTACTCAAGTCTGCTGAATTTATCAAAGCACACAGATCTGGGCAAACAAAAAACTGCAGTATAATGTGTCAATAAATATAAACACATTAATTTTTCGTGAAAAGCATGCAGACTTTTCTACCAGACGTGCATCACAGTAAGGCTACCGTTTATAAAACTATCCATCATTAATTCCTTTATTACTTCGTCCCCTGATTTTAAACCTTTGTCATATACAGGAATGTAACAATCTGCTTTCCAAGTAAGTCTTATACAGATTTTGAAGAATCAGGTAGCATCCTAATCATGGAGCATGCTATTCTATAGTTGCATGGAAGCACTTTGGGAAGTGTTTTTATTTATTGTAATCATATAATCCATTTCATCTGTTTTTTTCCCCCTTCTGTTTGACTGTTGTTCTTCTCTATCATTTCATTCATTAGAAGTCCTCCTCTAAACCTTTGTACCTCCACGCTACAGTTCAGTGTTTCATACCTAATAGGCATTTTATCATAGCTGTCAGTTTTTTCCACATTCTTCTGTTTAAGAACTATTTACAACCTATTTGAAGCCTTGTTTGTAATGCCAGCCATCTGGTTCCTTTACAGTTCAGCTGCAATTGGTTCCTCCTATAACAGCTCTTAATTTCTAGTGTCCACTGTTCTTAATTAATCAGATTTTTTTCCTTGCACTTTCTCTTCAACTTTAGATTAATATTGTTCCTCTACTTCTGTTTTTGGAGGCATGTGAGATTCTCAAAGTATGTCAGTAAATTCTACTATGGAGGACTTGCTCTTCAGTTTTCCTCCCAGCAGCTTAAATGTTGTCTCCAGAGCTTTTTTGATTGTTTTTTTTTTAATCGATCCACATGTACCTTTAATATTTTTTCATATCCAAAAGTTATTACATGTCTCATCTACACAACTCACAGGGCTCACCATAGCCAGGTAAGGTACTGTGATTTCTTTAATTACTACATGTAATAAGAGTGCCTTCGTTATTGCTTTTATTGCTTATACTGGCATTCTGTGCAGATACTTAAAAAAAACCCACTTGTTTGATTTTCTTTCAGTCTTTTAAGGAAGTTTTGTATGAGGAATGTGCTAAGAGCAGAGCAGAAATTTAGGATTTAGCTGGTGAAGTGTGGCCATATCTATTTAGATACTTTTTAGAACATACCATAATAATCAAGGAACAGACTTTTCTCCTTTTGCAATCCCAGACCACTGGGTTGGTCAGATTTAAGTGTATTTTTCTGCTGGATAACTGTAGTTAAAGTCTGCAGGTGTTGCAAACAGACACTTGTATTTTTGGTGTAAATAAAATGAAATCTCATAAAATAGTCAGCTTGATATATCTTGGGGGCTTATATGTGAAGAGGTCACCCCATAAAACATCAGTTTTAAGAAAATTGTTTTCATACACATCAGTAAAAAGATGTGTATCTTCCTATCTAAGAGGAAATCTCTTCAGATAGAAACTTTAGTGTGACAGAAGCTTTATCAAGAAATAATGGTGTCTGAAAACATAGCATGTAATGAAATAGACAGTTTGGGGGAATTTTGAGAAAACAATTATTTGGAAGTTCTAAAAGAGAAAAAGTATTGGTTTTAAATGAAACTTCTAACTGAAAAAATTGTTTTAACATCATATACTTTTCATCCACTCTCAGGTTTCCTATTCAATTCAATTCAATTTCTAATTTTTCCTCAAACTGGTTTTCAACATGAAGGAAAAACCCCTAGAAATAAATTATTTAACAGAAACAAAAAATAAGAGAAAGTATTAGTAATTGAAATATAGGAACAAATAAGCAGCTGTGAATATTTAAATTATATTTTATTTTTGTTTGATATATGTATAATAGTTTATATTAAATTTTTCCCCTACATAATTATTTTGATTTTTGATTCCATATTCAGCTTTAAAAAACTTAATTGAAGATTTTTAATTTTTAAAAATTGCATAATATGGAGAACTATACCCTCATTTGATTATTTCAAAGCAATTTTTCATTAGACATTTTGGTATTATAGATCAACAAGGAGTGTAATCTGTGCACCCTGCGATTGTGCTCTTTTCCTTTGTACTTCTATATTTTACAGGAATTGGTGGTTTAGATGAAGACTTAATTTTATAAAATTATTTAATTTTTGATTCTGTTCAACTTCTTTCTTTTTCCCCTTCTCCTCACTCTCTCTCTGTCTTTTGTTTGCCAATACATTTAAAATAATATTAAGTTTCAAGCACCACAATGATAATTTTTGAGTCTTGACTTTATTGCTTTCTATGACCATTTCATTATTCAGGCTGTGAAATATGCAAGTTCCTTCAGGACAGGGATATTGTATATTGATATTTTTATATTTTTAGAAAAATACAGAGTAACATGTATATCTATCACTACTTTGATATTGAAAGCAAATTTGTAGCCTGGGCTCAGATCTTGAGTCATTTAAATCTTAAATACTCTAAATGGATTGCTTTCTCTGCAGGAAAGGGAAAAAGACACCTCTAGAGGCACTTCAGGCTTGAGAAGGTGTGAATCATACTCTAGAATGTCTCATTTTTTCTATTTTGGCATTTTTGTATAACCACAGTCCAAACTGAGGTACCTTACTTAGATATATTTGGCCAAGAATATGGAATTTGCTTAATTGTGGGCAACATTGAATTCTGTTTGCTTTTCTTCATGTGGACCTTAAGCAGCTGTTTTTCAAGAACAGATTGACTGCTTTTGTGCACCACAACAATTCTAAAACCCATTACAAGCTCCCCAGACATGTAAATGTCATTAAAACTCCCTGATAATTTCCTCGGAGTAATTTGAATGACCATAACTAAGTCAGGATCTATTTTCATGATGCAAAATTTTTGCAAAAATGCCAATCTTCAGGATGCCCATCTGAGAAACATCTCAGTGCTCTTCTCCTTATTCTTCTTTTCAGAGTTTTCTGTAGCTGGTTTGGGGTGGTTTGGAGGATTGCTTTTACCCAGCTCTGATCTGTTTGCAGTATAAAATTAGGGATATAAGAACAACTCTGCAATGGTAATGATTTTGAGTACAAGATGTACCTGAATTGTAGAAACTTAAGTATCAAAGAACCAGAGGAAAAATAATATAACAAAGTGAGGATCCAAATCAAAATTGATAAGCAAAATAATAAAGTCGTAGAGAAAATAAGAAACTCCATGGAAAGGTGTTAGAAAGTGAATTCAATTGCATTGAATTTCCAGAAGCCATGCTGATTTAAACTCAGGGGAAAGAGTGAAATAAATAGTAACAAAAATCTTCAGCAAGAAAAGTAAAAAGCCTCTTTGAGAGAACTGAGCTTCTGTTCATCTATTTGACTAACAAAGATGATAATTATTATGGAATCTAAAGGACGGTGAATGGGAATGAGGTTTTGGGAATAAAATGTAGGTGATGGAGTTCAAGTAAAACATTTTAAGTCTCAATTTGTGCTTCTAAATACCAAAAGATGGACCACACAACCATGAATCAATTTAGGAGAAAATGAGGAGGAAAGGAGAAAGCAGAAAATGTGCTAAGAGACAACATGTGTTTACAGAGAGCTTGTGACAGAGCAATAGAATATCTTGTCAGCAGTATAATATCTTCTCAAGATACCATTCAAGCATCATGTTGTAGAATTTTTGCTTGAAGGAGTACCATAGAAAAAATTTCTGTATGTCAGTAAGATGGCTGCTAAAATATTATATGAATTAAGTTTGACCTAGTTGGAAGAATAAGGATTATAGAATTTGCAGTTAAGAAATTAAGTTAAAAAAGAAAAAAAATAGGAAGAAAAAAGTGTCATCATCTACGTTTAAAGAACAATTAATAGACTACAGAAAGCTTACTAGAATAGTTCGTCAGAGGTTGGCATTGCAGCCAGTATTAAATAATCTTGGCTTAAAAAGGTGGTGTTTTACAAATTTGGAAATGACAAGATGTGGCAATCTGAAGAAAAGTCAGATAATACAGAAATTATTGAGGGCCACAACAAGAGAAATAGAATTACATACCAAAATATGAAATGAGAGCTTTTGCTGGACAGGCTTCCCATTACAATCCAGAAATTCTATGAGGTTGGAACACATCAGCTGGAAGCAAATGAGAGCACCCGAGTCTGGTAACTGATCAAAAGATGAATTTGAGCCACCTACATTTCCCAGTAATTTGGATTCATAGAAGGCTTATTATTTTTTTCACAGCTGTGGGTCCAGAAACAGATTCTTATCACACATTCATCTTCTTCCCAATTATTTTCTATAGAGTATTTAATTATGGTGACATATGCACTCAGGGAAGGGTGGAATGTACCTGGGTTTTATTGTTTTGGTTTTTAAAAAGCCAATTCGAGTTTATATATTCTTCTTGAATAATAAACTAAATAAAACTGAAATTTGATATTTTTCCTAAAAATTCTATATGTTACTTCTGTAGATTTTTATTTTTAAGCCTTATTCTATAAAAGCTTGAATAATGCTATTAATATAGTAGTAGATTTCAGTGTGATTGATGAACTTTTGGATAAATATATGAACTGTTTATTTCATTAATCCAGTTGCACTATGGTATTGTATTCCTAATTTCTTTTTGGAATCTATATTTGATTTTAGTGTATCATATTGTCACAAGAAAAGATGATAGTGAGAATTTATATTTTCTGTTCTTTATGCTTTGCTTAAATACCTAAATATTTCCAAACCATCTATAAATATTAAACTGTTCTGTTCTAAAGCTGGATATGATTGCCCAGGTTTTGAAAATAAGAGATTAAAAATCTCTTACCCGCTTTTTCAGGATTAGCAATGTAAAAAAATGTTGGTTATTTTTTAGAAAATGAGGATTGTTGTTGTTTTGATGAGCTTTTAATGAAACCAAGTAGATACTGCTGGGACTTAGAGAAAAAGCAAAGCTACTTTAAAAATTACTGTAGTAGTATCTTCTGCTTTCTATTGAATACTTCTGAGATGCACTAATCATCAGTGCATCAGTTGATGAAGTGATTTTATTTCAGAGTTTATTGCCTTGACAGGATCAATAATCCTACTATTAGTAAACTCATTAGAACTAAAAGGCTCAGAGTATTCCCAAACTCCACACACATCACTAAAATATATTAAAATTTTTATTAACATTGAATATCTGCTGACTCTTTAATAGTTGTTGAACCAATTTGACCATTTTCTGCTTTATTGATATTTCTACATCAAATTTCATAATGACATAATTTAAAAATGTAGAAGTGAAACGTAATGAACTTCTCTCTACATTGAACTTTCCACAGGAAATAATTGCAATCAAAAAATATTTCGTGGAAGTGTTTTGAGAACATTTCTTTGCTTTTGCTATCCTGATGACTGTGAACATTTTATACTAAAGAAGTGGTGAAATTGGAGCCATGTTTTTTTTTTTTTGTAAAACTGTTTAAGCAGCATGAGTCTTTGCAAAACAAAATGAAAAAAATGAATCTTGCTTTTATGCCATGTCCAGGTAAGCCAATTTTTTTTTCCTATCTGGATATGGCAAAAAGGCTTCTAAAAAATCCTTTTTTTTTTTTTTTCATTGTAGAAATGCTCTCTTAGGAAAAAAAAATACCTCTTGAGGTCTTAAGGTACTTTACAACACTTAATTGTTTGGTTAAGCTTTTATGAGATTAAAAAAAAGTAGAAACATGCTTTGAAAAAGATGTTTAAATATTTATTACTTGTGTCCTTTTCATTCATATCAGATTTGATCTTTCTCTCCCCTATTTTAGAAAGTTTAATAATAATGGCAAGGGTTGACTACAGTATCTACTTCTATTATTGGCATATGACATATGGCATTCAGATATTTTATTTTTTTATGTATTATGATTAATGTAAACCTGGATTTATTTTTTTTAAAAAGCTTGTATAATGCTACTAATGAATTTACTTTTACAGAAAAATATTTAAATGACAATTCTGAAAGAATAGTTTTGAATTATGAGTTACTCAACTTTTGGAAAATAATTCAATTATTATTATGAATACTATAATAATAAAAAAGATTTAGTAGTATTCTTTGTTTTGATTTAGTGTAATGTTTTCCTTAGGCATAGATTTACACAATTATCTGCATTTATAAGCATTAAATATTCTTGCAAAAAATAGTTTTTACTGTTTATATTTTTATGGGTTTTTTTCAAACTGTGTTTGAAATTTTTCTTTAAAAAAATGCTGAAACTTCATTCAGAAATCCCTTTGCCACTGACAATAGCCAAGAAAGTGGTTTGGAAAATTAACATAGCATTATCATAAAATGACTGGTTTTGCAGACTATTCTCAAGAAAACCTCTGAATCTAAAATTTAAAAAAAAAATTAAAACTTTTTTCGCCTTTTTTTTTTTTTTTTGCTAAGTGCCATGTAGCTTTCACATATTGTTACCTTTGTTGGAATAAGAATTACCCAGATGCATCTGTATAATCACACCTCCTTTATCCTATTTTTTCTTAAGAAATAATATTTTTTATTTAACTTTAATACAAGTCATTATTAGATAGTAAATTTAATATAATTATTGGTTTAATCTTTAAAATTTTGACTATGAACCTATTATTTGTGAAAAGGCACAATATTTCCTGGTTATCACAAATAATTGTGTACTGATAAGAACAAATTCAGCATTTCTTTTTAATTTCTGATTTTATTGGGAGTTTGATTTAAAATGTATTAAGTGAGGCAA
Source organism: Anomalospiza imberbis (assembly GCF_031753505.1). Lineage (NCBI taxonomy): Eukaryota > Metazoa > Chordata > Aves > Passeriformes > Viduidae > Anomalospiza > Anomalospiza imberbis. The sequence goes on from NC_089682.1 coordinate 104,765,914, forward strand.
CAAAATATATGTGTTAGGAAGAATCAATAAAGGACAGTTTTCTTAACAAGATCTGGAAGATGGGAAATGATGTGTTCCTAATTGTTTTTGAAATTTGTTTATTGTCTGTCTGTAAGTTTTACTTTCTTTTGCCATAAATTTTAATTTAAGCTTGGTTCTTTAGGTGCCATAAATTAACTTAAATGTATATGGTGTTTACTGCAAAATGCTTTACACTAACACATCTTTCTCCTTCCTTTGGTTTGTTTGCTATTCTGAGGTACTCTCCAGAATATTAAATCTCCTTGTGTTGTGAATTCTGTCTTTCTGCAGTTTGAATTTCTGTTGGAGATTTCGGTATGGATGGTATTAAAATTTGGAGAGCAATTACTCCATTAACATAAAGTGAGTGAAGTGATGACAATGTTGATTAGGAAAAAAGATAAGCCTTTATTTTTCTCCCCTGCTCTATATTTAAGGTGGGCATACAGGTGCAAGTGAGACAGTGTTAGATCAGACTCAAGAAGAGTTATGAGAAATGAAAAACTACAAACCAACAGCTGAGAATGGGCTCTTACATACCACAGCCATCCTGCAAGCAGTGCTGCAACTGCACAGCAATACGCGCAATACAAGAGCAGCTCTGGCTGATAGCACTGGAGCCTGAAGACAAATTATCACAGAATTGCAGACCAGCTGAGGATGGATGGGACCTCTGGCACCAGCCCCTCTGCTCAAGCAGGGCCACCCAGAGTGAGTTTCCCAGGACCATGTCCAAATACCTCTGAGATGGAGACTCCATAACCACTTCAGGCAACCCATGCCAGTGTGTGTCACCCTTCCAGGAACAAAGTGCTTCCTGATGTTGAGAGGGAACCTCATGTGTCTCAGAGTGTGCCCATGGTCTACCACTGGGAACCATCCAAAAGAGCGGCTCCCTGTTCTTTATGCCTTTCAGGTATTCATGCACATTTATGAGATCTCCTAAGCCTTCTTTAGGCTGAACAGCCTCAGCTCTCATAGCCTTTTGTTACACAAAATATAGTCCAGTCACTTAGTTACCTTAGTGACCCTTCCTTGGATTCTCTCCAGGATCACCTACCCTGACCTGCTGGCAACACTTGTAAAGTAGCCCAGAAGATTGGTGGTCTTTGCCACAGAGGCACATCACTGGCTCATGTTCAGCTTGATGTCCACCAGTACCCTCAGGTCCTTTTCTGCCAAGCTGCTTTCCAATTGTGTGGTCCCCAGCCTGTGCTTGTGCCTGGAGTTATTCCTCCCCAGGTGCAGAATTTTTTTGTGTTTTTTTTTTTGTTTTTTGAGGCCTTTTCAAATTACTGTGACTTTGATACATACTTTGGAGCAGTGTATTGCTGTGAATTCATGGGTTTCATACAGGCATGTCTTGGCAACATGTTTAATTGCACTGTATTATTGGAAATGAATCTGTGTACTTGGACAGTAAATAACATGTACATGAACACAAAATGTAACTCATTCTAAATGTATATAAAAAAACTTGGCAAATAGTGAATATACATACTGTGCCTTCAAAGAGAAATGTATTTAGAGCAATCTTCAACTTTTAAACTCCAAAACTCTTCACGAAAATTGCAATTCCAGCTCTCCAGTCCATCGCACTCCTGTCTTTCCCAAGCAGAAGAAAACAGAAATATCCAATATCCAGTGCACTAGTAATAGAAAATACTGAGAGGTGTCCTCCAGAAGTGCTTAGTATAACAGTTGTCTCTGCAATATGCTATCTGACATGAAGTGGCAAAAAATGCATTTATAAGTGTTTATAGCACAGTTCTTGCCTAGAAAAAGCCAAATGAAATTAAATTGCTATCTTAAAAAATCCTTTATTACAGTGACCACAACAAGCAGTCTGTTGCTGTATTAGCAAGAAAAAAAATAGTGTAAATTGAACAGTAGAAAATAAGTAAGAAAGTGCAGCTATTATCAAAAGACCTTTGAAAGTATTCATTCTGAAAAATCATTAATTCAGTACTTCATACTCACAAATTTTCATAAAATGTACATCTATTTCAGCAAAAGAAGAAAATTTGATGCCTGTCACACCATTTTTCTATTATTTTAACACAGTTTTTATGGTTTTTTGATAATATTTCTGAAAGCACTCAAAATGTATGTCTTATTTTACATAAGTTGTTAATGGGTAACCAAGTGGTGGTGAATACTGAGGAGGTATCCAAACTAACCAAGATATCAGCATCAGTAGCAGCTTGCAGAGTAGTCTGCAAGGATAAGGCCATGATGTTCCCAATCGAGTCTACTCTCTATGGAGTACTGCACAGCATAAAGTCATGGGAAACAGAAGTGAGAGAATATTGAGAGGTGGGAAAAGGAATGCCTGTCCAAATAGCATTTGCCAGCTTGCCAGCCAAACTCTTTGATTTAAAGTTTGGAAGATCCCTTAGACTTTGAAATACTTTTTTTCCTCCTAATAGTTTGCCAAAATAGTAGAGATCTGCTGTCTGCAAGAGCATTGTTAGACCCATAATTGATTCCTCTGACTTACCCACCTGCAGTCTATAACTTTTGTTTTTCCATCCGTAATGAAGTCTATACCTAGTTTTTTCCAACCATTTTAGCTGACTGGAAAAAGTCAGTGTATAAAATGCACTAGCAGTGTAGAATAAAGCAAACTATGATCTTCATAGAGTTCTTGGGTTTTTTTGGGAAAGAAGTTACAATAATTTTATTGTTGGTGATGCCTCTGTATTCCAGCGCATTGATAAAAAATGATCGTTCTACCATTAGTCGTAGTGTTTTGTTATAGTAATGTCTTTAGTGCTGCCTTGTAAAACTCAGATATAATGAATCTTTTTAAAAGTAAACTCTTTACTCTTCTATCTCTTCCTTTTCTTTTGTAAACATCTGGAAATGATTCTCTTGTTTTAACCCAAAACTGCTCTAAACAGGCTATCCATGGCTCCAAATATAAATGATGGTAAATTTGGAATTTATTTGCCATGTTCAAGCAAATAAGGAACCATTTTCATTTTTGCATGTGTGATTTCCTGCAGTAATATGTACTTCCAGGGTGTGAAGAGCTACACAAGGTTCCCTTTGCCCTTTTCTGTTGTTTTCTTATGGTGAGTTTTCTTTTTCTTATAGTTTTCTTATGCTTGGTATTTATGACTTTTCCCTCTTTGAAACACAGGAAGCGGGGAAGAGTTGTCTAGAAAAGACTCATGCCATTGTTTGTGCTTGCTTAAGAATCTGACTGCATATTGATCTTGTTTCACTAGACTGTACCATTATCTATGTATCTACCTGTACACAGCAATCAGCATAATCAACTGGCTTCCTCCCGTGCCTAATCATGACCTTAGTAACAGAACGTAGTAAAAAAAGCTCGTGGTAACCATAAAGCAATCTGTAAAAGCAAAGAACATAATTGTTGCACTCATCACAAACAACTGAATAATTATATTAATTCATCTTTCTTATTTTACTCTGTGTCTGAACTTATTAAAGTATACATACACTGATTGTTTTCTGAGTGTGGTGTGGGCTGTTTGCCAGGATGAAGTTTTCTTTTCAAGTGCTCTGATGTCACAGTATCACTACTCAAGATTTTGACATAATATTTTACTAGGTTTTTTTAAACTATGTTGTCTAGAAAAAAAGAATAATTTCTAAAAGGGACTAGCTGATCATAATCAGTAGAGTCAGTTCCAGAAAACAGATGTCATTACAATTTTAACAAGGTCTTATGATACAAACCTATTCCATAATTATTCTATTCTCTTTCATTTAAACTAGTTGTCTCATAGATAATTGTGGGGAAAAATACATGATAACATATGTAAGCATAAAAAAAATCTAGTTAATGTCTGTTTCTGCATAGGTTTCCTTATCAATTTCTTCCTTTTAGCAAGTTATATAAGTGTATACACTTACACACACACATACAGAAAGCATCTTTATGCATAATCACTGAAATATCTTAAATCACCTGTCTGGTTTTGTGGCTAGAGAAAAATAGTTATGGTGGAATTGTTCTCTGGTTGAAGGTAGCAGATAACAGGGGCCTCTTTTGTCTTGTCTATAAGGGAAAAGAAATGAGCATTGTTTGGAATTTTATTTGTGGTTCTGTCCTCTAATAGTGCCAGTCCAATGACATGAAAGTAGATTAGTGTACAGAAGTTTTGGCACAAAACTGATATCTACTCCTGTAGTCCAACATTTCCTGAATAATTATTTTTAATAAGAGAAAAAGCTGAAAAACTAGTTGTTTAGCTCACTATCCAATAACCCCTTTTTCAATCACAGCTTTACTTAGCAAGTCTAATAATGTTTTGGCCCTTGCTGAGATAGCATTTATCTACATAGGGAAAAAAAAAAAGAAACTTGAAGTCCAGTAGGGAGCAACTTTATGTGGTGATTCTTGTCAAACTAGTCCTGTGTACAGTGGAAGTGTTTCACTTGCTGAATGCCTATCACAAATACCTCAATTCATTTCTTTATTGCCTCCTAACCAATTTTTTCACTTGCTGAAAGTTAATTTCTGCAATAGTTCTCTTTTCTGAGCTGCTCTGTCTGAAATGGAAAGTGTTTTCATTTCTGCTTGTTTACTTTATAGGTTTCTGCAGACCTTCTTACATTAGTTTTGATTGTTACATTTAATTTCAGGAAGGCTTTAATTCTTTAAAGATGGCCTCACTTCTCAGTCACTCCTAGTTACAGACATTTAATCATTCACCTCAGTGCAAACAGTTCATCAGGTTTTTAACAACAGAACAATGACACACAAAAATGGAAATCCATATTATGAAAGAGGCCCTAAATCAACCCTTACTGATTAATTTCCCCTTTATTCACAAAGCCTAAATCATTCTGACTGAATCAATCAAAAAGCTATTACCTTCATACTTGCAAGTGTTATTTTCAAAATCAATGAAAACTGAATTTATTTTTAAGATGCAATATATTACCAAAATAAAAGTTCCCATTTATTTAAGCTAGAGATTTATCAAAAACTGTTACAGTTAGTAAAATCTTAGGGTTTGACCCTGTATTTTTTTTTTGTTTTTTAATTTTCAACTTTGTCCACATTTTCCAGTTTCATTTACTTCAATAGCTGAATTGCTCTTAATTTTGTGAAAGTATTTTTATTGCTTCTGTACATGAAGGCTCTCAGACAGAGCAGATATTCAGTAACAGGAACTTCCTAGGGATATGTCACTTGGCAGTAGCTTTGGCTGCAATCACCATAAAATCAGGGAGTTCAATATCCTGAATGAAGTAAGGAAGGACAGAAGCAGCATACAGCCTTAGGGGCAGCAACCAAGAAAATTAAGAAAGTTGGCTGATGTCCTTGCAAGGCTGCTGTGGCGTCTTTGGAACATCATGGAGATGGTGCATTGTGACTGGAAAAAATTAAAAGCCTGAAGGTCAACCCAAGGAATTACTAGCTCATCTTTGCCTCATTCCCTAGGAAGATTTTGCAGTTGTCTTACCAGAAGTAAATCATGTTTGACCACCCTACTGTGATAAAATGACCTTATCAAAACTTCAGAAATCGCTTTGTGCAGTTGTACAGACTTTGGGGCTTCTTATTACAGTGAAGTTCGTTCCAGCATGCTAAACCCAAGTTTTTTGTTTTCAAATAAACACATCCAACATCCTTGCCTATATTATATTATATTATATTATATTAATTATATTATATTGAGATTTTACTGTATTACTGACATTTATTCCACTGAAAGGAAGCCGTATGTTCCTATGTTCACATTCACATTCATATTCAAGGCAGAAGAAAGTCAGGCAGCACTTGACTCACATTTTGAAGATTTTTTAATTCATGTTTTTAAATAGAAAGCATAGAATTTCGTGTAGTTAGTCAGGCTTATTTTGGAAGACTCTCTTTCAAACTCAAACAATGAGATCCTTTCAATCTTCCTGGAAGAGCTCCTATCAGATATTCAATTTCATTGCAGAAACTCTCACTCTACTCTCGTCAGATTCCCATTGGCCTATTGGATTCTAAGAGGCACAAATTAACAGGAAATAGAGACTTCAGTAGCATTATTGCTACCCTTTTTTTTTTTTTCCATGACAAATTCTGAGAAAAAACCAAGAAGCTGATTTTCCATTTAAATTGCAACTTAGTGCTTTTTTGGTAAATGAAACATGAATGATTGATACTTTTTTTTTTCCTTTTTGCATCTATTTTTGGGGGGAGGGGAGCGGTTTGGTGGGGGTCTTTTTTGTTTTGTTTAGTGTACTGTCTTAGCACAAATATTGATGTAGGTTTGAAAACTTAGTAATAATTACCTCTCAAGAAGGAATGTTTTTTCTTAATTTTTTTCTACGCAAATTCTACCTCCTAAATTTCTTGTATCTCTAGTTCTTTTGTCTTTCACAGTATCTCATTCATTATGATTGCTACATTTTTTTCAGTCAGCATTCATGTAGAAGAAATATAGAAAGTGATATGATGAAATTATAAAGAGATATGCATGTATGTCACATATGTAAGAAAAACTGTGCCAAATCTGGACTGTGTTTGAGAACAATGTTTTTTTTCCTTTTTGTGCACCTGCCTATTGCTGTGGAAAACTTTTAATCTAAGGAAAAATAGAGATAGACTGTATTAAATTTATTTCAACTCTAGTTCCTTTTAAAGGCAAGACCATGGTCCTGGAGAATACAAAATCCTGGAATCTCCTTAGGAAATTCTCATAAGAAAAATAAATCAGTTGTCTCCTAAAAAAATAAACTAATCACTGAGATTTATTTTATAAAGTAGACAAAATGCTGTCATGTATATTGTCCTTCGCATCCCAATACTTTAGTTTGTACAGTACTAACTAGATCTTGGTATGGCTTAGTGATGCTGCCTAAGCAGACTGCTCATTTGTGTGCAATCATTTTTGTCCTTTAGGAAACATTATTCTAATGTTTATAATATACTAGTTTCTTTGATCAATATGATGCCATATTTACTATAAACCAGTTTTAAATTTATTTTAATATCCAGCAAGGTCTTGTCTTCTCTATTTATAAAAAAAAAATAAATTTAAATTAAAAAGAAAAAGAAAAAAAAAATCAGTCTTGGACATATAATAGATTTGGTCCCTCCTGTGAGGAATAGTGTCTGACTGTCTTGGAGCCTAAAGGATCTATACACATGCTTGTGCAGTAGAATTATGAAATATGCAACAATTAGATGAATTCTTAGTTTCTGTCATTGAATTAGAAATAGCAAAACCATGAATTCAATTTGTACATGGGATTTTAGCCAAAGTAAATAAATGAGTGTTTTAATTCACTTGGGTTCAAATTTATTTAGACTTGTCATATTTAACAAAAGAAAATCATAAGCCATAAAGGAGCAGTCAGGCATGATATTAAACAGCTGAACATGTCAAAATGATCAGCATGTAGTTATGAAGTTTCATTCAGTACATCACTGCTCTACAGTTATTGTGTTTGATTTGTGCATGCTTTAGATAAATTGATGTTGGGTGTGGAGGGCAACCTCTACTTAGCTTTTGTCCACTGACTTAGGGCATTGCTTGGACAACATTTTCAGGCACATGGTGTGACTCTTGGGGTGTCCTGTGTAGGGCCAGGAATTGGACTCAACATTCCTGATGGGTCCCTTCTAACTCAGCATATTCTTTGATTCATTAATTTTATGAATAGTTCCCCTGTTTCCTCAAAGGCCCACTGATGTAAAGATCCTTTTTTTTCTGTTGGTATTTATTGATATCTATAGCCAATAAATAACATATTTACATGCAGTTTTTTGCCTTGTCATATTTCTCCGCTGCATTTTCCAGCAAACGAAAAGTCTTGCACGTGTTGCACATGCACGTGCAAATCCAATTGAACACTTTGTTCTATGCAGCTGTATAAAAAAGAATTCAGTTCTAGGTCATTTGTTACTAATCCTTTTTGATCTCAGTGCCCTGTTAAAACCTTGACATTTGAGTTTTCAGAAGCAGGCAACTATTATTAGTAAGTTACATCAGGGATGGTAAATAGCTTCACAACAGTTCCAAAGCATGTATTTTCCTGTCAATACTCTTTGCAGCATGTTGTGCTCTGCCTCATCAGAAGAAAGGGGAGCAGCTTATGTATTATTAATAAGCAACTGATTTAGAGGTAGAAAGTTGGTAATCTTTGAATATGAATTGGAAGAATTCTAAAGGAATTATTATAACAGAGACATAGAAAGAAGATTCCTTCCTCTAAGTGTTGAAAAGCATATTATTTTTGGACTATAAATTATTTACATGGAGTTGCTGCTTAGAACCAGGAATCTTTTATCTTTCAGTCCTTGTTTTAAACCTAATCAGCAAAATGACATCTATCTTCACATTTCCCCTAGAGCCTGACAGTCATAAAAGGATAGCCATTTTTAGGCAGATGTTTGCTGCTGATAAGATGCATTAAAGCATGGACCATTAGCTGAACTGTTTTGTAAGTCATCAAAGATTCAGATTGTTTAACAAATTGATATCTATGCAGAAAACAAAAGACAGAGAAGGTCTGTGTAATGCTGCAGTAGTTCTTATTGACTGTCTTTAAGATCAACAAGAAGCACTACATTGGACAGAGTACGAACAGAATAACAATGGGACCTGTTTCAAAACAAGCTTAAAACTGAATGAAATACATCATTTATTAAAGTAATAGATCTCCTCAATGCATCTCTCAACGATGCTGAAGCAGTCTTTTTTTCCTGCCTACTCACATCTATTGCTGTCATATTTAAATTAAAATGTAACTTAAGCTTTGCATAGAAACACATCCTAAAACTATAATGCGATACTTATGTGTGTGTGCTGCATGCAGTTTACAACTACACAGGTAGACCTAAAGACAAATACTACAAATGGAAAGCTGAATAGTAAGAACTAAATAGCTGAATGGAAGAGAAACAAAACAAAACAAAACAAAACAAAACAAACAAACAAAAAGAAACCCCAAAAAAACCCCAAAGGAACTGGAAAAGAGTAAAGATATGTAGAAGTGGAAAATATTCGCTGACAGGCAGATGAAAAGTATGGCAAAATGCAACAATAGGTCTAGGGGGGAAAAAATAAAATATGAGATATATACTAGTAAATATTTAAGGGAGAAAGATACGCAAGAAGAAAAAACATTGGGAAAAATGGAAGACAATACATGCCCCAGAAATTAAAAAAGAAAAGAAGAAAAGAAACAAACAAAAGAGGGAATTTGGCTGAAAAGAGGCCAAGGAAAGCAAGAAAAGAATAATGTTACTCTGTATGCATGTATCTAGAGATGAGAAATTTCTTACATGCAGACTATGCATATATACACATACACATACACATACATACACATAGATATACATATACATATACATGTAATTTCATGGTATCAACTATGACTTTTAATGTCACAGAATCACAGATGGGTAAGGTTGGAAGCACAACAGTGGGTCATCTGGTCCAACGTCACTGCTCAAGCAGAGTCATCCTAGAGCATGTCACAAGATTGTGTCCAGACTGTTCTTGAATGTCTTCAGTGAGGGAGACTCCACAATCCCTCTGGACAATCTGTTCCAATGCATGGTCACCCACACAGTAAAAAAGTTCTTCCTCATATTCAGGTGGAGCTTCCTGTGCATCACTTTCTGCCCATTGCCTCTTGTATTGCTCAGCACCACCAAGCAGAGCCTGGAAATACCACCTTGACAACCTCCCTCCAGATATATATAGACATTGATGAGTTCCCCTCTCAGACTTCTCATCTCAAGGCTAAACAGGCCCAGCTCTCTCAGCCTTTCCTCGTAAAAGAGATGCTCCAGTCCATTGCCCATTGCAACTATCTCCATTGCCATCCACCGGACCTGTTCCAGGATCTCCATTTTTCTTTTGTACTAAGGAACCCAGAACTGGACACAGTACTTCATATGTGGCTTTAGTAGGGCTGAGTGGTCCCTTGATCTACTGGCAAAGCTTTTCCTAATGCACCCCAGGACATCATTGTCCTTCTTGGTCACAAGGACACTGCTGGCTCATGGACAGCTTGTTGTCCACCAGGATCTCCAGGTCCTTCTCTGTAGAGCTGCTGTCCAGGAGGTCAGCCTCCAGCCTGTGCTGTTGCATGGAGCTGTTCCTCCCCAGGTGTAGGACTCTGCATTTGTCTTTGTTGAATTTCAGACGGCTCTTCTCCGCCCATCTCTGTTGTCTGTCAGGTCCTTCTGAGCAGTCCTCTGGGGTTATCAGCCATTTCTCCCAGTTTTGTGTTGTCCTAGAATTTGCTGAAGAGACCCCTGTCCTTTCATCCAAGTGATTGATCAGTAAGTTAAGCAATACTGGACCTAGTATGGAACCTTTAGGGACACCATTTTTTACAGGCCTCCAACTAGATCCTGTGCCACTGATTACGACCCTCTGGGAACTGCCATTCAGCAAATCCACCTCACTGTCCACTACCCATTCTGTCCACACTTCCTCAGTTCATCAGTGAGGATATTGTGAGAGACAGTGTTGAAAGCCTTGCTAAAGTCAAGATAGACAATACCCACTGCTCTTCCCACATCCATCCAGGTAGTTTTCTCATCATAGAGGCAATTAGCTTGGTGAAGCATGATTTACCTGTAGTGAATCCATGCTGACTCTTCCTGTTTTCCTCCTTTCATCCATGTGGATAGAGATGAGGCTGACTGACATGTAGTTACCTGGGTCGTCCTTGCCATTTTTGAAGACTGTCCTCATACAATGTCCTCATGCAGTTGCCTGATAAATCTTATAGATAAACTTGTTCTGCCAAATGTTTTAATAGATTAGATGACCTGTTACATTTGTGAACTTCAAGTATAGTTCCAAGTAGTTTCCATAAGAGCATAACTTTGTAAAAAATGGAACTAGTTAGGAGATTTAAACTAAAAATCTTGGACAAAGAATGAAGTAAATCTTTGCAGTTATAATCTAGTGAGGGTGTTGTGGTAGCCATGCTAAGCTCAGCAATACCAAATCAAAATTTTATTTTTTTTCTTCTAAGCTTTGGATTGCAGCCTGTGGCTGGTAAATAATATATGTTAGCTCTGGAGTTATTCTTGTCTTATCTTTTAACACTGTATAGTTTTTCTTCCTTGTCTTTTTGCTACTGGAGTCCACTATAGCAGATAAAGGGATAGATGTATTACATTGGTTAAACATTCATTAATGTAGACAGCATTAATTAAAAACACTTTGAAATTTACTGCTACTTCAGCAGGAATGGAATGGGACCCCTTATACTAGTGCTATGAAGACTTCATTTACCTTAATGAAAAAATATTTTTAGAAATATGTATACTTAACAAGTTGTTTTGTTCTAACTTAGAGGCAAAAGAAATTAATACTTGTGTAAACATTAGAAGAAAATCTAAGGCAGGTATGAGCATAGGAATAAAGTTCTGTTCAGGCTTGCAGAACGATATTATGTCCTTTGTCTTTTCAAATCTGGACTATTCCCAGTGATCCATGTGTGTAAATTTAATCGAGACCTGTGTTCCACTTCAAATACTTTTTACCCTACGTACTATGCTTAAGTTTCTTCAAGCTGTCTCCATCCGCTGCCTCAATATCATTCCTCAGTTAAAAATTATTTTTTAGCCTTCACATCACTTCAGTCCTTAAAACTTTATCAGTCACACCATTCATTTAAAGACATCTGATGTGTTAGCTGATTTTCTCTTAAATCCCAGATTTCTCTGAACAAGCTTTTCACCGATGTTAAAGCAAAAGTCTTGTTAACCTCTCATAGAAATGTCTGTTCTAAGTAATTTTGTTAATCAGTGATTAAGTGTCTGAGGAAAGTTTCTTACACATTTTTAAAGATTCTCAGTCTAATTTTTTGTTTGAAAGTAATTTTCAACTCCAATACATGGTCTCACTAGACACTAGCTATTTTTTAATGGCAAGCATCTAAAGGAAGTGCACAGAGGGACTTTATGTCTAAAATGTCAGTCTTCTGGAAAATTTCAAAAGAAAATGAAGTAAAAAGAGGATCAGATGCAGAGTAGTATAATTTTAAATGCAAAGAATAAAAACTACCTTGGAGTAGATAATATGTGTGCATATGTGTCAGCATTAATTTCATTTCTATAGAAAAAACTTAACCAAACAATCCCCCCCCTAAACCTTATAGAAGTTTTAGTATGTTTTCCTACAGATTTCAAGATTGGTGAATGAGTATTTCATTGTGCAGCTGACATGGGCTGTACACTAGAAGCTATATATCAGGAATTAATTGTCATTTTGCAAGCAAATGAGATAGCAGTCAGGCTTGCACAAAAATTACACTCTCTCAAAAAAATAAATGATTCCTTGGAAAGCATAAATGAACTGATAATCAGGAAGCTAGACATTAGTGGAAAGAAGTAAGTGCCTTGAAACATCTCTACACCCTAAGAGAATTTTAATAGGATATTACAATCTTTAGTAACAGAAAACCAAGCACCAAAAGAATGGAATCTGTCAGAGTGATCATCTAGCTGTGTCTAGAGAAAAGCTGTGGAGATTTCTCACAATTTTTCTTGTCCCCTATTTTAAGTACATAATTGCAAAGAAGTAAGTTTCTTAACTCTACCAGAATAAGATTATTTTTAAGTTTCCATTCACTGAAGATTTTATTACTCTGGCATAAACTCAGGAGCTTTTCTTATAGTAGATGTGTCAGGATATACATTTTATGGAAGAGAAAAGAAAACTTTGTTTAACATTTGCAATGTCATCATGCAAACTGGCTTAGAAATCAGTATGATTCCACTCATCATCCACTCACTGAGGCTGGATATGAACCTTTTTCCTGATTTGATAGAAGCTGTAAAACCTTCTATAGAGCTAGTTAACGGAAACAATAGAAGCCTTGCCCTGAACCCCAGGTTGGTATCACTTCCCAGAATAAACACATAGGCAGGGGCTCTTAGGGAAGAAAATTGGCTTTAAGCATTTATTTACAGGAAAAAAAAAAAAAGAAGAAAAGGGGAGAAAAGCCAACAAGACTACAAGACAGAAAAAGCTAGAGAAGAAAAATGTTGGACCAAGTATGGCCTGGAAGAGATTTTTTTTTTCCCTTGGAAATGAACTAGTTTGCATAGGGACTGTTTGACCCCACACAGCCCCAGTGTTTGGGTAACCAAGCAGCCAAAAAGCAGTACTGATGGCAACCATAAGATTCAGTTTCCATGGAGACAATGCATATGCTTGTACCTTGCTAAACAAAAAATAAGGATGAAAAATGAAATTAAAAATTAAAATGGAGGATGAAAAAATCAAATATGTCCCAGAAAATGTAAAATAAGACAGAGTTAGCTGAAAGCCTCACATTAAAGCAAGGTCTATATATTTTTCTAAAAGATGGCAAATAACTCCAGACAAACTCATTCTTCATCAAATTAAAAAACTCATTCCCTCCATCTCTTCTGCCATGTTTTTCTTCAGAAGTTGTCCAAATCATAGAGTCCTAGAATCATAGAATGGTTTGATTTGGACTTTAAAGATAATAAATCTCCAGCTCCTCTGCTGAGGCCAAGGGCACCTTCCACTACACTAGGTTGCTAGAGTTCATCCAACCTTGCCTTAAACACTTCGAGCGATGGGGCACCCACAAGTTTCTGGGCAACCTGTTCCAGTGCCTCAATCCCTCTCACAGTAAAGAATTTCTTCCTAATATCTAATCTAAACCTACTGTCTTTCAGTTTAAACCATTTCCCCTTGTCCTCTCACTGCACACTCGTGTGAACAGTCACTCTCCAAATGAAATCAAGGTTGTCAGAAAAAAACCCACAACTTTTGACAAAGAGAACCTAGAATGTTTGAAGTTATACTGATAAAAATCAAAATTGATAAAATTACAATTTTGTGTTCCTTGAAGCAAGATTTTAGTTTTGGAGCTCACCCTGAGGAAACAGACCAAAATATCTTGTCCACATACATGTCCAGAATATATGATCTGGAACTAACCATAAGTTTTAAGTTGCCTAGCCAAATGATGACCATCAAAAAAAGAATAAGATTAAAAAAAAAAATAACAACATTAAGAGTGTGGTAAACTTTTTGTTGCAGAGTGAACCAGCAAGGAATGCAGTGATGAGTGAAGAAGATGGAAACTAATGCCTGAGAATGTTACAGATACAGCTCTGATGTCAATATGCAAGAGGGCGATTCAGAAGCCACTTATATTGTGATAAGGGAAAGTAAAGCATTTAATTTGTAGAGTAGAGGAAGTAGGCATTAGTCCAAATGCTAAGATAAGCAGTTCACTGAACTGAAAATTCAGTAATTCGGCTGATATTTTAAAGAGAATTTCACAAGAGACAGGATCATTCCAAGTACAAGTTCTGCTCAGTTAGCAGAGGTTAATGGCAGTTTCACACTCTAATCCCCCATCCCTCAAAAAAAAAAAAAAAATGGAGAAGGGAAGCAAAAGGGGGAACCCTGGTGCTTACAGAATAACTCCTCTTTTGTTCATAAAGGCTAATAAGAAATAAAAGCAGGGTTTTTTTTGAAGATGCAAAATGTTGCTGAAACTAATTCAAGTATGTGTACTGCAGAAAGTGATTAAGGGATCACAAACTGTATCATCCATTTTTAGTCAGCATAAAGAATGATTGATGAAGTTTTGCACATACCTTAAGGTGTCTAAAAACCTTGGATGCTTTTCCAGTAAATTCCATTGTAACAGTGCACAGTGCACAAATTAACAGAAAAAATAAATAATGACATAGACAAAATAAAATATGTGATTATTCATTTATGTGTCTATATAGCTTGTAAATAGGGTTTTTATACTAAACTTCTATTTTCTCCAGCACATTCTTAACATATTCATAATTCTTTTATCTTGGTAATACTCAGCACTACAATCTTGCCTGAATAAATACCCAGAAACCTTTTAGAATTAATACTACAGTATAATAGCAACTTTTTTAGTGTGAGCAGAAAGACATCTATTTAAGATTTAAAAAAAAAGGAATTTTTGAATCCTTTGTAAAATCTGCTCCTGCTTTTCTATGATGAAAATAGAAAAAAAAATATTAAGCTCTATTTTTTTTAATTCTAAGATAAATATAACCCTTGCAAAAAAAGTATAATTTTGGACCCACAAGTCCAAATACTTTGATTATTCATTCCAATTCCATTTTGCAGCCTAAAGTGAGACACAAAGCCAGCAATTAAAAGACTCAAACATACAAAAAATAAATTGGCTACTTAATTTGGTTTCATTGTCATAAATAAGTGAAGGAAAAATTACACTGGTACTGAAAAAAATAATAAGGCTTCTGAAATTAAGTTCTAATAATCTAAGTGCTTATTATAACTTGTTTAATATTAGATATTGCTAAATCTAATAATGAAGAGATTTTAATGGTGTTTGGTAAAGCAAAATTGTTTGGGAAAACAATTTTTTTGCAAAAACTAGTTTTTAAAAAAGTTTGGGAAAACTAATTGAATCCTAGTTTTCTGTTTTTAAATCAATACTCAAAATACACCTACAGCTTAGACATTCAAAGTTATAAAATTTACTATTGAAAATTGCCTTTTTAAAGTCCTCTAAATAAAAATTTGCTATCATACTAATTTATACCCATCACATAGTTCTTAACTTACCAAAGCTTCCCAGCTGTAAAAGATTAATGGCTGCCTCATGAAGTGTGTACAATATAATTCCCAAATATAAACAGCAAAAATCCCACTTCTGTCTGTTCCAAATCACACTGCAAATATTTAGGGTAAAACTAGTAGAAATAACTGATTTACTTGATGCAACAAAAATGCATAATTTTTACATCGACTTTATTTCAATCTTGGCTATGGCTGCAACTACTTATTCACCTGTATTTGATAGTTCTGCTCCACAATTACAATATTAATGTGCTAAAAGAATGTTCAGACTAATGTGTGAAGAGTGTGAGTAGTATCACTGACCTTGATATCTAAGGCTGTATCAAATAGTGTTAGTTAAACAGCTTATACTATAGACTATTGTTTATAACTGTAATCTGAATAAATGTTTTTTTCTTGCTTCCCAAACTCTGATTTGATGATGGTACTTGATAATGAAAGAGCTTCATTGTGTCCCCTGTTCTATTGCTCTAGATGATGGGGAGAAGTGTGAGGGGAAGTCTGGGTTTTGTCATTGTTCTGATTCCACTTGTGATGCCAAAATGATGTGGTACACTGAAATAATGTTAGGGTCCAACCACTAAAGGATGCCTCTGCCCAAATTAAGGTGCAAATGAGACCATTAGTATGGATTTTATTTAAAAATAAATATGAGGTAGAGACAGATAGGAAGAGAGTGGGGAAGAAGAGAAAGAGGATGAGTAAGAGAGAGCTATTAAGCAAAAGATATCATCACCACATGGGTTCCTGTAGCTTCCTGCTGGCCCTTCTTTACCCTGATCTGCTCAGTGGTGGGGGTCCCCAAGTGTTCTAATTGAGGTACTGCTCTTATACAGTCCAATCCCAGGTATCCATGGGGTGTATATGTCATTCCCATAACTTGGGATGGCATATGTGTAAGCTGTTGCTTCCTTTTATCACAGTTTGCCATGGTTGGAATTTTTGTCTGGATAAGTTACCTGGATCTGTTTCATCAGGCCTGGCATCTTCCTCTTGTTGCTGTTGGTGCTTTCCTCACAGTCTGCACAGTGGTATTTTGTCTGGTGTGCTAATTCCAAACCTTTCATCTTTGTGTAGGCCTGAAATGAATGCCTCCCTCTTTTACATCTGTGCCCATTGTGGTGGTTTATCTTACAGGAACTTTCTTCTTTGACAGTGAGCTGAGACATTTTAACCACATTCTTTAAGTCCTGACAGCCATGGAATTCACCTCCTTCACAGTTCCCACGTGGAGACGATAAAGCTGTGTCCAGTTGCTCAAAGACTTCTCTGAAACGCCTTAGCCTATCTCAGGCACCTGCTTGTGGCTGGCAAATATAGCATGGGACCCACAGGTGTCACAGGAGCAGCAGCTGGAGGTTCCGCAGGATAGACTTGGCTGTCTCAGACAACACTAAATCAATACCTGCGGTCAAGTGAATTGAGCCTCTTGTCAGCACACCGATAGTGTCTAGAGAACCAGCAGATCAAATGTCAGTGTCTGGTTTTGGAGTGACACAAATAGCTCTGTAGACTCTATTGACTGTATTTAGTGGATCTTCACTGACTGTGATGATAGTTTAGATTCCTATCTTAGAGATAAATACGTGCCTGTGGTACGAGTGTTTTTAGCTACATCAGAATCTTTGCATAAATGAATTTTCTCATGTAGAAAATGGAGTAAGAATATTGCTTTAGCCATGGAACGAATTGGTTTTTCATGTCAGTTTTCATCTTTTGCTCCATGATGTAGCACAAGCAGGGCTTCTGGCCCACAAAATATTTTCGTTTAAATTAAACATCTTGAAAAAAATCTCATTTGTGACCTGGGAATGTGAATGGTTCTGTGGCAAGAAACTGGAAGATGTGGGTTAAATATGTGCTTCTATCTCCTCCCTTTTACTTTCCCTAGGAAACACAAAGAAATTTTTTGTGTTTTAATTTTCAGCTAAGTTTTTTTTTTCTTTTTATTTGGGTTTTTGTTTGTTTCTTTGTTTTTAAAATGATGTAGTGGCCTAAGCAATAATATATCCAACTACCACTCCCAAAGAGCACTGAGTTAAATTAATCTTAAGAAGCTGCAAAAAGGTGAATTATTAGGCCATTAGCCTTAAAACCTATGTCCTTATATATTACTGCTACAAATATTCTGTGAGTGAAAATTAATTGCAGTGTTTTCACTAGCTAAGGTTGTCTTATTCATTGCTAGTAGTAGAAAACTCCTAAACCATGCACTGACATGAACTGGTTTCAGTACTATTAAAGAAACTAAAAATTCAGGTCTGTGTCTCACTTTTTTGGTGCAAAAAAAAAAAAAAATAAAAAAGATGTGCATATAATTGTGTTTTGTAGGTAGGCATACCCATAGAAACTGTGGCCATGCCTTTGCAAGCAGTACTCCTGGAAAACCCTTAGTAGTCTGAGATTACAATAAGTGCAGGCACATTTATTGCCATCCTTGAAAGGTTAAACAAAAGTGTGTACAGGAAAAACTATTTTTCATTTAAATGTGTCCTCGAGGAGACCAATACTACAATGCAGACCTGAACTCAATATTTTAAAGGAGTGTGGAAACATACAGAGAAAGCTATTATGTTTAGAAAAGATAACTCTCAGTCAGAACCTGCTATTTAAGCATCTTTAGCCTGCTATTTAAAGCAAAGAAAGATGGAGGATGGTTTGGGAATTATTTTCCTGGTTCATAATAATTTTCAGAAGGAAAATCTGGAAATTCAGCTTTAATCTGAAATTTATGAAAAATAATGCTGAGAGAAAGCAGTTAGATACATTTGAGGAGAAAATAATTTTTACTAGTAAAGGTGGTTCACCAGTGCACTAATATGAAGATTAACTCTTCATATTGTGAGATCAGGAAGTCATGACTGAATGACTTTTTGCATTGTATGCTTCAGTCGCTCCATGGTGCGTTTATTCCATGCTCAGTTGGATAATTCTTAAAAGCCTGGTTAAATCAATTTTTTTTAACTGCAAAGCTATACATTTAGATGCTATAACTATTGGTTGTTAAAACTGTAGAAATGCATTGTGAAATAACTCATCCAAAGAGATATGCTCCATCTTTTTTTTACTGGAATTTCCTTTCCTTGCACTTCAGTTTTCTTAGCAGTGTTGGCTCGTTATTCAAGAACCATCATTATCCTATTGCTAAATCCTTTTGATTTCTCAGTTTTAAGAGGTATTTTGAGGTCTGTG
Organism: Anomalospiza imberbis; assembly: GCF_031753505.1. Classification (NCBI taxonomy): domain Eukaryota; kingdom Metazoa; phylum Chordata; class Aves; order Passeriformes; family Viduidae; genus Anomalospiza; species Anomalospiza imberbis. The sequence continues at coordinate 104,784,714 of NC_089682.1, forward strand.
GTTGTTGAATTGGAGCTTTCTAAACAAAGTGTAGTAACTAAAAAGTCATGGTCTCTTGAAAGGTTATTCTAAAAGCCTAAGCAGTGGGAATCAGAAAGAGAGCTGTCTGATTTTTTTTGGTGTTATTTTCTTCCCAAAATATTTTATAATTGTTTCTTATATTTAATATAAAATATAAACTATTCCTCCCTATGCTCCCTCACCCTCCACCCTTTGGAAGCCTATCACAGTACTTTCCAAAACACTGGCAGAACCTCTGAAAAATTTTTAGCAATTCTCTTTCTGCCAATTTCAAAGAACAGTATTCCTTTATCTATAGTTACCATAATGTGCAAACTTTTGCTTTTCCTGTTTTACCTTTTGTATTTCAAGTAATATTTGTAAAACTAACTAGTATTTCTCCCTCCCATACTTCAAAGCTATTGTATTTGTAATCGCTCACCCATTTTGTTTAGTGGTGAGAAAAAGAGAAAAATGTACTCTCAGCCACCACTTTTGACTAATTCCACCTTTCCAACATTCCCTTCTCTCTGGCATCACGGTTTTGTCATACACTCAGTTTCTCTTCTATGTACTACATAAGCTTGCACTTAACGCTCAGATAAGTGGGCTAGAATTGAGTGTCATTCAAGACTACTGGCCTCTCAAGTTCTTCTTTTTGGTCTATAAAATGCACAAAAATGGTGGTTTGAAACATGTGTGGAAAAAAAATTTGAGAAAACATAAAAATAGTTAGATGCTAATGAAAATACTTTAAGTTTAAAAAATAATTTAAAGTAGATGTAGCTGTGTTTGCCCCAGGGGGCACTGAGAACATGAAAATAAATTTTGGAAAGAGCTACAGAAAATCCAAAGAGCAGGCAACATTATAAGACACCACCTGTGTATTCAGGAAGCATGAAAGATTAAATTTGATCAGATCAAAAAGCACAATGTGGATGACACATAAGGGATGCCCTTGGGAGTTCATTCTGTTTGACTACAAGGGAATGTTTTTTCATTAAGTTTTTTCATATCCACAGCTAACTGCACACTACAACAAAAACAATAGCTGTGTTCTAGAGTTAGAAGTTTCATGTTGTTAAACTTCTCAGATCAAACCATTTCATTTTTCTAATGGTTCTCCTGTTTTTTTGAAAAAGAACTAAGGGAAGAGATAAATAAAAGGGAAGATCTGTATTTATGATGTCTGTCACCCATTCAAAGACTTTGTGAAGACAGCTCTTTGTAGTTTCTCATTTATTCAGAATATCAGCTGAATGATTATAATATAATCAAACTGTAAAGATGGTTGCAACAATAAAATATTCTATTTTTTTCTGCGATATGCTACTTTTTTCTTTCTGTGTTCATTTTTCAAAAGGAAGCAATTTTCTTGAAAAAAATCATAAAGAAGTCTTTCTTTTTCTGTCACAGCTATCAGTTGTAGAATCATAGATTTGTTTAGGTTAGAAAAGACCTTTAAGATCACCAAGTCCAACTGTTAACCCACACTGCCAAGTCCACCACTAAACCATGTCCTTAAGTGCCACATCTACGTATCTTTTAAAAACATTCAGAGACAGAAACTCAACCACATCCCTGAGCAGGCTATTCCAGTGCTTGACCTCCCTTTCCATGAAGAAATTATTTTTAATATCAAATCTAAACCTCCCCTGGCTCAACTTGAGGCGATTTCTTCTTGTTCTATTGCTTGTTACCTGAGAGAAGGGACTAAACCTCACCTCAATACAACCTCCTGACACGTAGTTGTACAAGGTGATGAGGTCCCACCTGAACCTTAATTTCTCCAGGCTAAACAACTCTAGTTTCCTCAGCCACAGTATCACCAGCGCTGAGTACAGGGGGATGATTACTGCCCTGGTCCTGCTGGCCACACTGTTGCTGATACAGGCCTAATTCTCCTTGGCCACCTGGGCCCACACTGTTTCTTGTTCAGTATCTGTTGACCAGCATCCCTAGGTCCTCTTCCCACAGGCAGCTTTTCCACCACCCTTCCACCAGCCTGTAGCACTTCATGAGGTTGTTGTGACGCAGCTGCAAGACCCAGCACTTCACCTTGCTGAACTTCACACCATTGCCCTTAGCCCATAGACCCAGCCTGTCCAGAGCCTTCTACAGAGCCTTCCTGTCCTCTAGCAGATCAACTTCGTGGCATCTGAAAACTTATTGAAGGTGCTTCCAATCCCCTTTTCAAAGCTAATTAACAGGGCTGTCCCCAGTACTGAGCCCTGGGGAACACCACTTGTGACTGTCTGACAACTGATTCACTATGACTCCAGTTTCTTCAGAAGAATTGTGTGGGAAATGGTTTCACATATTCTACTAAAGTACAGAAAGACAATATCCACAGCCTTTTCCTCATCCATTGAGTGGGTCATCTTGTCATAGAAGGGACCAAGTTATTCAAGTAACACCTGCCTTTAGTAAACTCACACTGAGTTTATGAAAGGTTCAATGGTTGGACTTAATATCTTAAAACCATAATGATTCTATATTTCTGTAATCCCATTCAGACTCTTAGAATTGTGTGTGACTAAATGGTGCAGCAGGTCACTGATAATTTTATTTTGGATTATGAGGTCTTCATTCTGCTCTTATTCCTGTCTTCCAGGTCAGAGGGCTGAGTATCCAGAGGGAAGTTGGTCTTAGTATTAAACACTGAGACAAAAGTAGGCATTAAGTACCTCAGCCTTTTCCTCCTTTGTCACTGTTTCCCCCCACATTCAACAAAGGCTGGGGATTATCCTTAGCCCTCCCTTTGTTACTAATCTATTTATAAAAACATTTTTTATTGTCTTTTAGAGCTATAGCCAGAATAAGTCCTAGTGGTGCTTAGGTTACTTTTGACATAGAAAGAGAAAAGACAGTTTCATTTCTCTTTTTGTCATGCATAAAATCTTCCAAGTTTTCATTGCTTAATCGAATTTAGTTTACAGTTAACTAGCTACAACAGAACCCCAAAAGAATAGAATCTGTGGTACCAATAGATTAAATTCTTTAGGCAATTGATATTCTTAGAGCTAGAACATTTATCAGAAACTAAAACTATACCTTTTTTTTGGTCTTCTTTATTATTTTTGTCATGGTTGACTTTACCTAATTTCTTTTTTCTTTTATTGATCCACAGCTTTCAGTTTCCTCTGGGCATCATGGAGTGAATGCATGCCCAAAGACTAAAAGGAACTAAAAGGAAAACACCATTTTCTTTTGATATTACTACATTTCTTTTCTATATTCTTGCTGTCTTAACTATGTATATAGTTAGCTTAATCGTGTGGTGTCAGGCTGCAGTACAAAAACACACAGGGATCATAAATTATTAAAATCAATGCATCTCAATACTCTAGACAGGCGATAAATTTTTGTTCATTTTTCATTAAAAATACAAAATTACTGGAAAACAGTTAAATTTCTTATGCCATACAGCAGATTTAATGGAAATAGTCTTGTTGATTTCACTAAAACCTAGACCAAGGCCTTTGGGACTATATGAGCATAAGGACCATGTTTGTGTAATATGTGTTATGAACCTAATAGAAACTTTTATTGTATATTATACCATCTGCCAGCTCTTATTTATCTTTGCACCTATTACAGGACAATTATTCCCTTCCATGTTAAAAGCATGGGGAATTTTTAGTTGTAAAATAAGTAGGATTTTTAAAAGTAAATCAAACCAGAGTACCTTAAATTACAGTGATGTCATAAACATCCCTTGGTGATCCAGCACAAAACACATATCTGAAATTTTCCCTTCTTATTCACTATATAGCGATAAAAAAAGAAAAACAAACACAGTAATTGCTTTGGACTGATGTGCTTTCATTTTTTATATATTGTTTGATAGTCTCACTTGTGGCATATGGGTCAAGCGCACCTTAGAGGAGGTTTAAGCTTTCCAGTACCTAAAGGGGAGCAACATGAAATCTGGACAAGGATCTGGAGATGGTCCTTTTTACAAGCTGGGATCGACTTCAACTGAAAGAGGGTAGGTTTAGGTTATATATTACAAAGAAATTCTTTACTGTAAGGGTGGTGAGGCACTGAAATGTGTTTCTCAAAGAACTTGTGGATGCCCCATGTCCGGAGGTTTTCAAGGCCAAGCTAAATGAGGCCCTGAGCAACCTGGTGTTGTGTGAGGTGTCCCTGACCATGGCAGAGAAGTTGGAACAAGATGATCTTTAAGGTCCTTTCCAATCCAAACTGTCTATGGTTCTATGATTATGACATGCAGATGAACTGTCCCACAAAACTCAGTATGACTATCCCAGGTCAGACTAGAAGATCTGTGAAATCCCATGTCCTTGTCTCCAGTGTTACCTAAAACAAATGCCTAATGAAGAGCATTTCCTTAATACATTCAGTGGCAGGGTAATTTTTGCATATTCAATAACCATTAGATTCTGTTAACTGGTCATATTTTCCTGCGAAATTCATGTAGCATTCACAGCACTATTTATCAATTAGTTTTACAATTCTGTGCCTCATTCCACAAGGTACCCCTTTTGCTTGTGTAACTGGCTTCAGTTGACCTTATTTATGTTCTTGTTTCTTCCTTTTGAAAAGATGAATAGTCTGTTCCAATCCACCATATCTAAACCAGTCACTTTTTGAATCTCTATAGTATCATCTCCCCTGACATTATATATTTTCTTTGTAAAATATGTCCTCTTAATCAATTTCTCATAGTACAGAATTCTTTGCTTACTTCTCATCAAATATTATTCATTGTTTTGGTGGTACTCTTTTTTTTTTCAGATAAGAATGAGCTAAACTGTACACAGGTCTAAATGTGAGTGTAACTTATGAAATTTGAAGCGGTGAACAATGTTCTCTAAAACTCTTTGTGATTTTTCTTTTTTATATATTCTTAAAAATTTCTAGCAATTTGTATGTATTTCTGAGGTATTCTATGTATTGGTTTGGTGTTTTGGTGGAAATAGCTGTCATGAGCCCAATGTCCTTAACTAGTAATGATTATGTCAAATCCTTTTGTCCCAGATATTGTTAGAATTCTTTTTCTTCCACAGTATGAAACAATTTATATTTGTTTGTATTAAATTCCATGAGTTATTTTATTGGCAAACCACTCATAAGGTTCTTTCACAGGTCGTCACAGCTGTGCCTTGACTTTATTACTCTGAGTAACTTTATAACACGAGCAATCCTTCATCTTTCATTCCCATGCTCTTTTCTAGGCATGTATTCATAAAGACATTGAAAAACATAACCATAACTTGGGTTGGTAGGGTTCTCCAGGGGTCAATTAATTCAACTGCCTTCTCACAGCAGGTTTCATTAGACCTGATAGCTCAGAGTAAACATCTAGTAGAGTCTTGAGTACTTGCAAGGACAGAGATACCACAAGCTCTTCATGCAATCTAAGCCAGTACTTAAACATCCTCACAGAAATTTCAATACTTTATATCTAATAAAATCTTAGTATGTTTCAACTTCTGTCTATAGCCTCTGCAGGCACCTTGAAGAAGAGGCCGGTTGCATTGCCTCTGAATCCTCTGATCAGGTAGCTGTAAACAGTAAAGTTTCCTTTCCTGGGCCTTCCTTTCTCTGAGCTGAAGTCTCCCCTGGAGTGTCATGTAATCCAATTCCCTGTCCATGTTGGTGGCCAGGGACAACTGACTGCTGAGCCAGTACATTCATGTCCTTCCAGTTCTGGGGAGTAGAAAACTGGGTGCAGCAGTCTAGATGTAGTCTTACAAGTGTCAAATAAATGTGAAGTATTATTTTACTACTCTACCCATTAAAATGAACTGGATTTGTACTCTGATAAGGTGTCCTTGAAGATTAGCAAGCTCTTCCCTTCTTGCTTTCTGGGACAGTTTCTCCAGTGATTCTATCAAACAGTCCCCTATCACTGGATCCCAAGGAGAAGATGAGCACCTCCCTCTCCACTTTGTCTCCTCAAGAAGCAATGAGGTCATCCCTCAGCCTCTTTCTCTCCAAACTAGGCAAGCCTGGAGCTGGTCTTCATGAGACATGTCTTCCAGCCCTTTCAGCAGCTTTGTTGCTCTGCTCTGGACACATCCAAGGACCTGAGTGTCTTTCTTAAGTTGTGGAGCCCAGAACTCCAGAAAAGGCTGCACCAAAGTTGAATGGAGAGTCATAACCACCTCTTCTGACTGGCTAGTTGAGTTGTCTTTGATGCACCCTGGGATGAGGTTAAAACACTCTTCTTGGCTTTTTCATTCCTTTAGATCCTGCCCATGCCTGCTCAGTTACACTTCTTCAAAGATGGTGCCATAGTCAAAAAAGCCAGAGCTCTGCTTGCGACATGACTGCATAGTTGGGTGCTGACCGGGGGTTTAGTCCCTCTCTGTTTAAGCCTTTCCTGCCTCAGTGAGAAGTTTAAGGAGAGCAACACCTAGGCCCACATCTTTCCACCCCAGAGCTCTGTAGATGGTCTCGATACGATCCGGGTTACTGCTGGCAGTACAATTGGTGCATGTGGTAAGGAAGAGGTAGCTTTCCATAGGCTGAGAAGCCTTGAAGAGGGACTGCAAGGAGCTGCACTAAACTTGGCCCTAACCAAAAGATCTCCCTAGTCAGGGGATCTGGTTAGAATATTGGTGTCTCTCTCTCCTCTGCAGGAGAGGGCCACAATAACTACTGCTCATCTTCTTTTTCATGCAGACATGATCTATGACTGCAGAAATCACACTGCCTTTTCCTGTAGCAAAAATACCACAATTCAGAAAGAGGCCTCAAAATACCCACATGAATTTTATGTGAGTAAAAGGGGTGAAAATAAGAGGACTTTGCCTTTTATAAGAAGGTGTCTGACATGTAACTAAAGCTTGTGATTATTTTTAATTGATTTTTTCAGCAATGTTCTTCAGTAATAAAATGATCTATAATATATCAGCACTAGCAAACTGTAACACAGTTACTAATTAAACACAGCATAAACACATCAAATAAGGAAAAGAACTGGTGATAACCTACTATAAAGTGGTAGGTTAAAAGTGAATTCTAGAGAAACACGTTCTAGCTCTATTTCTGCTATCCAAGTAATATATTCTCTCTAATATAGAGTAGTAGTTCTGGCTACAAAGAAATGTGTCTCTTGTTGACATTTTAAAGACTGTAAGAACAAAGGAAAAAGAAAGTCAGAAAAGTGGCAGAAACCCCAGTGATGAACTGGCAAAACATTTTACTCTGTAATTTGATTCTCTTCCTAATACTCATGTATTGGCTGTAATGGAAACATTTATAGCAACCCCATTTTAAATGACCAAGTAAGTACTACTAAGGAAGCTTGTCAAAACAATATTTGGATGCTACTTGGAGAACTCTACAAATTAAGTTAAATTTAAATTTAATTTAAAAATTAAATCAGTTTGGGATAATTTGTTGTTGTCCAATGCCCTAACAGTAGTCATGTTTTATTAAGTAAGCTCTATTACTGGCTAAATATAAGACAGAATTCAAAATGAGTCCAAATTTCTTCTCCTTTGTATTTGTATGGGAATTAAGATGCATGATATAAAACTTCTATTTATTGTGAGTAGATAAATTGCATTATGTGGGCTATGTGGTGGCTTTACGTATGAGTAAGATTAAAAGAGAAGAATGGAAAAGAGAATGACTGGGGTGGAATTAGTTAGTATTTTGTATGCATACAACAAGCAATAATATAGTCTTTACCATTAAATAAAGTAGCATTTGAAACAAGAAAGTCTTGGTTAGTTTTAACTAATTTAAATGACAGAGACTCAGAAGTGACTGATGTACAGCTCCTCCCTGGAGTGTTTTAATCAGAAAGAAACAAGAATCATGCTTTTTCTAACTTAATATATACTTGTGTTTGTATGTTAATATATGGAGGATGAGATTTACATGTAAATTATATAGGTATCTTCCCTTCCACCCCAAATACTTAAACCTGATCATTAGGCTTAAGCATTCTTAGAAAAAAATGTGAATTTGAAGCCATAAGATGGAAAAAAAAAAAGTCTCAACATTTTTCAGTGTTTTGGAGGAGTTCTTCACTTAAATTGTGGATTTAGGATAAAAATGGCCCACATAGTCTCTTTCATACAAACAGTCATCCTGTGCTGCCAATTTGCTCTGAATGAAAGTAATATTTTCTTTTGAAAATAAAATGCTTAACCAAATGTGGGTTAGAATTCATCAATAAGAAAGCAGTGTTTTCTGGGAGACTCAATGAATATGACTTTGTTCAAAGACAGGACTGATGAGTAAGAGGCCATAAGGAGTGAGACAGATAGTTTCAGTAGAAGATATATTGTTCTTTGGTGTTGAAAGTATAGAACAGAAATCCTGTATTAAGGAGATGCCTGCTTGGCCATTTCATGGACTCCCATTTTAATTTTTAATAGATTATTATAATAGCCATAAGAAACTGAATTATATGAGTATGGCAGCCTTAATTCTGTTTGATTGTGCAACTGTAAAATTTAAGTAAGGTTTATAATATATAATTTTATTTACAATACCAATTCTAAGAGCAGGTGAAATACCTGACTGCTAGCTCCAGAGAAGAGCTAGGTAGTAAAAATTCAGATTCCTCTATGTGGAATATTTTTTTTAACTTTGCAGTCTCTTGTTACTGAGAGAATTCATGAATTAGCAAGAATGATGAATGGAATTATTTTAGCATTTTTCCAGGCAGTCTGGAAATCTGCCAGGAAAAAAAAAAAAAGAATGTATTAATTCCTTCATTAAAAATAGCCTAATAATGTTTTTGCTTACAAAATTGTAACTTCAGGTTCATTGTACTGCAAATATAAAAGAAAACACAAGCTTTACTTGAAAGTATGGACATAAATTATGTGGAAGACCAGATTTGGCTGTCATTTTCTAGTGGAACTTTTTGAAATTAAAGACCATTGTTTCCAAAATTGACTTCTCAGGTTGGAGATTTCAGTATTGTCTTCTGTTTTTTATGTTAAAATATCAATTAATGTGGACAGTTATTATTCTATAGAAAGCCAAAGCAAGTGTTTGGGAACCAGATTAATAGAATACAAGACTCTCCAAGTCAGTGTAGTTTGTACTGTAGAATAATATGCTGCATACTGATAGAGGTGCCCTTGGTAAGAGTGTATTTTGTCTGAGATCTTAGACTATTGAAATTCAATACTTATTCCATCCACATATTAATTTTCTTTTAAATTGGCCCCATCCCACTAATAAAAAAATTATTGTTTTAATGTGCTGAGCCTATCCATTACAAGTATAACATTTATTACAGACTATTAAGTGGATTTAAATATAATTAACTGAAAGTGAATTTGATAATTAAGTTTAAATTCAAGTTATATTTTACAAGTAGATGATTTCAGCACTAGAAAACAACCCATTTTCAAGGTTTTTTACTTAATTTTGTACGAACATCACACTAGAGTGCAAAACTCTCTATTTTGTCTCTTTGCTTAGTGAAACCATTTGAGTTGCTTCAGAATTGAATATGATTCAAAAAATTTAATGGAATAATATTTATGTGCTAATAAAGTCACAGTATCGTAACAGTCATGTCAGGCAGAGACATCATCATTGTCTATCAAGGCGTGTTCAGCACTGTGTGTTCATAAACACAAACTGAAGTGCAGTAAGCTGTAATAAAGCATGCTTGGTTAAAATAGTCTCAGTAGAGAATTCAATCAATCAGCTCTTATCTCTTCTGAGAGTAAGTTCTTTCCCAAACAGCATGACTGTGTATACAAAATGTTTTCTGAAGTGGTGACTGAAATGCAGGATGGCTGCTGTAATTGCCTCATTGTTCAGCCTATGTCACAAAATTATGCTCATCATGCACCATAGGTGCCTCTGTGCGCATCATGTGTGCACAACACCGGGCTTCATTCTTTCCTCTGACATGTGACATTGAGTATATTTCTGTGCTGGCGCTCTTAGAGCTGTTCAGATAGGGGACTAGAAATGTGTTGCATAAAGGCAGACTGATGAAGCTTTCATGCAAAAGTCATGTGAAGTAACACAAGAACACAATGACTGGAAGCACTGCTGAAATTATAATAGGTGTGTTTTGGCTTAGGGCTAGGTTAGTGATTTTGTGATGCTGTTTCATATCAGCTTGTCCTCTGATTTTCTCAGAAAAGGAATGTATATAGGCAATATCTGGCTGTGCTTAGGGAATTTCTAGCAGCGACAACAGTGTTTGGAGAATTATCATTGGGTGCTGTAAATCTGAAGACTTGTCACTGCTCAAGCTAGCACTGCAGTGAGCTGCTTTCAGGTAGCCTCAGAATCTATGGGAACATAAACCTACCTTATTTATTCCCTCAGCCATGCCAAGTGGAATAAGTCACTTTTGCTTTTCTGGTCCCTACCATATAATTCTCTACATCATGGCACAATGGAAGCAAGGTTACATGGGGGGCAGCAGATGAGAATGTAGCAAACAAGTGAAGAAATAGTGCCTGTTGTCTCAGTTATTGAGGAGAACAGTCCAGAGGGGGATTATTCAGAGTATCTTCCTGTGCATATATTTTGGAAGTTCTGGTCTTTTGTGCTTAAGGTTTTGCTATGTGTTATTTGTGGAGCACAGGGAAAGGCTAGATATTCCTATGGCATGTTGTGGATTTAAAATCTCTCCTGCATTCTCATACTTTCTAGAGTCATTTGTTCAGGATAGACTGAGCTCAGACGTAAGCATACACAGCTGTACAACTGTGGCTGTGCTCAGGACTGGTGATTGGGCACCACAACAGCAAGTGCTTATGAATTATAAGGTTTTCAACCCCAACTTTTGCCATTAAGGATATGATTGATTCTGTGCCTTACCTTTCTAAGCAAAACCAGGGCAAATTTCTTGTCCACTAAGTTTAGCAGCTCATTTTGTGATACAGAGTCCTATATTTTATGGCAAAGCCTTGAAATTAGGTATACACTACTCTGGAAAAATGTGTCTCTTCAGCATTTATTTCTACTGATCCAAGTATGTGTACAGAAGTTGGTTACATTCCTTAATGTTTAGATTACTTAATCTACTGAAATATCAGTAATTCATTATGCAGAAGAGATGTATGTTAGGCAATGCTGATAAAGAAAATATATCTTCTCATGAGTTGTTTTCACTAACTTACTGATAGTCATTTCTCAACTGCACCTGAGAGTTCTCTCAAAATTTCACCTTACTTTCCTTTTTGTAGTTGCCTCATGCAGTTTTTTCCATGCACTCTTTGTTTTTCTGTCCAACACAAGGAGAAAATGAAGGCCCTTTCTTTTATAATCAAGTTGTTTATGGGTTTGAAGATATAGGCAAAAATAATCAATAAAACAAATGTGTTTAAATCTCTTTTTTGCCCTTTTATGACTTGACTCCCTGCTATTTCTCACTTCTACCTGAAATCGATGATACATTTTCTATTGATTTTCTATAACAGGGAAAAGATCTAGCTGCCTGTTAGCAAAGTGTAGCATACTGAAACTCGGTGAGGTGAAGCATTGGTTAAAGAGATGCTATCAAAAAACTCTCTTTATTTTTCTGTAAGAATTTTTAAAGAAAATAATTTAATTGTAATAGTTATATGCTTGTATAATAGTTTAAATTAATTTTTAAAAAAATTTTTCATGTTGCTGAATTTAGAAGCAGCACTTTGGGAAAAGGTCGTACTGTTCTTATTCAGAGTTTGATTTGACTCGATGTTAGTTAAGTTTTTCCTGTGGACTTGAATGGTTTCAAATCTATCAGATTTATGGACTATCTGAAGGTTTTTAAGAATCTGGTAAAAACCATAAAAGCCATATGAAGAGGGTGGTACTTTTAAATTATCAATCTTGATTTCCCTAAACTGAGACAATCCCAGCAACACTCACTGTAAACCCCAGTGTATCTGAGTTCTCAGTCAGGTGAGCCTAAAATCAAATGGCAATGACATGATTAAGTAGTCATTGTTGAAAGGTGCCTTGTTGAAAGGTGTAACTTTTTGCCTTACAGACAAACAACTGAGGTTAAGTTTGCATTATTAAAAATACTATACTTATTGAAATGTAAAAAGGGAATAATTAGTGGAGAAAATGGTTGAGCACAATGTGCAGTGAATAAAATATTACATTACTTACCATAAATATTGCAGTCCTTAATTGGGCTGATTTTTCACTTTTATCAATAAAGGAACTGGCAAATTAATAGTCTACAATACCACTATTAATTTTTGAACATTTGCTTACATTCTTTTCAAAAAAAGTTAAAAGCTGCCTTAAAAAGTATAGAGGTTTTGTGAATTCTTTCACATTCTGTGTATCGAAAGTGCATATTCCCTTTTCCAGTAAACAGTACTGGAAAATGTCCCTAAGCTGCCAGTGAAGATTTGTATGTCTTTGTAGCAGAGTTATCTTGGCCATTTGCTTAAAGGTAATGAGACTTCCTTTAAGAATTTGTATTTGTTATTGCATGACCACCTCTTAGTCTTTGTCTACACCCAGTACAATAAATAAATTGTACTGTACTGTACAATTGTACTGTATAAATAAATTGTACTGTATCCATACAAGTATGGATAATTTACTAAATTTCTCAATTTTATGGATCTGTGATGCTTTTTCTCCCCATCATTGTTCTACTCCCCCACACTTTTACAAAAGAACAGAACAAAACAAAACAAATCAAAACCACCCCAAAGAAAGAAACACACAAATAGAAAATAAAGGGGAGGAAGAAAATAATGTTTTAGTTTTTTTTTATGTGTAAAGAATGAAATATTGTACATTCCTTTTAATGCCTTTAATTTTGTTTTATATACATAGGCAAAAGTTTTGGTGCCTTTAAAAAGGAAAAAATATTTTCAGCAAGACTTGCAAGTTATCTGATGGTTTGATGGTGACAAAATACTGTAATCTGCTTTTTCTGAATGTATAATTTTCACTGCCTTTTTATTGATATAATTTTGAGAAACTACTTTGTGGCTTTCATGTAATTACAATATTTTTGATACAGAAATCTGCATCAAACTGTATAATTTTATTTTGGTTTTGGTAACATTCACAATATGCAAAGGCTGAACTGACCTTGCCAAAACTGGCCGTAAATCACCTTTTGACAATAATGTCTGTCAAAGAAAATCTCCCAAATAGCTCTGCGGATAAGGCTATGAGGAGAAAAATTAGAATACACTGATACAGTCACTAATATTTTAATTATCCTCTTTATAAATCTGATATAAAAGAACACTTCAATGAACCACCTGTCTGTTTCTTCAAAATGTGGTATTCTTAAAAGAGACTTTGCGTCTCTACCTTGACCCGGATTACTGATGAACACAACACCAAACAGATCAGTCCTTCAAATGTTATTTCAAATTTCACTATTGTAATGATGCTAATTAATAGAAAACCCACACTGTCAATGACACCATATAAAATGGCAACCAGAGATATAGATTTCACATAGAAGTTGTCTCCTTTCCTTTTTCGCTCAGCTGTTGCAATAAATAATTTTTTGGGGTTTTTTTTTGTTTGTAAAACAAATATCTTGTCAGATAGTGCTGGGAATGCTGCTTTAAATTGCAAATATGAAGAAAATGTTTTAACGCTAAAATAATTCTGTAATACATGCTAAATCCCAAAATTAACTATATAATTAAATCTCTTTGCCCACAGAACATATTATTAATTGAACAGAAAACAAACTAATGAAAAATTAGTTCATTTCTATTTAAGAGTAATAGGAAGCTGTGAAAGATGTGCCATGTGATATATTGCTTTGTGATATATTGTTTAGCCAATTATTTTATGAAAGTTTGTAAAATTTGTATGTACATTTATTCAAAAAATAAGGGAAAAAAAAAGAAAACCAATTGCATGTACACAATATGAACAAGGCTTTCTGCTTTTATAAATAGCTGTTGGTGGTAAAAGGAAAATTGAAAATATTATCTGTCCTGTTGTTATAAGTAAGGGTATTCTTTTAAAGGACTTTCACAGATCAGTTTCTCAATTCTATTAAAAATGTTTCAATTTCTTTTTGAGGCAAGCTGATCCATTATGCAAGATGCTTCACCACTTGTTCATTTTGAAAAATATTACAGTATTCTACATGAGATCTTCAGGAATAAAAAGAACCTTCTGCAATGTACATGATAGCAGGTTTTTGCAGGTTTATGTCATATTAGTACATTTGTCCTCAGTTAATTCACAGATTCTAGACATGAAACAATGCTTTACGATTTCTAAATATTCATTTTAAAAAAAGAAAAAATGAACTGAACCCAAAACTTACTCTGAGAGAAAGCATATGATGGCAAAGATCACTCAGTTGATCTCTACATAAATTACTTAGACTGTGCTTTTTTCCCTGAAGCTTTTTTGGTCAAACTTGTTCTAAATGAAAGAGATATTTGGTGTGCACTTGACTGAAACTGCAGGAAGGCATATAGTGAGGGTGAGAAACAAGCAAACTCAGCATTTATCTGAAAGAGGATATAGATCTAATTTAGGATTTAGAGGAATCCTAAGGAGAAGAAAATTAGAGTCTTCCTCCTGCACAGTCTTTGCTGCAGTGAACCACTGCTGGATAGTCAGCATATATTTATTTCTCTAGAGTTGATACTCCTCCTTATTTTGTGATGATTTCAGCACACTTTTTTGCCTACACTCCTCATAGTTCTAGCCAAACTTTATCTAGGTGCTTCATTATAATCAAGAAGGTTTTCACTTGAATGCACATCCTTTATTTCTTGTTCCTACTTCACTTAGTCCTGGGCAAGGAATTCCCAAAACCATTGCAGTATTAACTCTCTAGCAAGTAAATAATGTCTGGCTTCTAGAAAGCTCTTAAAGTTTTGTTTTTCTAGCAGCAAAAGGTGAAACTATAGATTTGTCATGTTCGTGCTTTATTTTTTTTTATGAAAGAAAATAGGCAAAAGAAGGAAGCAGAGGCCCAAAACACCTTTCTCTCCTAAGAAAGAAAAAAGTGCTCCATTTTACTATCATATAAGAATTTTTTCCTGACTCTCAATAGACAGCTAAACCAGTTTCCTCACTGAGATGTCAGCATAAGAAATTTTAATATCTTACTGCTTTGTTTGAATAGATGATTCAGATATTTTAAGATGACAAAAGAATGATTTAATGTAAGCTTTTTAATATTATGCCATGCAAGGCTGAAATAGAAGGTAGGTTGGTTAATAAATACCTCTGAAACTGGCATGCTTTATTCCAGGGAAATCTAATTTTATGAGTAATTTTCTTTTCCTTGAGTGATAATTATGCGTATGAATATATACACTCTTATAAATGATCATACATGCACACATAAACATGAGTGGATATTAGAATATATATATGTATCATTCTTGTCTGAGAAGACATATATATATAAACTGCGCTAAATTTGCAATGATTTCACTGCCATCTGTTAAGTATTTGTAGATCATAGCACATACACATTTTTCTTGGGTTTGTTTGATTTTGGTTGGGTTTTTTGAATGGGATGTGCATTGGGTTTTTTTTGGGGTTTTTTGGTTTTTTTTTTTTTAAATCAAATTGATGTGGAACTAACAGACCTATACTTACCTTGGTCCACCAATTCCAATTTCAAAATGTTGGGGAGAACATTAGCTGGTCCAAATTCCCCAGGCCTTGCATTGTAGTCTACCATTTCTTGAAGTATCAACACCAGTCATCCAGACTGCTCCTTGATCCATGATTTCAGTGTTCTTCCCTGCAAGTTATTTGGATTAGCTTACATATATTCTGACTTGTCTACTACAGACTTTCAGTTTGCAACATAGTGAAATTCAAAACACAAATTTTATTATTTTAAAAATAGGATCTAAATTACATTTAAAATATTTATCAGGTGTCATTTGAAATAATTTTGTTTCCTGATGTGATAGGAAGGGTTTTCTTTTCACAGTGAGATATTTCACCTGGCTTTGCTCCAAATACAGGAATATTCTTATACTGTTTTGACATGCTGTATTATGACTGATTGATGAATTGGCCATCTGTGTCAAATTCAAGTCACATATCTGTGTTAGAATATTTAGTTTCCAGTGTTGTGTACTACTTATTAGCTTTACTAATGGCCTTAGAGCTTTCATGAATATGTTTGGTTTCCTTTAGCAATTTCTTGCATTTCCCAGTTGACAATGTATACCACATGGCTGTCAGCTTCTTCATTTTTCTATTGGTGATATATGTTGTTGGTGGTTCCTTGTCATTAAGACTAAACAGAATGCAACCTCTGTAAAAGTGTTCATTTCACATTTCTCTGGTCATGTTTTCCCACCAGAAATCCTGGAAAACAAATATTTGTTTCTACTGATAGTTTGAAATCTCTTACCAGACGTCCACAAAGGCAGAGTACTGGAATGTGTAGGTAACTTATATGCCAAAGGGCCCTACGGAATAGCTGGACTTAGGATCAGTATTAAAAGGAGGTGTTTAAAGAGGACAGTAGCAATTAATCTTCCCCAGTCTAGTCAGTTATTGCTATTCCACATTTTTGTACTTTTCAGTTGTAATGCCCTGATAATTTTTGTAGAAACAGGTAAGATAAAATCAGACATTGCTATTATTACTTATTAAATTTTAAATTGTTGTGGCTGTGGAAAGTGTAGGCAATCAATAGTAAACTATGAACAAAAATTAATCATGATCTCATAACCAATGATAAATTGTATTTCCAATATAGACAAATGTGTATATTCCCAAGTAACAGTCTGCACACAGTTTTAATGAAAGTTGATAAAATTACTTATTTCAGATAGCACTTGACTCCATAAGAAAAAGAAGGACAAATGTACACAGAAGGTTTCTACTCAGTTATGATAACACAAACAAAATCTTGCTGTTTTTGACTTGCACATTTTTCTAAAAATACTGTTAAAAAACTCTTACATAAAACTTCAGAAAATATGAAAAGAAATTTTTGGGATTTAACTGTCATGTAACAAAGTTAAGTCGTTCCACATACATACACAAGCATTTATTTTTATATGTAAGAAAACGTAAAGTCCATATGGTAAGTAGACATGAATCATAGATATTAAAGTTATGATTTCATTTAATTTAATTGATTGTTCAATATTTCTGATTAGGAAAAAAAAAAAGCAAAAACAAAGCAGGGTCTAGTCATGTTAACCTTTTGTGCATAATGTGAAATAAAGGGAAGTCTAGCATGAGGGTTTGAGAATTCAGCAGCAGTTCTAGGAGTTATGAATAGCAGACAGTCATTACTACTTTATTTGAGTGTTTATCCCATTGATTAGCTGTGCATTCCTGCAGTTTGGTTAGCTGTATTATTTTTAACAAGGAATATACCAGGCATATTGGTTATATTATTAGTACAATAACCAGAGAACATTATACTGTGCAAGAATTAGACTTTTATTATTGTTTCTAGTTGAAATCATAATTGTGCCATTAATAGTGGAGAACAAAGTAGTTTAAAGGAGGTTAGCAAACAAAATGAGAAATGGATGAGACAAGTAAGAAACTTTAAATAATATTTTTTTTATATTACCAACTGCATTTTAGACAATGTGAAGCACATTGGCAGGGGGAGGAGAAGAGAAAGGCCAGAAATAGCAGTGGGTATAAAACAGAGAGGAAATAGTTTTTAATGTATTTTCTTGTAAATGAACTCTTAGGTTTTGCACAGTGATGTCTTTCATTGGGATTGATCTGGTTAACGTAGCATAAAACAAAGTACAGGATGAATAGGTAAGAAATATAAGTAGGAAAGGTATGCACCTTGGATGGAAGCTGTTGAATCAGCTCTGTAGGTGAAACTGTAGATCTGTGTATACTGACTTAAAGCTAGCTATATGAGAATCTGTTGAAGACTAGGTAGTTTAAATTATAATAAATTTTGTGTAGCCTTTATATTTGGAGCTCCAAAAAAATACCATTGTTTCTAGTAGGCTCAAACACAGCCTCTCTGTATTCTATAGTGCTGTCATATCTTACATATAGAATCAATTAAAGATCATCCACAAACACTTTCAATTAGGTCTAACTTATGTTAGCTGTGACAAGCAATACAGTAATGCCCACCCTTAGTGTTGGTAAAAACTTGAGGCACAATTCATCCCAGTTAGTATTAGAAACTAAAACATTAGTATTCCAAGTTGTCGTTACAGTAGCTATTTCTCTTCACTAACTACAAAATGAGCCTTTTTCAGGTATAGATAACATTTAGGTCTCACAGATCCCATTTTCAGTACCCTTCATTCTTAAGGAACAACTTATCAAGGTGTTCTTCTAGAACCCAATATTTAGGTTTCTAAGGAATGAAGTCCATTTATGTGATCAGCCAATATTTTCTCAGATTATTTTTCCAAATAATTCATTAGTTGACTGTTTACACACCACTCTTTCCTAAAGACACCATCTTTCTGACCGTTTAGGGCAGTAAGAAAACAAAAATAATAATATATATAATAAAATAATAATAATAATAAAAATAATAATAATATCCCTACTTGTCCTTTATACACATGCACACATTTGTCATAATCTACAGAAAAGAGGAGTATGAACATGAGCTTTCATGAGTTCACTGTGACCAGCACTCACCCCGTGCCTTTACTTGCACATACTCTTTCTCCTAGGTTGCTGAAGTCCTAAATGGGAAATATTTAAAGCATTTTTCTTCTCTGGAGGTATTGAAAGCTTATGCCTAAGAGCTTCGATGCCATCGCAGAACATCATTTACTGTATTCTCCTGGGCATAATTCACATTGCAGCATTCAACAAGGACCTTCTCTAATTCTACTCTAGAGCCATATTTTTGCACATTAAAAAAAAAGTGTTTGGCATTTATTTAAACAGGTTAAGGCTGAAAATGTCTAGGCTCATGTTATATTGCAAGTGCATGATTTGGTACTGAACTCTTACCTTACTTCATGAGATTTAACCTTATCCCTTGTGCATTTATTATGAATTTGCTGCAACAGAAAAGAAGTTAGTGTCTTTATACATTTGATGTCTGTGCGTGTAAAAAGTACAACTGCACACATTAGCATTTAATATCCTCCAAATATCTACAAGTTAAAGATCCCTGAGGATTTTGTGTAATTTGTAAGTGCAAGCTGGAGCTATTCTGCTTTCTCTGTGTGTGTTCTCTACACTGGAGTTCAATTAAACATCTCCCCCATGGTTTATTTCACCTGTAAAAACAAAGCAAATATCCCAAGAGAAAGGCTACCAGTATCTGAAATGGGTGCATGTTAGTTAGGTGGATAAATATGCAAGTGTGTAGACAAGGTGTCATTCCTCACCCTTGCCTCCGGTGAAAATAAATCTCCTCTGTTTATTTCACTCATTGAAGCATCCAGAAAAGCACTTTTTCTGTTGATTAAAACAGTTACATCTTTCTTCTTTGAGTGTTGGAAGGTTGTGGGCAATTTTTTTTTTCTTTTGTATTTTTCTTATGCTTTTTTAATCAATAGAAAAACATGAAATGCATTTTCAGCATGGAAGTACAGCACTTTCACAGATTAGCCTCTTATATCTTCAGATGCTGAAACTCAAGTCAAAGTTGTGAAATGAAAATTGATCAAGAAAAGATATATTTGTTTTAATTTAAGAAAACTGTATTATGTGGTGAGAAATTACATTTTTTTGAGTTAAGAAAGCTTATCCACCTTAAAAATAATCTGATTCAGCCAATAAGAAATAAAAATAAAAATTTTAGCATGATCAAACTTATGTCTGTTTGAAGTGTACGAACATGTGTGACTGCCATGTAGCGCTAGCAATCACCTTCGCCACACTGGGATAGATGATTACTTATTATTTTGTTTTGTCCTCTGGTGGCATGATCATTCTATGCTTCTATGCAGCATTTTGAAGTTTGAGTTCAAATGCTCTGTATGTATGTACAAGTGCAGAATAGTGTGTGTAAATATATAAAAAGAACAAAAAGAAGAAATTAATGTAAATCATGGGTTATAAAATGTTAGTGAATTTAAAGATAGCCTTCAGAAACATGGAGTGAATATGATAAGGATGGGAACACATGCTGTGAGGGGAAAAAGAGAATTATATTACAAGCACATTTTTGTACTGGAAGAAGAGGGTAAATTTATAACTTTGCACCAATATTTTTCAAAAACATAAATTAGGTGCCACAGGGGACTGTCCAGATACTAAGACTGGACAAAGACTTGAAATACTGAAATCAGATATAAAAAATGGAAAAAAAAAATCTGGTTTGAATTTTTAAAAATGAGTTTGGTTTGAGTTTAAAAATGGTCTTTGAAAGAATCTTGGCATATTTTAGGAGATTAGTCTCCCTGCTGGAAAAGGTTATTATGTTACATATGCCCAATACTGGATTTAGGTGCCAAGGTACAATGGTGACATTTTCTTTCAAAAAAAGCAATCAGAGATGTGGCTTGAATGATGCCTGTTTCCCAGATTCTCAGAGATGACATGGTATCTGAAGTATGTTGAGGCAAAATACCAGGAACCAAAGGCTAGGAGCAAATTTTTGTTCTGCTGATTGATCACTGCACATTGTTCAATGGATGCTTTACAATGTGGAGTCTTACTGTCCCCAAAACTTCCTTAGGCATAACTGCGGTTTTTTTTAATCATAATCTTCAGATTATAATAACAAATTATTATAATATGAAATTCTTATTTGGTTTAAAGAGAAGGAAAATATTCCATCACTTTTCAGTGGCTTTTGTTGTTATATTGTTGCAGAGCCAAATAACCCAGTAATTTGGTTTCCCTACCAGTTTTGCTTGACATCTGTGTGTCTGATGGAGATTTATCAGTGTGTTTACTAACCATTCTTGAGTAAGGGGTGCTTGAGCTCTTCCTTTACCTCAGGTCTAATGGATTAAAGGATCTCATGTAGAGCCTTTTGCTGCTTCTTTTGTGATCTTTTCTATGACACACTTCAGAGCTTTATGTAACCAGCTATAGCATAAACTCTCCCTCTGCTCTCTGTGTGAGCACTTTTCATTATTGTGTTCTTTCCTCATTGACGATGTCTGTGACAACTTCCTGGATTTTATACATTACAATTGTCCTTGGTGGCTGAGGTAGATGGTAGCTATTAGCATTTGATACATTTCCAAAGCACCTTCTGTGTGTTTCAAAGAATGGAATGAGACTTTCAGACAAATTATGTATGTCTTCAATAAATGTATAAGAAAGTAGCACAAATTCACCTGCTTATACATCTTACTTCTAAAAAAAAAATACCCAAACTACATGAGCAACAAATATGAGTTCAAGAATCAGTAATTCATAATTACTCTACCATCACTTTTCTGTGTGTTACAAGCTAGTATAGATCCCAACTGACTTAGGAGCAGCTTGCTTTTATTTTTGTTTTGCTTGGTATCTTTCAACACTTTAGACATTTAATTCACCTGCTCAGTCAACTTTTTCAACACATCTGGAATTTGGCATGATAAGTGGTTTGGCCTTGACTAATTGATGAAGAGTTGAAGAAATATGTGACTACTGAATGTTTTAATACTTGATATTTTGCTGTTTCTTAGCATAATATACTTAAACACACAATACTTTAAAAGTTGTATATCCTTCCTATGTTAATCAAATAATTTCCTCCAATTTTCAATACCTTTTTCAAACTATGATAAGATTATTTGTGTTTTTGAAGGAAAATTTGAGGTATTTTTTAATTTTAAAGGTTCCACATGCATCTAATCCTATATTAAATTTTATAAAAATAAATTGCCCTTCTGACTGTTTGCTAACAAGTATTTTTATGAGTTTAGTATGCATTGTTGAAAAGAAAATGTCCTTGCACATAGAAAAACAAATTTTAACCATTAACAATAGCGCTAAAAAATACTAAATGGCGTTCTGTCCCTATACATGTTCAGCCAAAGAATAGTTGCATAATTTAACTATAATTTAAAAAAAATCTTGAAGAAAGATTTTTTTTTAGAAGTAAACATTGAATTTTAAAAAGCCCAGACATCCTTGTACCTGAAAGAAGAAAAATACAGTTTATCTTCCAGGTACAAAGAGACAATCAGCTGAACTTTGGATGTCTTGGCAATACACACTTGCTCTACTTTTGAATATTAAGAATTAATCATTGCTGATTTTCTGTGTGTTGTTGGTTTTTTTTTCCTTTCATAGTTGAATAATAGTTTAAAATTGCTAATGAGATCTGCCACTATCTAATTAAAACAAACACAGTTAAATAATTTCTTCATACTGATTTTGATTTTTCTTCCAAGTGTACAGGAAATTTATTCCCAGCAATTACATTTAAGAGAAATTCTATGGAATAATAAATTGGGGGAGGGGATGTTTGCTTGTTTGTTTGTTTGTTCAGATATAGTAATTATTTGAGCATATTATGAGAGGAAGAGATAAACTAATGAGGTAAACCGCACACAGAGTAATTTGGGTAATCCCTAAACATTGCTTTATTTTATGAAGTAGTATTTTTACACAAACTGAAAAAAATTCTTTCAATTTTTCCCTGTACAGCAAGAAAATATACAGCCACTAATGAAAGATTGCTAATGAAGACATGTTCAGCCCAATGCAGTTGTTAAAATGACAGTTTTATGGTAATTTTTTACAAAATAGAAGCCATCACCTGGTATTGCCACCTCCATTGGGTGCTTGGTTTTGGGATGTTGTGGGTTTTTGTGCCTGTTCTGTGGTCTACTGCAAATTTGCTATAGTTGGCTTATCTATCACGTTGAATTCATTTAGTGATCCTACAGACATGTGGTGTGGTTCTCCCTGGTTCATTTTGAATACATCTGGGGGAGGAAAATATTCTTATAAAAAAAGTGCTAATGGCCATACTAAAAATACCAATGTAACCATTTGCTGTGGACCTTTTGTTCTCTGCCTTCCTCACCCAATTCGATTAATGAAGTGATGAGATGTCTCAGCAATATACAAGGGTGGCCTTTTTTCCTTAAAACTTTCCATCATGGATTTGCCTGAAAAAAACAAAACTAATCCCTCTTCTAGGGGGGTAATTGCTTAATAAGATATCCTTATCGAGATAGAAAACAAAATTATACAACTATTTAACAAATCATGACCATCAAAGGCTCAACATCAGTGCATCTATTATTTGCAGAGCTAAGGCTTTATAGTAAAAAGTTAAGGTTTAATGGTTGAATTGCTTATTTGGAATTCAGGAAACATGAATTACCAATGCTGAAATTCACATTGACAAAGGCCTGAAGACCCTAAATGTAACTTTGATCAGTCTAAACACATAAATTCAGGCTATTCTGATAGGAGTCCTTGCAACAGGCATGTCTTAAGAACCTAGACCCCACAAAAAGATGTCACTTTAGATAGATCTTCAACATTTCTTTGTGGCTGATTTCTAAGCCACAGAAAGTTCTTGGTGATTTCCAGCCTCTACAGTATCCTGAGTCTAGTGCCTGATGAGGAAGAAGTCATGGAATTCAGTACACCAATGCTTCAGGCTCTTTATGGATCAGTCCTTTAGAAGAGGATGATTGATCTTTTATTGTACTTACTGATAGGAGTACTCCATCACATCCTGTTCTAGTAAATGTTGAGCTGGTTACTGAGAATCTCATTAGGTCTAAATTCAGGATTTCTGAAATCTGGACAGTAGAGGTTTTTTTTTCCTATATTTTTTTTTCTTGCACATATTTTATGCTCTTTGAGGCAGGACTTTTGCAGAGTATGGATTTCATTTTTATGTCCGTAACATAAGAGAGTTCCAGTTCTGATATGCAAAGTCTACCTTTGAAAAAACATTTGAATTTAAAATCTGACTTACATTGTTTCATCTCATTGTACCTTTGGTATTTATTGCAATGATTGAGTGCTAAGTGGTTGCTTGAAGCTTCTGCATTATACTTGTAGAAGCATTATACTTGAGTTTGTGATTAAAGAAACCTGAAAATATCATAAAACTTACTACACAGATTGTAATTTATCATTCTTAAAAATAGTTATTATATACAATGGGATTTTGTAGAATAAGCCTTTTTAATGCCACTGCTTGAGAGGGGCACAGATGTAATTATAAGTGTGCATGTGTGTGGGCTGTTTGCTCATTTGTTTGTTTTGATTTTTTAAAAAATTATTATTTGTTGGTTGGGGTTTTTTTTACTAGGCTGGAACTTAAATAAAAAGAAGCACAGCACTCAGTTATGCACAAATCTTCAGTGTGTCTTTTTACTTACTACATGTTTGTCTTTTATGAAAAAATGTTTAAGAGGAAAAAAAAGGCTTCTCCTATAAATTCTACTTGTATGTCAAAGCCTCTAGAAGAAACATGCTGTGTTAAAGAGGTCTCTGCAGAAAACTTGAATAGCCTGAGGTCAAAACTATCATTGTTAGAAGATTTGGTGTGATTCATTGACATTTCAATGAGATAGATATGTAAAGCTATCATTCTGTCTTCGACTTTACAGAGACTACAACAACTCATTAAAAAAATCTACACCAAAAGGAATACAAATGCCAATTTCGAGAGCAGGAAAGGGACCTTGCACATTGTGTAAATGTTATTAAAAAAAAAAAAAAAAGACTGTTCTCTCTTGTGTTGGAGAGGGGTAGAAGGGAGTACTTCCTTTCCCAGAATCATTTACCTTCAGGAATTGGTAATGGTGATTTCAGGTCTGTTCACAGTGACATGCCTTAGTTCATTTGCAGAAAGTACTGAGCTCAAATCCTGAAAATATTTATTTTATTTTTATTAAGACTGCATATTTCTCTGTCTCAATTTCATTTCAGGTGATTTCAGTAAATTGAAAACATGAAAATCTTAAATAAAACAGTAACTCTACCCTTTACTCATAAATCAAGGTTTAATTTTTCTTTAAAACAATGGATATAAACACAGTTTTGCTGGTGATCCACAGCTGCATGTTGAATGGAGTGATGGCCAAAACCATTCATCCCTAATTGCAGAAAAGAATAGCTATAGCAGGAGATACATACATACACTAAGGGAAGATTTTCCATAAAATAATCTAAATGTCTGAAAATCACACCACTGACTTTCACTGGGACTGAAACTCCCACAGTCTGATTTTGAAAAATCGAGTAATATCAAGTTTTTGTAAGTTTGTCAAAATTATTTATTTTGGAGTAAAATGGCAAAACCAGTTAGTGGCTATCAACATTTCGATCTGCTCTTTGGTGGATTACATCAGTACTTTGTATTTTTTTTTTTTTTAGTCAGAAGGCACACACCCTTTGTGAGGACTAGTTATTTCTTCAGTTCAGTGTTCACAGAATTAAATATCTTGAAGGTCTATTTATTCTAGAGAGACTTCTGTATTTGAAAATTTGCCAGGGATATTTGGTGATCTCTTCTTGTACTTATTCTGAAAGCTCCCATATGCTATGTTTATTGTTTCCTTATAAATAGACTTCAGTTGTGCAAAAAGCTCCTGCAACTGAATGGGACGCAGTATTTTTTGCATTTTTTAACATTGTAAGATTTTGATCTCTTTAGTGTACTAACTTGGAAAAATCTCTCTAACAGCTAAGGATAAATATGAAGCTTTTTCCTCCAAATAAATGCAATCCTTTTAATTTTGAGATATCTCTTTAATATGTTTTATACAATATTTGCTAATTGATTAATTAAAACTGCTGAGACTGGGTCCCAGCTGTCTTTAGCTAAGGGGTTGTTGTAGATGGCTGCTTCACTGCACAAATTGGTTTTAAGGGAAATGTTTTGTTAGGATTTATTTGTTGTTAGCTGTCATTTAAAGAAAGCAAAAAATGTTTTGTAACCTAACAAGCAAACTGAGATTTTTTGTGGATTTTTTTTTTTATTGCCTTGATTTTCTAAACAGAGAATTTAATCAAGACACCAGGCAGGAGAATTCTACAATAGAAATAACTGAAATATTTCTTCAAACTTACACCTGGAATGTGAGGCTTACTTGGCCTATGAAATATCCTACAGGCTGGCTTTTACCTCCACTGCCTTCTACATGATGGTCTCTATTTTCCCTCTTACAACAGATGTGAAGCCTGTGGCAATTACAAGTACCAGCATGTGGTAATCTAAACTGAACTTTAAACCACTAAGAAGCCTGCAAGAGTGAAGCACATAACTGTGGTAAAGTTACAAAATAGTTAGTTAGGAGACAAGAGTAAGAATTCAGAAGATTAGCTGTGACATTTCTCTCTGGCCCCCAGCACACCAATTGCTGCTCTATAATGTCATGCTGCATTTAGCTTCTTTGTGATTAAGGAATTTTACATTTTTCATATTCATAGGCTGATATTGTAGAACAGATTTGAAGGCTATGGGTTATAGGAGGTCAGTTTAAATTATGATATAAGTAACTGGTTTCATCCTGAACAGTCACATCCTCAATTGCTAGGTTTTCTTTTTTTTTTCCTACTTGTTGAAAAGAAAGTTGCAATATTGGTCTGAAGTTTGTCACGACAAAAATAGAATTTATCTAAAACAACAATAATAAAAAATTCATTACTAAAAGTTAGTAATCAAATAAATGCTATATACTACTTAGCAATTTAGTCTAATTTTCCTGTTGTTAAGTGTTGGTGTGTAATCACACCTGTAAATGCCAATTATATCCCTTTATTTCCTTTAATGCAGACTCAATGAAGTCAAGAGAATCTGCCTATTAAATTATCAGGGTTTAACTAAAAACCTTAATTGTAAGTAAATGTATCAGTTAACTTCTGTAATGAACATTCATATATCACAATCAAATTAAAGTGTTTTCCAAATTAAACTTAGCTGATATGAATACCTGCAATTACTTCAATAGAAAGACTGTGATTCCCCAATGATTGTGTAATAATATTTTAATTGCTATGCTTATTCACATTGAAATATGTGCAATATTTTTTTCATTATAAAGAAGTCTATAGTAAAAATAATTTTTGCGTACTAACATAGATTGAAACTGGGTTACAATTTAAGTAATTCAACATCACTCTCTTATAATCTCATTTTCACTGTTCCAGAGGTGATAATGCAAAATATGTGGTTTAATGTTTTCATAAACTTTTATACTAAGACTTTTTTAGTGGTAAAAGGTGAATTAAAAAGTGAGAAGTGGAAGGAAGTAATCCCTTGTGAGACGTTTCATTGAATTTCTTTTGACGAATTTCTGTGTCCCAATTATATTATACGAAAACAGAAACTCAGAACAGATGTTTTGTCCTGTCCCAGGACAGGGTCAATTTTTTCAGTAGCCCAAGGGAACATGGTTAGGATGCAGAAGTTTTTCTATACCATCTACATCATTGACAGGGGTAGGGAAAAGGAAAATTCTTCCATGGAGGAGTGGTTCCTTCCAGACCAAGAAAACACAGTGGAGGAAGCTGTCTGGTATTGTCTATTACCAGGAGATTTTTTCCCATGTGAATAGTTTAGTTTTGGTTGGGTTTTTTTTTTTTTTTTTTTGGTGTGTGCTTTTTTCTTTTTTTTTTTTTTTTTTTTTTTTTTTTTTGACTCTGTCATTAGTATTTTTCCTGCTACTGTTTGCTTTCTTATCTTTCTGGCTTCCAGTAAATTGATCTTACCTCAACCCATGATCTTTGCCTTTTGTGCCTCGAATTCTCAAATCCATCCTGCTGCAGTGGGAAGGGGGAGGGTAAAACAGGTGAGGGAGAGAAAGTCCCTATGGTTTTAGTGTCTCAGTGGGGGCACTGAATTGTGGAGAATCATTGCTAAACCATGATGATTTGCAGGTAAGTATCTTCTATATGTACTCATTTAAAGTATTACAGGTCTTTAATATGTGAATTCTATTCCATTCTCCATAGATAGCTAAAATTACAAAAATTGATTCTTTTTGGCATTAACAGAAACTTCAGTACTATTGCCTGCATGCTACTTGCTCAGTCTTTGACTATACAACTGTGATGGTTATTTCTGTTCGAAAATATAGGCTAGGAAGGTGTCATGTGGATTACAGAGTTCTGATGCCCTCAGTCCACAACTCTGCAACAGTTGTCTGAGTTAGATCTCACAGACCATTCATTCCACTCTACATGGGACCATAATACCATATTAGAAGTAATTTTTTTTTTCTCAAAATCTCTGATGAGACTAGCACTATTAAATCATTAAAAACAAAAAAAAAACATAATCCCTAACCTCTGGAAGTGGACTGGGCTTCCTATAACTGACTGAAAGTCTCTGTTAATTCAGGAAACACACATCTTCTGATGCTTGTCTTCCTTTTTGGTCACTAAATAATAGAAACCATACATCTTTATGTTATACTGCAAGTTCTGGTGAAAAGTTCACTAGTTAATTTTATTAATTTTAACAAAATCTCATAAGTTTTAACAAAACTGTGTGGACCATTTCAGTTTGTACATGCAAATAGATTTCAAAGAGCTCTGCACACTCTTTGAGGTTCTTTTATTCAGCAGCTTTTAAAGCATTTTCACTGCAAACTGACTTTATCATCAAATCACACATACCCCATCACATTAAATCTATTATTCAGTTATCATGTTTCCATTTGAGTTTGTTTCACAAGTTCACAGTTCTTATTCAAAGAAGTTTCTAACTATGGACTTGTCTCCTTGGACTGGTCTGTTCAGCAGAACATGCACTGAATTTAGATGGGAGCTGGGTGTGAAGTGTTTGAAAGTAAGGCCTGGTGATAGACATTTTACCATAAAATGGGTATACTTGGAAGGATGCAAAATCACATTTTTTGTTGGTATTTCAGATGAAATAGACATTTTACCATAAAATGGGTATACTTGGAAGGATGCAAAATCACATTTTTTGTTGGTATTTCAGATGAAAAAATCTTTGAGAGAATTTCTGGAACAAATCAGTTTAGTGAGGGATTTCAGAGCTTTTGGGTTACATTTTACAGCAAAAAAAAGTCCTGAATTTATCTATTTTTATAATTAAAATGCAGGAAGGATGGTAGTACTCTAAACATTTTGATGCTGCTGTTATCAGTCCAGTGTTCAAAGCAAAGGCAGCCAACTGATAAAAGGTTGTTTGGCTTCCACCATCCTTTCAGATATCTTTTTAGTAGACCTTAGAGGTTTTCCAGTGCCCGTAAGAATTTCTGTTATTTAGTCATCAAAATAAGCATTGCATTTGAGCTTATTAGTATCACAGTAATTTCAGAATGATTAATACTGTATAATTTTCAATGGACTGAACAGATTTTCACACTTGAAACTTATATTTGGCTCTTCCTTAGGCTTGCAATAAGGTGCTGAAGCCTAACCACATTTTCCTACACCTCCTGGATATGTAGCCCAACTAATTACTAGTTAAAGATTTATGACTAGTACACCTCTTATCCCACCTTTCATTGGGCTGTCACATTTTAAGTTGTTATCAACTGAAATGGCTTCTGAAAGAGACAGTTTTTTCCACTTCCCTGTCCTGCACAGCTGGATGATTTTCTCCCGCAGGCATGTTAACATGACCACGTGGTGAACAGGGTCAGGCAACTAACACAAGTCAAACCTGACATATTTGGAGGATTTCTTTTAGCAGTAGTTAATTTTCAGATTCAGCTCCCTGACTGGCTGCACAAGCCCTGTGTAAAAAAAAATTGGGAAAGTCACAGACATGTCAGAGTCAAGATGGCAATTTTTAGTAGTAGTACAAGATGATGATGATTGAAGTGCTTGTGATACTTGTATCAGCACAAAGATTTAGTATCGCTTTTTTTCCTCTTGCATTTTACTGAATAGACAAATCAATTTGTGTTGGGACACAGTGAGCTGCAAAATCAACAAAAAGGTAGAATACTCAGCTGAAAGCAGAGACGAAGAGTTGGTGTAGGACCACAGCTTTTTAGATATTCCTTTTTTCATCGGAGCAAGCCAAGAGCTCAGATGTGTCTTGCATCTTTCTTATTTTGAGTCTTGGAGGAAAGAGAAAAACTGGTACTAGTTAAAAAATGAAAAATAAACTTGGTATCACACATCCAATTGAACCTGTAGGCTTCATCCAGTGCTGTATTGCAACAGCTATAAACCTTGAAGCTACTCAATAGAGAACAAAACTGTCCCATCTAAACTAAGTTTTAAAAGATTGGTAATTGTAACAGATAGAATTAGTACAAATATCTGTAAAGAGCAGATAGCAAGCCCTAAAGAGCTATCTCAAAACTTCAGTGTTTCAATTTCATAGAAAGGCCAATGTCTTTATTCAAGCAAAGGTGACTGATGATTTTGGACTTGTAAGTATTATATTGAAATATTGTCTTTCTATATGACTTTTGACTACATATATTTACAGACACTAGATGCAAAAAAGCAAAAAATACATCTCTTAATGGTTTTTAGGTTTCCGTGCAAATGTTTTGTCAACTTTGTAAAGAATAAAGGAAGTGATTTATCATTCTGTTGCTATATACAGCTTCAGCCATTTTGACAGGATGAATTTTTACATACTGTATCTGTTTAAGACTTTTACTGAATTCATACTTACAGGTTATACAGAGGATTTTGGTGAAGAGAAAATTCTTCTTTGAGGATGTCACTTCTCTGAGAAATGGGTGATTAATTCTAATTACATAAAGCAGAGTATACTGTAATATGTAGGCTCTGTGATCATAATCACCATCTCAATCATGGGCTTTTGCGTATTTGAGATTAAAGCTGGTCAGGTTTTAGTGTAAAAAATAAAATAAGTCAGTTTTGGAAATGTCATGTCAAATAATCTCTGGCAATGATTAAATACCATTTGCTTTGCAAATAACCAGGAACAGAATTAAAATATTTTTCCTTGACAGCCTCATTTGAAACTCCACTTAAAAAAAAAAAAAAATAAAGCTAGCAATGTGCTCAGAAGAGCTAGCTATATTAGTATATTGGGTGAGAACAAAACGTGGCGGAGAAGGAAAGGTAATGCTGCATAAGATGATGTGGGTTTTTTTTCTGATAAGTCCTACATCTCAGTGACTTTGTGAGGCCAGACTTAGCTGAAGTTGAGGCTTATCCACCAACCTTTTCTGTAGATTTTCAGGTTAAGTGGTCAAAGGTTTGAGGATAATTACCAAAGTTTGATCATTTTCTGCTTTACTTTTTGATGCGGGGCTCAAGTCATTAACCCTAAAATTAATTTCGTTTTCTTCCCTTGCTTCAGTCATGAGTAGTTCTTTAATTTCTACATTGTGGACACAGAGGAGAATTTTACTCAACGGTGCCTTGTCAGGGAGCAAATACTGAGGTCCAGGAAGGACCAAGGCACTGATTTCTATAGGGTGAATTCTAATGCTTCCCCAGGCTTCATTACTATTTCCTAGCATCTGGAAAGCTCAGCCCTGGTGGCCACTGTCCAAGGGACAAGCTATTCCAATTCAAATCTATAGAAATGTAGGAGTGTAGGGAAAAAAGCCCTCTGAAAATTGCTATCTGCTATATCTATGTAGATATGCTATATCAACTTTTTTCAGACCTTTGACTGTAAAATCATTGCCAAAGCCCTACCAAAGCCTGTAAACAACTGGATATAAATAAAGTTTCACAGGACATCCAGAGGTAAGACAGACAGGCAGATACTATCACCTCATTTTGGCAGTCAGGCTGATGTATCATGTCTGGAGAAGGTAGGCAGACTGTGCCTTCTTTCACCTTCCCTTGCCTTCATTTTCTCCCAGTCAGATTGGCTGATCCTGAAAGCCAGCAAAAGATTAATTAGTGGCTTCATTTTAAGATACACTGTCCTTTTAAAATGGTTTATTGCAAATCAGTTTGCATTTGGATACTATGTGCTGTGCTGTCTTTTCTTCTCAGGAAAATAGTGTGGCTCATCTCTTTCTCTCCCTACAGTTACTTCTCTGCATGGACGGGCAGTCTTCTGGGAAGGTGTGAGCCCTTAGGGCTCAACATTCATATATTTCATAGGACATTAATTTGTTTCCCTTCCTGAGTACTAGGGAGATGGCAGCAGTTACCCCAGTCTTTATTAAGTTGAACGAGGTATTGTGAACTCATCTACATGGCGTGGTTCTCCACACTTCTTTCAGAAATACAGCAAGGTGCAATAAACCATGATAACCCTCATGGTTTCAAGGATGCAGGTTTCTAAACTGTCCCTAGAAGTCTTGCAGTATCAAGTCATTTGCTTGAAGGTATATATCCATCTTTAGCCTCACAGGGTTCAGTAGTGGCTGAAAATTGCAAGTATCCAAACAAGGATATATGGCTCAAAATAGTAGGAGGGTAATATTCACAGTGCACACTGTCAGTCTAGTAACACAGAGACTGATGTTTTTGAGGGAGATGGAAGCAGATAAATCTCTTTTGGAAGACCTAAATGCTGAAGGAAACCAGATCTCTTGAATCTGTCTGTAGACTGTGTGTGCAAGTACCCTAATGAAAGTTGAGGAGTTGATCTTGGACAAAGTTGTCTGATGATGTAGAAATGTTTCATGCAAACCATAGAAGTCTGGAGTCATAAATAACAATTTTTTTAGACTTTGATTACCACCAGGTTCATATTGAATTAGGAACTTACATCTGACAGTTGGCAACAGTGGGGAGCATTTTCTTGCTAGTCAGGTATTCTTGGAATGCTGAAGAATATATACTGGATCCTAGGGAAGGGCCTTGAATGCTGCTATTCATAATTTAAAGCCTTTAAATTGATGTTCTCAGAATAGTAGCACACAATAAGATCCTACATGTAGGTACAGATGTCTCTTGTGCCAAATCTCCTGTCAAAAATAGAGGGAATTCCTGACAGCTAGGGTAGTTCTCTGCTGTGCAAAAGGGAAGCTCTCTGACTCTTGTAGTAGGCTTGGGATATATCTGTCATGGGTTAAGCACATGGATGTGTAGTAGGACACTGGATGTGGGATGCTAGACATCAAGCTCTAGCATGTTTAGGGAAGATAATACTGTGGATGAATAATGAATGGTGTGGATTCTAGATGGAGCTCAAATGTGATTTTAAAAGAAAAAAGGAGAAGCTAAGTATTTCAAAAGTGAAAAGTAGGGCTTTATATAAGTATTGGTTCTGGCCTCACGTTGTCTAATACTTGTTCTGGTTGCCATGGTCACTTTCCATTTATGTGGCCCAGAGTAGTTTTTCTGTAGGAGGCTCTGATTACACATCAGCAGGAAAGAGTGTAACTTTTCCTTTTCTCAAGAACACAGGGGGAAGAAAAAAAAGTGCAAAACTCAGATTTGCCTCTGTAAACTCATATTGTTTTATCCAAATGGGACCTATTAATGTCAAGTATATGCTATTTATTTTTGGGAATATAGTTTTAAAAACCTTGTTGTGATATAGAGAACAAACTGTATCAATAGCAAAAAGTTACTTGCTTCAAGCATAAATCATTTTAACATCATTATTTTTCCTTTGCAAGCAATTTTAACTCTGTTGTATTGCTTTGAAATTATTACATGGTGTGTTATTTTTAATCAGATCTGCAGTTTCATTTTACTTTGTGTTGAGAGGATGCAATCAAACCTATAATAGACAGTGTCACATTCACATTAATGATGATCCAGCAAATTGAGGCATTTTACTCTGTAGTTGTGTTTTGCAGTTACACAGTGAAGTCTTATTTGAATTGATAATATTTTCAAAGCTTTCTTCAGGATTTATGTTTTTGCCAGTAATCTTGCCTTGATGAATTGATAATCAATGGTTAAAAAAATATCCTGGGTACTAAGATGATTGAAAGCTACTTGTATATCTCTATTCATTTAATTTTATGTACAGTGAACTGATGAGAAAGGTGTGCACAGATCATCAGAAAAAGAAATTTTTATGAGAATAAGTAAGAGGAACTGAGAGAGGTGAACATGAATTTAATTTACTGAATAAAAATCTTGGGAGAAAATCTGTTCTTCTGCAGTTATGGTAATATGAATGGGAGTTATTTACATATATTAGGAGGCCTGTTTTCCCCAGAGATCATATACCTTGTATCAGTTTCTGCTTAAATAGGCATCTTAGAGTGGCTCTTTTTCCTTATTCAGATATGGGAAGGCAGAGAGGAAAATTAATTTCAGATGGCTTTAAGCAAATGTTAGAAAGGTTAACATTCACAGACTTCTAAATATCTTTTGGGCAGCTGACATTTTCAAATACTAAGCTTTTTCCTTTAGCTGAATTACTGTGCTGAGCAGAAAGCAATGGATGTGTGAATGAAATATGCCATTCAGATACTGAAAAGAAGGGGGAAACGGCTTGTAACTATTACAGAGAATAAAAGGTAAAATTGAAAGCCTCTGCTACAAGCTGAGTGTTCTGTTTGAAGCATTTCACATGGACTCGATATATTTTATGTATGAGAAATGCTTGAAAACTTTTTTCTCTCACTAAAATATCTCCAAAAGTAATTTATTTCCAGCTAAAGAAATTGGCTATTCAAATGAGAGAAAGATGTGGCTCAAAATTCCACAAAACCACATTGCAAGATGAACAGCAGGCATCGTTACTAACTTGACTAACATGTCTGAGTACCACTTTAGATTCAAGAGGGAGCCAATCTGTTATTTTTTTTTTTGTTTTGTTTTTAAAACTGAATTGCCTGTAGTGTGCATCCCAGACAATGTGGAAACTAAGTATGCATTACCAACATGCATTCAGGTATGTAAGATACATAAATGTTGTTCCATAAAACAGATTGTTGCTGGAATTAAAAAAAAAAAGGAAGGTATTTCTTACTACTATGCAGATACTTGCCCATCATTGGCCTAGTTTAATATAACATAATAAACACTTTCCCAGCAGCACTGCAGCAAAATATTTTAAATAAATAAATTTGTACCATGATTCCAGTTACCTTTGCAACACAAAATAGGTTTTGCCTAGAGAAATATGACTATCCAAATGTTATCTCCAGTAAGATGGATTTGCTAATCAGGTGTGAACATCTTTTCAGCCTTCTAAGAAACTAAAGCCTGTGCAGTGTTGGTATGTTTGCCAAGATTTTGATAACTTCTGTGCCTTTTACCCTTCTTCATCAACATTTTACAAAGGAATAGTTGTCACTCAGCAGTGGGACATCGCAGTGATTTTGACTTAATTTACTCATGTACCAAAAAGGAAGAAAGGGAGCTAGTAGTACTAGAGGAATGTGCTGCTAGGGGAAACGGAGGGGATTTTAGAGAGGATTTTGTGATGAAAGTCTGCTAAATTATGACAAGTATGCGATAGGGATGTCAGGAGAATCTTTCATTACTGTTGAATTGGGAACTGCTGGAGGAGAACTGGAGAATTGCTGTGGGGTTGTTTAAAGGATAGGATGGAGATGAGATCTTGTTTTATTTCAATGAAAATAGGCAGAGGGAACATATGGGAAGGTGGACATATGTCTGTGACAAACCAGGTTTAGCTATCATTTTATGATTAGTGGGACAATTCAGTAATCTTTAATTCATAAGATAGTTATAACAACAACAGGGGTGATATCATGGAATCATAGAGTGACTTGGGTTGGAAGGGACATTAAAGATCATAATTCAACCCCACTGCCATGGTCAGGGATATCTCCCACTAGACCAGGTTGCTCAATATTGAAAGCAGTAAACAAAAAAAAAAAGGTGAATTTCTCTTCTACATTTCTGAATTGGGCTGTAATTATAGGTGTCAAATCTAACACACGGGCATTTCATTAGGACAACATAAACTCAACTTGGCATTTTATTTCAGGAATGATTAAACCTCATTTTAAACACCTTCGCATAAAAACGCAGCCTTTGTAGCAGGTACACAGAGCAAGAGCACATGCCAAGTATCTTCTCAGCCATAATTACTAAGCTGCCAAAATGGCCTTTTCATGCGTTTGTTGTGATTTGGGTTTATTTAGTCAGTTGTTTTATTAATGTTAGTTAGGTTTGTTCCTTGTACTCCCCCATTTTTCCTCTCACAGTTCCAGGTTGTTTACCCCAAGAGTTCCCACCACTTGGATCCCCGGGTACCTGTCAATCTTCTCACTTCTCCCTATTTTCTCCTTATTTGGTCCCATCAGTCAGGGTTTGTTCACTCCCTGTGGGTTGTCAATCCTCTCTCTTGATTGTCCCTATTGGGTGAAACATGTTTCCACCCCTGTCCGCCCACTCCCTATTAAATGTGCTGCCAGCCTTTGTTTAGTCAGCATTTTATCAATGCATTCGTTCGGAGAGCACTTTGTTCCTGTCCCGCCTGGGGGAATAAAGACTCTTTGGGCTCGCAAACAAGTGTCCATCTCTCGTCTCTTCGTCTCCTCTCAGCGTGTGAAGCTACCAAAGCTGTGTAACCCACACCGCAGCACTCAGCACTACCAGGGTGGCAGACACCATTCCCCTGGAGTGCCCACACACGTGGTGGCCACCCGGCCTCACACGGGCAGTGCTAGGCGGCGCATCTCATCTGCTTGAGGTCGTGGCAGGTAGCTGCCACATGTGTTTACTCACCTTGTTCATTAAATTCTTTGCTGAGCAGTAAAAGCAGTTCCAACAGGAGACTGAGGAGCACCATACTCATAGGATGTGGTATCAGTCACAGCCCAAGAGTGGGTAGGTTCTTTAGTTACTTATCCAAAAGAATGGTTCTGATTCCTGGTGGTGGAATCCTTAAACTCTAGAAAAAAGGTGGTATTTCACACTCCTGTTTTTCTCTGCGCATTTTCTCTATGAGCTGCACCTTCTGCCAATGGATATCTCCATGTTTAGTATCAAAGACACCTCTTTATTATTGTGAGCAGTGTAGACAGCCCTGTTACCCAAGCTGGCATTGATTCTGCTGGAGGCAGAGAGACCTTTTCTGAATTTGGCTCTGTATGTCTTTTCCAGAGCTCCATTCCTATTAAAATCAGATGAACACACTGAGAAGAATTTTGTTTTCTATAAATTCACAAATGTTTCCAATTATTTTTTATAGGAAACGTTTTAAACTGTTAAGATTTAGAGACCAGACACAACTTCTTTCCTTCCTTGTTATATGTATCAAAATGCAAGATGAATCATGGTGCCTATAGATGTGAATAAAATACAATTAATAGTTATCAAGACTTAAACTTTGTCAATTCATATATCCCTTCTTTTTATGGCTAATTCTGATTCAGTGTTTGTGTGTTGACTTCTCAGAGATTAAAAAAATCCAGGTTTTGGCTGTGATTTGACAGTATGTCAGCTAGTGTTTCCTCTTCACACTTTGTTTTCAACAGTGCTAACTGGAAGAACAAGATCTGATAAATACATATTTAAAAGAAAAAGAATTTCACATACAAGATGAAGTATACTGCCTGTATAAAACCTGAGAAATACTTTAAACCCCGTATCTTCTAAGTTATCTAAGTACATAACTCATAGCAATAGATTTAAACATACACTTAAATATTTTGTTGAATTATGCTCTAAATTTAACTGAACATATGTCTAGTTCTTCAGAGCAGAAGCATTAAAGAGTGACAGCAGGCTAGACTTAGAAATTGCATGCTGTCAGAACAGCATAGCTCAATGAAAACAATATACAAGTAACACCAAAGAAGGGTTGTGTGACAAAAGCCTCTGTGGATGTTGCTGGGGACTAAAAAGGAAAAGTCAGTCAAAATACTGTGGTCCTATGGCAAATATAGACCTACTGGAGCTGAAATATTTAATAATAAAATGTCTGAGATGAAAATCAAAGTGTTATCAGTGTAATCTACACTTTAGTGAAAAATATACAAGGTTAATTTTTGACATTAAAATTTCTCATTTTGTACTGCA
This sequence comes from Anomalospiza imberbis, assembly GCF_031753505.1. Classification (NCBI taxonomy): domain Eukaryota; kingdom Metazoa; phylum Chordata; class Aves; order Passeriformes; family Viduidae; genus Anomalospiza; species Anomalospiza imberbis. The sequence continues at coordinate 104,822,313 of NC_089682.1, forward strand.
ATAAAACAAATCCTTTCATGGGATTCCCCTGTTCACCTTCCTGTTTGTGCTCTGCTCATCTCAGAGAAGTCTAGAACTTCAGTCCACATTCTACCTAAACACTGTAATTACCAGCTCATTAACTATCACAGGGGTTATTTTGAAGTTCCACAGTGAAATCTGAATAACTTCGTTTTTTAATTATTTTAGTAGTGATTTTGTCCCAGTAGCTAAGATTTTGTATGATTTTGGCATTAAGTCTTACATATGTTTTATAAAATTCCAGTATATGAAAGCACTTGTGGAGGGGAGCCCCAAGTTTGAGCATAGTGGCTGCAGCTTCAGGACAAGGAATGGTCAACTTTTCTTCTGCTCCAAAAGTTGCATATTTTTATTGGTTTAGATTTTCCTATCCCTTTTCCTTTTGCAAATGTATTTGTCTGCTTGGATTTCCTAACTGCAGGGATCCTACTGCCTGCCTCAATTCCTCTACATTCAGCTACACCTGTACTTTGTCAGACCTATTCTACTCATCTGTATTACTTGAAAAAATATCAGGAGACATGAGGCTAGGCTTTGCTGTACTCATTTTTAAAACTCTTTCTGAGATCAGTGGGAATTGATGTGGAATAAGCAGCATTGGAGAGAAAAGGACTTTCGCTCTGTACTTGCTTTAAAGCCCTTTCAAAGTTGCCATAACTATGCTGAGATTATGGAAATTGGATACATGATCTCTTATGTTGAAAAGAATGCAGTCACTGCATATACGAGATCAGTTAGCAATTGTAAAGTATATCCTGCATAGTGACCAGATTTACTCATTTTTACTTTGGGTTCAGCATATATCTGTCTTGTGCAGCCTTTCATAAGGCTTTTTTCCTATGCCATAACCACTAAATGTGCTTATAGCTTAGATGGGTATTATCAATTTTAAAATCTTTACCTGCATTTTGCTGCTACCTTTGCCAATGGCACTGCAAAAATGATGAAATTTTATAAGACTAAGGGAAAAAGAGTTCTCTTTGGGGTAAGTTTTTATTTCTTGAAATATATAATGTACCAAAGAGAGTCTTGTCTGACAAGAATTCTCTGTATGAGGTTGGAATTTATGTTGGCAAGGAATTGGCATAGAGTGAATGTACTCTTTTATTTAATTTTGAGTTCTAGAGCAATATTAAAACAATTTCAAGTCTTAATTAACTTAGTTTCTGATACAGGATTTCCTCTTGTCATGTTTTACTATATTTTGTCTTTATAATTATATATTTCTGTTGACTTAATATAACAAGTTTACACTATCTAAGCCCTTTCTTGTTTCTGCCATTTCTATTTCTGTCTAGAGTATTACATTTGTACATCTGTAAGTAAGACCAGTTGAGACACTAAGAACCAACATGACCTTTAAGTTTTATTTTTGTTGAAAAGAGTGCAATACACAAAACCAGAAACCATTATTTTAGAAAGAGCAATGACATCAAATTTATTTCTTTTGAGAATATCCAAGATCCACATGGCTTCACAAGGGGAGAGTCCTGCATGTCCAACATAATTTAGTCCTACGACAGGGTAACTTGATTTAGGAAATCCAGTAGATCTAATAATTTTGGACTTCAGCAAAGCTTTTGATACTGTCTCTCACAGTATCCTTATGAACAAAATATCCAGCACTCAGCTGAATAAGGGTGTTACACAATGGGTGAGCAACTGGCTCACAGGTTGGACACAGAGGGTTCTAGGGAATGGAGTAACATCAGGCTGGCATCCTGTCACTAGTGGGATTCCACAAGGCTCCATCCTCAGCCCAGTTCTCTTCAACGTCTTCATAAATGACTTGAAGAGATTATAGTGACTTGAAGAGATACTAAGTTTGCCAGTAACACTAAACTAGGAGGAGCTGTCTACTGCCTCGAGGGCAGAGAGGCCCTGCAGAGAGACCTCAACAAATGAAAGAGTTGAGCAATCACCAACCACATGAAGTTTAACAAAGGCAAGTGCTGGGTTCTGCACCTGGGCTGGGGCAACCGAGGTTGTGTGTACAGACCAGGGACAGAGAGGCTGGAGAGCAGCACTGTGGGAAGGGCCCCGGGGGTCCCGGTTGATGGCAAAACAAATGTGAGTCAGTAGTGCCCTGGCAGCCAGGAGGGACAAACGTGTGCTGGGGGGCATCAGGGACAGCATCACCAGCTGGGCAAGGGAGGGGATTGTCCTGCTGTGCTCTGCACTGGGGCAGCCCCACCTCGAGTGCTGGGGGCAGTTTTGGGTGACACAGTTTAAAAATGACTATTATTAAGCTACTAGAGAATGTCCAAAGGAGGGCCACATGGACGGTGAAGGCCTTGAGGGGAAGTCCTGTGAGGAATGGCTGAGGTCACTTGATCTGTTCAGCCTGAAGGAGACTGAAGGGGAACCTCATTGCAGTCTCCCAACTTCCTCATGAGGGAAGAGGAGGGACAGGTACCAACTTCTTCACTCACATGGCCAGTGAAAGGATTCAAGGAAATGGCATCAATCTGAGTCAGAGGAGGTTTAGGCTGGATATCAGGAAATGGTTCTTCCCCCAGAGGGTGATTGGGTACTGGAACAGGCTCCCCAGGAAAATGGTCTCAGCACCAGCCTGGCAGAGGTCAAGGAGCATTTGGTCAATGCTCTCAGGCACATGGTGTGACTTGAGGTGTACTGTGCAGGGCCAGGATTAGCCTTGATGATCTGTGATCTGTGATTCTCTGATAGTTTTTTTTCCCATTATAGTTTGTACTTTTACCATTTTCTTTGTCATTAAAAATTGTTCTCATGCTTGTAGGTGGATTGTGAATGGCACTGATTACTGGGCTATAATATTGGGATCATAATGTAATATATAGTGTGAGGATGCTTGGAATGTCTTGATGTCTCAGAAACTTTGGACTGACACAAAATGAATATGTCCAGAATGCTCTATGTTTGTAAGAGGAAAAAAGAACAGAAGGTTTTAATTACCTGAGTGGAAATGTTAAACTTTTTGCCTTAGAACATATATTATTAGGTGGCTATACTAGCTCCCTTTCAAAACAGTAAATGATATTCAAGGTAATTGTATTTTGATTTAATTTCTGCTTAGGGGTGGTCTAGAGACCCTCCTTATTCTGGTTGTGATGTAATATGGTGACTTCATTCTACAGTTGGCAGATCCATGATTTTTCAAGTTATAACAGAAAGATATTGTTATGTATTCAAATACACTTGGAAGGTCTATTTCAACTCTCAACAAAGAAATTGTCTTTGACTTAAAGCTATAGGGAAATATCTCATATTGTCACATATTTTTTATGACTGTCCCTTGTACAAAAAACCCTCTTAAAACTTCAGAATTCTGTAAGCAGTTCTGGGTTTTAGCTTGGAGTTCCAAGTTCAGTATTGACGGATTTCGTTTTGGTATGCGCAATTGCAAGCACTCTCTTTAGTTTCTTACCTACACAGTTCCATAATTTTATTTTTTTGAGTGAGCTTGTCCACATGTTTGACACCAGGCTTATGTGTTTAGTGATTATATGTGGCAGCAATTCACTGATTTTCCTTTGGGTATTTGAGCACTGCTCAGACTTGGCGTTTCTGGTTTTTTGGTTTCCAGTAGGTGGCATCAATGCCTAATAAAGCTCTGTAAACCTTTTCTAGTCGGAGTGGTTTTGTATTTTATTCAAGTCAAAATGTTATTTCAGTACCAATCCGTGTTACTAACTTTAAAAATTTAAAACATTTTACTTGCATTGTGGCTTCTCAACATAATTTTTATTTCTCTTCCTACTACATTTCAGCAGCATTTTGAATAACAAAATTCTTTGAGAAAACCTTGTAATCCATCTGGATTTGTAAAACCAGATCTGCCCATTCTCAAATAATAGTTATGCTTTCACTTCACCATTTTTAGATGTTTCACAGTTACTAAATTTAATGGCAAAGTTAAACCAAACAATGAAGCTAAGCATTTGTAATTTTGAATTCAAAATTAGAGATATGGAAGGAATAAACTACACTAGTTCATTAGATTGGCTAGAGATTTTGATTATTTCTTATTTGGTCCAGATGAAATGATAATCAATAATATAGTCACAGTTGTAACCCACTACCATCACAGGCATGTTACTAGTGTATAGTGCACACACGATCTCTGGACAGTTGCACTTCCTTCCCTGACATCTGTGATGTTAGGTTGCTGATTCCACAGCTGATTAGTTAATCAAATTCAACTAAGCTTTCCCTTCTTTTTTGAAATGTCTGTTAGCCATTGATTCCCAAAGACGTGTATAGAAATGGTAGATGCCAGTCCCTCTATGAAATTTTTCTGGAATTTACTAATGCTTTTAAAAATGTTTAGGGGTTTTCTGGCAGGCAATGAACAACACAATCTAATTTTTTTCTTCCAGGATGAAAAAAAAAAATTCAAGCTCTCCAGTCCTTGGGAAAAAATTGACATATGCAAATATATTTCCCTGTAAAATATTAGTTTCAGTATTGTGGATTGGACAGGTCCTGATTCTCAGGAACAGTATCCTGATTAGAGTATGAAATTCTAGGAAATTACAAAAACATAATGGCACCACTGATTTATAAATCTTTTATAAAAGCTATTGCTTCAACCACCCTACAAACTTCCTAGTGCACATAAACCTTGAAATATTCTTATGGGAAACAGATCCATATGATTCCACTGCCTCTGTGGAGCTCACCTTAGTTGCAGGCTATATCCCTTAGATAATAGAGATATCAGTGATTAACAATTGCCTCTGTGGAGTTCTTAAACCTAAATCTCTGACACTCAGCAATGTCGGAGTAATAACTGACTGTCTGGAGGTGCTGACTTCTGGCTGTGGGATTACATACATTCCCAGACATGATTACAGCTATCAGTAACAGGGATGTGGCAGGAAGTTAAATGGATGGATAGGTTATCAGTTTGAAGGAGTGGTAAGAAAAGGTGGTGACATGGTGTTATACTCCTAGTTGGGGACTGTAAAATGGAGGCTTCTTTTGGGTCATAGTGCAGTTAGAGAGTGCAGGGCATGAAGGCTATGGTATGTGTGGGAAAAGGAACTGGTCTGGGACCCAAATGTTCTGAATTTCTGGATCCATGAGGCTGTGAGCACCAGTGTTACATGGGAAGACTGTAGTGTTTACTGTAGACTAATAATTTACAGAAAAACTTAGAGACATGCATTAGAATTATTTAATCTAGTGAGGCTTATTTTTATAGCTTTTCTGATTGCTTCATGGTTTGGCATCTGACATTTTTGACATGCTGATATTTAATCCTTGTATTTTTCAGTTTTACTAACAAAGCAGGATAAGCCAAATGACTGAAAAAACTGCTGGTTACTTTATAAATGCCATTCTGAGCCCAACTCTTTCAACTTTTATTAATGAAATAAGAGGAATTTCTCAAAAACTGTGGTTATAATAGCCCTATCTAGCTCATGTCCTGAATACAGACTAATGCAGCAAACATGACATAGGGAGTTAGATTTGGAACACAGCATGAAGGAAACACTTCCAAGAGTGTTATTACTTCTATATGCATATTCCCATATACAGTGTACTGTGAGACTGTCTTGTACATTATGAGCACTTGGGAGATAAACTACTGATAAATAATGAAAATCCATCCTCAAATATATGCAAAGTCTTGAGTGCAATTAGGAATAGGGATGACACTGGTCAGAGACAAGGTAAAATAGGGATGCAAAAAGGAAAAACAAAATGAATAGCAGATATTGAACTATAAATATAATGCAGTAGCTGGCTGAAAAGACACAGTAACTCTGTCTAATACTTTTATGTGACAGTGATTCCATCTGAAAATCAGTCAAATGGGAAAATGTAAAGTGAATATGGTAATGCAGAGATTGATTATATTGTTCAGAGCAAAAATAGGTGAGACAACCTCACTGAATAATCTGCTGACTTTTTCTCCTCCTCTTCCTCCAGGTGGAACAGAATTTGATTTTCTTTTTTTATTATATATTTTATTTTTATTTTTAAGCTTTGTTTGAGGGAGCAGTAAGAAACTTTTTTTCTTCAGAAGCTCAGAAGCTGTGTTCCTGCTGGGGAAAGGTTCCAAAGCTCAACTTCTGCTCCTTTGGAGCACTGCTGATTGACTGCTTAAGCTATCTGTATAATGGTGTTACTCTTCTGGTAGTACAGCAGACTAAATCAATTAAAATTCACAGGAGTGCTATCTGTTGCACAAGACAGTTTTATAGTTATAGTGAATTAACAGACCAGATCTGGTCCTCCATGTCTTTGAAGGTACTGGTAGTAAAATAACAATTTAGAAAGAAAAAGCTAGTTTGTTTGATAAAGGAAAAGTTATGCAACTGGATAATGGATCATTTTAGATTTTTTAAGAATTAGATTTAGTAATCTTTTAAATGGTGGTCAACATGATTGTTTTTCTATTGACCTATACTTCACAACATTGAAGAACCCCAAGGAACAAGTATAATCAGAGACATATTATCAGAAGTTCAGTTTTTTAATCATAGGGATTATTTGACGCTTAAAATAAGATTTAATATATGGAAATAAAATCCTGATATGTGGTTGCTTGGCAGATCCCTAAACTAAATCCAAATATGGAAACTATTCTTTACTGAAATTGATTATATATGCAGTTTCAAGCAGGAAGAAGTATGTATGTTGTTAAAGTAAATACATGTTCTAAGGCATGTGGAAGGCTGTAAGCACAAGTGTGCTCCGCTGAAACCAAGTCTGAGTGTATTACTGTGTACAAACAGCAGCAGCATTGATTCAGAATCCTATGTCTAAAAGCAGAATAAAATTAAGGCAATGACTGTGTTTATATGCTGTTAAAAAGGTTTTCCTTCATCTGTAGCATGATGTCAGCATCACATATCATCCCTTTTCATCCCCAAGGATGGAGAAGCAGTATGGCCGGTGTTAATGCTTGAGTCCAGGAAATCAGAAGTGTTCCCACCTTACATAGTCTTAATATACCCTAAAAGTCTGCAGACTGTGTTGAATAGATAACATAAATAAAACAGTTTTGTTCCCTTCAGCTTGCTTATCTGATAAAGTATAGGTCAAAATTCTGTAAGTGATTAAAAAATAAAGATCTACAATGTTCAACTGCTGAGAGAGCACATCAAACCATTTCTTAAAGACAAACATGTATGACATGGAGAAAGTCAACCCTCTTTGCATATAAACAAGTATCTGAAACGCCTAGTTGGAATGTCATTTTAAGCAGCTGTCATTCAGTAATCATAACTTTGTCAGTGCTTTCAATCACTGCTCATTCTTGTTGCTCCAGCAGTTTCAAGAGGAGGACATGCCTCAGAGCATTCTCCAATGCTTAACACTTCCATTTCACAGTTTTACTTCTCTGTTCTTTGATGTCAAAAGTGTGTGCTTTCCATCAGTAGTGAAGGGAAGAGTGACAGTCCTTCAGCTTTTCTCCATCCCCCTGAGAAGCTCCTCAGCAATCTGTCCAAAATGGTAACACCATTGGTCCCTGGAGCCAGCCAGGGCTCCTCCTCAGCAAATGGCCAAGCAGGGAATCTGACAAGATGGCTCAGGCCCCACTTCCCATGTGTCACTTCTTCATTGTCTGGTCACCAGTATTACAAGATGGTGTGTCCATGTCTCTCTGTTCCTTACATTGCTCTCTAGCTGCTCCACCACTGGGTAAATTCCCTTAGTGGAAATTCATCTGCTCGATTTGAGACAGAGTGACTGATATTTCCAAACCTCAAAGGTGAAGTATCAATTCTTCATGCCTGATATGGTTTTCAAAAGGTAATTCCTCTCTGAATAAATTCCATCTGTTGCTTTCTTTGCCTCCAGCTTCTATTTGCAATGTGGTTCCCTTTTTGGGAAGCATCAGGTGATAGGTCGCCATATTAGCATCTTCTATGTTCATCCTTTGTCTCAGCTTTTTACTTACTCCACTGCTCTTAACTTGTAGGTGAGGAGCCAACAATTTTTTTTTTCTTTGCAGTTGCTGCTATCCTTTTTTTCAGATTAAAAATTTAAAAAACCCCAAACCCACAAACTCAAGCCCATAGCAGTTAGATCAGAAGGCAAGCCACACCTGACCTAGATAATATTTGTGGTGATTATCGAACTCAATTTTCACATGAAAATTTTTTGCATACCTTCTATCAGCTCATTTACCACTTTACATAGTGTTATATTTCGAAAGGACAGAATACTCTCCTAACTGTAGAGCCAGCTCTGGGCATAAACACTTTGTCAGTTTTTTTTTCTTTCACTATCTGTGTGAGACAGTTTGGTTTTAAAAACTGCTGTCATTCTCTTTTGGCAAATGGCAACAGGGTTTTTTTAATTTATCAACTTTGCAAACAAGTTTGCTCTTCAGCTTTCCAGGAAGGCACTTCCGTGGCTGCAGCATTCTTTTCCTGCTTGAGTGACATAATTCTAGTGTGTTTACCTTGATGCCAGCAAAATGCTCAGTCATGTGTGTTCTTTAATGATTTGAATGGATAAAGGGGTGTGTTTTCTCTAAGTTACAGTTCCTGATTCTGTATTCCTCTCATAAATTGTTATGTAGCATTAGGCAATGAAAGAGAAAGAATTTAACTTTATGCTTAAACACATGAAGTTTAAATGTTAACAGTTTTGGATATAGTTAATGTTTTAAAGCATTACTGTGTTAAATGGAAGTAGTTTTTGATACAGAAAATTTTATATGGCACTTTGTGATGGTCCAAAAACTGGTGCCAGAATAATTTTCCTTTCAGTTTGAATACTGAAATACAGAATTTGAGACATATCCCTTTTTTATTTAAATTTTTTTTATTATAGCATAATCTTTTTCACTTTTCAGGGTTTACATATCCCATAGGGGAAACCATTAATGAGGGTTTTGCTTGCATTTCTGTATTTGATCACACTAAATAAGACTGTTTAAGGTATATGTTCATGATACCTAGGAGGGCATTTCTTATACTGTAGCTGTGAACATAAATCCAGAACCATTTTTCTTTTCCTGTAGTCCAAAAATCAGTGATTATTTAAAGATAAATGTCAAATTCATTTATTGAGCTGATTTACAGGGCTCTCATTACTAAAAGGCACTACAGGTGCAATGCATAAAGTAATCCAGTCTTTTAGCCATATTCAGTAGCACAGCTCACAACACAGAACATTTCTGTGCCATCTGGTAGAGAAGTAAATCAGATAAACTGCTCATAAATCAATTATTTCAAACTGGAATTATTTAAAGCATGACATGACTCTAAAAGTAGCATTTAAAAATGTCAGTAGAGGCCAGATCATATATTTAAGCACAAAATAAGAAAGACATAAATTCAGAATAGATTGTATTCTCTAGGGTGGTTTTGCACACAATTTATTTCAATGCTTATATAATGTAATTTTCAAATCCCTTTTATTTGATTTTTGTATTTTAGCATTTTTCATATCTTTAATGCTTTGGGTCTTTGAAAAAAAAATGTAAGATGACTATTTGTAAATACCTTAACTGTTTTTCTTGATCTTGTTATATTATAAAATTTACAGAATCTATTATCTAACTTTTAATAGGTTATTTACCTTATATGCTATACATGAATGGAATATTATTACAAATAACTATGTAAACAAGGCCTTATTTATAACTTTCTAAATTATCTTTCCACTTTGTTAGAGATAAAACAATGATTAAATGGTTTCACCTCTTCCAAGAAGTTGCATTTAAACAATTTATATGCCCCTACATCATCAGTGGATGTAAATCTACGGAATTAAAACAAACTCAGGGGATAACAGAATTTGCAGTTACTGAGAATGGGGTTCATAATGCTTAGGCTATTCGTTGCTCAAGCTCATTTTTTCAGTGGTATAAAGGGTTCAAATGCTTTTTTCATCCTGCAAGTACTTGAATTATCTCATTGACTTTGATGGAAATTTTCAAGAAGCTAAGCATGTAGAAAGGTGTTTTGCTATATTAGGGCATGTAGTCAGCCTGCTTAAAATCAAAACCTTTGAAAAACACTACTGAGTTACTGTTTTTTTCTGGACTTGTTCCCTTTTCTGCCTGGAAGGGTTTTGCCTTTCAGTCATGTTGTAACTACAGCAAATGTCATGGTAGGCAATTTCTTCCTTTAAGTGAAGGGCTCAAACTGTAAGAAGAACTTTTGTGCTAAGTTCTGCATGAGTTAATAACTGCATTTGTACCTAAATTCTGCATAGCCCAAGTTCTATTAAGAATTAAAGCTCACAGCACAAATGAATTTTAATGGCAGCATTTTACCTCAGATGGGCATTTCACTGCATGGTTTCTGTCAAAATGAAATTGGGTCATATGTCTTTTTCATAAAAAGCTATTATGCACAAAAACTTTTAGTTTTAGGTGGCTATTTCTTTCCTCAGTGTAAATGGGTTCTTGGTGCTACACAGAAATGTGGCTGTCTTTCTATGACTGAGGACCCCATTATGTCATTAAAGGCAATGGAAGTTTAGATGCGGAATCTGAATTAACATTCATGTTGTTTTGGGAAAAGGCAGGTGGGGCTTTTTTGCTCTCTTTCTTCTTTCTTTCATTCCTTTTTTCTCTTTCTTTCCTTCATGCCTTCTTTCCTTCTTTCTTTCACTCTTTCTTTTACTCTCTTTCTTTCCATCTGTCATATTTCTAGTCCCTCTGACAACTACCACTCTAACATTAGTGACAAGACATTTGTTAGTGAAAGTATTTTCATTTATAAATGCCAGACATATTTTAACAAAAGCACAACTCTATTTCCTTTCTTGCATGTCAGGCACCACTACCAAGCAGTAGACCTGTTTGGAAGGTTGACTTGATCTTAAAACAGTCCTTCACCCTGAATTATGGCAGAATGTTCTGCCTGCATTTTTAATATGACAACCAATATCAGAGGTTATCCTATACAGAAATTTTGGTCATCCCTTACAGATATTACCACAGTTGCTATACAGCTGCAGAAGTTTTATACCCAAATGAGGTTTTGTTTTGTTAATTACTGCATTTAACTTACGTATGTCAAGATAGCGACTAACAGCAAAACAAAGACTGCCAAAAAAATCTGGATTTTAATATTTTGACCCATTTTGCTAGATTTTAGTCTGATTGAAGCACTGCATTATACTTAGGAATAATAAGTCTTAGGATATATACTTCTGAATCATGTGTAGTGTGCTTGATCATGCAGCCAAATAGCTGAATCATCCAGAATAAGTTTGCAGAAAGGAGTGCATGAAACCTCATGAGCCTCTCAATACAGGGGACTGTAGGAATTCTTTTTTCCTTCATTTTTGCATTACCTTAAATAATGGCATGCATGTGGAAAATAAGAGATTACTGTTTTCTAGTATGACTAATCAGAGATTTGTTAGAATAGCACCAGTGGATCTAAATCTGTTTAAAAATTGTAAGCAACTTAACCCTTATCTTGTTTCTTCCAGTATTTAATTCAGACTTTTTGTGTAATGTAGATGTCTGAAGAGATAAATGAATAATACATTATTGAAAACATTTCTCCTAATTAATGCAGTGTAAATTAAGTAATTCCCAAAAAATACTGGGAATTTCCTGGTCTTTTCTTTCAGTTTTCTCACCAGGTGAAGTCTGCAGTGTAAATTCACAAATTTTGTAGTTATGCATCTCGAGGCATATTACTGGAAGACATCTGTGTCTGGTATAATCTGTCTTCATCCCTTCCACTCAGCTTTGGTTCTTAATCCAAATGCTCAAAAGCTATTTCAAATACAAATGTTCCTACTGAGCCACTTCTGTGAAAATATTTGCCTTGTATTTGTGTCCCCATGAGCTTATAATTCATATGTCTGAAGCTTACTAAGGTGCTTATACTCAATGATATCTATGTCATCAGATGCTGTATGTATTTGGAAAAATACAGTATAGTAAGACTGTTTGTATCCCTAGGTTAAAAACCAGAATGTGATCTTAGTCAGAAATAGGCTATCTTTACTGGAAAATGAAAAATATAAAAATATAAAAATATATTAAGATATAGCATCATACTTATTCTAGCCTAGATCAGAGCAGTTTATCCACCTTTTAAAATCTATTTTTTTTGCCTTCACCACAAACTAACACAATATTAGTTTGTTTTATGTACAGGATATTCTGTTATGTTGACTTCTCCCAAATGGCTATTCCTTCAGTGTCAAATGATTAAGAGCACCAGAAAAGTCCTTTCCATTTAGATTAGCCATCCATTGAGTTCAGTACTCTTGCTCTTACAGTAGCACTAGGAGATACTGTTTAGGGAGAATGTGATCCTGGTAATAATCTGTGCTCTATTTCTGTTGTACTCTGCCTGCACTCACAATAGTTGCATTAAAATTCTTAGAAGACATTCCTGTCTCTCCCTTTTGATATGGGCATGTTGCCCATTAGAACCTCCCACCTATCACTTCTACAGATATGTGTCTCTAGCTTTGTATTTCAGGCAAGAATATACAACTCAAATTAATTTTCATTGTACTGAAATATTTAATTTTGAAAGTACCATATTCCTTAGCAGTTTTCACAAGAATTTTTGTAATGAGAATTCTGATTACATTTTCCTTCAGAAATCCTTTCTAAAGAATGTTTTTCCTTAGACACTGCCTATGATGCCTGCTGAGTACAAGAAACTGTAAAAGAATTCTGATGTCATATGTAAACCCTAACAGGGTGTACAGTCATCTCAGGTCAGTTTTGCCAAATAAGAAGTAACAGCTGTGTTCTCTATACAAGCTATTCATGATGTCTTCCTTTCACATGGATGGCCTCTAAATGACTTGTACTCAGATGTGTACTGCATTGTCCTGATTTATAATCAATGCTTTCTGTGAGGACTGTTAAACACAGCAAATGTATGTGTAAATGCTATTTTCATGAATGTATTTTTTCCGTATGTAAAACCCAATCTTTCTCCAATACATCATTCAAGATTGATTCACTCTGGGGAGAGCTTTGTTTAAGTAGTTCTGTGATTCAGCTACATTTGGCTCCTTGGGTCTCTACAGACCTTCAGCAGTGCCTCAAGCAGGCTTTACACCAACAGGCATCACCACATAGTCACATGCCACAACCAGAAAAGTTGTCCCATGTATTTGCTTTTTAATGCATAAAGCCCACATATCTGATTGGCTGGCACAGCTTCCTCATGCTATTCTGGACACAGAAGTTAAAAAACTCTCATGAAAGAATTGTTATGCCTTAGACTCAGAGCTTGCTGAAAGCAATATGAAGCTCACAGAAAGGTTTGGTTCTTTGTCCTCAGCTAATAAGCATTGCCAAGGTCATACACATATCTCTCAGATAATTTTTTAATCAGTTGGGAGATTCTTTCTGATTGCTTTTTCATGTGCCCTGGGCCTTCTAACTGGATATTCCTAAAGTGCAGATGAACCAGGAAATAGTAAAAGTAGCAGAGACAGAGGTTAAGTTTAAAATTTGTGTTTTAAAAAAACACTAAACCAAATTTTTTTTTTTTTTTTGCCAGGTTAGTTTCCAGGGTGTTTATCCAGAATGTGTCTGAGTGATCAGATTGGTTCAGTCATCAGCACAGCACAGCTATGAAACATTGGGTGTTCACTTTGAACTGTGCATATATCATAAGACAATTTGGTTGCTTGCTCTGTCCGCTGTGCTCCCTTGAGCACCAGCAGATGTAGAAAAAAAAAACACCTCTTAATTTCTTGGAATGTGATTATGCAGAATATGCAGAACTCTGGAAGAGTAACTATGGAGCTTACATGTTGTTTGCCTCTTTCCCTCTGCACTCAGGGGGAGAATTGCCATTGAAACATATGTTTCTCCTCTAAATCTTTTCAGTAGCAAAATCACCAGTTGTCCATACTTTTTCCTTAGATATAGCAGATGGTTTAAAGGTCCTGCCATTAGCTTCACTCTTAAAAATAATAAAAACATACATTGTACTATGCTGATTTCTTTTTCTTCATGCCTGTAGGCAATAATGGCTGATTGGGAAATATTTCACTGAGAGCGATATGAATCATGAATTCCAAGCTGAGTAATGATGTGGCCTACCTGGAGCCAAACAATTAATTCAAAAGAGAAAACACTTATTTGAAAGTTAACTCTCTGGTATTTCCTTGTGTTTTGCATGAAAAGTTTCACATAACTCAATTTTCAAATTTTATCTGAGGAGGCTGTTGCACGTTTTTAATGTAATGTATGTCTTTCTGTGATTCTTGTATTATTGATTTTTATTCCTGACAATTACTTCTAGTCCGAGTTCTGCATAAGAAATTGTTCATGTGCTTTTACAGAGGATAGATTTAAAACAATTATGCTCTTCTACTTAAAACTTTCACTTTTTCGGACTACATCTATTTCACGCTTTTGGAGTTTGATTCACAAGCCTCAGTAACCAGATAAAATCTTCTAATGGATTTTTAAAAGTTTTGTATTAAGCTCTGTGCTTTTAATTCTTTTTTTTTTTTAGGAATAGAACTTTAATGAGGCTTTTTAGGAATAGAACTTTAATTATTGAAATAAAGAGTTTCAACATTTAGAGCTGCTGTTCAAATTTAACATGTCCCCTTTTCTATGAATTTGAGTTGTAAACTGGGCAGTCTAATTCTGGGTTGCAACAGTTATGTGATAACTGCTGCTGCTGAATATCTTGGTCATCTGTTTGTCAATATTTTAAAGTAAAGGATTCATCTTGATACACAAAGTATTCAACCTGCTAGATTTCATGGCTGTATCCACGCAAGGAAGCTGCACGGAGGCAACTAAGTACTCACTTTAGACCAACTACAATTTAAATATGATTGTATTATCATTTAAATAATATTATCTGGCCCTTGCCAGCTGATACAGGCTAGAGGATGTTCTAGATGATATTCTGCAACATTCTTAGGAAAGTAGGGATGATTATGGCTAAGAACTGAGCAATGGCCACAACTTGTTTATTAAATGATATGGACACCTTTGTGTAGTCTTCAGAATGCAAGTAAATTGTACAAGTAAAACCTTGCAAGACCCTGACTTGAGAGAAAATTCCTAGACTCAGAAGTGAATTAAGCATCAAGACAATACCTATTCCAAGCATTTTTTGCTAGGTCATAAAAAATTTTCAGGTTTTATTTGTTTTAGCAAAATGCATTGTAGTGGCATGACAAAGACAATGGCTGTCTTTGAAAGTGTTCTGCTTATTATTTGTGCCTGCATTAACATGAATCCTCAGCTTAATATACCATTGGTACAGATAAAATGCAGCTTTGTCAATATGTGGTGAGTTTTCTTTTAAATTTAGAAAGGGAAATAATACAAGTGCTTAGTATCAGTGTTGAGATACTAACTTCCCATAAAATTCTATACATGTTGTTGTTGTCTATACTTTCTCTTTCTGTCTCATATAAAAATGTAATAATTCATTTACATGGCCTGCCTTCAAAGCAGAGAAAATACGGTAGCTCTGAATTAAGCTGCAGTCTTTAATATTTTCCCATGATTTCCTGGAAGAAGCAAATTAGTCCTGTACTTACTTTTTTGTTGTTGTTCAATCTCTCAGCATGCTGATTGTTTTGTAGAAAGACTTTCAATAGACTGTGAGTCAGTTTCAGGAATAATTAGATTATGCTATATTTTTCAGCTGTGAAGTTAAAGATTTTTGTTGAAATATAAGAATTGCTTGATGTTAATGTATTTCATTTGTGTTTTGGGGGGTTATGAACTGTGAAAACGTCTGGCAGGAATGCAGCCAGATGTTTTTTATTCTGTTTTGCTTCTCAATAGTTTTTTCTGCTATCAAATCAGACTCCTGGAATAAACAGTATCTCAACAGAGTGTTTGCAAGGGTTAAGAAAAAATGTTTTGTTCCAGTAGTGTATCACACTAATATGTTTGGCTTAATTTTTATAATCTTCATGTTACAGGAAGAAAAATCTGAATAGCAGGGTAGTAATTTGCCACATAGATATTACCAAAGCACATTGGTTGTACTTTAAAGCTAGATAACTGCATAGAAATAACAGAATAAAATTAAAATATATACTCTTGCAGATATTGGAGCATTTGGCCTTGAAGAAGTACTGTCTCCGTTGAAAGAATTATTCCACTGATGTATTTGGCTGCTGATAGGATTTTTTTTTTTTTTTTTTTTTTTTGCTAGCTTAATGTTCTCTTCAGGTTTTTTTGTTTGTTTGGGGTTTTTTTGTTTTTGTTTTTTTTTTGTGGTGCTGATAGTTTACAATTCTGAGCTAATATGCTAGACCCATTTCTGTTAATTCATTTATGTCCAGGAATATTTTGTAGTTCCTACTGATAAAAAACAGTTTTGACATCATTCTGCAACTTTCTGAATGTAAATAGTGGTTGTTTGTCTGTCTAGTGTGTTTTCAGTAAATATGCATAATTTGTATCTTTCCTTCAATAAGGAAGCATCTACTATGGATTCTGAAGGTATTGGTGGGCAAATGTTACTTCTTTTAGAGCATTCTCTAGCAATCATTTAATGAAGCAACCAAACAAAATGCCATGTAATCTGCTAATATCAGCATTTGCAATGTAGTTAAGTGTTTGAAAATGAATGTCTTATAGTTTTATGTCTAATTAGTTTTTGCTGATTATCACAAAACACTTAAAACTGTAATAACTAAACAGAGTAATTGAATAATTGAAAATTAGGCCTCAGTGTCCAAACTATATAGGTGAAATTATGTTCTCTTGCTCTGAATTCTTTTGATAGAAAATATATCTGCTGTAATAGCTGGCCCTCATTTAATTTCAACAGTCCTGACTTAATGCTGCTTGCAAGCTGTAAATCAGAGAAAAGTGATCTGGTAAAGGAGACAGTGGCTCAATGAAATAATAGAAGTAGCAAGAGAGTGAAAGCAGATGGGTTTTATTACTGAGAATATGTTTTATCTCAAAATATGGTGAGCTACTACAACCTGCATCTTTTGCCACGTATATAATTATCCTCTTGGAGCTGAGTATTTGAGTAGGGTTTTTTGTGTATTTTACAGTGTGTATCCTCACAGTGTTCTGTGAGTATATATTGGAGAGTAAAGGCTTTTTCTTTAAATGCAGTAAAATATAGCAAAACAAATATTACTTTCTTTCAAATTGTTCCTGTTTTTGCAAGTAAAGGGAAGAAAATCAGGATATTTGCATTGAAAAATAATTCAATCTATGATTTTTCAGGTTATAAAGAACTATGAAAAGGTTAATTTCAGATAAGTAATGCTGAAATGTAGGCAGGAACACAAACATGTCTCTGGGACCTGTGTAGTATATGTAATCTACTCTGATAGCATTTGCATTTTAATTAGTTAGGTAATAGGTCTTCTCAAAATTATACATCAAATACATTCTATGTCTTATTTGGCCAGATAGTAACCCTAATTTCTGTTGATTTAGTGATATGTACCAAATAGTGCATAGTCGAGATTTGGCTTGTGAAGTAGGAAGGCAACTGTGAGAGAGTGTTCTAAAGGAATAAAAAGAAGCTATTGGAACTCTAGCATTCATTTATACTATAGTAGAGCAGGAGTGATGGTTTATATCAAAACTGGTTTAAAACAACACAAGTATACTGAATATCAGAAGCTAGCCGATATACAGCCTTTGCTATATGATCCAATTTTTAAGAATTTACATGAACTTTTCATAAACACAGTTTTTGTATATGGATGTTTTTTTTTTTGAGGTTCTGGCCTGGAGCCTTTGCTTATTTGTGGGAAAAAAAAAAGGAAAAATATGTCTGAATCTGAATTTCAACATCAAGCATTGAAAGTATTGCTCTGTAGAATGAAGGTCAAGCCAGGAGGAAGGTCATGTGGCTCACAGGGAATAGTAATTTTTAAATTATGTTGATGTTGTACTGCCATCTTTTTTTCACCAATATACACAGGCCTCTAACAGAATGTGGAACTTGCACAGCTTACTGACCAGATAGGGGTATCTGCTGTGATCCCTGCCATTGTTCAGGATTCTGTTTATCTTCCTTAAAGGGTAGATAGACCTCCTCTAACCCTGAAAAAAAAAAAAAAGAAAGAAAAAAAATAAAAACCCAAAACTCAGCAGATGAGAATCTAAATTAAAATTTCCAAAAGGAAGTTTTCTGCATGTGTGAAATTGTCTTACCCAGAAGAACTTTGTGACAACCACAAAGTTTTGCTATTGCAGATACAAAAATAAGATGTCTCTCTGTGCAGCAGTCCTGGAAAGCCCATTTTTGCAATCATTCTCAAAGACTGCTGAACATACACGGACCAAGAGTGAGGTGTTCTTAAAAAACTCCCATTAATGTAAATGCCTAATGTTAGGGCTTGTCAAATCTATTGCAACATTGTGTCCCCAGGTTCAGACAGTACCAAGGCTGAGCATGAACACACAACAGCGCTATATGCAACATGTCAACATAGATGGGAAACACAGTGCTCATGTAGACACAAATTCACCCCCTGTCTCATTCTCTTCACTTGTCTGACTGGTCAGGAAAACCTGTTAATGAAAAATAGAGATATGTACTATGTATCTATGTACTATATATATATATATATATATATATATATATATATATATATATATACACACACACAGAGACACATATATTTATGCATTTTATATATATGTAGTATATATACATACACACATACACAGTATTCCTTCAATAACTAGCCTTTGGACACCTATCTTGTCCACTCACTGAAATTTGATGTCCCCAGTTGCTGGCACTTGAGCATGCTATCCCACCTCCAGGCTTACAGCCTGACTCCTTCTGGGACAGATGCCCTTTGCCCATCCACATCTGCAGACACACAGACTAGAGATCTTTTCTGTAACTACCTCTGGGCACTCAGTATCTACCCATCAGTCAGGGATCCTCTGGTCTCTGGTGGCCTCACACACTGACATGAATGTGCAAAAGGCCTCCTGGCCCTTCCAGTAGCCAACTCATAGACCCTCTGACCTGTCCAGTATCTCACCCCAAATAACACTTGGAGATGGAGCTGAATGTGCAGGTCATATACAGAGCATAGCCAGTTAAGTGAACAGATGAGACTTTAAAACTGACTGGCCCTTTTCATCTCTTTGCCCCTTCATTTTCCCATGTTTGTTCCTCCTCAGAATCCCTTGATCTCCACATTTCCCCATCTTTTGTTCTGTCTCTAAGCATCTCATATTAAGATTTGTACAATCTCAAAATGCTCTTCTCCTGCATTCTAGGAGTGTCTTGCATTTCCTAGGAAATAACTCCTTCAGTGATCCATGGAGATACTTCCCCACAGAGTCTGGAAGATCGATAAACCTGGGCCCATTGGTTAAGGCTTTTATGGGACGGCTGGGACAGGGGGTCATCTCTATCAGGCTTATTTTGGTTCCCCTCCAGCCACTGGAAGGGGTGTGCTCCTTCATATTGGCAGAGATGATAATTTAATCACTTATTCTAAACAGTAGAGTCTTTAAACAATGATCTAAGAGAAAAAGCTGGTGCTTTTCCCTTCTTTCCTCCCAAGTAATAGTTTGATGATTGAAGTACAAGTTGAGAAATCCTAGTTCAGTTTATTCCCGAGAGAGGGTCTCTACATCAAAACTACAGGATCTTTAAAGAGGAAGAACTTTATTCTTCAGTTAATATAACTTTCAGGTCTTTACCTAAGAGGTTACAAATCTCTGATTTCTCTTTAGCACTTTGGGTCCATAAAAAATTAAGAATTCATTCTTCACTGATACATTTTTAAAAGAATATATTGAGAACATGTATTTATTAATGGAACTAGACTATAGTATAAAATTTAAGGTAATAGAAGAAAATATGGATAGGATTCACTGTGAATAGGGTGGTGGGTTTCAGCCTGAGTCTCTCATTTTTTTCATAAAAACATTAATAAATAAGTTATTATATGAAAGAAAAAAGTGATCTCTTTTCTTCTGTTGACAGAGTTTTAACATACAGCAAGGCATGTAAATGCTTGATTTCTGAGCCATATCTTCTTCCCTAAGGCTGTGCTTGTACAAATATTCTTGTCCTCTTGGGGACATTTGCTCTTGGGGTGGATGTCCCATCCCTGGAAGTGTTCAAGTCCAGGTTGGATAGGGTTCGGAGCAACTTGCTCTGGTGAAAGGTGCCACTGCCCATGGCAGGAGGATTAGAACTAACTGATCTATAAGGTCCCTCCCAGACCAAACCATTCCATGATTCCATGATTAGGGGAGTAATTTTTTTCCCAGGCTGGAGCACAAGAGCTGCCAGCCCCCAGTATTGCACTGTAGTGCACCATCTCACATTAGAACTGCTTTGCCTTCTTTGCAATTTATACAGCAGTATAGCCTGGCCCTGCCTGAAAAAGAACACTACAATAAAACAAAACAAAACAATAAAGTCATTATATGTGGCTGATTGAATCTCTGTTGTTATAAACACAACTGTGTTTTACTAACATTTATACTATGCATATCCAGTTGATTGTATGTAAAAGTCTTGACTTGAACAACTTCTAGGATTGTAACTTACTGCACATTCAATTTTTGAAAGATATAAAGAGAAATCAGAACACTGAACTCTAGAAAATAAACCTCAGACTTAACATTTTTATGTATTGTGTCTCATATTTTATCAAAGGCATTCTATATTTTTGGCATTAATACTTGATCTCTTAGTGATTCCTGTTTCTACATGAATTTACATTACAAAAGTGTGCAGAAATGAACACATTGCGTTAATGAAATCTGTGTCAGGTTAAGCACAATATATAAGTTTTACTAGCATTTGAAACAAAATTCAGACTCCATCTGTCATATATTATCTCCAGAGAAGTTAGGACATGCACATATGTAATTGGATTATGAGAAATTGAAGAACGCCCAAAGTGCCTTACAAAGAGGATATGATATTTATGCTTGGCTTGAACAATGATTTTTTTTTTTTAATTTTGTATGAAAGTTTTTAGTTGTAGAAATTCATACTTCTAATAAAATGAAAAATGTCTAACTGCATTGAATAGGAGTTTGCAGTATTTCCTCAATTAGATGCTCTGTATGAGAGAAAATAAAATACAATAAATATGGTTCATCTCACAGGAATTCAAGATATTTTTGCATTTTCTTACAATGCTGATTAATCTATTTCTGGTGTTTGGTTGTTGGCACACTTTGTGTGAAATATTTTTGATACAAAGAAAATAATTGAAAGCTTACTGTTACTGTGCTAAAAATGCACAAAAACTTGCCATAAAAATTTCTATTAAGTGTAAGGAAAATGAATTTAACAAATAGCTTTATAATTTACTCTCAATTTTAAAAAATTGTTTTTCTATATCTTTGAAACATTTGGAAGACTGACATCAAATGGCTGTTTATTTTCTTTCCTTCCTTGCTGATTTATCCCTTTATCAGACTTTCAAGGAAGAAATTATCACACCCTTTTGAAAGGACTTAGTATCCTACCACTTCATGGCTACAGTTTTTGAAGTTAATTGCTAAGGTTTCTAATTTTCACTTTATTGTTTTAAATGGCTGCCTCCTCCCTCCATTTTCTGCAGGACAGTAGTTTGTGCCACAATGAGCTTTTAGTGCAAGAATCCAGGCAGAAAAAAATTAGCCTTCTTTGGAATATGTAGCACCATATAATGCCCTTCCAAAATCAGTAATATATATGTCCATACATCCTTGCATGATTTATTTTAGGATGAGGTCAAGTTTTGAAGGTGCTTGTTTCTTTCCATTGACTCTAAAAGCTCTAGTGACTCTAAAAGGTAGCTAGTGCCACTTAAATAGCCTGGAGGTGTTTTGGTTGAATAGAAATGTCCTACAGTGGAGGGGTGGGGGGTGAGGGGAAGTAAACCTGCACAAGTTTTTTTTGTTGTTGGTTTGGTTGCAGTTGTTTGGTAGGTCAGTTTGTTGGTGGGTTGGGATTTTTTTTCTAAAGCTGCATGAAGTGAGTCTCATCCTAACAGCTGAAAAGATGGGTAAGCAGTTTTTCTGACTTGTGGGATCCCTCAGTCTTCACCTTATTCATTAGTTTAAGCCTACCCTTGGACACCTCTGAAGAGCTCAGATAATCTATTTGCTAGATGGTAGTTCTTGTAAATGTTGCCCATTTTCTACTTGTTTTGAGTGTTTTGTTAATAACCAATTTTTTCCAATACAAGGATTCTGAGTTCTAAATAGAGGAATATGCATTAGATTATTGTGTTAATGAATAGTCTTGCTGGATTGAGCCCGTTTTTATGCGCTGTTCATGGAGATTTTACGGTTTCTATTGATATCTTTCCTGTAGTGATGAGAGAAGATGGGTGATTATGAATAAGCAGCACAATGGCAATATTTAATAACTGTGAGTACATGTGCTAACGCAATACAATATACTGATGAAAAAGTACTCTGATTTCCACAGTAATCAAAACTGTCTGTAATCTATGCAATATTCATTTCACTTTAAAAAGAAAATGGTCCTTTTATGTCTTCAGATAACCTAAACAATAAAATAGTTATTAAAATAGAAATCCTGAGTTTGCATGTGCATATAAAAGGATTCAGAAAAGACAGACTAATATACCTGGAACTTTTGTGTGTGCTAGCTATAGGAATATGTGTGACTTTATAAATATTTATACATGGTTCAAAGCCATCTGTCAACAATTAAAATATATGTCACATTTAATAACATAGTCTGCATAGATTAGGATTACTATAATTAGACTTTTGCGCACATATTACAGCTGCGAAATGTATGAGCCAGGCTTTCTCAGGAATTTCAAAAAAGGCTTCTTCTATTTTATAATATTCTCCGTGGTACTTGATTGCATCTGAATAAGTAATGCTGCAGAGAAATAGCATAGGCAGCTACTTGAACTTGAAGCTAGCTTTTCTGAGAAAAGTTGTAAGCTTATCACACATACAAAGACCCAATGGGATCTAAAGAATTGTTCTAGCAAATCTTTCTGAGAAGACACTGATTGTAAATGGACCACTTCTTTATGCACCAAGAAACCTGTTCTCAAGTAATGTACATGTCCGCTCCTCCACCACTTTCATATTTCAAGGATGCCTCAATTCTCTTGAAGATTTTGAAAAACAGGCATGATGCATTTTGACAAGACTAGGCAATGGGAACTATTTTAAGAATAGTTTGGAGGCAAAGAGGATTTAAAAGCACAGTCCTTCATATATGATAAGTCTCAATTTATGCAAAGCAGCCTTACTACACGAATATAAACAGAGAAGTATAGTTATACAGAAATCATGAAAATAAATGACAACTCAAGAATGGGGACAAGGGGCAAATTGTGTGACAGGAAGGCCTTATTTTAACCTCATTAAGAATTCACTTGTCTTCTAGAGATTGCTGGCATACAATCTCAGCATCTGGAAAACTTTCAGTGTAAGACTTAAGTGTGGCATAAATTATGTACTAGAGTTTATACTGGCATTCTGTCTGAAGGATATATTCAGAAAATTAAAAGAGTGTATATCGGACCTTAAGAAAAACTTTGTAAATAATGCAGAAGATTCTGGATCTATGTTTTTTCTGCGGTATGTTTTGTGGCAATCTCTTATTATAGGAAGGGGCCAAACAAAGTCACAGATAAGGACTGGAGGTATGCTTTTGTGATTGATACTTGGTCTCACTAATGTAAGGAGATTCCTGGCTATAAGTTATATTAGTTATATTAAGGTTCTCCATATCTTTTGTATTGCGAGGGGAGAGGGAAGGGGAGATGGGACATGACAATATTTTTGCCCAGAGAATCCCTCCCCACAAAAACTGTTCTATGGTCTGTTATGAGATAAATGAATACTGAAGGATTTTGTTTCATACTGAGTTTTATATTAAACTTTGTAGGTGTCTACTGTCATATCATATTCTAGATCAATTTAAAATGCTCTGATTTAAGGGAATACATATGCAGCTGCTGAAGAGGGAAATGTATTTTTAATGTTTCAATTTTTTGAGTATATGGGACCATTTTTCACTTGCATTATCTACAGAGCAATGTCTAATGCAAAAGTAAAGGCTTCCTTCTATTTTATTTTTGTATTTAACTTGCTTTCAAATATTGCTGGGAGCATACTAGTTTCATGAAGTTACACAATATTGGCTTTGCTGTCAGCTTAGTCTTCATGAATTTTACACAGCAGCTGTTGCTTTTCCTCACTCACTTGGGTCCACTGATGTGAGGGCTAGAAATGTCACCAAGTAGAAGACGAAAGTAGCTTTATCATGCTGTTGGTGGATAAGGGAAAGCAGTGTGTCAGTCAGCACAGCCGGTGGGTCACCTCCACTGACTGTCTACTGAATTCCATTCTCTGAAATCAGTTCACTGGATAAATCACCGATTTATTCACTCACAATAGGGTAGCAATAGAAATGTACCTCTAACAGTATAGTCACAATTTTGCTCATGATGGCATCACAGATTATTTCAATGCAGCTTTTCCTATAATGTCTTCTGAATGGCCCTCCAGAAGAAATGTCAAGTAGCATATTCTTATAAAGTGAAAAGTGTTCCAGAAGGTCCCTCTTCTAAACGGCTTAACATTATGCCCTTTCATTTGCAGATGTGTGAAGTATAAGAAATCAAAATCTGAAATAGCCTGTCTGTTATTTTCATTATCTATCATGATGTTTAATTTACTTCAGCTGTAACATCAGACTTCTGTTTCCACTGATAATGAGAGGAAACTAGGGTTTACAGATTATTAAATCTTAAGTAAAAAACTGTGTCAAAGAAGTAAAACTTTCATAGACATAAGCTCCAAATTGCCACAGACTGGAAATACACAGGTGGAAAACTGATGTAGTATAGATAATTTGTTGTAGAACCCATTTCTAGCTTATTTTTAAGTAGCAATTTAATATAAGCATGTTGAACCATGGAATAAACTTTATTCTTAAAAAATAAAATTGAACATTTACATTTTGCTAATGTCATGATTTTTATTTCTAAGTAACAGCAGACTAATAACAGATTGATGTTACTATCAGTAGAAATCAGTGCATGATAATGAGTTAATGATTGTGTACTCATGTCCATATATATGAATCTTGCAGGTTGGTGAATTCTCTACTGTTCCACAGCTTCACTGGTATGCGTTGGTTTCTTATTTTATTTAAAAAAAACTGTCCTGCAGAATGATAGTCATGAGATTATTGAAACTGGTTGTAATTCTGATTAATTCCCCATATGATTTTCCAAGTTCTAATTGTTAACACTGAAAATGTTTAGTTTGAAACTTTCTTTGGGAAAATTTAATTCTTAAGTCGTAATCAGTATTTTCCCTCACAAATAATTTGATCTTTTTCTTGCTGTTTATATAGAGAGGGAACATTCAGAGAAACAGTGAATTTTATATCTGTAGCATCTAGATAAATGGTTGGGATCCCACCGTGCTTTTCTTCAGTTGGCCTTGTTGTGTTATGACCTGTCTTGTTACCAAACAAACAAAAATTGCAATGCCTGGCTAAAAGAATTAAGAATCCTATTGGAAAAAAAGAATGTTATTTCTTTTCTATAAATCTGTTTGGACTCCAGCCTTTGCTTAGCTGAATAACTCCCAGCTTTAACTAGGATTATGATTCAATTGCATGTGCTCAGATGCCTGGAACCATTCCAGCTGCTCAGTGTTCCTTGGCCTCCAGCTGTTGCTCGAGAAGGTCTTCTGCAAATTCTCTGTCACTCCTCTCTTGCTGAGTAGTGCCCCAGATACTCTAAGTCATATCAAAAAGCACTAGGCAAGGATGTCCACAAAACTGAATCAGACTTCTAACATGCAAATTTCTACTGAGCACCTTAGACACTTCACTTACACAAAAAACATGTGAATTTTTTGACATCAACACTAAAGTGTATGACTCTGAAGCCCAAACCCACCCAAAATCCTGGCTCTGTTTGTTCAAATGAGTTTTATTTGATCACAATATGCCATGTTATTTAAATCAATCTTTTTTTTTTTTTTTTGTTAGACCTCATTAATCATTCATTAAAGCACTTGATATTAAGCTGTCTAGTGATTCACATATGCTGTTCTGGAAAGACATAATTTCAGTCTACTATTAGGACCAAAGAAAACTGTCTAATATATGTCATATATGTCTATCTGTATCAACCCTTGCCAAGGAAGAAAGGTCCAAAAATTCAGATAAGGATAAGGTAAAGGATAATTTTTTTTTCAAATTATCAGAAAAATTATTTGTAATAATTAGTGGAGGGAGTTATAACCAATAACCTTCAAATGACTAAGACGAAACAGATGAAGAGAAAAGAACAGTGACAAAAAATACAAGCATAAGCATGGATGGGTGAAACAGGCAAAGAATATTAGTCTCTAAACATTAATCATATAAAATGTGACTTTTTTTGGGTATTTCAAATACTAGACAGAAATGAGACTACATGCTATTGTTCTGGGGTTTAATTTTGCTCTCATTTGTTATCTGAGAAATGTCTAACTCATTTACTTAATTTTCTGAGGATGATTTAGACCTGCAGTGAAATGTTAGCGAGACATGCATTTTTATGGATGGAAATACCTAAATATTTTTAAACAAATCAAGTTGATAGTGTGCATAACTGTGGTGCAGGGATTGCACCAAGGGATAAGAGCCAAGCTTTTCCTCCTGTATTCACTCTGAACCAGTAACAACTGGAAAGAAAAGTAATCAGTAATGACAGAACTCAAGTGAGAACCTGAGTCGGTGGGATTCAGCTGTAAAATGCACTCCCTACAAAGCAAGTTTTCTATACATAAAAAATTAGAAAAAGGTATTTGTGAGCGGACAATTCTATTTAGGAGCTGCATCTATATTACTAAGTAAAAAGAGGAAAAAGGGTGAGAGCGCACTGCTCCACATCCCCAGTATTTACAAATGGCCTCTTGATAAGTGATTTACCTTAGGGAGAACTGGTTGATGAACAGATATAAGTTAGAAAGACTGAGAATTCAGTGTCTATCATTGTAGCTTATTGCCTGGTTCTCTTTTATTTGGCACTGTAGACATCCCCAAAAAAATTGCATCTATGGTATTAAATAAAAATGTTCAGGGACTTCAAGTGTCCTACTTCCTACAGCAGAATAACCATATCCAGGCTGCCTACTCAGAACAGTCTGTAGACCATGCTAAGGTTTAAATTGGTGTCAAGCATTTTTGTGGAGAGTGCTAGTTAGTTCAATTCAACTTTGTGATGGTAAGGAAGCATGCTAGGGATGGAACAAAATGTACAGTGTGTGCTTGTGCTTGAACCCATAGTCCCACTGTGAGGAACTGTAAATTCAACGAAAATTTCTAGTCATTGCTACCTCATTTAGCAATTAGCTTTCTTTGAAATTTTTGTTCTCTTACTACGTGGTTTTGAATGCTACATAAATAGCTACTGAGAAGGATTTTGAAGTTGTCATGTAATAATAAGCTGAGGTGATTTCCACTATTCAGACAGCAACTGATTTGATCCTGAGGTAGTAAAGGTATATAAATAAAGCACAAAGGGTAGGTTAAAGCTGTGTTGTGCAGTGCTGGTGCTCAGCCACCTTTCTAACTTTTGCAGTTCAGTAAGCAGAATGCATGTCTATTTCTTTCTGTGTTCAGCTGAGTTAGCTTAGAGCTGAGAGAAGTATTGTGTTACTTCCATCAGAATTTCAGGCTACTGGTGATTTTATGGAGACGAATGAGTTTTCAGGCTTGAAACATAGAGTTGTAGCCCTGGATCTAGGCAGGAAACAGTGGGTTTGACATAGCAATGTATGCATTGCTTGTACGTTGTGTCATCTCAAGGGTATAAAGGCTACAGGTGATTAGAAATCGCATTCTCTTTTTGAAAATATCATCCAAAAAAAAAAAAAAAAAAAAAAAAAGGAGGTGATGTACTTCACACAAAGCTACAGATTTTTATTTAAAAAAAGTCTTCACAGGGCACTCACTATTCATAAGGGACTATGAATTGCCATATTCGTGATCTAAATACTAGTCTCTAATATAAACTGGACTTGTAATTTGGAATGCACAGTTTTGTTAATGAAATGAAACCCTGAAGGACATTCTGGCCTACAGATGTATGAATAATTTTTTTTTAGTGATCACCAAAGGAAATGCTGATTTACTGAGTATTTGGGTACGTAATCCTAAGCAGAGGTAAAAAAATTAGCCGTTTATTCCTCTCATTTGAAAGAGTTCAAGGTAGTATTACTTCTAGAAATAATTGTTCTGGATTTGACTTGATTAGCTAAATTGGATTCACTGCTGAGATCCTTTAAGATTCCATCCAGAAGTACTTATGGTGTGCACATGAATGAAAGACAGGAAATACTATGACTGAGCTTAGTTCACACTGAACTGCAGTAGAGCATCAAGATATTTTCATTTAATACAATACAATACAACAAAATTTATAGAAAATCCATATTTCCCACGAAGGTCTATGATGTAGAATAAATGAATAGAATGCTAGATTTTTTATCACATCAGTTTCAATCATGTAAACATAAATATTATTGCATTTCAGTGTTCATCATTCATTAGACATTGTCCTTTTTCAGCAGGGGTAGAGTTAATTTTCTTCCTAGCAGTGGGTATTATGCTTTGTTTTGGATTTAGGGCAAGAGTAATATTAGTAACATAGTAATATTTTAATTGCTGTTGAACAGTCCTCTCTTAAGGACTTTTTGTCTTCTCTTGCTGCCCTGCCAGCGAGCGGGGCTGGAGGTGTGCAAGAAGATGGGAGGGAGCACAGATGTGACAGCTGAGACCAAAATGATCCAAGACCTATCCCATACCATACAAAATCACACTCAATATAGAAACTGGGGGGAGTTGGCCAGGGGCTGGTGGCCCACGGCTCAGGTCATCAGTCAGTGGGTGGTAAGAAATTGCACTGTGCATTGCTTTTTTTTTGTACATTCTTTCATCATCATTATTATTATTATTTGCCATTCCTTTTATGTCCTACTACACTGTTTTTATCCCAACTCATGAGTCTTACCATTTTTCTGATTCTCTCCCTCATCCCACTGAGGAGGAGTGAGGGAATATCTGTCTGGTTTTCCTGTGGAGTTTAACAACAACAGAGATTAAATCACTTGTTAAACAGAGATTAAACTCCCTGCAAGCAGAAAATTACAAAACAGAGTACAGCCTTGCCATTTCCTATTTACTTATATGAATTAATACATTTTTGAGAGGTAGAAGGGACCATTTCAATTTTTCACTTTAACCTCATACATACCACGTCCTTGAACCTCTGAATTAATTAATGCTTTAAGACCAAAACCTCTTTGAACCAGAAAAAAGCAAAATAAACCAAATCAAAACAAACAAAAAAACCCAAATAAACCAAACTAAAAAAAAAACCTTTACCACAACTGTTTATAATTTTTTTTATTATTGAAAAATTATTTTTATATAGACTAACCGGAATATTTTTAAATGTATGATTTCTGGTAGCAGAGATTTTTTTTATTCACTTTGAATGTTTAAACAAAAAAAATTATTTATTTTCTATTTTCATATGCTTTGGCCTGCCGAATCTTTTAAATCTTTATTTACCAAATAGGCACTTACAAGGCTTATAAGGCTGGTTAAATCTTGAGATCAAGGGGTTTTTGAGTGTACTAAAGGATGAGCCCCGTGGTTAAAACAAAAGGATTTTTGGTTCCATTTTAATCACTGTAATGGAATTCACTTCTGGGCCATCCTTTCTGAACAAAGACAATGAGAATGGGATTTAGGAGTAATATAACACTCCTAATCTGACTTAGTATTCCTATTTCTGTGCCCAAAGATATCCCATTAAAATCTTTGGCTGAACACTGCTCTGGGTAATTCATATTCTGCTGGCTATGCAGGACATCCACAATTAATTTATGAAACAGAATATTTTGGCTTTTAATAAGCATGTAATACAATATTTAGACTTGCAAATTTACTTTTGTCTGTACTTTATTATAGGATGCATTTTAAAATTCACTCAATTGCCTCACTTGCCAGATGAGATTTTCTTAGTTTGTCACTTCTTTTTGTTATTTAGTAGTTCTCCAGTTCTCATGGCAATAAAAGATTTATCATTATCACTTTGTTTTTCATTTTGCTTCCCAGATCATCAATAAGTCTCAAATAATCTTGAAAGTTTACAAGACCCTATGGGATTGTACAATAATCATACATCCTTAGTGATAATTCTCCCAATTATGCTTAGACTCTTAGATTTGTTGAGAAGCTTCAAGAACTCTCATAAGATGCCTCTGTAGCTGCTGCAAGCAGTTCATTTTCTTACCAAAATGTTACAGAGCAGTGAGTCATATATTTACAGAACCCTGGAAGTACTTTAATAAAACAACATAACTTCTGTAATGCAAATATTTTCATTCTGAGATGTGAAGTGTCACAAAATTTATTAATGGTACTTTCTGGTATTATAACCTTGTTCAGAATTGCTTTTGGGTCAAAGAAAGCATTCCACTAAGCCATCAGTGAAAGTCCTGAGAGGTATTTTGGCAACTGAGCACTAAATGATCTAAGGGTGAGGCCAAACTTCCCAAAGCTATATAGGGAAGCTGTGAAGCTGAAGACTCCCAAGGACCTTTCAGCTGATGTACACCCAAACCATTCCCCCATGCACATATACCATAGTAGTGGTTCACAAATTTTCTGGGAAAATAAAATGCTGCTAGCAGAGGACATGCTTTTGATACGAAAGTCTTAGTTCAATAAACTTACATCAACATTAAGAACTAGCAAATCTGGAATATTGGTGTATCTACTGCAGTCTCAGAGGAGTGGTGAACTAACCCTTGCCATAACTCGTTCAAATTTACATGGTTGCCAGTAATATTTGCTGCCTCTTTCATTGAAATTGAACGACAATAATGTATGATAAAACTCATGGGGTTTGGGGTTTCAGGCTTTTTGAGACACAAATTTGATATAATAGAACAAATTTTAGACAAAATAAAAAGAGACTATTTTATACTATGACACAGCAGGAAAACAGTCTATCTACTTTTCTGAGGGGCAGACAGTATACAGCTACTAACCCTCCTCATTAAGCTGAAAAGACCCAGTAAGTCTATACAACAAAATTTTCCAGTTACAACACGTACTTATTTTCCTCTTAAAGAATAGCTTTATAAAAAGTGCAGCCGAAGAGAACAATTCTTTTAAACAACTTTTATCTTTATTTATAATGTGAATCAATTTAGCTTTGAAACACTATATGGATTTCTGTTTAATAAAGAATTTATACTAGATCCAAGTCTTTCTTAGTAGAGACCCAGCACTGAGACTTGTGAACTTATATGGAGACAATATTTCTTCTTGTACAGTTAAGGAGACCGAATTGAGAATAACAAAGTCCAAATAACAAATGAGCTTACTCATTTACTCTCTACTTTTTCAAGCACAGTGAAAAGTTTGAAAAAAGTTAAAGAGAACTTTTTCCAATGCTGAACCTACCTTTAAAGCAATTAAGTGGGATCATCTGTATTTCTAGGTTTCTAGTCATAAGTCAGTAATGCATAATAATAAAAAAAGGAAGAGAAAGTGAGGAAAGAGAAATAACTAAGTTGTGCTGAAATTTAAAGAAGCAACAAAATATAAAACTTTATTAAGTCAATATATTTCTAAGACAGACAGATATAGAGGAGGATGCATGGTCTCTGGCTGCAAAAAGTTGTATATATATATATATATATATATATATAAGTATATATATAAGCCCCACACACATAGGTATATATATATATATACACACCAGATGTATATATGGTATATATGTATATGGTATACTGTAGAAAATTTGGCAACACATTTTGTTTGAAAAACTGTCTTGCTGGAAGTTCCTGCCCACATTTATTCCACAGATCTCAGGGATAAAGAGTACCTTATCATACAACTGGGCCTGGGAATGTGTCACAATATGAACTGGGGAGAAAAATAAGTTTGCTCTTTAACTGAGTGTAGTTCATTAAACAGTCTATGTTTTGTTTCAATAAATGCTGTTCGGTAGAAGTATGGCATGGATTACACAATGAGCAGGGAGCAAAGCAGCAGTACCAAGGAGCTTTTTTTCCTCTTAGCTAGGTAGTTTGTCTTTCAGGTAGCATAAAAATGTCTAATAAAACTTTTGAATTAAAAGTGCTGCATAAATTGGCTCTGCTAATTCAGTGGTGAGTGGCATTCTCCTGTTCTTACACAGAGGAGCAAGTGGATTTTATGGAAGGATTGAGATTTATCTGAATGATCTCATTGCAGTAGTGATTAAAATATTTTTTTTTGTTGGGCACTGTACAGCACTTAAGAGATCCTCGTCTGGGAAGTGACTCCATAATTTGAAAATAAACTCAGTATATAGGTTGAAAATATGAACCCAGTACCTTGTTAAGCAACAAAGCAAACATATTTTTAAAGGTATAAAACAACTGAGTCTGTTTCTAACTAATTAGTATCTTCTTTGAGGAGAAAGTACTATCTGCTTATTAAATTAAAGAATCTGAGACAGTGAGGTTTTGGCCAGTGTAAAGAAGTCTTCCTAGACTGAAGCATAAGTAATGCACAAACCTGTACAAACTGGTATTTCGGATGAGATGATGTTATAAGAATTATTAACATTTGTAAGAACCTAAGTTTTTATACGTTATGATGTTTATATTTATCTGACAGATAAACTGAACTGAATCTGAACGGGGAAGAGGGCACATTGTTTGTGTGAATATGATAGTTGTACCACCTAGTATTTAAAAACTGTGTGACAGCACTTGTACATTTGATAAATTAACATTGATACTTGTACATTTGATAGATTAACATTGTTCAGATGATTGCTCAGCACTGCTCAACAGAGTGGAGAAATATGTTAAACAGATCACTGCTCTTTTCTTATGAACCATGTAGTTATCATTGGCCATTTCTATAGTGAGAAATAAAAAGGAGCCAGAGAACAATCTTATTTACTGGAACCAAATAATCTACACTGCTTAGGCCAGTATCAACTATCCCTTTGTTTTATTTTACCTCACTTTTATTAGTTCTACCCAAGTAATGCCTGGATGTCCTTTGGAAATAGTTCTTTCCATGCTAGCCCTGTCTCTGAGTGTACTAGTTTGGTCTGCTGTCCTTGGTCAAGCATTTGATATCATCCCAACACATTTTTTTCCTTCAGCTTCTACCACATTTCTATATGACACACCCAGAGCAGGCAAGTATGTTTTGTATTGACCAATATAGAGCTGTAACAGAGCTCTCACACTACGTCAGATATTTCAAATGTGAAAAATTCACATAAACCAATAAATGTATCTTATGTCTCTTTGGACACCACAGGGGTCTTTAAAAGACCCAGGTCCAGCTCTTATTTAGTACAGATGCTGTCTGCTTTAAGTGGGCCTGTAAGAAAGGAGCAACAAACATTTTAGTGGGGTCTGTTGTGGTAGAAATAAGGGCAATGGTTTTGAACTGAAGGAGGTTTGATTTAGACCACATATAAGGAAGAAGTTTTTTGTAATGAGGATGGCGAGACACTGGAACAAGTTTCCCAGGAGAGCGGTAGATGACCCAGCCCTGGAAATATTCAAAATCAGGTTGGGTGGGGCTCTGAGCAACCTAGTCTAGTTGAAGATGTCCCTGCTCATTGCAGGGGAATTTGGACTAGATGGTCTTTAAAGCTCTCTTCCAACCCAAACTTTTCTATGATTCTATGTATCTATCAATTCCACTTGGCCTCTGGGCAAGAAATTTTCTTATATAGTGATAAGGTCATTTTGTGGGTTTTTAATTAAAACTAAACTATGTATCTCCAAACACCACTATTTTAAATCTATCTATAAGTCAAGGTTAAAAAAAATTAAAAAACCCTCAGAATTCTCATTCTGTCGATCCTGAAATTTCCTTTTCAAATCAGCTAATTACTAGGGGCATATATGAAATTTTGGGTACTCACTGTAGCTCTCCATATGTACTGCTAACTTGCATACTATGTCTTGTCTTCAGCTGTTGCAGGGCAAATCATTTCGAAAATATGACAAATGGGATCTCCAACATACAGGCAGTGGTGGAGGTTTAGATGAACAAATCAGTGGTGACTGTGATGATGAAGATGGTTGTGGAGGATCTGGAAGTGGAGAATTCAAAAGAGTCCTGAAAATTACAGATCGTAAGTCCATTATTCTGTTTCCTTCATGCATTTAAAGAATGAATTGGTATGTTTTCCACTAATACATGCCACTGAAATATCTCGGGAAAGATGTGAAAAGTTTTCCATGTAGTGCTCCAAGATTTACAGGAATAGGCCTGCAATTATAGGATTTCTGTGAGCATGGTATCAATGAGTATCAGTTTTATCATAACACATGTCAAAATACACTTGGCATAATATAGACTTAACACAGGATTTTAGTCAAATAATAGGTGTAAAGTGGCATGTCCCTCTGAGTTATTGTATTAACATAAGAGATTTGACAGTTAAAAAGAGAAACTGTACTAATTTTTGATGGAACTATGACAAACCATGACGTTTAGTGCTGGTAGCTGCATTTCCTGAAAAACTATTGGAACCAATGTTCTAAAGCACTCAACAATAATGCCACTGCTGTTTCTTATGTATCTTTCCACTTTTCTTACAGTCTTTTTTTATGTAGTTTGGGGTTTTATTTGTTTGCATTTTATTTTTGTTTTGTTTATTCTCTGAAACACACTTGTAATAATTTTCATTAAAAATCCTGTAGCTATGCACTTAGGCATAGAACTCCAACCATAAGCAAAGTAAGTTACTACTTCTCTGAATCAAGACATTTTTCAGCATGTTTTATTTCTCTTCCCAGTTTAGAAACATAGGCAGACATGATTGCAATAGATGATTTTTTTCATCTAAACTCCATTTTGAATTTTTTCCTGCATTTTGCATTATATATATTCACTGAATTTGAGGGTGTTGCATGTTTTCAGGCTTAGATGTGAACACCAGGTACTTTTTGACTTGACAGTAAAGAGGCAATTAAAAAATGTGGCTGCAGAGAATGTGTAGTTTCCCATTTGTTTTTGAACTGCTGGAAAAATGTGACAGAACATTCTGGGGCATGACTTAACAATTCAGTTTGGAGTCAGCCTAAGATCTTCTTGCACTGACACTTAATCTAAACATTTTCAAGTCCTACTAGAAGTCTAGATGGGATTTTGAGCAATATCCAAAAAAGTTCGGACACTTACTTCCTTAGCATGCCCTTGGAGGTTTAACTTTGGAGAAAGAAGTTAGGAGTTAAAATATTTAAAACCAGATGTTCTTTGTAATACTGTATATATCTTATATCTATTTGATAATGACACACTGTGGTATTGAAGTACTGTAAAATAGTCTTAGAATGTGACTAGAGCTATTAAGAAAGTATTAAATGACAAAAGAATTTCAAGAACAGTATATTTCATTTCAGTCTCTTCTACTGCATAGAATTTTCTTAATATTGATATATTTAGTGCAATCTTTTCAAAATGTCAGAATTATAATTAGCCTTCATATCCTCTTTATACTACATCTTCTAAATTGCTAGAATTATAAGCTATGTGTTAGGCATAGTGAAATTTGCATGTAATTCCGTTTCATTTGAACTTTTCTAAGATAGTATAGAACAAAAATATGAATCCATACTGTTCGATATTTTGACTTGTGCATAAATCTTAAGCTACTAGTACCTTCCATGAGCTGTTGTGATTTCATGGATTTATGCTGGCATGCATTTCTTTTTTGGAATTCAGCTTAAAATTTGTCTTTAAACTACACAACTAAAACTAGGACAAAGAGTCCTACTTTGTTCTGGGGCACCAGATATGGGCTGTCCAACAGAACAGTTAAAACATTCCATTTTGTAGAATTTTATTACAATGTAGATCAAGATTTTTTTTTTTTTTTGGAAATCGCTTGTATCTTTAGGTATATGTTAAAGTATATGTTTCACATACTTTAAACAGGTGTTTGAAAAATTCTTCTATTGCATCACTGTGATATATCAGTAGGACTTTATTTAAATTTTAATTTAAAGTTAGAATTAAATTGGAATTTAAAGTTAGAATTTAAAGTTAGATTTAAATTGGAAACCAATATATTTTAGTAAGAAACTAAATTATCATCTCGAGATTTAAGATTTTATGTGAGGAACTACAATTGAAAAAAAAAAATAAACATAATAGGAATTTAGGTTTATATTTTAATATCTATATTTTATATATATTTATGCAACATATATAATTTTGTGTAATTTTCTTAGCTTTGGGTGACTGGTATCAATTAAAAGCGAAGTAAGATTTTTAAACTCCTTGCTTTTAAACTGAAAAGTTCGATTCGCTATGATGATATTGCTTACAGCGATTTTAAAAGTATGTCTGATTTTCAGGCAAGCCTACAAGTTGACCACAGTATGTTTGATCCTCAGCATTAGCTTCTCTATGGAGTCATAAAGTTAGTATTATTTTTCCTTATCAAGAAAACCTTTGACATTCTTTTACTTCTGGACAACTTTGCTTTCTCTCATAACCAGCCAGAAAATAAATGGGGCTTGCTACATATTTTTTTTCCATAGTTGAGTCTAGAGGTCCTAGCCATAGCCCAGGCTCTCTTTTTGGTAGCTTCTGCAGACATTTTCACCAAGGAGATAATCCTGTGTGCAACAAAATAATGATCTTAATAAGCTATTAAAGTATGATACAAAACCAACCCCTTTAATTACATTGCTATGTATAAAAATAAAGTATAAAGACACATCCACCTTTTTTTTTGATGCCATGTCATTGCCTTTTGGACATGTGTCTGGTACTCAGACTCAGAAGGAACAGAGAGGAAGGGAGGGGATTTACTTTTGCCAAAACAGACTTGTACCAATTTTATGTGTCCATGTAGCTTGTGAAGTGAAAGATTACTAGTTTCCACATTCAGTGCTAGAGATGTAAGAATTTATTTCACATTTGGCGCTGAAGACTGACAGATGTGTGGTGACAGCCTTTGGGCTTTAGAAGGCCAGTGAGGAGATCTAGTTTTTGTAACACAGAAGTGATAGCCTTTCATTACAAAAATGTTTAAAATGCGTTATATTTTGAAAAAATCTAATTTTCCTATTTTACAGTTCAATCATTACATTATATTTAATGCTTCAAAGCGCTACAATTGTGCTGACTGGTTTGCTCTTTCAAAAGTACTTTTAAAATATGGTAAATCGGTGCAGTTATTTGAAGAAATGGTACTAGAAAGGATAGTGTACTTTAAATGTATAAAATAAACAGTAGTATAAAGTCTTGACACTTCATTTGCTAGTTTTATTCTCCTCTAACCTGGGAGCTCCCACAGGGCTGTTTCATGCGTCACAATGAATTACCTCTTTGAAATCCCCTGCGGAATGCAGCAGTAATAACAACAAATACTTATCACCTACATATTGATTTGAATCTGTTTTCAAATAGCTCTGGGAGGAAGGGCTAATCCCAATACCACTCCACTGAGGTTCTCAATACCATCTATCAAAATTTTCATAATACTTCTAGCAAGACCACCGATTCACTGAAAAGTGCTCTACCAATTGCTTGTCTTTCTTTGCTCATTTTAACATGCAACATGCATGTTTCTATACTGCAGCCAGAGCTCTCCTAGTGTTCTCCCTGATCTCACTAGGGCTCAATTATGCACAAATATCGAGGATATCCTTGTGCTTAAGATATATATGGGCAAACCTTTTCTGCCACTTTTTTTTTTTTAATCTCACCTGATATTCATCCTCTTTGAAGAAAGCAGTCTCCTAAATGTTTTATTTCTCAGGCTTCTTAATCTGTGGATTATTATTTTCTTGTTCAAATCATGCTGGAGAGGTAAAATACCTTGGGAAAAGCTTTATATTGTGAACTCTATAGAAATAAACCAGTCTAAGTCTCTTGCCTGATATTATACTGCGTTGTCAAGTCTCAAATGTCCTTTCTCCTCTTTCTGCTCCTTCACCCACTTCAGTATAGTTGCTTTTCTCATTGTTAAATCTGATTCTGGTGGCATATTCTGGGACCAAAACTACTTAAAGCTGGCAGTAAAATCTCCATTATGATGTTTGCCATCTGTTAAATTCTTTTTAACTCTCATCTACATTCTGTTACCTCAGTAAAGTAAGACATCCCTTATGTCTGAGTAGGATTTCAGGTTTTATTTACACACAAGAGTATTCTTCCTAATTGCTAAAAGTTAATGTGTGGTGTTATTCAGGTGTCTTTGGAAGGGCTACATGACTTCACTGTTCATAGTTCACTCAGTTTAGTAAATCTAAATTCTATTTAAAATTAATAAGAAAAATAAAAGTTCTTGCTGTGAATGCCACGTTTGGTCTAAGTATTGCAACAATAATTTTTTACAATAACATTCTCATAGGCTATTTTTAATTGAGAGGCTGGGGGATCTCACCCTTCCTTTTCACATAAAGACCACCATAATTTGAGCTCTTTTCTCTCATAGCCTTGTCTTTTGTGGAGCTGAAAATCTTTTGAAGGGAAAGATTTATTGCAATTAGTATGTTCCCGTGAAAAATTTACATTTCCAGAATTAGTAAATACTGAGCAAGATGATACATATTGTCAACACATATGAAGTTCAAAGATTTTTTTCTGTGTGCGCGATCAAGTGTTGGCACAAAAATATGTGAGGATATAAATTATTGAAGCATAAACAAAGGCAAAGGATGAACAAGTTCCAAAGATTTACAAAAAAAAAAAAATCCCAAAACCACTTTTGAATTCTTAAGCATAGACCTTCACCAGCCAATGAAGTTTGAACAGGTAAAGTTGCCAGATGTATAACAACACGAAGCACTGTGGTGGGTAGACAGGTGACGGGTGCCAGGTGCCACCAAACTACACAGCACTGTGAGGGTTGGTATGGGAAATTGAACTCTAGCTCAGCCAGAACCAATACAAGCAGTGAGAGAAAAACCGAAAGGATTCCACTTAAAATGCCTTATAAAAGCTGAGAAAAGTTACAATACAACTTTCTTATGCAGTATTTTGCAAAAAGGTGTGACCTGCATAATGATATTATGCATTTGAAAAAAATTAAAGATATTTCAATTTTTGATTGTTTTCTATTTAAAGAGTATAATCTCTCTCTCTCTTAAGACGTTTTCTCATTAATCAACATTTGTGCTTTTTGAGTGATGAATTTAACCTGAGTAATGAATTGAAACTGTGCTGTCAGGTTGGATTGTTATTTCAAAAACAAATAAGGGGAAGGGTTATGTAAAATTTGCTGAGGGAATTTACACAGAGACAGAAATAAAGTCAGATAATATAAAATTCCATATTTTGCCGCAGGATATTTTTTTGGCTTGTGTTAATATGTTACATTGACATGAAGATTTTTATGACAGCAGCTATCACACACAAAGAAACACAATTGGTCTTCAAAGGTTTTAAGTTATCATAAAGTGTTTAATGAGCACACTCACTGGTCTAAAACACCACATCAGAACAGTGCAATTATTACAAACAATCTGCATTATTAACATGGGGTTAGATTTTGCTGGGAATTACCTTATAATAATACCTCTAATTCTGAAGTTACCAGAAATCTTGTGCCTTTTACTACATGTATTATTTCATTAAACAAATGTATAAATATTTACATGTGCGGTTACCAGTAAAGAAACAAACTTCTAGCAAAGTGCTAATGTTTACTGCTTTCTCATCCATTCTATAATATTTCCTGATGAAAATTAATAATAGGTGCTATAGCTACATATCAGGATAAAGAATGTCCTAAATGCTTTTTTATCACCAGAGCAGTAGAATCAAAGTAGCCATTGCTACTCCTTCAAAAGTACTATTGTACAGCACCTGCCTGTAAACAAATTCTGGTTTATTACTTATTACTAGTTCTTAAAAACTTCCAAAAACCCCCTTCTTGCCTACTGATTTATGCCTCCCAAACTTGAGGACAGAGGGTATACTCCAGCATGTCCTTCTCTGCTCTGGATTCTCCTGTGAAGAGAGGAAAAAAAAAGAAAAAAAATGTTTATATATAATTTATTTTCTATATATATAAAAAATTAAAGATTATAGCTCTTCAAGGCCTCCTTTTTGGAAATGTCAGGGAAATACAGAATATGGTATTATGTGGTCAAGGTATCACATGCAGGTTGTGTATCATCTGAATTGGTATGCTATAGAACAGAATAAAGATCGTATTTTCGTGGAGATAGACACTTTATGTGGTAATGGATTAATAAAAGTGTAATTTATCAGCCTGGAGAACACTAAGGCTCCAATTAACTCCTCTCCATGGATTTATGCATTTCCTTCTAATTTTTCACCATCATGGACATCCTTCAGGCTATTTCCTTGGATAGAGAGAAGGGAAAAAAACCCAAAGTCTTGTGATCGGTCTTCCAGATTTGTAAATACTTCAAAGCTTTCAATCAACAAGTTACACAGTGATTGAATAATACACCATTTCCTTATTTCACCTAAATTTTATGCCGAAAAGCACAGAAGCAATTGCAGAAGTGCAGAAAGCCAAGTACAGACACAGTCCTTGCTCAAATTGACCTGACAGTGAATGTCAAGTTTCCTTCTGTGGACTACATGATTTAATTCCGAATGGTGCTCTTAAGAAAGGTGGAGAGCAAAAACACCTCCTGTGTGGAAGTTTTTGCACTATATAAGTTTCAAAAAGAGAGAATACAGCCTTACCTTATGTTGCCTTATTGTTTTGTGAGTTCCCTCATTTCCCACTACTCCTCTACAAGAATCTTTCAGACATATCTGAAAGACAAACCACCAGCTATAAACAAAATTTTGAGATGGGGAATAAAAACAGACCTTTTCTTGATAGGTTCGTAAGGCTAAAAAAAGCTGACATTCAATTCTTTACAATGCATCAAGAACAATCACTAAATGTCAGGTCTTCTATCTAAGCAAGAAATGGTTAACCATATTCATTCCACAAACACAGAATAAGATGTGAGTGTAAATGCAAATGGTTTATGTGATACCATAGAATTTGTGTTATTTACTAATCCAATCCCTTCAAATGAGCCAGTGGCAAAACGGTTAAGGTTAATCCTTCAAAAAGCAGCATGCTATCCCAAGTACATTGTTTCCTACCTTTACCTGCTGTAAGTGGATCTCTCTGGCGCAAAGACTGTTTAATCATTTGGATAGAATAGGAGACAATAATCAGGCTAAGTCTCTACAGCTATGGTTAAGGCTATTCAGCTGGCATATAGACTACAGCCAGAATAACCACTTCACTATTGTCTGCCCTGAGCTTAGGTATTTTTTTTTCCTAAAAAAACTTCTAAAGTTTTATGATTCATCCCATTAACAGAGAACTTTGAACATTTCATCAAGGGAACAACTCCTAAAAAATAACTGTACATCATATTTTTTTTTTGTATTAGACATTAAAATTCCTTATCTATTCTGTATTAGGTTATGGAATATTTATTCTTGCATGTGCATCTGATATATGCAAAATCAAGTCAAAACACACTGCTAGTTTATGCAAAGTATGGTTAATTGGAAGAAAATAAGGCTAATTTGTTAGGTTTGAAATTAGTTCTGATTGACTTTACTCTGAGTAGGCATCATTTCACTGACTTCATATGAGTTTGTATTTTCCAGAGAGACCACATAATAAGTTTATTTGGAGTTAAAGAGTTCTAATTGTATTTTTAAAGGCATTACCTTATAATAATACCACTACTTCTGAAGTTACCAGAAATTTGGAGACTTTTAATGCATGTAATATTTAATTGACCCAATGTCAATATTACTTTTTAATAATTTCTGATTAGTCATTGATTATAATTTAATAAATAAATAAATATTCATTATTTGTTAACGTGTTCTTTGAAATGTGTTTCATAATAATGTATTAAGGATATGAAGAGAAAAAAATTTTATAACTCTCGATCCCTGTAATCTAACCACCCTTACTGTTTTACCAAATACTTCCATTAATTCAGTGGATGAAAATTTATATTGTTTTCCTTTATAGAAAATAAAAATGAGCAGGTGTTTTGCTGCAAAAAAACTTCATTTTAATTAATTGTATTTTTAATCAATCACTTTCTTTTAAGTAGTGATGTCTAATCCTCAAAGACATGAGAGTTTTTACTTCAAATAAGCCCTCAAAGGTCAATACATTTTTAAAGAACAGAACTTCTGAATAGTCACTTTCATCTCCAGTTACCCTTATGACTGATTTTATTGTGCCTAGGAGATCTTTCTACAAGAAATTCTTCATAATTTTGAAGTGTTCTTTTTAAATCTGTCCATGTTTTAATTTTTTTTTGGCAGGAGGAGGGGAAGAGCAGCACCTCACTCTTGATGTTCCATTTCCCATACTGCCTATGATAGCTTTTATTATCCAATTTGCATGATTCTTTTTACTCTTCCAGTTTACTTCTACTCTACTGACCAAAAGTTTCAAAATGAGCGCGTGTCGTGGTTTGACATGGAAGTGATTTTTTTTTCAGGAAGTTGAGTCAAACCAATCAGTGGTCAAGTTTGGATATTGGCACCTGAAGTGACCACTGAAGATAGGGATACGCCTCTGAGAACACAGGGGGTTAAAAGCAAGAACTCCCAAGAGCTCGCTCTCTGTGGTTCCGGTCAGGGTGCTGTGCAGATCTCCCCTGCCCAGCCATGGGGCTGGGTGGGGGAGGGGGAGCCATGAGCCCTGGTCGAGGTGAGCCGAGGGGTAGAAGGACTGGAACCGAGCCAGCTCCTGTGGACGGAAGGGTGGAAAGAAGCAGAGATGTCTTTGTCATTCCCCCCCGCAGAGGGAAGAGATAGAGAGTCCGGACGGCACCTGTAACTTTGCCGGCGCAGAGGAGAAGGAGGGGGAGGGAAGGCGCCCAGCCTTGGCCTTGGGAATTGGCTGCTGGGCAGAGATATCAGCCGTCCAGGGAGTCTGAGCTTTTAACCCTTTCCTGAGAAATGAAGGCTTTGTAAAATATTACTCCTCCTTGATTTGAAGTAGAAGAGAGACAGTCTGGGATCCGAGATGATGGAAGAAGAAATTCTCGAGTTGGAAGGAGATAATGGAGTGGCTTGTGGCTGGACTTCTCTTGTTAGCCATAGACTGAACCAAATTCTCCTAACAGAAGCTGCAATTAGGGTGGTGCGTTGGTGTGCCAGGAGACCCGTTTCA
Source organism: Anomalospiza imberbis (assembly GCF_031753505.1). Taxonomy (NCBI): domain Eukaryota; kingdom Metazoa; phylum Chordata; class Aves; order Passeriformes; family Viduidae; genus Anomalospiza; species Anomalospiza imberbis. The sequence goes on from NC_089682.1 coordinate 104,865,408, forward strand.
GTGATTACCAACAGAGGAGTAGAGAGAAGGTGTGGAGAAGCCCTCTATCTTCAAGGAAGAAGAAGAGGAGAAGAAGACCTCTGTTCTTGGACCCTCAGCCCCAAGGGAAAATGGGGGGGACTGTAGTCCCAAAATGAGAAACTGAACTGTTGTCTCTTTTGGTCCATGGCAAAGCATCCTTAAAAGAGCCCTGTGAGCAGTCTGTCCATGCACGGTGGTGAGAGCAATGTGACATGGAAAGGAGAGTGTCACCATGGCAGATTTTCTCCGGGCGGTTGCCATGTGTGACATGGAAACACAAGGGTGGCAATTGTGTTTCCTGGGGGGGGGGTCTGTGGCACAGGAGAGACTCCTGTCTCCCTTGAAAGACTGAGTATTTGAATATCTGAAGAGTAGCAACTTGATCAGGATCCTGGGTGGTGTCTCACTGTTAAGTTTGTTTAGAAATTAGGTGGGAGGAGGAGGGGTGTTTTAGAAAGTCTTCATCCAGGATTTAGTGTTTGTAGTTTTTCTAGTAGTAGTAGTTTAATAAAGTTCTTTCCTTTGTTACTAAGATGAGCCTGCTCTGCTCTGTTCCTGATCACATCTCACAGCAATTATTTAGAAAAGCATATTTTCATGGGGGCGCTGGCATTGCGCCAGTGTCAAACCATGACAGCGCCCTTTTTTTTTTTCCTTTTTGTGGAAATTAACTGGTTTTATTTCTTTGAGTGAGAGAAAACATAAAGCCAGTGTCTATGTAGTTTGAAACTATTATCATATTCTAGTAACAATTCCTTTAAATGGCCAGATTAGCTACTTCAATTTTACAGTGAAAATGCTACCTGTTACCATCCAAAATCTAAACGTGAGTATTAGAGGACAGCTTTAGCTTACTGTATATTTCTTTTTTTCCTTAGGTTGCAATCCTACTTTAATAATGATAGACACAGAGAAAAGATTTTTCTTCATGAGCTAAAAAATTCTGACTTCTTTTATAGTCACTGTTAAGAAATAAACAAGTACCACTGAAAATGAGTAAGCACATGAGGGCACAGTTCATTAGACCTACTTTAAGTATGTCTGTTAAGATGAGAAAGATGCCCTACAACCCTTATTTCTCTCAACTGACTGTAAAAGGACAAGCTTCAGTAGCTTAAGTAGAGATATCTCAAGTTATTTAGAAAATGCCTTCCCAAAGTTATGTTCTTTTGCATTCACTCTGGTTCTGTTTTAATACTGATTTTTATTTTTAGATAAGGGTTAATATCTTTCAATGTACTCCACAGTCTTATTGTCAGTATCACTAATGACTTCTGGCAATAAAAAAATAGAGGGGATACTTGCAAATACAGCTAATAAGACCTGTAAAACAGAATTCATGTTGTCTCAAAGCCCTCGTTTGCTGGGAGAAGAAACCATCCCTATTCTCCATCATCTGTGATGGAGAAAATGGCTGCTGGTGAAAAAAGAATTGGCAATGTCTGTAAATCCCATGGTGTGTTTTGCTATTAAACTGTCTTGGTACCTTTTTGATCTGTTTCTCCTTTTAGATTTTGAACACAAATATAAATGTAAAACTACACCAACCAAAAACTTTCATAGCCATTACATGAATAAGAAATTATTTCACTGAATCAAAAAGGAATTGTAAAACACTTCCTAAACCTATTTATGAAAGAACCTGTCCTTTTTCGAAGTTGTGAATCATATCAGACTATTATCTTTCTATTTCTTAAACAGGCTGTAACCATGATAAATGTCGTACTTTGATTTACTCAAAGGTGATTTATAGCCAAAGGTAGCTCTTCGGCCTGTCATGCATCTCCAGTCTTTATTATATTCTTTTATAAAACCAAAGTGTGTGTGATCTCCTGAGAGCTCCCTTTGCAACCTGTTCAGAGACTTAAATTAGATTAGTTTCATATTTGCATCTTGCACTATTAATGATTATAACTCCATTGCCTTGACTAATCTGCTTCTCAGTAATTCATGCTCAAACCATTTGCTAACTTTTAAATAAAAGAGAATCAATTAATTTTTGTTTGTTACAGAAACTTTTGTTTGTTACAGAAACACTACCTTTTTTTTTCCCCCCATGAAACAATATGTACAGGAGACTCAAGCCTAAGAAAGATCTAGGTCCTAAAATCTGCAAAACTTGTGTGAAAAAAAAAATACATATTTATATTTATATATATATATATATATATATATATATACACTTATATAAATCATCAGAAGTTCCCTAAAAAAGAGTAAAACTATTAAAAATACTCAGTTATGACCTGTATTCTTTAAAATAAGGTATCTGGAAGGCAGCAAGTGGACTTTTCTTATTTTGAAGGGAAGTGGTGAGGTATAATTCGAATCTGATTTAGGATTGTGATGTCTAATTTCTACAAGTAGTCTGATAATAGGCACTAGTACTGATTTTAAGTTTCCAGAATTAAATATATGTAAAAGGTTTTTGCAAGGCTGTGTGGAAAAGATTTTACAAGGTAAAAAGCTATAGTAGATACCTAATTGGAGGGGTGTGACTCTGTTGCTTAGACACGCTGGATTTTAGCAGATAATTTCAGGAGTCTGTTTCTGTATGTCGTCACTGGTTTATTTTGATTGTATGAACTCTGTTTCCAGTATCTATAGCAGAAACTAGCTCAGATTGATTAAACCTTATACTCTACATATCTACATTTAGATAAACTGGACATAAATTCCAGTTGTTGGGTTTTCAAAGTCTGGCTAACGAGAAAAACTTTCCCAGATATTGGCCAGTAGCAGTGAGGTTAGACATGCTTAACTTCAGTTATTTTCCCTATCTAGAGCCCCATTAAGCAGACACTTCTCAAGGCCAGTAGATGTGCTTAAGGAAGGGAAAATCTCCTGCTTCATTATGATGTACCCAGTTGCAGAAAGAGAGGGTTACACCACATCTCAATAGATACAGACTTCATCAGAGCCTCATTTGTGGAACCATGTAGTCACTAGCATTTTTTATGTTAAGCCCTTTATGTCTCTGGATCTTTTCTCCCATTTGGATTCCTTTCTCAAGTTCATGCTGCCTGCAGTCATCCCCAGTTAAATGCTTTTACAGCACAAACTGAATTTAGGGCCACTGAGTAGCTGCTATGTTTTTCATTCATGTGATTTGGCTTGATATAAGCATGGAGAGACCATATGGAAAGACACATCAGATTTCTAAAAGGACATGAAAGCCATGTTTTTATTTTATTATGACAAATTCCCTAAGGATTATGGACATTGGGCAATCAATGTCATTTTAATTGAGGGACAAAATGTCTCTGAGACCTAGACTGGAGAAGCAAAAATGTAGCCTTGAGAACAGGGATAGGATGAAATAAAATGTCTAAGAATAAGAAACTACCAAAGAGGGTTTTTTTGAGGAAAATGTTTGATCGAGACGTCTGAATGAGAACAAGTCTGAATAGAGAAGGATGTAAGAGAGAAATGCAGAAATGTGCTTGTACATTACCTTTTACTATGTCTCTTCCACGGTTTTTCATTTTTTTCCCAATGTTCACAGTCTAAAATAGAAATGCTCATAAATGTAAGTCTGCATCTCTGAGGCCAAAGAGTGGATCCTGTGACCAGCTTTGAGATATGAGAAACACAGTTTATGGCACTTGCAAAGCTGATAGTGATGTGGAAAGTATAATATTCTTAAGAGAATCTTATGGATTGTAACAGTGACATTTGGAAAATATGTCAGTTGCTAGAGTGGAGACAGCTAGCTGTTAAAAAAAAACTATTTCTGAAATGTCAGGGAGCAAAACCAGAATGTGGGAGTTGTTCTAAAAGGAAGCAGCTACATATGAGCTAAATAGCTGTAAAATAATAATTTACTACATATTGTCTTGTTGCCTTACATATATAAACACAGTCATTAGCAAAAAAGAAAAAGGAACTATTCGTTGTTTACTAATAAAATTGTTCAGCAAAAACTAGTTGTAGACAAAAATATTGATCATATATTATGACTTGCAGAAGATCTTGAGATTTATTAAAACATTTGTTTATTAAGGGTTTGCTGATTAAAAGTGCACATCAGGGATTTTGTTTTCAATAACCGAAAATGCCTACTCATATATTTAAATGAATTGAGTGATAATAAGGAACTTGAATCAGTTTGTTTCCAGATTACAATTTGCTTATCTCTGGTAGTTCCAAGACTTAGACACATAAGACACCCAGACACACCTCAAATACAGGCAAACTAAGAGTACAGACTATTGTTTGCAGATTAATTTAGCTGAGAAGGTGGTCTCTGCTGCCCACCTTGCCTATCCTCTGGATCTTCTAGCCACTATAGTTGAACCACAAATGATGCTGTTTAATACAGACCAAAACCTTGAGGCAAATTGAACGTGCTTATTTACTAATATAGATGTGCAGGGTTGATTTGGTTGATTGCCAGATAGCCACTCAGCTGTTCTCTAACTCCCTGTCCTCAACAAATAATAAAAAAATAGTGTGATAAGGCAAAAGCTTTCTTGTGTCAAGGTAAAATCAGAAAGATAACTTACCAATTAACATCCCAAAAATGAAACGGCTCAACTTGAAGAAAGTTAATTTCTTGCCAATTAAAATAGAGTCAGATGGTAAAAACCAAATAGCTTCACCCCATCACCCACTTTATTTCAGTCCATCTTACTGTTTAATTCCCAGCTCCTTTGCCTCCTTCTGACACCGAGTGTTGCAGGGGTGACAAGGAAAAGGGATAGATTGCAGCCAGTTCATAACAGTTCCTTTCTGCTGCCTTTTCTCCTCATATATTCTTCCTTGTGCTGCATGGGTCCTCTCCAAAAGCGGCATCTTCCTCCAGGGCACATCCACCTGCTCCAACACAAAGTCCTCCTCAGGCTACAGTGTGGTAAACAGCTCCTCTCTAGGTGCTGCAGGGGAGTTTCTGCTGTGATGCCTGGAGCACCTCTTCCCTCTCCTTCTCTCACCTTGGTGTTCAGAAGGTTGTTTCTCTCAGTTTCTCTCACTTCCACCACACTCACCTCCTCCTTCTCAGTGATAAGCAGAATTTTGCCCGTTTAAAAATATATTTTCCCTGGGGCACCACAGTCCTGACTGGTGGGGCTAAGCCATGCCCTGGATGGATCTGCTGAATCCCACTGAAATGCCAGTGTCACACATGAGGCATCCAAGTCTCTCCTCACAGATGCCATCCTTACAGCCCCACTGCCAGCACTGGGACACACAAACCCAGTGCAACTGCACACTGGGCTCTGGTGTGTCAGATTACACAGGGGAGTCCTGTCTTTATCAAGACGGAATCTCTTTTGGAAGTAGGGCCAAAGGGACAGGCTGAGGTTAATCACTCATATTGTATCATATACATCATCATGTAGTCATGAGCCATGAGCTCTCTGGCCAATCCTATGGACTCAGCTGAGAGTTCACTGCTGCACACACACACAGTGGTTTGGCCTGTCAAGGGCAAAGTCTGTTACTTTTTCTACAGCTCTCTCTGCACTGTTACCAAGTGTTTGCTTGAAGATCTGCTTATGTACACTCAGGACTTGAGTTGCTCATGCTCCTGTACCAAGTATTTTGATAGATTCAAGATTAGGTCCTTTGAGACAGTCACTAACTACCGAAATCCAAGTAGCTTTCCATTGTGAAAAATGGCCCTGTGATTGATAACCTGATACTGGTGTTAACAACTTCCACAAAAAAGGGGGAAATTCAATAGATAGTAGAAAAAATGTAATTTCTCACAACCTGTGATCAGAACCTGTGTGACCTTTCAGGCTCTTACGAGTAGACTGAGAAAGTTGCTGCTTATGCTTTTCAAGATTCACTTCTTATTTGAATGTACTTAGCAAGACATGTGATGCATAATGACACAGAATATATCCGAGAAAAGAAAACTATAATATATAATTAAAGAGCTTGTGATTAAAAGCTGTGAGCTCAGTAACATTTTTATGAAGTTATAAAGTCGTTTTCTAGTAAAATTTCAAATGTAATATTCAGTTCATTAACAACTCTCATCATCCCCAAATCCATAAACATTAACTTATTTTACTGTGTAGCAATTTCTAAGAAATATAAGTAATAAAATGTAAAAGAAAGTGTTTAGATATGGATTCAAAAAGAGAACAATCAGATTTTATTTTTCGTCTAGTTAGAGCTATCTAGTTAGAGCCTTTTTTCTTCCTTTTTTATTGCTCCTTCCTTTTTCTAGTTAACTACCATTTGTCATTTTATGCCAGCTGAAATAATTATTAGTCATTATATAGGATACTAATAGCCTTAGAAGCAGTTGACTCATACATAAACTCTTGTGTCCAAAAGGCCACTTAGCAAGGAAGTGGATTTTAATTTCTCACCATTCATTACTATTTCAATTGCTCTAAACAGAATAATTGAAGAACAGCAGGTGCTTTTTATTTCAGTTCTTTAGTCTTGTTTCTTAACTTACCTTTTTAAATCGCAGTGTTCTTTCACAGCAAGAAGGCAATTAATTCTTCTGTATGCCAGAAGATGCCACTGTAGTACTCGCTTACAAAGAGTAAAGACTGATGATAGGGAATGCATGAATATTATCAGATACAGCATCTGATTTATTGCACCTGAGAAGGTATTACTGTGAGTATCCTAAAAGTACAGGGACTTAATCTGGTGAGAGAATGGGATTCTGCAGTATTTATTTATTTTTTAAAAAAGAAATAAAAACAACTACATATTGGGAATTAAAGGAAATAGTTATTTTATGGCATAATTTCATAAACTGCAATCCTAGTCCTGTATTTGCCACCTTGGATATTTATGTGCTGCAGCAGTGTACCAAACACTAATAGGAGTACATGTTCTTTCTCCAAAGGATTTTTCTAGAAAGGATTTTCCTGCTGTTTAATATAACATATAAATCACTTTGAAAAAATAGTGTTCCTAGGTTGCTATTTCATTTTCTTCTGTATCCAGTTAATCGCAGAGAGTTTTGAGATCATCTATCTGCTTCAGTGTCATGGTTCTCTTTTTTTCGTTTTACTTTTTTTTTTTTTAATACTTTAAAAATTCTCATAGTGAGCAGTCCATCACTAGCTTTAGAAACTAGCTTTTCCCTTAGGTGATAAAGAAACAGGGCAGCCAGAAAATATTTCCCCAAAAGGTCTACCTAACAGGATGCTTTATTTTATTTTGATTTATTTATCTTTTTGGAACAATTTAGACATTTTACCTCTTGAAAGCCGTGCTACTTGTTGGTGACAGGGGAGAAGAGGAAGGAAGGTTACTGTGCAACTCTATGATGGTCTAAAAAGGTTCAAATTGATAATCTATAAAGAATAACAATAGGAAGTAGCACTTTAAAAGCACTTCCCTTGAACAACCTCTCTATTAATTAATTGTTTAACCTCAGGGTGCCAACATAAGAAAGCAAGCAAAGCGTGCGTACACTTAAGTTTTCCAGTGGGACACTGCAATCCACTGTCAAATGTGAGTGTCATCAAATGGACAATCAGAATGCTGTTGTGGAATTTAAACTATGCAGATTCTTCTGCCACAAAAGGTGGGAAAATTACTCACAAGCACTGCACAATGCCATGTATTATCAATATTCTCTTTTTTCAGTTAATATTTAAAGACTTCATGTGTTGAGATCAACCAGGTTTATCACCTAGAATTTGGAATTTTTTAGTTCTATTGACTGGCCACCTGAGAGGTGTTACCTCATTTACGGTAAGTCTTTGAACCTGACCCTTCAGCAAGTTGTTCACCCATCATGTTGTGTGCATGTCTAGCTGTATGCTGGACATTTTATTCATAAAAATCCTGTGAGAGATAGTATCAAAAACTTCTAAAATCCCAAACACCTGTGTTTACTGCCTTCCCTTTGTCTACTGGTGAAAGGTCGTTTGTTTCCACATCCAGCACATCTATTCAGCCTTTTCAGTGTACTCAGTAGCTCCTCTTTTAGTAATTACCTCTTTAGTGAAACAACAGCATTTGTTATCAGAATTCATAAGTTACCATATGGACTAAAAGCCTGGTCTCTGTGTTGTGGCTTTGAAAGGCACATCGAGCTCCACCAGGTGGTGGGGAAATTTGGGATGTCTTTTACATTGAAATTTTTGCCTTCTTACCTATTTTCATGAAACACTAGCTGATCATTCTGTCCTTTCTTTCAAAATTCTCAAGAAATATGTCGGGAAGAATGAGAAAGGATATTTAGTCAAATGACAGATTATTGAAGAGTTGATTACTATGAGGAAAAACAACAACTCACATACCTGCCTATTGTTATTTTTGATTAAACATCTATCAAAAGTTTTTGCTGAAACAATCAAATGACTTGAATACAACCTATGAAATTGGTCTAATAATAGGAAATTGTCAGTCCTATGGACTGAACATAAGGGTTCTTAATGGACCCACCAATAAAACATTATATAGTAATTACACTTTGAGACATTTTGTTTTGCTTAATATCATTGTAAAACTTTCTTCATTACTTCTCCATAGCAACTCATCTTTGCATCTTTTTGTTTTGTGAATACTAAAATACACCCTTAAGTTGAGTACTTATGTTTTTTAACTTAGAGTTGAATAATTAAAAGGTGAAAGTGCATGTTAAATGCATCAGCAGAGTGCATTTTTGGCAAAGAAGGTGAAGTATATAAAATGTGTATCCCATCTGTTACAAATGTACAGTCTTTTCACCAGTAATTACAACAATTGTATCTGGAAAACAGGATTTATTCTACCCTAAATACAGCTAAAAATAACTGTGAATAAAGGTATATTTGGAATTAAATACAACCCACACAAAACCTAATTTAGATTTTAGCAAAAATTGGTTCAATTTATACCACAGTCCCTGGGTTCTGTGTTTACTGATGTTCACATGCATTATTCAGAGGCACCAAATATTAGGTGAGAGACAAAGCACAATGTGGCTGAGGCGTTCAGTATGCAATAGAGAATTTTTTGATGACTCATAAGTAGGGCAAGTCATATAGGCAGCGAATATTATGTCAATGTGCACATCAGTGTTGCAGCAACAAACTGCTTATTCCTGTTTTGATGCATTGAGTTCATCTTTATCTATAAAAAAAGTATGATGGATCCAAAATCATTTGTGATGAAGCATTTAGTCACAGCTGTGCCCACATCTCTTTTTGGAAAACATCACTTGTAAATATTATGATAAAATGTTGAAAGTAATTAAAATTAAAGACTTTGATGGACCACTTCTGAATATTCCTTTTTATGAAATAATCTAAATTTCACTATGTAGTGAGCTAGCTGTGCCTGGATGCCATGTGCCCACCAAAGTCACTCTATTATTCCTTTCCTCATCAGGATAGGAGAGAGAAAATAAAAGGAACGTCTTGTAGGTTGAGATAAGGACAGGGATAAGTCACTCCCTGATTACCATCATGGACTTGACTTGGAGATACTATTAACATTTAATAACAACGAAATCAGAATATGGTAATAAGAAATTAACCCAACCTTTAAAACACCATCCCTCCACTCCCCCTCTTCTGCCTGGGCTCAACTTCATTCCTTATTTTCTCTACCTATCCTTTCCCCAGCAATGCAGGGGGACCAGGAATGGGGGTTGTGATCAATTCATCGCGTGTCTCTGCCACTCTGGGTAGGAAGGACTCGTCACAGACTTCCCCTGCTGCCTGCCATGTGTGGGTCACTTCCATGGGGCATATGCCTTCTGAGACAGACTGCTCCAGCATGGATCCCCCATGGGATCACAAGTCCTGTCAGTCAACCTTCTCCAACAGGGGCTCCTTTCTCCATGGGGCCACGGGTCCTGCCAGGACCATCACCTCCTCTAGGTATCCATCTGTTCTGTAAGGTTTTCCATGTTCTGCCAGTGGATATCTGCTGTTCCACCGTGGACTCCCACAGGCTGCAGGGGCACAGCCTGGCTCACAGGGTCTGCACTGTGGGGTGCAGCAGGGAAATCTCTGCTCCAGCACACAGAGCACCTCCTGCCCATCCTTCTGCCCTGACCTTGGTGTCTGCTGGGCTGTTTCTCTCAGATATTCTCCCTCTTCTCTCTGGCTGCTTTTGCAGTGGGGTTTCTCACCCTTTTTAAATAACATTATCCCTAGGGTGTTAGCCCTGTCACTGATGGGCTCTGCCTTGGCTGCCTTGGAACCAGCTCACGTTTTCTCTGTCAGACAGTGGGGGAAGCTTCTGGCAGCTTCTTACAGTAACCACCCTTGTAGGCCCCCTGCTACCAAAACCCGGTGATGAAAATTTAACATATACTAATATTTTATTAAAATATAACAGAAATACAAAGCAGAAAGTAAGAGAATGTGAATGTACTTTTAGTTAAATTTTGTTGTATGTTTGGGAGCTGATTTTGATAATGAGCTAAACCAGTAGTTTACATACAGGACTGAAGTATGGTCATATAACATATTTTATTAAGGTTGTATGAGGCAATACCTCATGGCATCATGTGTGGAAGGATGCTGCTTTTTCAGACTGTGATCTTTCTCTTTTTTTTTTGCTGTTTGTTTTAAAAAGTTCAGTATTTACCAGGAATGCCTTTTTCCTTAGATTTTTTCTTTGCATTGAAAGATATCCTGTAAATGCATTCTTAGATTCTATAGTTTTTTTAATCCACTAATTAAGTCAGCATTTAAAACTGTAAATACCAATTATTTGAAAGAATATTATATTTAGCATACTACCAATTAGTAGGTTTTGTAATCTTCAATGGCCATTGAGAATGGCTGTTCTCATATTAAAAGATTAAAGAAAAATGTCTTCTCTAATTATCTCTCCTTGCATGAAATATGAATCTTTGATCACAGAAAACTTTCAGTCATTAACATGTTAATTTTCCATATATTATCTGCAATTCATTTCTACTGTGATCAAAGCATTTAGTGAGTCTTTCTTCAGGTTTATGTAGACTTTCACAAGGAATAAAAACTGACACTGAAATAACCTCTTTTGTTTTTAATTTATGGAAGTACATCTCATTATTTCCTGAGTACAGTAAGAAGCAAATAACAGGTTTGTTTTGTCCATAATTCAGAACATCTGTCTTGGAGGTGCTCTGTCCCTTGGTTCTTTTTTCTAATGTGTATTAACAGAATTTTCCTCACCATATCCTTTGCTTTCCTACTATCGTCTCTAACTGTTCCTGGCACAGAAAATTTCAGTTTCACCCACCAATCTGAAGCCAACTACTAGCTCTGCTTTGGTCTGGGCATATTCTCAGTTCTGTCGTGTTATGCACAAGGAATCCCTCATTCTGCTTTAACAAGGTTTCACTGAATATACATTCAAAAATTAACATCTCAAAAATTGGATTTTGAATAGGTTTGAATTTCCTCCTGAGTATTTTAATGCATTTTGTTTCCTTTTATTCCACTTTTATTGTTATAATAATTTAAAATTTTCAAATTTCTTCCACAACAATAAGCAATGCTAAAAATATATTAAAGGCCATCTTCCCATAACCCCATGACTCATGAAGCTCTGCCTTTTAGAAGGGCAGCAAATATCCAGAAACTGATCATTTGAGACAGCTGACACAACTTTAGCTGACTTAATCCTTTCAACAGACTTTGGGAGCAGAGAGAAATACAGCCCTGGTCATAACCCTCGCTTTATCTATTCCTATTCTCAAGTTTACCTTTACAATCAGTGAGAGTAAGGAGGAAGGGGATCTTTCATACTGTGGTATTACCATGTATTCATGCATGGGCAAGAACCCCCATTCCTAAGCTGAAGACACCATCTCCAGCTTCAGGAAATATTGATCATATTCTTGAATTCAGTGAATATAGAACACAGATATCTTCTCTCTTCCTTCTCTTAACCTGTATAAACAAAAAAAACCAGTGTTCTGCCAAGTAGTTTAAGAACTGAAGAAGCAGCTAATGGATTTCTGCTACTTTTTCATACTTTTCTGAGGCAATGAAGAATGGAAAAGTACTCAGAGGCTGGAGACTCTAATGTAAAAATTATCAGATCTTGTATTTTTCTTTTATGCATAGAGTATTTAGCTGAGCCATACAGTATGTAGATGAAAATGGTTTGCTTGTTTGGTCTGAGTACCCTTTCCTTTGCAAAAAGCAATTATATTATTTTTTTAGCACATTAATATCAAATATTGATTCCTCCACTAAATGAATTTGAACTACCAGGCTCTTATTCTTTAATTATGAGGCCCAGTTAAAAAAAAATCAATAAACTACAAATGATTTACTTCATTCAGCTGTATTGGAATTATTTTACTCTTTACATGGAAATTAATATCATGTTTATAGTTTTTGCAGCATATATGTAATAGTATACATTGGCTAACAACATGCATCCTTTTTGCTTTGTACAGCTTAGTTAAACACACAGCATAATGCCTTATAATAAAAGTAAGACAATGCCTTTTTATATGAACTAGATCCACACTGAATAGGAATGTATTTTTTAAGAGAAGGCAGTCAAGGACGGAAAACGAGAGTGGCCTTTTCTGTACTTTAAAATTATGTGAATCATCTAAGGCCACATGCTGTCTGATGAAACTATAGAAGACAAAAATGATGAAAAAATAGATAATAGATTATTCTTTTTTACTAACTGATTGAAAGGAAAGCTTATTATGCTTTTAGCTTCTACTAAGGTTCCTGTATCACGGTTATCATCACGGTGCCAATAACTTTAAATAACATGGCATAGTCTGTCACATCATGTTTTCTTTTCCCTTCTCTCCTCATGGATGTGCCTACACCAGAATTTTTAATTCTCTGCAAACCAAGGTTAAAGAATTGTGTCTCACTTCTGAAGTGTGAGAAGCTGTGCCTCTGATGGCCTTTATCCAGCTTGGCTAAGGATGTCAGTAAGACTGATGCTACTGAGGGGCCAGACTGGAACTGCATATTTTCTTCTAACAGCTCTCCCCTGCACAGAATTAAACAAGTTATCTGTTGTGCTGTTTTGGGCTGGGATAGAATCAATTTTCTTCATAGTGCTTTGTAAGGTGCTGTGTTTTGGATTTGGGACCAAACCTCCATTAATAACACAGCATTGTATTAGCTCTCAAGCGTCAAGGCAGTTCCTGCTTTTCACAGCATCCCATCACGCCGGGGGCTGGGGAGCCACAGCTGGAACAGCTGATACCAAGTGACCAAATATCCCACACCCTTATGGTGCCATGCTGAGCAATGAAAGCTGTGGAAGGGAAAGAAGCAGGAAGTGGGGGGGCTTTCAGAGTGATGGTGTTTGTCTTCACACTGTTGCATGGAATCCTGCTTTCCTGGAGATGGCTGAACACATGCCTGCCCATGGGAAGTGATGAATGAGTTCCTTGTTTTGCTCTGCATGTGTGCACGGCTTTCACTCTTTCTATTAAACTGTCTTTATCTCAATCCACAAGTTTTCTCACTTTTACCCTTCTATTTCACTCCATTCCCCCACTGGGGAGGGGTGAACTAGGATCTGTGTGGGGCTGTGTCTGCTGATCAGGGTTAGACCACACAACTGCAAAAAATTTTGCCTATTTACTCCCTGAGTGAATGTATTGGTCTTAGCTTATTTTCCCAGCTCTTTATGTATATATACATATATATTTTTTTTTTTAATTTTAAATCTTGAAGAGTGATAGGAATGAATGTAGGGTTTGTAACTTTGTTCTGTGTTATCATTAAAGAGAACTTTTCAATGGTATTGTGCTTAGTTGAAAATAAAATTATACTTATCCACAATGTATATATGCAGGGCTTAAAATAAAAAAAATTGAGGAATACTAAGTCTGCTATCCATCACCTCTTCACATTACTCTGTAGAGTTCAGTTCAACAGATTAACATCAAAAGAGATGATATTGATAATAAACTCCTGCATAGCAGAGAAGTGATTAAAGAAAAAACTACATTCAGATGAGTTCATTAGAAATGAGGATGGGAAAAATGGGTATGAGGAAGTACTATGGCCACACTAAGTTATTTCAAAGAAATGACTGTTCCTGCCAGTGAGTTTCCTATCCAAAATCAAACCCAACCAAATCCCTCAAATGTAGTGTGGTATGACATTGTCTAACATACATTATTAAAGAAATACAGTCTTGAATATTATATTTTAGATTTATTTTTATCTTTTCTGATAAGATCTGTAGAGATTTTCAAATCCTCCTTTCCAAAGTGTTAACATTCATTCCCTACAAAATTAAGAGCTGATCTTTCTTTGGTGAATAATTGAAATAAAATGTTTACAAAGAAAAATGCAGAAACAGAAATTAAATTACTAAGTGGTGGGGTTTTTTTTAACCAAAACAGCATACATCTTTTCTTTTAGTGACAGTTATAAGCCATAATTGAGTTTGGAGCTTGACATATTATCACTTCACATCTGAGTCTAAGCAGGTATTTTTTAGAGTAGGCTGTAAACCCTTCCCAGGCACAAGACAGTATAAATTTTTTTGAACTTAGACTAATTTCAGAAACATCCTTCCTCTGGCACATCATCTTTTAAAAGTTAAGAAGAAATCTTCCAGGTGAATCTGCTACCAATAAGGAATGGTTCCAAAAAAGAGAAATTCTGACCTTTTAGGAGGAATCCTTGCTTTTGCTAGAGAAAACAATAACTTTTCATTATCTGGTCTCTAAGCCTTTCTTGTTTTATTTGTTGTTTTATTTGTTTGGGCTTTTTCTGTCCATTTATGTAACACAGAATGTGCAACAACTCACTCGTACAAGTGCTTAAATGTTGTGAAAAACATTCTTGTCAGAATACAGAATTTTTCTGCTAGTAAATCACTTTATGGATCTCACCATCTCACCTGTAATTCCAGTATTGATATTGGTTCTCCAGAGACTAATTTACATGCACACATGAATACATCCAAACTAGAAATTAAATAATGTACTTCCTTCTTTGCTACTCATTTGTTTTATTTCAAGTACAGTAAAACAGTGGCAACCCTGTACTGGTATTAAATCACCTTTATGGTGATTAATACCCTTAATACCCTTTATGGTATTAAATCACATTTCCAACTTTAATCTTCTATAAATCATCAAATGTTTCAAAATCTTGCATCACTCATCTTACTCTGTCTTATATATATGCCTAATAAATAGTTGTCTGATCCAGGTTTTTACTCCTATATCTTCCTTTTCTGTAGCATCCTTTCCTATATTCCAGATTACTCTTAAAAAAATAGCCCTTTTTCTTAAACCCAGTTGAAAGACTTCTGAATCTGTTCCCATTTGTTTTATCTTGGGTTCTTGGTGACTGATGCGCTTTTGGCATTCTGACATTTTTATTTTGCTAAAGCGTGTCGATTTGGAGAATCATAGGAAGGAAGTAAACCTTTAGTGATTAATCAGAAATAACATCTAAAGAAATAGAATCACTGCTAAAAATCACCTTGTCTTCAAATTTATGTAATTAGATAAATTAAATGTTATATATTTTTATAATTCTTAAAGGCATATATGGTGAACTTCAGTATCAGTTTTTTACTTCTGTAATTTCTGAAAAGTTAATATAGAGCATTGTTGTACCTGCCTATATGCTGCATCATTAAAATATAGGAAGACCCTCCACAAAATGTATTTGGTAGTGAATATTAAGTGAGTGTAAATAAGCCTTTTTCCCTATACCAGAATTTAGGATTAATACCTTGAATATTTAGAAATTGTCTGATTGAATACATATATTTATGATGGTAAAATCATCTTGTCCATCACCAAACCTAGAGTATTATACAGATCAGTTTGAGGGCAAGAGAAATCTCCAAAATGTAAGTAACCGAGATTACCTTATTTTTGTGTATTACAGCATGGCCCTATCCTTACTTTTTAAACCTATCCATATCCCAGGGAAAGATCTTCAAACAAATGAAGTTATTGAAGTCCTGAATTAAATCTCAGTGTACATAGTGCCATTAACATGCTTTTTTCTAAAGTATCAAATTAGAGAGAGAAAGAACACATATGTTAACAACTGTATCAACAAGTGTAAAAAACTTATTTTTAGAATGAAACAATTACATGGGCATGGATAATCTGAAAGGATATATTTATATTTATATTATTTATATTTATATTTATATTTATATTTATATTTATTTTTATTTTTATTTTTATTTTTATTTTTATTTTTATTTATATGAAATATATTATTTGAAAAGAAACATCCCTAATTTTCAAAAATGTAACCAAACTTTATAGTCCTATTATACCTTATAACTTGAAGAGCACTATATATTCAATCTTTATTTATTTTTCTTTCAATTTTTAATTGAACATAAGAACCGCATCGCAATAAAACCGAAAATCAAATAATCATTAAATTATCTTGTTGTAAAAGATATAAACAAGTGCATTAAAATCTACAAATAAATATAAATTTAAGTATATTTTTTATTTATTGATCAGAAACAAAAACTCATAATGTTCTTCTAATATCTTCAATTTTCTTGCAGCTTTTATTTGGCTTACTAAATAAATAAGCCGTGTGTTATATCACTCTAGAATTTAACTCTATGTAGCCACTGTAAATTATTATGCCCTCATGGATGTCTAAAATATAGAAATTCTTTCCCTGTGTTGTAAAAATAATGTCCAAAGTTGCAATGCATCATACTGTAAAGGGACCTAAGTTTTTATGCTCAGAGAAAATTGATTTTTTCCACTCATCAGCATTTTTATTAATCCTTTTCTCAAATATATAAGAGAAATGCAGAGTCCAAATTTTATTATTAGCTAGCTTTTACATAATTAACATTCAATTCAAGTATAAAACAAAATATAAGAGAAATACAGACTTTTAAAAAAAATCTTTTCTTGTTCAAACGATGAATATAAGTGATATAAAGTGGGATTTGTCTCAATTTAAAGGTTAGTTCCTAAATTTAGAGTACTCTAGATTCATTTTATATTCTCTCAAGAAAATTGGATAATTCCAAATAAAGTTTTCTTGATTAAAAACTATGGAATTAATAAAACTTGGATTATTTTTTCCCCATATGTAGCTATTTTTCTATGATGACAAGAGAGAGACTTTAGATCACTAAGAAAATGGAAGGATATCTAAATATATTTCCATTAAAATTCAGCTTCATGCACAAACCTGGTTTTCAAAAAATATCTCAGGCATTTTAGACAACCTAATCTTGATTTCTAAATGCCCAAGATTTTGTTTTTTTCATGGAAGCTAGAATTCTTATAGACTACATCTCAGAGATAATTATGCAATTCCATATGATTTACTTTTCAAAAAAGAATCAAATTTCTTTCTGAAAACTTTCATGTGAGTTTTAAAGTATGTATAGTAAAATAATGGAAAACAATGGAAATAATATATTTTAATTTCTGATGAACCAAAGGCATTAAGAAAACCTTAACCTGCAAAAGAGCTGGGTTAAACTGAAAAACAGATTATGGGTATGTAATATAGAAATGCATTTTTAGAAAAGACTTGGGACATTTGACCTTCCAAATATGTGATGAAGCTAGCAATATGTAACAATACATATGACTACTTTTTGCTTATTGTTTTTTGTTGGTTTGGCACTTTTTTTTTTTTCTCAAAGTTGAGGCGGGTGGAAACAACCTTCTTGTAAAGCACTGCCTACTGGTTCAGTCATGACAGCTAATAATAACCTATGCTTTTCCACCAAAGGAAATTCTCATATTTAAAAAATAATTACTATAATAACTTGCATATAGTGCATTACATAATTATGCATATGAAATTTCAGTCTTCCTTTTTCAAAAAATAACTATATTTGTATTTACTTTATCAAACTCTGATAGTGGGGATGCTGGCCAAGTTTTCATTATTAAAATCTAAGAACTCAGTTTTTATGTAAATTTTCTTAGCAACACTGGAGAGCTAAATCTCCAGTACATTCATGAAGAATATTCTAACATCATAATTAAATAGATGGAAAATTATTAATATCTCAAGACTGTTTAATGTAGTATAATAATAATCCATGTAATTATCTTCATACTTTTGATATAATTTTTCATTTCTAGTCTCACAGTATAAACATGCATGTTTTCTGTCTGTTTCAGTAAGAACAATTATTACAAGAACCTAATAAATCCAATCCACTCTGTTCCATTTTTTATCCTGGACAATGCCAGCTCTTACTCAGAACTCAAAGTACTCACATAATTGATTGCAAAAGAGATTTCCAACTTAAGCAGGAAAGAGTCTTTGCTGCTCTGCAAGGATAAACTAGGTATTAATATTACAAATGTAGAAGAATGTTTTGCAACCTCTAAGGGACTCCTACAGATTTGACCAGTCAATTATCTGCAGACTTTTAAACATCTCAAACAGTTCCTCAAAGAAAACAGCTGTCTCATCTTAAGAGTCAGGATGCCCAATAGAGGCTGCGGAAAGAGACATGCCTTCTATGAATAACATGAATTAATTAACTATGAAAGAAATAAACTCTTAAAATGTGTTTATTTTTCCACAGTATTTAATTTACTGTCATGTATTTTTTAATTAAGTTTTTGTTGATTACGAACCTTAGCCTCTGGTGAAATCTTTTCTCTACTTACCTAGACATGATGAACTTAGTGACTCAAAAATGTTTGCATTAAATTTTGCAAGACAGCAATATGTAATTTTTCATTTTTAAAATTGTTTTCCAATTAAAATATCTGTTCAAGAGCAAAATATCAAAAATGCTATAAGATTAGGAGACTAAGAACATTCCTAGGTTTCAATTAAATTTTAGTCAGATTTCTTCAGCCTTTGCTCTGTAACCAGCAATTGGACTCTTTATTTAGAGTCAGAATGGGTCTTTTGGACAGAAGCTTTATTTTTGTTGCATTTGCAAAGGTTTGCTGCATTGTCTCTTTCTGAATAGGTGCTACTCACTCTTTCATAAACCAAGGATATTTCTAAGTCTAAGTCTTGGCACTTTGCTCAAGTATTCTCTTTTAAAGTGTGGGGCTGATGTAGGCACTGCTGTCTTTGGTGATTAGTGACAGGACTGAGCAATGGCCTGAAGTCGTGTCAGGGGTGTTTTAGGTTGGATATTAGAAAACGGTTCTTCACCCAGAGGATGGTTGGGCACTGGAACAGCTCCCAGGGAAGTGGTCACAGCAGCAGCCTGACAGAGTTCAAGAAGATTTTGGACAATGCTCTCAGGCACATGGTGTGATTCATGGGGATCTTCTGTTCTGGGCCAGGAGCTGGACTTCAGTGACCCTTTTGAGTCCCTTCAAACTCAGGATATTCTATGATTCTAATAAAAGTGTATGTTCATGTGGATTTAAATGTCCATTCTTTCCAGTAGGAGCCTATAGTTGATACCATTACTCCTAGGAGCACTAGTGCTCTGTAGAAACATGAAGAAACAATATGGGGCACCAGACTTTCAGCTTGTTGTCTCTTTAGTACAGTGCATTATCTTCTGTATTCCTCTTTTAGGATTAGTTCTGTTCTGCTGCCTCTCATTCTGCCTTGATCCAGCTATGCTTTGCAGTGAAATTGTGCACCACTTTAATGTGCTTACATACTCTTGTGCTCCAGCAGCATTGGTCTCTCTATGTTCATTCTTTCCATTTTGTAGCCAAGTCCACCTGCTGCCAAGAGCTCTCATAACTGTCTTGTTGTGCTGTCATCTTTCCTACTACTTGTATTGACTGCTGTACCTCTTCAGTAGAGAAGGGAATATTTAATGTGAGAGTACCCTGACACTTCTGAACAATGATCTGAGGCACAGTACAGATCAGAGGCTTGCTATAATAGACTTTGTTGGCTCTTTTCAGGGTTACTATTTAAGCACTGAACAAGTGAACTATTTTCTTTGCATTTGGTTACTATCATCTACATACTGTAACTAATAATGATAAGTAGTCAGACAGCAATAAGATTTCTTTCAGCCCCAAATGCATTTGTTGTAATCAGAGAAGATAATTTAGGGTGAAGTAGTGATCATTAATCTAGGATTTCTAAACTGTCTGAAGATCTTCAGCTGCAGTGAGAAAATGGAAGAGTTCTTTTGCTGGAGTAGTTCTTTTGCTGCAGAAACTCTGCTGAGATGAAAAATTTGGCAATTTCCCTTATTTGGTTAATGCTAAACACATAGCCCTGCTGGTTCCTTATGGAAATGTGCCCTGTACTCAGTATGGTTGCTTTGTATTGCTCCAAGGCTTAATACTTTACAAAGCTGTATCTCTCCTATCCCTTATAAATTCTTATAAATTGTGTCATTAGATTCTTTTTTAATGCTATTTTTCTTTTTCTGGAATTGTCTGTGAATTGATTTACATACTATCAGATGCAGGTAGATACTGTGCTGTGAAGAGACTGATCTTTGTCAATATACAACACAAATGCTGAAAATTAAATTAACTTTTCCTCTCTCAGTCTTATAAATCTAATGTTATTAGCAGCTAAGGAAATGACATCCACTAAAAAAATATTACTTTTATCCTGCTAATGTCCTTTTAACTTTGTATTTTGCAGCTTTTTTTTTTTTTTGCTTTATTCATAGCAGAAAGTGAGTCTCGTAACCTTTCTTTTGGGTGATTTTTTTACAGTGAGTTTAATGCAGTAATTCAAATGAAAACCTATAAAATAGGCTGAAAATAAGAATTGCTCTAAGCAATGCCCCCTCTTCAGTATTTGTGAGGTGCTTGCAATATTCTTTGCTCTTTTACATTGAACAAAATAAGTGAAAGGAGCCAGTTTATAATTGTGAAGCCCCATATTTCTTTGGGGACAGAGCAATGTAAATCTCGTTGACAATGCAATGACTGTTGTGATATGATATCCCAATAGAAATCAGTGTCCTCCTTAGAGAATATAAGACTTATCGCTGTGGGAAAAACACCTTGGAATTGATAGTAAATCCTGGCACAGGCTGTGGTAGCATGTGTTTAAATAAAAGCCATAGACTCACTGAACTTTCATATTAACAGGAGGACAGAGGTGCATCACTTTGAAAGAAAATCCCTGGTGCAAGTGTTCACAACAGAGAGTTACTGGGCAGTTTGCTTTGGCAAGTTGTGCTCTTTTCAACAGAAGAGGTCCCTTAAGAGAGACTTTAGGAGAGTAGAAAATAGGATCAGATCCTTTATCTTCCCTTCTGTCCAATGTAAGCCTTCTAGTGAAGTTGGACTCACTCCACATCCAGTCCTTGGACTCACTGAGTCTTTCAAGCCATATTTAACTCCTTTTAAGGTAATTATTCACTTTATTTATATTGAGTTCTCATCTGTGTTATGGTATACAGTACAGTTACTCTGTCATATAGGATGAAGCTTTAGCAGCTCTATGAGGATCAATAAGGCAAAATAGTATTAATTCTGAAAAGCTATTATTCCTTCTGTAAAGCATTACATCTTTCTCTATCTTTAATTATTATATAATAAATAATAATAACAATAATAACAATAATAACAATAATAACAATAATAATAATAATAATAATAATAATAATAATAATAATTCTTCCCTTTTTTTAGTGGTGATATGATAGGACTTAAAGCTCTAATGGTTAACTTTGAAAAAATACCCTTTGTACACATGGACATGTTTTTAAAGACTAAAAGTCACTGCAGATTTGCTGACACAAAGTTGTGGACATGTTTAGAAGACTATGGATAACTTAAAATACTTCTGACAATTTTAAAATAACATCAGTCTGTCACGATGAATCTATTTTCATTCAAAATGAGGACAACCATAAAAAGGCATGATGATTCTTTACAGTTATTATTTATTAGTTTCCAAAGTGTAAAATTATTTTTAGACTACCATACTTATCTAAACTCCTTTTCTTTCAAAATTCAACACTTAATGAACATATTTTTCTTAATAGTTGAATCACTTTTTCTCTGATTTCTCTTTTCTATGCTGAGCTTCAGACTAAAGAACATGTTTACCATAGCATTATGAACCTGTGAAACCAAGGGCTACAGTAAAACTGCTGATGCAATGTTAACTATAGCAGCATGAACAATTTAATAGTTGCTTTATTCACAATGAAAATACTTTAAAGGACTTCCTAAGACATTTGTAAAGGTGGCAGACAGAGTGGGCCAAGATTATGAAATTAATGGTCTCGTAAACTGCAGCAACACCTTTGTTTAAACGATGACCTTCCTTCCATTTTTTTTCCTGATAATTATTTCTCCTAATTGTTAACCTCCTTGTATCCTTTGACCATAAGTAAATATTTATTCTATATAGTGAGAATTCTTTGAATTCTTTACATCTACTTGCTTGGTAAGAATACTTCAACATGTACGTCTGTGGTTCTTGCTTTTATGGGACATGAGAAAAAAACTTAGAGATGGTAACTTGAATAACTTAAGGCACATTATTATGTTAATAGATTTGTCCTAACCCAAAATAATTATTCTAAAGGCAAATTAAACTAAAATTAAAGAGGAAAGAAAAATGAGAACAGTGTCAGAACAGTTCTGGAGGGAACTGTGTGGTCAGTAAGGTCTTTGAGTTGGGGAAGGGAAGGAAAGGAAAATAAAGATAAATGAACCATGATGGGTGGGAGATTTTCGATACCCTGTTAATCAGTCTTGAAAATAAAATCACAAGTAATGTTTTTCCATATGTTTATTCCTGAAATCATTGGGTCTGGGAACTATCCATGCTGGCAGATGATTTAAGCTTGTTTTGACACATATGATCAGTCACAGGACTGATACAAAGAAATACTTCTGTATTGTTTCTCCCTATGTATTTCAGTTTACAGTCCCAGGGACAATGATTATCAAAGTAACACAGAGACATAGGTATGTAGAAAAATGTGAACATAAGATATAATCAAATACGCTTAGTCACTCTTCTCACAAGTTTTAAAATTGATGTTTCTCCACAAATTTACATAATTTCTCCAAAGATATCTTTTGCCTTTACTCATCCTTCCCCTTGCCTGGATTTTAATTTTATTACTGACATATTAGTAAAAATACAATTTAGGCCAATTTGCTCTTCTTTCTAGTTCATTAACCTATACAAAACTATTTTAGGTATAGTTTGCTTAATTGCAAAAGAAAAGTCATAGTAAAAGATTTCAAAAAGACTGACAGCTTTATTCTGAGTAAATACATACATGTCAGTGGCATAACTATCAGCTCTTCTCTTTATTTCTTCTTCAGAAGTAGGTTAATTTACCTTAAAAACACTCATCTGTTTAACTGGTGTAGCAAACTTCTACTGATGCAATCAGGGCTACCATATGTATAGACATTATGTGAATAATTTTGTAGGTGCAAGATGGATCTAGATTAAGCTAACAGTAATCCCATGCCTATTTTGAGGGCTTTTTCCAAAGGAAGGAGAGCAAAGTGGACCAAAAATTCATACACTTTCTGCATAAACAGCTAAACATGTGGAAGGATTGGTGAATGGTTGATGTTACTGTGATCACAAATTCTCAGCCTTGTATGACTTTCATAAATCCTTTCACCAGATTTTTGATACAGCTAATTTTTCCATCTCATTTGCTTGAGTAGAACTGCTTGAACCAAGACCTTTCTCTGTGCCTGCCCCATTTGAGCACCTGTTCTGGTTTGAAAGCAAAACCCGTGAGAGACTCTCAGAAATACCATTTATTAGGAAAAGGGAAAAGGAACAAAATACAAATACATGCAATAATACAACAGAAAAAAACACTGACAGAGTCAGAATACAGCCTGACACCCCTTTGGCCAGCGTGTTGGTAGCAGTCCAAATTGGAGTGGCTTCAGTCCTCCTGGATTGGAATATGTGGTTCTGTTGGAGCAGTGATCTTGTAAAAAGGGTGTAGTTTTCCTCTGAAGGTCCAGTGGAAAACCCCAGCTGTTCCTCTTGGGAACCAGTGGAAAGGCTGACTCTGATGCCCCAAAAACCCAGGTTATATCCAGTTAAGAATGCTTGGCTCCTCCCTCTGGGTGGAGCATCTCACAATGGAATGTTATAGCTCTTATCAGTCATGCAGTGACATTCAATAGCCCATTATCAGCAGATGTCTACCCTGAGAGAGGATTGGTTGTGAACGAGATAAAGAAAACTGCTCACTTAAGACAACTTCCACGCAGATGGGAAGTGGAATACATCTTGCTTCTCAATCTGGAACATCACCTCAGTACTGGGAAACTGAACTGAAGCATCACCTATTGGGCAGGCTTGGGAGAAGAAGAGTAGACTTTTGTGATTAAGTGGTTGCTCAGGAGAGGATGAAAGAATTGCATGTCTTGGAGATGCAGGAGGAGGTAATGACTCCTGGGAACAGGGCTGCCTGGGGAAAGAACTCCCACAGCCTGGTGCGTTGGCTACCTGCCACAACCTCAAGCAGTCGAAATGCACCGGCTAGCACTGCCCATATGAGGCCGGGTGGCTGCCACGTGAGTGTGGGCACTCCAAGGGTTGGCGTCTGCCTCCCTGGTAATGCTGATCGCTGCGGCATGGGTAACACAGATTTGGTACCTTCACATGCTGAGAGGGAGATGAAGGGATGAGAGAAGGACACTTTGTGAGCCCAAAGAGTTTTTTATTCCCCCAGGTGTGGTAGGAACAAAATGCTCTCTGAGAGATGCTATAACAAAAATGCCGGAGAACAAAGGGTTGTAGCAGATTAAATAGGGGGTGGGCGGACAGGGGTGGAAACCTGCCTCACCCAATGGGGACAAATGAGATGGGGTTTCACAACCAATGGTCACATAACAGACGTGGGCACAGCGTTCTGGGACAAATAGAAAGGCTAAGGTGGGGTGGTTGATACAGAGCTTTCATGAAGAAGCTGGGAGTGGTTACAAGATTGACAGCTGACAGGGAGTGAACAAATCGTGACTGATGGAACTAAATAAGGAGAAAACCGGGAGAAGTGAGAAGATTGACAGTTAATTGTGGATCTGAGCGGTGGGAAATCTCGGGGTAAACAACTTGGAGCAAACCACTGTGAGGGAAACAATAGGGAAGTACAAGGAACATACTTAACTAACATTAATAAAACTCCTGACTAAACCAACCCAAACCACAACAGCCTGGGGCCTGGCTAGTAACTCTGAAACCTTTCCTAGCCACATGACATCTCACTTGCCTTGAGCAAGGCTTAACCTAAAATAGGAAGCACAATCAGTAGAACCTACATGGGATGGCAGAGCTCTTAGAAAGGAGATGCAAAAATAAACAAGCAAGAGAAACAACCAGAGAAAAATGAACACCAGAGACAGAGGCCTAGAGAGAAGAACATAAATGATGAGCACTGAGAATAAAACTAATAAATGCAAAGACTATCAAAATAAAGGAACAAGTCTCTAAGGAAGGTCAGAGATCCAAGCAGGTGTGAAAATTCAATACACATTTTGAAAAAAAAAATGCTTTGTCTGTTTGAAACCCAAGTTTCTACATGCTGATGAGGAAATTGTGACCTCAAGATTGCGTTTTTACAATAATGACTGATTGTATACAGTAACAGTGCAGGTCCTCAACACATACCAGGTGGCATACACTTGTGATTATAAGCAGTATTTTACCTATATTACAGATGGATGATGCACTAAGTTTTGGGTATTTCTGAACTCTTTCTTCTTGTGCAAGCAGAAATGACTTCATACATTATGTTCTATATTTATGTTATACATATCTCCTCCAGTTAGATGTAATACATATCTCCTCCAGTAGATGATTTTGTTTATTTTTTTTTAAACCCAAGGTGGTCCAAGATGAACTAAGTAAATTGAAGCAAAACTAAAAGTGATTTAATGTTAACTTTTCTGACTTAGGTAAATTCTTGCTTCTTAGATGTCATTGTATTTATTGAAGAAACACCCGCCTTTAGGCATGACAGTCTCCTTGCTCCTCACAGGTACAGATTCCACTTCTCCAGTCACATCACAGGACCAAGTGATACAGTGGTTCCAGAAATACTGCAATTCAAAACCATCTCATATTTAAAAGTGGACAAGTATGTTCTTATGGATTATGTTTTTCATGTCATGGTGGAGACCTGTAAGAATCTCAAACATTAATAGGCTAATTTAAACAGCAACAACAAAAATCCCAAACCAAAACAAAAGCAGCAACATAAAACAAATGTAAGAGAAGAAAGAATAAGAGAACTTTAGGTCCCTTAGATTCTTGCCATTGGCAGATATCTCAGGTTGCAAGGTGTGTCTTTCTGTGTCTTTTAATTATATGAATGAACTCAGAATGACAGATAGTTTTGTAGATTATTTATAGTTTCAAAGGTCTCCTGAGTTCTTTTGATGCACACTTACTATACTTCATTTGTTCTCCTAAAAAAATTTCACAGAAAACATTTTGAATAGTTTTTGAATACTGCAACATTTTGGTAAGAAAATGTACAGCATAAGCAGATAAGATAAAAGGATAATAATTACAACGGATGGGCTATCAAGTATTGCATTTGCTATTTAGCAAATTCACTTTTTGCAGTGTCTCAAATGTCTCATTTTTAGTGTACAATGAGAAGTTATCTTTTATTTTCATGAAATAAATCACAATATAATTTCTCAGCTCCTATTTTTTCCCATCCCATGGGCCATAGTTTTGTATTCTCCTATCTCTCTTTCCATCCCAAAACCAAAAAGAACCAAAAAACTCCAAATAAAAACATACAATGAAAAAACCCCAACCCTTCGGTAAATGGGTTTGTTTTATAAGCTAATAATTTTAATATATTCAAGGAATATAGATAATTATTTTTTCTCCAATTTAAAAATAATGTTAGTCAGCAATATCTTTGTCAAAGACCAAGTTGATAGTGACAAATGAGACTCAAGTAAAATATGTAGTTCCATGTCATCCTGTCTGTTCTCATGTTAATGTAGCAATGTTTCTTAAAGAGTATATTAAATGATAAATCCCATTTGGCTTTAATAATTTTAATAATGTAATTCCTACTCCTTCTCTTCTGGGATCATAGCATAGCACAGGAAAACTCCTAGGACCTAATTCTGCCAGTTTTACCCTGAATAGTCATTTAATCCACCATAATCCCATTGAAATAATTTTAGGGATTTGTAAAGGAAGGTGTTACTCAAAATGAAAGATATGTCCTATACAAACAAGTTATGATTGCTATTTTTAACTTTCTAAAATAATTTTACTTCTAATGTGTACTGTTAATTCAAAATGTGTTCTGGGAAGAGGAGGAAGACAGGTTATTAACTTTCATTATTTACAAATCTCCATAGTTTTCACTTTTGCAAATCATAGGTAATCAAGATGATGTAGTAATTTCTCTTATAAATCACTGCTCTTCCCTGCTTATTGATTGGCCAAACATTATACTTCTCTGATGAAGGTTTCTTTTTCTGTGTGTGGAGATCTGAAGGAAAAAAAATTATCTCAGCCTTTTTTATCAGTCTATTTCCAAAACTGAGAAAACATGAAAATTATTTTTCCATAAAAAATGTCTGTGAAGAATTTCCACAATTTGAAGCAGTTCATGTGTTGATTATCAGCAAATTCTGTGACTGTCAACCCATGAAGATCAGACCTATTTGAAATACTAAACCCTTAAAATCTATTGAGTCCCTAAGCAGTAAATTTCAACATAGCAGCACAATTTTCGTGGTGTACTGTTAATATGCGTGTAAGTACAATGCCAATTCTCCACACGGAGCATGGTGCAACTTGAGTAGAAATACTTACAATTTCTTTTCTAAGGGAATACTTGCTGGATTTGAAGCAGGAGACCAGAACAGGAGACAAGATAAGATAATGATACTTGCATTTCTCGCTTTTACTACTCATTAAATGCTGATCTCATTTGGTTTGACAAGGTAGACAAGATACAGTCTCCCATTTTATAAATGTTGCACAGGCATTTCTCATTTTTTACCCACACTACTTCTGAAATGAAGATACTCATTCAGAATACTTTAGAGGATCTGTTGATTATATTCCTTTTCAAAGCCAAATAAACCTCATGGACAAAATTATGCTTTCTAGCAGAATCTAGCTTTCTAGAATTTCTAGCTTTGGAACATCAGTATATTTACCTATAATGTACCGAGAAGAAGATTTCCTCAAGTCATGACCCTATTTCACCAGGGAGCTTTCTGGATGAAACAAATGTGTTAAATGCTCATTTAATTCTGCTGACATTTTGGTTCCAAAACCCAGATAATCTACTTTCTTCTTTCAGACTTGAGTCCTTGCTCATGGTTTTCCTGAATATAGTGTTTAATTACTTTTAAATTGTTACAGTGATCTCCTTCAAGAACACCTGGTGGATGATGCTTCATATTTATCCGTCCCTGTAGGGATGGATAAATATGAGGTATTCCCCTCTAGGGGACATGTGGGTAGAATTACGCTTTACCTATATATGCTTTCCTGTTCTGCACTACTCCAATATATAAGATATTTTCCATGGATGCCCCCGTAGAACTTAGTATCTCTGTCCATCTTAAACATAGAGCAGAGAATTTGAGTTTTCTTAAATAGAAAACTTGCTTGGAAACAATAGGTATTTGCATTTTCAATAGCTATTTCATTTTGATTTTTCTTGAGTATTTAGTCCATCAAAACATAATCTCTCATTTCAGAGGCTTTCTTGTAAAAACCTTAGTAGCCATGAATCAAATACTACATTATTTCCTCGCACAATTAACAACTGAAGTCATCAGTGGAAGAGAAAGCAGCAGAATGAAAAGAAAGATTGGAAGGACAGCAAGTTAGAAGGTTAAAAATAACCATGGAAAACAGCATAGCTACCTGTGACAAATTACTAGAATGGAGCTTGGAATCTGACCTTCTCATTCCAAAATTAAGAAAGCTTGGCAAGGATTTTTGAATGCAGAACTAGAAAAAAGTAAGTTAAAATTTACTGTGCTTTTATTTTGAAAGAGTGCTAAAGCACAGAAATGCTGGCTTTGTATTTTTCCTTACTATGAACTGTATTTTTCCATTTCATCATTTTTTTAAGCCATGGGGCCTTCAAAATAGCTTTTCATTAAATTAAATCAAATCAATTCAAATTAAATAATGTGTGTTCTTTTGAGGAAATTTATTTAATTATACATGGTTTTAAAATATAAATTACTTTTAGCCCATATTTTAAAGGAGTAACGGTGATTGGCCATAGATTGGTTATTGCATAGTCCTACTTTCTCTCCCAGGAAATCCAGAATTCAGGTGGATCCTGCAGCCTACCCCCAAACACAGGGAGATATAAAATTAACCCCCTTGTTTGTTGATCAAATTGGATTAAATAAAAAGGAAAAAAAGTGTTTCTGGAATACTTATAATTACTTTCTGGCCCAGAACATAACCTGCTTGACTGCTGTCATCCAGACTTAGTTAAATCAAAACTTACCTCTGGAGTGTAGTTTTGTTACAAGCAATAATGAATGATCTAAAGGTGTAAGAAAGACAGATTTGTAGGTAGATATAAATTAATTAGGTATATTTTGTAAATTTTTAATTACTTTACATGTGGCTGATATAAAACCTGCTGACTTCTGACCTACTGTGTTTCCAGCGTAGCAGTTTCAGATTTGTAGAAGCTGATATGTAGCCAGACATTGGTACTGTCTTGCTTGGTGAGGACAGAAAGTTTCCTTCTTCAAATATTCGTGGTAAAATTGGGTCCATCGTAATACTAGCTGGGGATTTTTGTCTGGAGTGTGAGTGCCAGTCTTGGACTCATACTTGAAGGAACAAACTGAGGTCAACATGTGAGTCTAATGAAAACTTTATTTCTCTTAATGCTGGATCAGCATCCAGCAGAAGTCATGTGAATATTACAATTCCTGTCAGAGGACTAGGCCAATCACTGCTATTCTATTTCAGATCTCACACGGCCTGGGAAATTCCTGTCTCACTCTGCTGAGGATACATAAGAAAATCATGCTTTGTTTGAAGTAAAGGGGAGATGAGTAAAGCTTCTAAGTGTTATTGGGAGGAGCTAAATAAGAGAAATAAATAATAATTATTTGTATATTAGAAATAGAAGATATGTAAAAAAAAAAATAATGCTTGCATGATTACTTAATCAGTTAAATTGTTCATTAATAGTGGGATTCATTCAGTAATAGGGTGAGCTGTCCCTCATGCCATAATGAAAAGAAAATTAAATTAAACTATTTCCATTTTACATTTACAAGAGTGCCCAGAAGCAAACATGTTTCAATGTAGTTATTAGCTCCTTCCTGATCCAGTTACTTCCTTTATATGGTATTGTATTCAGAAACAAATTAAAATAATTTAATTGAGATTTTCAAAGTCAAGCACGTGGAAGTTAGGGAATAATAGATGTGGACCTTAATTTTTGTCTTACGTGCTTGAATGAGCTTGAATGTACTGGGATCCTGTGGAAATGCTCATAAGGTAGGAACTTACTATCCTGTACCACAAGCTTTTATAATGTTGAATTTCAGGACAATTTCTTAAGACTTACTCCTTCAGGAAAAGAGTAAACATTTCCTATGTGTAATTTAGGAGTCTTGCCCTGCAGACCACATTGCTTTCACATGTGTAACAGCACTATTACATCTGCCATCTGACTCTCTGAAACAAAGGACTATCCTAGAAACCAAAGAAAGATGATCAGAAAAAATTTTCAGTTTGTCCTAAGTTTCTTTTTTTCAGACCTGAGATTTAAATGATCTCTGCCTTCCCAAAATCTGGATACAAACTAACTGTGATGTATGGCATTTGGAAAGAGCACATTGTTCCTTTTATGCCTTGCTACTCTCCCTTTGAGTTTCTAATTTAATAGTCATAGTTATCACAGTTTTATTGGAAATACAAATTGAATCCCTAAATGATGTTTTTGGCAGTGCTTGGCATACAGATACCTTTTTCTATTAGTACAGGGACTAGGGAAAAAAACATGTCAATTTAACTGTTTGCATCTCAGAAGAACCTGAAAATATCATGAAGCAAATGGCATCTCTGTAACAGAGAATCTCCATGCAAAAAGGCTTTCATTCTAGAACTCTGAGGTGAGAGTCTAAGTCCAAGGTTCATGGTTAGTGTCCCAAGAAACATTGCAGTAAACTCAGAAAAATTTTACTGTGTTCTTATTTGCTACATTCTAGAAAGAAATGGGAAAATAAGCTTCATCATTTGGCTCAAAAGGAGAGGAAAAAAGCTACCACTTCTAAAAATGGTAATAAAAAAGAAAATAAACATTTTTTGTTTTAAGTCCTGCTGGTAGATATACCTGACAACATTCCTTTAATTTCTCCAGAGTGCTTCTTAAAAGTAGAATTCTTAGTTTGCACAAATGTTGAGAATTTTAGATTGTTTCTTGGCTTTCACCTTATTTACCAACACTAAATATATGCTTTGGGAAGGAAAGGGCAGGAATGTTGTCTATGCATGTCTGTATGTATTTCACTCAGATATTTAAATTAAAAAACCTATGTTATTGCAATGTTACTGAGGCTTTCATGTGATTTCAGCTGTAACTTTTCATTAATTTTTTTTTGATGACTCTCTGCTCCACCCCAGCTACCTCTTCCTGCCTCTGCATCAGTTTTGTTCTGGCATGGGCGCTTGTGCAACTGTGCAGAAATCAAGACTGGGAGACTGACTTGTTACAACCATTCAAATAAACCATTAAATTATTTTTTTTCTTCTATGCAATCACACAGCTTTTCCAGGTGAACACAGGGTACTTCACCCAGGTCAGCAGACAAGAGTAAAGGGCAGCTATTCAAATTACCACTGAATGTAAACCTGTGTTTTTGAGGCACCTGGTGTATAGCTAGAGAATTCTGATTTCCTAGCTTTGTAAAGTCAAAATGTGCCAGTAATATGCTAAGTGTTTGTTATTAGCACTAATTTATTATATAACTAAATGATCTTGATATTACTTCTAGAGGTTCAGTAAAAATAGATATTTTTCCACACAGAAATTTTGAATTATTAACTAACTCTTAATGTGGTCCAATGCCTTATGCTTATTTTCAGTAGTTAAAAAATAGTGTTTTGTCTTCTTAAACTAAGATCAGCATTTTGTTTAGTGTTACATATGCATTTTTAAATTCCCTAAACTCTCTTCTGTTAAATGTTCAGAAAATGCTAATTCATAAAATCTCTGGTTAGAAGAATCTATTTTCCACTACATTTCAAGTTTATTACATTATTTTTCATATTGATTTCTAAATTAATTCATCTTAATTAAAGAAGATTTGGTACACTAATTCTTATCTTTTCATTAAATGGCAGCACTAAAATTTTCAGTGTCTGGTGTATAGTTTATTCACCATGATAATGGTATGATATGAAGATTCCTTTACTGTAAGAATGTTTTACTGAATAGTCTGTTAAGTTGTCTTGCTTCCATTTAATTCACATGCATTGAGAATCTTTAAAACTTATTGCTTGTGATTTTTCATGGAACTTCTGTACCAATGCAGCCAGAATAACAAATATAATTACTCCTGAGGTTTCAGCATTCTAATTTCTGTGCTCTAATTTTATGATTACTTAAAAAAAAAAAAAGCATTTCAATGATTTTTAAGCAACATAGAAAGTATGTCAACAATACTGTATTATAAGGAATGATAATAAGATGTATCTTACCTTCCTCATTCAAGTTTGAATTACCTTGCTGTTATTAACCAAAATGACACTGTACAAAGAAACAAAAATAATGAAGAAAATATTGCCCTGTATAATGGAAAATAAATTTAAATTATCAGTTCAGAATGCTAAATGACATTAACAGTTTATCACTATTTACCTATGAGAATGAGATTAGAATATTTATGAATCCAGATAGAATTGAAGCTGTGAGTTTTTTTATGAATTGTTGCATTCTGAACAGATAAATGTCAGCCAGATCATTGAAAATCTAATCTAGTTGTTAGAAATATTAATTTCAAATGCATATCCTTGTATCTATTTTGATGCCGTATTGAGCAACTTTCTGTAGCTTCCTCCATATGAAGCACCTGAAGTCAGTATTTAAAACATTGCAAATATAAGTGTACAGCAACAGAAAAGGAAACAGGTAAAGACAAGGTAGTTCAGTATGTTTGTTACTATAATTTCCAATATGCTTATTATTATAATGATTTCATGTTTTTCCAGTTATACTGCTGTTTGAAAAAAAAATTAAAAAAGGTAGGATGGAGCCCCAGCATTTTCTAGATTGCAATCTTGACATTGCAGTTGGCCCTATATAATCAAACTTGATTCAAAGAATAGCTCCTCATGAAATAGACTTTAATTTTAAAATTATATATTCTTTTCTGGATCTTCTTTGGCAGTATGAAAGTGCATCTTTCAAAAACAATCTGCTCTGTGTTGATGCAGCAAGCTAATAAAAGCAAATAAAAGTTCTGTTTATGAAAGCATATGGCAACCCTTATTTTTGAAAGATAACAAAACTTGCTATGAGCTTCATATATAAATAAAAACTTAATTCAAGGAAAATATGAACAGTTGAGAAGAAATAAAACATGGAGTAGCTTTGATTTATAAAATCTGATAAAATATTATCCATACTGAAAATGTGGAAATAGGAACAATTTCCCTTCCTCTCTTCATGATTCATATACATTTATATGTTCCTGGATAAATGATCAGAATGTATCTTCTAATTACCACTCACCTATTAATAAAACAGATATAATATGCAAGTTGAAATAAGAAGAATTTATTTTCCATGGCACAAAATATTTTTGCACATAGCAGTTAAATCAGTGAGATGTATTAGGGCTTGAACACTGGAAAATAGAACCTTAATAAGCAAAAACTGGAAAAGAAGAGGCTGTTGAGACTAAATGCTTCAAAAATCTTGGTGCATATTTCCATCCACCTGTGACATAGTGATTATTTTGTTTAAAGAACAAGCAAACTTGCATAGTGGATTGTTCATACAGCCACCATTAAATGATATCTTCACTACTACGATTTCAGGCTGCCTTGTTACCAGATGCCAGTGGATGTTTAGGCCCATAGGAGCAGGCCAGATGAATAAAGTAGCCTAGTTTAATTTCAGGATTGCAATCTGTATTTAAAGGTTTATATATTTACAATAAAAATATGGAATATTAAAGAATTATTAGAAGGGAAAAGTAGCAGTGAGAAATGGATGAAAATAAATGGGTAATGGGTAGAATTTAAAACCAATTTATCCTCCAAAAACTGGCTTTGTTTCAAAAACACATATATTATAAGGATTTTTCTAATTAATTTCTTTATAACAGTCACAGGTCTGGTTTATAATATTTTGAAATGAAATTCAAATTTTCTTATTTTATAGTTGAATAGTAAACTGAAGAGAGGGATTTACTCCTATATTATTAAGTTATTGATATTGCAAAATGTAGTAAAGGGCATAATGGAAGGAAGAATAGCAAGCATATATTTCACCCAGGATCTTCTTTAAAAATGCATTTTATCTAAGTCACTTTGTCTATTACTTCTTTTAACAGGGATTTTATTACAGCAACTTGTATGGGAGTTTATTGAGAGTACTTGCTCCAAAACCAAAAGGCAAAGATTATAATGCAGTTAGAATTCGTTGACTGCAAGAAATTAAAAATATATTTGTCCTTTGCTTTACAATAGAAGTAATCTCTTTTATACTGGAAGAGGCTGAAATGCTTCATGTTCTTTGGAATTGAAAGTTCATTGAATAAATTATCAGTTCAGCTTCACAGTATCCAACTACCAAAGCCAGGCATTCAGCATGAGTCCAGTGCCAGAAGAACAGAAATGGTTTCCTTTTCAGTGTAGCCCCTATCACTCACAGGCTTTTCCAAGTTACCAGATATATGCAGTAAACTGTCAGTTCTAACATCTCCTGAATCTTACTCTTTCTTTTATAAC
Organism: Anomalospiza imberbis; assembly: GCF_031753505.1. Lineage (NCBI taxonomy): Eukaryota > Metazoa > Chordata > Aves > Passeriformes > Viduidae > Anomalospiza > Anomalospiza imberbis. The sequence continues at coordinate 104,900,147 of NC_089682.1, forward strand.
ATGAACTTACAGGCCAACAACTTAACTGAAATTTAATATGAATCATGACTTCATAATACAACATGTAGCTACAGTGATATTGGACAAGTGAGGATGCAAAAGAGAGCTGGGCTTTGCCCTGTGCCTACCTATTGCACATCTCTTGGTAAAGTGGTAAATAATGCTGCCATGTTAGTGTATGTGACACCCTCCAGGTATTTTTAGGATCCTCTCAATACTTACACATCCACATGTAAGACTTTGCTCAGTCCTCTTACTTCAGAGCTCCTGTAGCAGTTACTTGCAGTTCTGTAGCTCACCCTGAAGCAAACCACATGCCCACTCTACTCTTTAGTGTATACTACAATTCCTCACCTTTATCTTACCTAGCGTGGTGCAGATTCCTTAACTCATGTAACCCAGTTCAGACATCTATTAAAGAATGAACTGGACTCCAGCAGTCTCTGTTTTTGTCCATGGACTGTACAGAGAACTATCACAGAGATATGTAATATATCACAGAGATAATGTAATGCGGTCAACAGTTCCTCATTTTCAAAGTGATGACATTAAAAAAATTAGAATGCTTTTCCACTTAATGAAGTTTTTAATCATAATTGAGGGAGCAAAAGGAACAATTTAGACATAAAATCAAGGAAAAATGTTTTAATTCAAATGCTGAGTGCTGTAAGTAACTTAGGGAAGGAACCTAAGAGTTATATGTGATACAGACAAGCAGCAACATTACTGAGTACCTTGTGGTCTAGACTTTAATGGAAACCAACAGTGAGTTTGCAGATACACTGTCTTCCTTCTTTCTACCTGAGGGGCAATTTGTGAGGAAAGGATCTATAAGCAAAGAAGGAATCTGAGAAAAAGGGATAAGAATGCTTTGGGATTCTTGAAGGTAAGAAGAACCAAATTTGAGGGGTCAAATTCTAGATCTAACAAAGTCAGTGGCAACATTCCCATTTACTTCATTAGGAGTCAGTATGGACAGAAATATGAACAGAATATGAATAAAGGAAGAATTCTCCAGTTTTGTGATGCAGCATCTTGTTTTTATGTACAGTCTGTCTTTCACAGGGAAGGGCTTTAGAAACTTCATATGATAAATAGAGTTCATATTTCTCTGAAATGCAAGTGCATCAAAGATTAAATGTTTAAACTTTTCAACACAGCAATCCATCAATACATAACTGTTTAGAAAGAAAACACAAAGTTATTTCAGTGACATATTTTGAGAACAATGGAAATGTCCTTAATAAACTCAAGTGATCACCTTTGAAATTCTGGTCTTGAAACAGTCTTATAGCTAATGCTACAATTTACATTGCTGTAACAGAAGTTTCAGAGAGAAAAGAGTTTCCTAAATGTCAACATCTCTTCCTTTATCATATTTTTTTTCTTCAAAAAATATGATTCCACTTTACTTATTTATTTATTTATAGTTTCAAGTCTAATCATACCTGGAGCTCCTACAGCCAGTAAGAAAATAGAGTTGTGCCACTTGAAAGAATTTTATTAACTGGTGCTGTTTACTTCACTCACATATGTATAAAATTATATATTTATAATTTAGGCTGGATGTGTCCATGCATGTCCATATCAAAAATATAGTTTTTTTTTTTTTTTCTCTCCACATAGAGAAAAATGTCCTAATTAATTTTTTTTTGTTGGAAGTTTTCCAACTGATGTATTGTATGAAAAAGCCCCATAGACTGAGGTATGTCAGCTGTTTCCTCCCTTCCTTTCCTTTTCACTGAAAAACACCTGAAATATACAAATTACAGAACATGAAGCTCATATGAACAAGCCCCTTGTGATCTGGGATATGGAGCTTTTTACAAAAGTAATCTGTGGGTTTCAAACGACAAAAAAAACCTCAAAAAACCAAACTGGTATGTTGTAATTACTGCATCCTAAAAAAAATTCTTTTAAACTGTGGCTATATTAATAATTAAATATCTGTGGTTGATATTTTATAATATAGATAATATAACTGGATTCCTAATGAATCAACATGTTGCTGTTAACCATTGTGTGCCATACATAACTACTTCTTTATTAAATATAGGGATCACCCAAATTTGATTAGATTCATTACATTGTGTGTAGGAAAAATTGATTTTAAAATACACTTGGAAAAGGGCACACAACAGCATAGCTTTCAGTGGCTTCACACAACTATAAACCAGTTGACCTACTTAAAGTAGAGCCTTGGAAAGTATAAAGTCATGCTGAGGAGGGGACAAGTTTGATTTCAAGATCTTAGGCAATATCTGATTGCAAAGCTAACTCCAACCAAAAAAAATGGAAAACTTTGACTATGTAAGACTCACTACCTAAGAAAATGGATTATAATTTTTTTATCTACCCTATTGTCTGCAATATAGAACATCTGTATTTTAAATAAACTATATTATTTTGTAACCTATTGGCATAAATATTTTAGATATTTAAATTCTTATGAGAAAGACAAAGTTATAAACCAGTTCTTGGGAGCAAAGATGTAAAATTTCTTTACACATGTATGATGTGGGGCAGATTACCTGCACCCTTAATTGTTATCATGCAAAGAACCACTGCTTGCTGTGTAGTATTTTTGTAAAATGTGCTATGTGTTATCACTGTTGCATTAAATAATCTAGCAAAATATGATTTTGTTTTTAAGATAAGCTATTAAGTTCCACAAATTGTCCTGATTTAATGAAAAGTTAGTAGGTGCCTTACCTTACTGATTTTTTTAATTTACTGTTATTACTTATTGGCATATTTGGATTAAAAAAATATTTTCTCAACTTAGTTACTGCTAGGAAAGCTTTTTTGTGATTACACTTATACTTACAGGTACATTTATTTTGTTTTCTGAAATGTTGAATATAGTTGTCTGAGAAAAGTTACAAAGCCAAAAGTGGCTTTTATTTAGTGTTAACCATTTGATTAAAAAGGAAATGTTGTGGTTGGTCTTCTTTGATTGTAGCTGTACCCCACCCAATGTTGCAGAAAAACTCCTGAAGATGCTGGCTGTAAAATTTAAGGAGTTTTTGAACATCCACATTTTTCCACTCAGAGAACTGTTAAAACTCAAAGAAAACATTTAAAGAACTGGTAAAGCTAGAAAGGCAACCAACCACTGAGCACTGAAGCAAATAGAACATGTCTGAGAAACACTTCTCAAGGAAATAGTACCACTGGGATTTTAAATATATAAATTCTTTATTTAGCTATAGTTTACTCTAAACATGATTACATAAGTATTAAATGTATATTCAAACTAGGTATACTTTTAGAAGTGAAGATATAATTTTGTTTCTCTTTTCTACAAAACTATATAATTACTGCATTCCTTTTCTTCAATGTCAGATGGTTTAATCTTAAAATTTGTATTTAAATTAAAACATTGAAACTATTCTATGGAAGTTTTTGTTAATAACTTCTGACTTTGAAGAAGAAACCTACTACTTTTAGAAAATATATGTAATGGATATTTTACAAAAGGCTGTTAATAGGAAATATGTTTTCCCTGCATTTATATACTTGAAGGTGAATCGCATGTTCTGAAGGAAGAAATGGCAAAAATGACATAAAAAACCCTGTGTTTTGTTCAATAAAGTCAGAAATATTTGCGTCATATGCAACCCATATAGGCATTCAAACCATTTTACTGAGTACATTTTTTAAAAAATTGTATTTGACGGGATGTTGTGAATTCCAAATGTATGTTTATACAGATTATGCCAGAATTACACTTTTAAATATTAATTAGTAGTTCAAACATGTTGCATATCAAAGCACATCTGGTCTGTGGCAAAATGTGAAAAGAAATGGCACATCAGCTTTTAAGATACATTGATAGGGTCACATAGATCAGCTTGTTCCTATCTCCACTCAGGGAGTTTCATCAGCATCTCACTTTTTATGACATAATTTGCATTTTAGGAGACACTATAGCGTATGCTGACATGCCAAAATTTTCTCAACAAAAAGTTGTTATCTGTGTGGTGAAGTAGAGCTTCAGGACTGGAATATCTGGAGCTTTTCATTCCTGTCCCCAGGGGCTTTAAACTTGTATCCTCATGAGAGTCTGAGAGTTCTCAAGCACAGAGAACACAGGCACAATGTCCTTCTGTTAAAGCCGTGCCACTGCACAGCCAGCAATGTGAGGTGCAAGGGCTGAAATCAAGAAATAGAAGTCCTGGTAGTTCTGCTGGATAATATAACTGTTCCTGGGGAGATGGAAAAGCTGCGGTTTTGTTTCTGTTCCCATGATGACTTTTTATTCTGGCTGGAGGCCAGGCATCCACCAAGGCCACTCTATTACTCCCCTAAGCAGCTGGACAGGGGAGATAAAATATAATGAAGGGCTGATCAGCTGAGATAAGGACAGAGAGAGGTCACTCACCAAATACCATCATGGGCAAACCAGGCTAAACTTAAGAGATTTTAATTACATTTATTACTAACAAAAACAGAGCATGATAATGAGAAGTAAAATACACCTTAATACCACCTTCCCCCTTTCTTCTTGCTAGCTCTACTTCCTTCCCCAGTGGCAGAGAGAGACAGGGGATGGGGTTTATGGTCAGTTCATGACCTGAGGCTTCTCCTGCTGATCAGGGAGAGGAGTCCTTCCCCTGCTGCACCGTGGGGTCCTTCCCACAAGCAACAGCTGTCTGCAAACTGTGCAATGTGAGTCCATCCCACGAGTCCTCCCAAAACTGCTGCAGCATGGGTCACTCTTCCATGGGGTGCAGTCCTTCAGGCACAGCCTGCTCCAGTGGTGGGTCCCTTCTCAGGGTCACAGGTCCTACCAGCAAACCTGCTCCAGTGTGGGCTCCTCTCTCCACAGTCTGCAGGATCCTGCTCCATCACAGCCTCCTCTCAGGCACCCACCTGCTCTGGTGTGGGTGTCTTCCACGGGCTGCAGGTGGATCTCTGTATCCCCAGGGACATCCATGGGCTGCAGGATCACAGCTGCCTCACCACAGGCTGCAGGGGAATCTCAGCTCTGGCACCTGCAGCACCTCCTGCCCCTCCTTCTGCACTGACCTTGGTGTCTGCAGGGCTCTTCCTCTCACATGCTCTCACCCCACTCTTCTCTGGCCACAATTACATCTGCACAATAACTTTTTTTTTTTTCCTCCTTAACTATGTTATCACAGAGGTATCACTGTCACTTCCAATCAGCCCAGCCTTGGCCAGCAGAGTCTGTCCTGGAGCTGGCTGGCATTGGTTCTGCTGGACATGGGGGAAGCTGCTGGCAGCTTCTCACAGAAACCAGCCCTGTATCCCCTCTGCTGCCAAAGCTTGGCCATGCAAACCCATTACAGTCTTGTTCATCCAAAAGCTCTTGAATGCAGTGCATAGAAAATACCTTTGTTGTAGATCAGGTGAACCACATACTTGTTGTCTGAGAGGTGCCCTCTTGGAGCCTAGTACATGTAATTTTACATGTAATTTAAACCCCTATCCAATTTAAGGTCATGGTAAGTAGGTCCCCTAGAACCATATCAGTTCCCTTAATCCTTTCACTTCCTTAGATCTGGAATTGTTTTCAGGACAGGTAAAACAATTTTAAGTGAAATCAGATTTTCATGCACAATGGAATTGCTATTTTACGGTGATTTTTCAACTCTGGAAGTCCTCATAGTATATGAAACTGGAAAATGCAGGAAATGGAGGTAAAGACCTATCTGAAATACTGTGTAAATACTTTGGGGGAAAGTGGTAAATGCAAAGCAGGTTTTGAGATAATATCCTCTAAGGTGATTTGATACAAGCAGATAATTTCAGACAACGTCTTTATTATCTAAGAGTCAAAATTAGGTGCTCAGATACAAGAAATAATAAAAAAAAAACCCTCTACCTTTAAATAATTTTTTTTAATGAGATTATTCAACAGGAAGTGCTAAGAAATTGATATGAATTAACACAAATTTTTTCTGATCATTCACTGAGATTACAAAAATTCCCTTGTGGCCATAGCTAGAATTAGAGAAGCAAGAGTCTTATTGACAAGGACAAAAATGAAAAAAAAGTAATTTCCTTTATAAAATTCAGCAATACTAGTGCATAGCAGAAAAACTTCAGATTCTCATAGCTAATTAGCTAATACATCAATAAACTGTCCAGCAGTAAATAATAGAGATAGTCTACATTTTATGTGACTTTAGTAAATTTTAGGTATCATATTTAGGTTTGTGCCAGAACTTTATTTAATCAGATTTGTGTTATCACTTAAATGAATTTTTCTACTTCATGTGTGCACTAAAGTTCTGCTAGAGAAAGCACTGATAGGCAGCTTTTATAAGTTATTTATGTCTGTAAAAAATGAACAATGATGACTGTAAAATTTGCCCTGCTTCCTATACAATGTCCTTCCACAAATCTGTGAAAACATTTCATAAATTCTTGAAATAAATGGATACTTTCTTGAAGAAATAATTCCTAAAATCTTTGAAAATGCTGTTAATATATTTCCTTTATTGTACCTCCCTTCCTCTTTTCTTCAGTATTCCAATTTTCTTTTCAACAAATTCCAAGAACCAGAATTCATGTTTTATGAAAGAAAGATTAGTGATTGGTCAAGTGATTGATTGAGCCATGCCCCAAGTAAAGCTCCAGACTGTAGGCATTTACAATGAAATAACCAAATGTAGGGTCTTCATTCATTTGTCCCAAGCTAATCAGGTAGTGCCCACGTATAATGTCTGCATGTGAATAGCTGAACTGCGTTCTGGGGATCCCCTGACCACTAACCTACGGATATTTATGCCATGGTCCAGTTGTTGTAATTATGGTGTTTAATGCATTCTGAAATTCAGTTTTTTTCTCCTTCTGCTGGGCAGATACACAGGCCTCTCACAAGACTTCTGCAATATTTGCCAACCCCAATGGAGGTTTTGGATACTCCTGACTTCTCAAAAGGTGTTTTTGTCTAGGAATATGGAAGGTTTATAAACTTTTATCTGAATCAATGGAGATCAAGGGCTTAGTCCACTCTCCAGCCTGGAAAAGGCTTTGCCACTAAAGGCAACACTCTAGGCTGAATGCTGAAGTCCATTCCTGCTTTCAGCTTTCCTAAAAAAAATTCACTCTGTGCAGTAAACAAGCAGCAAATCTGAGGAATTACTCTTGAGGCAACAATCTCCCTACAAGTATGCATTTTCTACTTCCTGAGAGCTTTCTCTTGCATCCTACCATCTCATGCCTGAAACGTTAGCTGACACTAGAGGCAAACGGGAGCACTTTAGAGTTGGGAATGTTCTGTTGACCACTGAGAAGTGCATATGGTCTCCATGTAATTCAAATGAAGGACTATGAAATAAGCACATACCCTACACACTCTGCTATGAGGAGTGAAAGGCATTGCCTAAGATGAACACAACTAATTTACATTTTTCTTCCGTGGGCCTGCCTTTCTGCCACAACTGAATTTTTCTCTTTGGCATCTCATTCCATCATTATGTTTTCCAAAGTACTGCATTGAGTAGTGAGAAATAGTAGTTCAATGTATCTAAAAGGTTTTGACAGAGGCAACATGTTTTGAGGGGGTATAAGGTAATAATATAAATGCTTGTTCCAATAGGCATTAAAAAGCTGCTTGGAAGAATAGCAATTTCTCAGTTCAGATGAAATAGGTGAAATCTTTTTGAGAACTATTAATGAGAAAGCAATTAGTCACTCAATAGCCTAATAATGTTATTAATTCTTTATGTGTTGTGCCATGTAAGCTTACAAATGCAAAGAGAAAGTAATATTCAGATTAAGAAGTCACAATTACAGTAGTAAAATAAGTCCTATTTGAGGAATTTTATTTCTGACTATTAGAAAATTGAACACACTTCTTCAACACAGTGGAATATAAAAGCTACTTTTAATTCTGTGATCACCATTCTCAACGACAGCAAATTACTCCTTGTACTTTTTTGAAAACAGATGTAGCTACAGAGTAATTTTACTTTTTTTTTTCCTTTATTTAATAAGCTCCCTTTTTTAAAGAGTTAGTTATTCTTAGGGCACTTTCTTAATGGCTGCAAATTGCAGTTACAGTATAGCACTCAGATGATTAATATATTTATTAATGTATTTATTGAATGTTTTGGAATGGGTGTTCCTGGTGAGAAAAGTGAAAGAAAGCCTTATTTACACCACCAGGAAGAACTTCAGAACTAGTTTCACTGCTAAGAAACTGAAGAACGCCATGAGTTTCTCTAAGGTATTAGTGTTTTATTTCTTCTACCACAAGGAATAATACTTTGAGGGCATATACTAATGTTAAAATAATTTTTTTTTACTTACTCTTCATATGCTGAATTTTCCGAAAAGAGTCTAGGTACTTCTGGAACAAAATTATTTGCCATTCAGATTATTTGCTTCCTATCTTGGGGTAATGATTTGTTGCTTGATTTTTTTTTTCTCCCTTAGATGCTTTGTTTGAAGAATTATGGTTGAAATGTGTATTTTGTCTTCTCACTTTTTTCTTCTCCTGAAGAACCAACTTGTAATATATCACAGCTGTCATTATAATGAAAGAAAACATCATGATGCAGCAGAACTTAGTCAGTTCAATTATATAGAAAATGCAGTGAAATTATTTTGATAGAAATGCACCTGCTGAGGCTGCTGCTAGGCTGGTCCACAATTAGATACTGTGTAAAAAGTTATTAAAAAGTTCATTTAGACCATTTATTTCTCAAGTGTGTCTGGGGAATATTTCCCTGATGAAAGGGTCAAAACTCCAGAGAAACGTTCATTTCAAAAGTAAAGGTAAATTATGCAGCCCTGTCCTAATATGGTGAAGATACACACTGTCTTAAAAAGAAATTCAAAGGTTTAAAAGATTTTGTAGATGGATGGGATCAAGCCACCTGTGAACTATATTGTTTTGGTCCATAGGTCTAAGAAAAACATGAAAGAATGATGATTTCTTAAAAAAAAAAAAGTATCTCTAATGAGCATTCCATTGATTTTGGATTGCATTGGTAGTAATAACACAATAACAAAAGATGAAAGAAGTTTAAAAAATGACCCAGAAAAATGTGTGAAGCCATATTCTGCTTTCTCTGAAGAGCCGTACTGCTAGCATTTTGAAGTCAACTTCTCCATCCCAGGACTACCAGGAAGAATAATATATTTCCCTCTGTGAATGGTTTTTTGATGCATCTCTCACTGTTCCTGGTTGGCTGTGTCATATCAGCAACTGAGGCAATAGCATCTTGAGCTGACATGAAGCAAAAGCTTTCCATAAAAATACTCGCAATTAGTTTATCACACTTTGCCCATTCACCTCCCCAGAAAGGTAATAAATCACTTCTGGAGATTACATCTTCATGACTGCTAGAATCATTAATCTGTGATTTTATTTTTTTAATAGCTTATTTTGCTTACAAGTTATGACAGTTTTGTGCCATTTTTCTCTTAAACAAGAGTGATTGCTATAACAACAGGACATATTCTTACAGTTCATATTTTGAGTTTAAAAACTGCTGATTGCTTTAACAATGTTTTATAAAATGGCCCTGTTTCAGTAGTTGTTTTCAGGAGTGTGAAAAAGACACACAAATCATCTTCTCTAGAGTGGTATTGTAAATTGCATGTTTTAAATGAATTTAAATATTTTCACTGTAAAAAGTGATTTGTTCCTTTGGTAGTTGTCTTAAATTTTCAAGAGTATTTATCAATTAAGTAAATATCAGGAAAAAAAAATGTTATTTGCTTGGTTTTGAAGAATGACAATTCACTTCTTAAAGCTGGACAGCAGATGGCCAGCATGCCGTTGGCATTATTACTCTATAAATGTGTATATATAAAATATGGAAAAAGATATCTACACAGAGCTTTTTAGCACATTTCCTCAAATTATACTAGCAACCAAAGAAGGTTCTCATAGAAGACTTTCTGCATGACATCTTTTAATCAAGTATATTGAATAAATGAATTAAAATATATTTATATATGGTAAACATTTAGGTATACAATTAGCAAAAAATATTCTTTTTTGTTTATGTAAGAATAATTTTAATGTAATATACAAAAGGAAGACATTATGTTGTCTGCAGAAACCATGTGGTATGCAGCAGTCAATAAAAAATCTTGGATTGATTTATTTAGAGAATTAAACTATGTGAGTAGAAGATGGAGTCTGGGTTCAAGCCTTCCATTTGAAAGGCTTCTCAGAAGAATTTTGGTTCCAATTCAAAGCAAACATGGCAAGTATTTGAACACCATCTTTTTTTGGATTTTTTTTTCCTCAGCTGTTGGCAGAAAGTGATGCTGGGCCTGCAAAAACTAATGAACTTCATAGATTTTTGGTTTTGGGGGCTGCAGTTATACAAAAAAGTGTCATAATTTCTGGCATTTTTAGGATGCCTATCATGTGATGTATTTCAAGCATTACCTGAGATTTGCAGTTCATTCATATCTGCAAAATATCAGGGTGCCCCATTTTCAAACACATATTTTATCAGATATTTTAGTTTACAATTGAAAATGAGAAATATCCATCATTTAACCTAGTTTTGAAACAAATGTGAAGATGTACATAACTGAAGAAGATTCAGGAATGCTAATGATAGGCCAAAAAGCCTTATTTTCACTTAGAAAAAATAGGGTATCACAGAATAGTAGATTCATAGAATCATTTAAGCTGGAAAATATATTTAAGATCAAATTCAACCATTAACCCAGCACTGCCAAGTCTACCACCAAACCATGCCCACAAGGTGCCATATCTACCCATTTTTTAAATACCTTGAGGGAAGGTGACTTCACCACTTCCCTGAGCAGCCAGGGAATGTTCCAACATTTTGGTGAAGAAATTTTTCCTTGTGTTTAAGTAAACCTCCCCTGTTGCAGCTTGGGGTCATTTTCCATACTCTATTTCATGCTGTTGTGTTTATGTATAGAAGACATTTGAGTAACTGTTTGTGCATATACAAAGCTCAAAGTTATTTCTTCACAATGATGAAGGAGACTCAAACTGGCCAGTAAAAATAAATATGTAAGCACTATTAATGATTAAATCATAGTTTCAATAATATGAATAAATCAATTAGACTTCATGGCTTTTTATAGCATAATATATGCCCTTGTATTCATGAATAATTGATGTAAGCAACAACAACCATGACAAAAACAACAAACAAAGATAAATAATCCCGTAATATATGTTGGTTAATTCCTGAAAAGGTTAAGAACATCAAATTTTCAAATATCATGACCTGACTTTAATGACCCAGTAACAGGCTGACATTTGCAGTACCATTTTTATGTAATAACACATCACATGCAAAGATCAGCAAGTGCAATGTAACTGCTTATCTCAAAGGAGAAGAATAAGTAATAATGGTACAAGAGAGGTTAATAACAGGTACAGGTCCAGCCTGGCTTTTATCAGTCTCTTTAGAAAATGAACTGGGAATTGCTGTCAACTTGATTGGAAAACGGAGAGGAGAAATAGATACATATGGGAGACATCAGTCAGAGTGGAGAGGACTGGTCTGTGTGAAGGTTGTTTGCAAGGTTACCTGGTCTGATGCAATGGAAAGCTGGAATTTGCATCTCAAAGCTTTGTTCCTTTCTCAATATAGTGTCACATAAATTGTCCGCCCTGGGGTTTTAATTTCACAGATGTCTAAGCTCATTTAGAAATTAAAGTGCAATAATCTGCGATACACACTGTATCTCATCATTCTGCTTTTTTCTCAGGAAATGTTACATGGTGATTGTTTTGTTTACACATCAGAACCTTACTCAAAGTTATAGGCTTGGGGTTTGGGGTTTTTCGGTTTCATATATCTGTGCTTTTATACAAAGGTGTGACCATTATATATTTTTTCCTTATTATTTCCATTTTATTTTGGGGAGAACTTCAGATTTTCAGATTTACTTTTTTTTTCATCTTTTATAATCTGTGTGGTTTTTCAGTCCCTAATGAGTATAGCTGTATGACAGATGCTTTATAAAGGTTTTAATTATCTCTATTTTTTTTTTTTTTTTTTGTTAATAGGGATATTATCCTCTAAGGTATTGGCTCTCAGTTAAAGAAAAAATGTGTTTTAGTGTTCAGTAGCCTCTTCAGCAGTTTAATTGCACTTTGAATCCTAGTAAAATAGTGTATTATTGATATACTGAAGGAAATTATGCGATCAATTTTCATTTTACATTATGTTTTTAGATTTCAATAAAAAATATGCACATGCTTATTCCAGATTGTGATTGGCAGGACTGAAGACAGAAATAAGCAAGCAATTAATTAGTTTCATGAGCAAATATTAGCATGGAAGGCTACAATTGCAATCTCCCGACATTAGGAGCATAATTTAAAAAAAGAAATTAGAGATACAGTATTTTATATAGACACGCCAGTTCCAAAAGTCCAAAGAAATAAAGATTCTTTGGAAATTTCTTTTGAAAGTCTCTTGATTTTGCCTTTGCAGATCACATGTAGCAGTTCCTGAGTGCTGGGAACTGTCTAGTAAACAGGAGCCTGTCTTATTTGAAGCTACTTTGAACAACCCTCTTTCAGTTCTTGCACCACTTCATGGAGCAGACGACCTCTCCCAGTAATCTGGTCTTCCATTCAGACTTCATAAACTCAATTACATCCCCAAAACATAATACAGGTCATGGAACTCCATTACAGTGCTCAGTTGGCACACTTCAGTTTCCTCAGGGTTTCCTGTCTCACAGAATTGTACAAACAGACCTGACAAAGGTACCACTTCAGGTCACCCTCTAATGTGTCCCTAGACCAAAAGCCTTTTACATGTTTTAATATGGTCTTAAAAATAGTAGAAAACCAAAAGTTACACCATTATCTATAAACATCCTAATTAGCACTTTTAAACTGTTTGACTTAATTTCAATTTCCTGTCTTTCTCCTGTCTGTGCTGTTTGTTGACAGCTGGCCAGACAACCTTGTTAGATCAGTGGAATTATAATAAACTACAAAACTAATTCAAAGCAGCAGTGAAGAGCATTGTGTTTACTACTGATTTAAGGTTTAATTTAAAAAGGCAAGTATAGGATGCAAAAGTAAAAGGGAAGTTCTGACTGAATTTTTATAGCCTTGTTATTGCTAGTAAATGTCTACACCATTCTTGCATATCTGCGAATACAGTTTGCTTAATAGAAGCTTTCCCTAAGAAAGAATTATGGGTGGCATTTATGCCACTTACAGTATGACTATTATGAAATGCACCATATCAGAGGCAAATTGCCCCCAAGCCAGAGTATTCAGACACCCCATGATTTCCCCAGTAAAAAGACCTTGAAGTTCTGCAGTTTCAGATGCTACAGCCTAGCTGCAGGCAGGGTAGGAGAGGAGTAATGGAAGCATTCCTATATGTTTTGTGGTTGATGTTTTTCAAAGCAGTACCTAATTACCACTGAGAGTGGTATTCATCTCACTTGACTCCAGTCCTCTGTTTCTGATCTAATTACCCTTGAATATCTTTGCTAAGGAAAGGAATAAGCATTGCTAGGGCACATCTTATTCTCATATAGACATCTAGGGCTAATTTGAGGGCTTTAAAGGTATCTGAGATGCTTTAAGGCATCCAAAACTTAGGGTCTGGCAGATGTTTGAAACTGCTCTCCCAATGCCTCCAAAAACCCCCAACCCCAAATACTATAGGTTCTGCAACAGAATTTTCCCTTTCTGGCACATCAGTGGAAGACCATGTGCAATATCCTAGCCCAAATTTCGGTAGACTTGTTTAGACAATTTAACTGAGTCCCTGGAACTGAGGTGAATAATTTCCTAGTTGAGAACACATCTCTCTATTGTCTGAGGAAGGAGCCTTTCAAGTCAGCTTGGATGTGTATTTCATCCCATGAATCCTCCTTGGAAGCTGCAAAATGACCCTCCTTAACACTATTGGACTTAGAGTAAACCTGGAGTATGCAACTCTTCAGTTACAGTCTTTGTATCCCTCAGAGTTACCTTTGCATTTCTCCCTGACAACTGATCAGGACTATAAAAGCACCAGGGGCTGGACTACAACAGGATCAACCTGAACAGGATCAAGTACTTGAAAACTTGTGTATGGAGTTTTATAAAGTGGTGATGTGGTGGTTCAGTAGGATAGTGTCAGTAAAGGGCTAGAAAATGGTAATCTTATTCAATGTGAAAAATAATACATGAGGCTACACCCTGATAGTAACTTCTTTAAAGGCTTTATTTTCAACACCTTGGCTTTCCCTTGACTGTACTGAGAGCTATAAGACTCCTCAAAGCACAGTACTGTGTTAAAAAGGGTTTTAATAAAATTAGGAGCAATGGCTCCTGGAAGATATAGTGTTTTAAACTGCTATTAGAAATAGTGAAAGAAGATGGTGTCTCAGTGCTGTGAGAAATGAGCTTAACTTACCACAGGATTCTCCTACAAACTGAAGAATTATTCTATTTTCTTTCAAAAGATTTATTGCTTTTGAAGACAGAAGGCTCTCTGGGCATTAATGAAATATTGAGTACCACTTTTGTATTCTTTGGGTACTTATACTGGCTATAACAGTAGAATCTACTGTAAACGGAATAATTCATTCTCTACTCACCATGGGCAGGCAGGCATTCAGCCGTCTCCAGGGAAGCCTAGCTTCATCACGCATCGTGGTGACTTGGAAAGACAAACACTATCACTCAAAACTTTCCCTTTTTTCTTCTTACCCCATCTTTATATGCTGAGCATGGCACTATATGGTGTTAGATATTACTTTCATAAGCCGGGGTCAGCTGCCCCAGCTGTGTCCCCTCCCAGCGTCCCCACACAGCCACAGATTGCTCACTGGTGGGGTTGGGGTGAGGAGCAGAAAAGGCCCTGACTCTGTGCAAGCACTGCTCAGCAACAGCTAAAACATCCCTGAGTTATCGACACTGTTTGCAACACAAATCCAAAGCAGCCCCATACCAGCTACTATGGCGAAAATTAGCTCTGTCCCACCCAAAACCAGCCTATGTAAAACAGAAAGATAATATTGCATGTGTAGCACAGCACAGTCCTGAGCATGTGCTACAGTTCTTTTCAGCAGGACCAGATAAGGATACAGTGCAGCATGTTGGAATGCATGTATTCATGTATTTTATTCAGCAAATGAATAGGCAGAACTTGCTGTGACAGAAATGCACCCACTGTGGCACAGGGGTTAAATGAGACCAGATAGCATTTGTCTGTGTCTGTAACATAAAACTTGCATGAACTACTGAAGATTTTCTCTTTACAGTGAAGAATTCCCCCATATCAGTGTATGTATATGTGTAGTGTGTATATGTTCTTCTGCATATATAGGGTATGTACCTGTATCAGCTCTTGTTTCCACACACAAGATCCCACATAGACCCTAACAGCATGACAAGCTTATCCCAGTTTATTAAAAGAAGCTTTCTGTGAGTAAGAACAACAGCCATCAAAGGCATTGAATATAATTACCTCCATTGCTTATCCTTTGCTTCTCCACAGTCTCCAGATTTAAAGCAAAAGTCACAAAACTTTCCACTTTGTAATTTTCAAGTACATTATACAAGCTGACAATATTCCCTTCTTTCCTTTTCACACATTGTAATGGAGGTCTCTGCAAAGATACATTTTAAATGATGCCTACCAGCACTTCAAAGACATCTCTTGCATGGTAGACCTAAGTTTAGCTTAATCAATGTTTGATGTAATGAAAATCTCTTGACAGAAGTTGATATGCTTAGAAATAAGTCTCTGATGCTTCATTATATATTCACAGAAAGGTGAAATTTGTAGTGATTATGCACACCTCTGAAATGTGTCTCATTGGATTAGCAGCTATAATTAGCATTCACTTTTATGAAAGTCAGCTTAATAATATTACTTTCCCTACCACAGGTAATATTCTTCTTGGTGATAATATTTTATTCCATGAGCAAAAATAAAGAAAATACTATTATAGCGCAGAATATAATGTATTTTACTTAGTTTATCTCTATTTTTTAAAGTCTAGATTTTCTATCTACCTGAAAGCCTTTGCTTATCTAAATTACCTATATATATAAAGACACATTTTTCCCAACAACACCCTTAAAATGTTGAGGAAACCAGGCTTCCTCATAAGTAGGGAATCAGCTGGGGACACCGGGGGCAGTCAAAGGCTACCTTATATTCCATTCACAATGCATTGGTTTTGTAGTGCAAATTTATTCTGCTGGTAGACTGATAGTACCAGATTTTTTTTGTTTGTCTTTGTATGAAGTCCAATCTGAGGTAATAATTTTTATGTTTCAAAATGCAGTTTTACAGAAGCCCTGTAGAACTATGCTTAAAATTCTTAATGTGATGCAGCCAGCACAGTGCTGTTCTCCACCATTGCCTTATATTGATGGTTCGTAGTAATTTTACAATTAACCAACCCAAGAAACAGTTCTTTTTGTTTCTCTTCACTTCCTAAGTATTTCAGTCAGTCTATACCATTGGTGATTTTCAGCCAATTACTGTTATTCATACATCAGAAAGATCCAGTTATTCCTGTGAGAAGTTCCAGTCCTCCATAGTGATGTGAATGTCATCAGTAGACCTCATGAATAAGGTCCTGGTCTTTGTGCCAAGGTGATTTAATCAAAAATGTTAAATGTCTTCAATCATAAGAATGATTGCTGGGAAACTTAACCAAACAATTCCCTGCAGGCAAAGATTTGCATATGTATAGCACCCAGTTGTCTTCTTGATGTGTAATCTACCTGTTTAGACAGATCAAATGAAATTAAGAAGAAAACTGGTAGTACTCATATTTCCAAAAAATCAGCAATAATGGATTTTTAATTAACTCTCACTATAGATTGAAAATTTGAGGCTGTAGTTAAATTATCCTTTAAAGAATAATTTTCATCATAACTTCATTGCGCAGCAGAGAGTAGGTGAAAACACAGAGAAATCCTGGAGGCTGTATGTACTGTACAGGTTTCTACCTGTGCTGCTCAAGTGTAGTGGAAAACCAGATCAGATACACAGCGCTTAATTGCTATCACAAATATGTTGTGTTTTGCTAAGTTTAAAAAGGGGAAATATTAGCTACATTCATTTCAATGTGAAAATAATTTATCATCTTTTGCAAGGGTTCCTATCAAACACGTTTGTATTCAAATCTACATGCTGGCAATGCTTTATAAACTTTTTGATTCATATTAGACCCCATACCAAAGTTTTCCCTTAAGTAAGATTATTGCACCTATCACTGTGGAATTCCTAAATTAATCTCACTTTTGTGGCGTTTTCCTGAAAACTCTATTAGAACAGGTCTTTTTTCTAGTCCCTTTACAGGCTTTCATCTTCTAGCAAACCTCATACCTAATACAACGCTATAAAATTGTATCAACAATTAATCTGTTGTAAAAAGCAGCTAATATCATTTGTCCTACCAGTAAGTGTCACAACCCACAGGTAGGGGCTGTGGTGTTCCTTGTAAATTCTCATGAGGCTGAACAAAGACATAGGACCATGTGTCAGGGAAATCTTGTTTTATTTTACAGTCACCAAAACTTTGGCAACCAGCCCACTATTTAGACTGAGAAGGTGCTGGCTAACAAGCCTGTACATTTGTACAATACACTTTCACAAGTGACAGCAGCCCCTTAATTTTGTCCAGTACACTTCAATAAATTCTCAACTCCCACAGGAAACTCCTCACAGGTCTGGCTCACAAGCCACAACATGCCATTACGCAAGCAGTGTACTCCCCACTCCCACAGCAGAGTTTAATATGGAGTATGGAATAGAATATGATAGTTGTGATTTGCTTGGCCAAAGCAAGGGAAAACACCAAACAATATCACCAGTCCTTAGATCCTCCACTGGTGCTGCTGCCTGGATGATCCAGAGTTGGGGCAAACAATGCAATGAAGAAAGTGAAAGAGAGAAGAGAGAAAAAAAGAGATGCCAGAGATAAAAAACCAGCAAGGAAGTATCTTTCTAATCTATGTCTTTTTATAGTTAACTTGGTGTATGCTTCTTATGTAAATGAGATTTTTCTCCTGTTATGTGTATCAAGCACAGCCAGCCCTTCTCCAGGAAATGACTTAGGAGGGTGGGGATGAGCACAAGTGTCAATGTACAGCAGGAAGCTGGATCAGAGCAGGCTTCCCCACCTCCATGGGGACCTTCACATTTGATCACCTCTCCTGTAGCAATAGTCAAAATGTTTGAGAACAATCATGCTGAAGTGTTGTTCTCTACAGTAAGTTACTGCAGGGTGTATGAAATAAATAACATTTGACAGAAAACAAGCTGTTTGTTTGATTGTTTAAAATAATTGCTTGGCCCTTTGTGTCATACAAAGGCCAGAGGATTTTTCACTTATACTCTTTACTGGATTTTAAGTGCCATGTGTCTCAGTGAACTTCCTGTTATTTATCTTATTTATTATGTACTATGTTATTCTGTTTGCAAGTCACTCTATTGCTAAATAAGGATATATCTCTAATACATAAGCGGTTTAAAGTCTGCACAAAAAAAAGAAATCCTGAAAGAGTAAAGTTCTAAATAACACTTATGAAATAACATTTAGGACAGTGTTCATCACTTTAGCTCCAATTCTAGAAATGCCCATGCTCTGTGAACAAAAAAAAAAAGATTTATGGAGTGCTTAATCATACTGAATTGGGAAATAGTTCTCTATCCCTTCTCTGTATGGCATTTCTGGACCCCCTGCAACACCAACGTTCACCAAGGTGCATTTAGATTGCACATTAACGTTTCCACGTGGAAAAGCTCAGCTCTTATGATCCCTGTGACAGCTTGTGTTACTCATCTCATTAGAAGCAAACAACTCTGAGATGGCCAAGTTGTGAAAACATTGGTACTTCACTATCAGGCACAGAGGATTTGTTTCAGATCATCATTTTAGGCAGACTTGAAGTGGGATCAGAATTTCAGTGCCTAATTCATGCTATCACTTTTTTAATTGTAATGCCTTCTTAACATGTGACTGTAACTTAATAAAATACACTAGATAATTTGATGACCACGTCATGTAACAGTTTCTTTTTGCAACTGCATATCTTCAATCAGTTAAAATAACTGAGCTGCTGAAAATATATTCAGCATACACTCACAATAATCTCAGTACAGTAAAAATAAGATAAAGCAATCCTTGTGTAAATTTATCTGGAATTTCTCATTTCCAGAATCCAAAACGTCTTGTTTTCTACATTTCTAAGGTATCTTTTTATTGTATTAATTTGCATATTTTTGCTGTCTTTAAGAATTAAGCTTTTGTTTTGTGTTAAATGTTATTTATTTCCTATACCCTTATTAGTATGCAATAACTTACTGGCATGGCAAATTATACTAGCTGTCCTTTATAATAATTTATTTCTAAATATCTGTATATTAGTGATGACTATATGATTTCATGTTCTTCCAGTACTGTTTTAGGAGTGGCAGAAATCATACTCCTATCAGTCACTGTTGGCTATTGAAGGCACTTGTCCTGCATGACTTCAAAGGATCGTTGCACTTCAAAATCAGTCAATGCCTAAACAGTACATGATAGGAATATATATAGGGTTTGGTTTTTTTAAATTTTATGTACAGTTTATTCATTAATGTCTATGAAGCCTTTTTTTCTATTAAAATGTACAATGACATTTACGGGAAGCATGGATTGAATATCCTCCTTTTATTTTTTTTTTCATTTTACTGTGGCTTTCTGGTAAAGAACAAGTTACAGTGAAATTGACTTTCTGTCAGCTTAATAACTATTAATATATTGAATGCAGTGAAGCATCACCCTACATGATCCATCTTTAAAGGGAAAGTTGTTTTGCAGGAAGGTCACAATTTATTTATTCTCCATTCATTCTTTCATCTTTGAAGAGGAATCATTATGTAAACATTGAGCACATTTGCAAATTCATAACAAAATTTTGTGTGTTGTCTGCTTAGATGTTTAAACTGGTAAAATTCATAAAGCTTTCAGCAATGTAGTGAGGCAATTAAAAAAAAATTTCTGTAGTGACTGATACTTTTACATATTTTTTCAACATAGAATTTTTCAATTCAATTAAATGAGCCTATGGAGACACCTAATGATGTGCTTATTTAATTATACTCTTTACCAATTGTATTTAGTATCTCTAGATTTTCCCAAAGTAAAAGGGGTCTGTAATCTAACTTGGGTCAACATTATTTAGTTGGCAATATAATAATACTTCCAGACAGATGCAATTACAAATTCTTAACATTTTGGAACAGTTTCAGAAATAAAACCTTTATTAGGCCTTCAGACTGATTGCAAGTCAAATGCAGTCCAGGTTCCAAAAGGCAAGGTTCATCACATTTTGCACTCTCCCTAGGTCTGATATAATCTAAGTGATAGAAGAAGAAAAAGGACTATGAACAGAAGGCTTTTGTGATATGTTTTGTAATTTAATTTTTCAAGTATCTTCATTAATCCGTATCATAATTAATCCAAATTAAATTAATCTGGAAAGGTAGAAACAAACTTCAAGTAGGAATATAACAGCAGTGTTGCTTTTGGCTGGCAGCCTTTAAAAAAAATTTCCTGCAAGCTTCTATTAAAAAATGACCATTATTGTTTAAATTTTTTGTTTTGAATTAATCATAATTAATCATGATCAGTGTTCCAGGACATATGCAAGCATATGTAAAATGGTTTGAGAAGGGTGAAATATCTGATTTGTCCTTGCTGAGATGAGTTGAACTATTTGTGTTCATTTACTGGATTTAGGCAAAAAATTATATGTTGTCTTAACATCTTTCCATGGAAAACATGGCAATATTCATTTCTATTTTCTGCAGACTGAATGCAGTAATCCTATTCCTCTGGTTTCAAATCCAGCTCAGTTTTCATTTGCAGCTGTTTATCATAAAATACTTGTTAATGGGCAACTGATACTGCCCAGTGGATGAGAAAATTATTGTGTCTTGCAAGAGAAAACAAAGTTTTCAAATAAAACTTGTTCTCTTGCTATAGAATTCTGTAAGGTAAAACCTTTTCTTTTTCATAACTTCCAGAGCATTTTAGAATACCTTGGTTCAAGACTGTTAAGAGCTTTCTTTAATTTCTTAGGAAATTAAAGAAATTGGAGTAGTTAGTAATGGAGTAGTTAGTCTTTAAGAATTTTCTTTAATAAGTAGTTTTAAATCCCTGTGTTTTAACCAAGCAGGACCTTCCAACAGTTTAGTAATGCATTATCTCCACCACAGTAACTTCAGAGGAATAGCCATCAGGAATTGCCCTAGAATCATTCACTCTATGTCTGTGCCTCACATCTCTGTTTTTCAGTGTTATCTGCCTACTCTGCACCAAGGTCAAACAGTGGAAGATTGCTTTCACTCCCACATGCAGACTAGAAGGGTGCAGCAGCTGCAGAGTTGCCTGTGCCTTTGGAAGTTGTTAGAATAATATTAACAGTATCCAACACAGAGCAGTGAGCTGTAGAAAAGAGTTTATTAGAAATTGTGAGGATGGTGACAGGAGTGTTTGCAGCATCTCTCCAGGGACCTGATTCAGCAGATAATATATAACCTTATTTCTTGCCTGAGTGTAAGCATTTGAGCCTTTTCAGAGGAGGAGAGTAATATTTTATTTTAAAATTGCCTCAAAAGAGTAGGTGAGACAAAAGTACTGGAAGCACTCCTGTTTGCTTGGCAGGCGCTGGAGATGTGATACCAAAGTCCAAAAGGTGCCTCTTCCAACACTCAGGAGAGTGTTCTAGTCTCACTCTTTTGCCCTTCCTATTCTGTCTTCAGTAGTTTTAACTAGACTTTGTTCCCAGGACTAAGAAGCATGGCATTTTCCAACTAGAAGTAAGTTTCCCAGGTATTCCCAGCCAGTCCATTATTGCAATGCTTCTTATACTGACCACTCTCTGGTTTTCTGTAAGAAACAGCAGTGCACTACTACCAAGAGTTGAAGTTGCAAATGTTTCATAAAACCTTGGTTTTCGTGTCATATTTAGAGCTTATTAATTGTGAAGAGACATGATTTAATAACTTTGTAAAACTTTTACCTTTGGTGTTTCTTTTTCTTAGTTACTGCAGTAATAATAAATGGTTTACAGCAATTTAGTTAGGCAGACTTTTTCCTGTAAGCTTTGCTTACCAAACTTCATAGTTTTTCAGCACATGAAAAAGATATTGAAAAAGATTTGGTCATGATGTCTTATTTTGACTGGTTTAAATCTGGTTTCTGACTCCCTCTGTGCGCATTTAGACTGCAAAAGTAAGAGAGGGAAGACATATGTCAATCTTTCATTTAGCAGTGAAAATTTGGTAGTGGTTCAATTTCCCCTTGATCAATCAATTCCATCTATCTAGGTTTTAATACTTCACACAATATAACCAATTTCTGAGATACCACATTGCAAATTGATGTATTATTTTTGATTCTTATATATTGTATCTTCTCATATATAGCCTTACTACAGTTTATGGTATTTTTCTTCAATACTTGTTCTAACTTTGAAAAATGTAAGAGCTTATCTGTCTTCATTCTCTTCTTATTTTGAGACAGTATTTTTAACCATCGACCTGTTAAACCTTATAATAGTTTTCTTTCCTCATTAGAACCCTTAATTTAGCAAGGTATGACATTCATAAGCTGTTTGCTTCTACTTGCAGATAACTTTACCTTGCCAGAAAGAGCAAAAATAAGTTTTTAATGATGTCCCAGAAATTCAATCAAAAATCCTTAGATTTTGGACATTGATGAAATAGAAACTTCATACTGAACATTTGTGGAAAAACAAGGAAGAAAAGAACATTTCTCATTTGTTAGCTTAAAGTCAGAAAATATCAAACACAAAGAAATAAAAAAGTTGTATTTATATGACATAAGCAGAGCATACTGAGATAAATAATGTTTGTACAAATAAACCAGTTTAAAGGGAATCAGAAGTAAAATGTTAAAATCTGGAGTAGTGATACATTTATAAACAGCTTTATTTTCCTTTCTATCAGAGTTCCTATAAGGGAAACATATAGAAGTTGAAGTATAGGGTTTCCCCAATATATGATGTTAAAATATTTTTGAACATGAATTCCCATTCTGTCTGAACTCTAAATATTTTCAGCTTGCCATCTAAATGGCTGATAGATTAGATGGGGTAATTTCTTCTCAAAGCCCTTCCTCCTTTTCTTAGTGTCTAATTGACACTTATTTTATGTTCCAAATAATGAAATAGCACATTAAATGCAGGGAAAAGTATGTCCAAACTTCTTACATTGCAATTTCCTTTGCACGAGGTGCAGTTCCCATGTGAGTTAACACCAAATACATACTAAATAAATCAAAGACCTCATTACCTCAGATGAAATTGCAATATAACCATTAATGGTACTCTAGAATTTTCATTGTAAACAAATGAGTTTCTCTTGTCATGTACCCTTCTTTCCACATCTTTATAGATGTCATAGCAATTATCAGTGTCCTGAATACAGCTATTGAAGATTCTCCTTGTTTTTTCCATGTTTTTGAGATCTCAGAAGCACATATAAATCTATAGTGCTTGTTTGACCTTAAAATAATGACTTTCATATGTTCAGAACATATCTAGTTTAAAAAATAGGGTGTTGGGGATTATCCTTTGTAAGATGAATTACCATGTATAAAAAGTGATCCTAGCTGCCTGTCAATATTCTGCTGCCCAGGCCAGAGAACCACACCAGGTTATTTTACATAATCTGCCAATTTTTCTCACATCAATTTGAGGTAAAATTCTTTAGTTAAAGAACTCTTTCTTAGCTTAGAAGTATTAAGCTTTAATTCCAATGTAATTAGCTGTACTCTTCATCAGAATAGTATTTTTCCAAGGCAAGGCTTCATAGCGTAAATGAACTTGATTACACCTGGATTACAGACATTTAGACTTTTTCTTGCTGAGAGTCAAAGCAATTCCTTCCAGGTATGAGGGAAGGCTGATATCTCAGGTTACTATTTTCCCTCTCCCAACTGCTATAAGCAAGAGAGCTTTGAAGACCTTCTAATACAGTCAAGAATTTAGCAGGTTCATTTTTTTATGGAAGAAGTGCTATCAAAGATGACAAAACCCCAAATACATAAATTGAACATTCAAATACTAATATATGAGCATTTACTAAATATTTTGTCTGTAATATGGCACATTTGGTTTGCCTTAATCTCTGTACACCTGCTTTCAGGAAGACAGGTAAACTTTGTATATGTTGTTTTTCTAGCTAATTTTCCTCCTTTAGAATTTCCTTTATATTACCATCAAACTGTGTTGCATATGTTAGTTTGGTTATTGAAAAGAATGTGGAAATGTACCCTTTACTTGAATACATTTTTCCTTCTCGTAAGCATTTTTTTAGGGTTGTAATGAGTAACAGCTTGAGTGCTGTAAGAAGCTTTTTATTATATGTTGACCCTTGACACACACGAGACCACATTGTTTTGAATCCCTCTTTAATCAGAGGAAAGGCCTCTTGATCCAGTCATTCACCAAATAATGGTATGTGAACAGCTGCCAGCTTAGCCTGAAGCCAATGCTCTACTTTCTTTAGAGGCTGCCACTCACACATACACACACACGAACCCCAAACCCCAAACCAGCCAAAACTCATTTCAAGTGTTGAAGCTAAAGCGAAAAATAGAAAATGTGGGATGCTTTCTCTACTTGTTAATACAGGAGGGAAGGACTAAACCTGGTTTCCTTAAATCCTGCATGACCCATACATTGGAAAATTAAATTTCCATTTGGGTCCCAGCCACCACTTCATTCTACTTACCTTCTAGCAGCACCCAACCCTTTAAGCACCTACCAGATGGCATCTACCTCACTGAACCAGAAGTGTCCTGAAAACCAACTTTCAGTCACTACCAGGGAGCATAGATGCAACCTGAACCTTTTCATTCCATATGAGGTGAGGGTCCCTAATGGGTCACCAAGATATCTGCTACAGTAATTACAGCAGAGACATGAGAAGAGTCCAAGTCTTGAGTTGCTAGAACATAAATAAGCACAAAGGCTGTATGAAATCAAAACCAGCTTTAAACTGAAAGAGGATATGTTTAGATTAGATATTCAGAAGAAATTCTTTAAGGGTGGTGAGGCACTGGAACAGGTTCTCCAAACAAGTTGTGGACTCTTCATCTCCCCCATCCCTGGAAATGTTCAAGGCCAGGCTGGAGAGGGCATTGAGTAACCTGGTGTAGTGAAAGATGTCCCTGCCCATGGCAGGGGGTTGGAACTAAATGATCTTTAAGGTCCCTTCCAACCCAAATGGAATTCTATTGTTCTATGATTATACAATTCTAACCTGATATATATTCTTTTAAAGGAAAACCAGCTTTAATTAATAATTCTCATTGTGGAGGAGCATGTCTCTGCATTTACAACTTTAGTGAAAAAGCCTGAGCACTGCTGCTAAAACCAAAGAGCACATTCCACAGGGTCAACATATTTAAAGACAGAATATATTTTGATAGTTTGACATACTATATAAACCTTTGTCTTGAGGTTGCAATACTCTATTTTTGTCTTTTGCAGTGCCTTTATGATTAATTATCTTCTTTCATTTTAAAATAGATATTTAAATTTCAGACTCTCATAGAAGGAGTAGGTTTCATGAAATGTGTTGTTTCTTTAAAATAATTTTTTTTTCCTTAATGGAAAAACAGTATTTTTCCACTGCTGTTAAAGTTCTACACAAAAGTGATGCATAATAAAAATAATTGTGCAATAAAAAAAGATAAGTAAATAAAATAATAATTCTCTTTATTGATCAAATGAGAAGGTTTATTGGTGATCTGTTACATAGGTTTGCTAGCCAAATGGTCATTGACAAAATGGTCAATACTTTTCTTTCCAAAAGTGTAAGACTTTTAGATATTAACAAATTAATTGTTACTTACTCCTGGGAACCCTTGTGTGGTTGGTTTCTCAAGTGGTATCGGTCTTGGGCTTGTGAAAAGTGTTGCTTATTTCACTAACTCTCTTGGGTTTGCTGTATTTAAATTTGAATTCTCTTTGAATCCTGTCCCATGGTAAGTGATTTGAGTTACAATCAAATCTCTGCAGTTGGACAGAGAAATGTTCATGCTCAGAGTGTGAGGTTTTGTAGGGGTAATGTAGAATTCACCTCGTTTGTGAGGCAGCTTGTGAATGGGCTGCTCAGTCTAAAGAACCATATGAAGTAATAAATTAGCCAGATACACAAACAAAGTACCAGGACATAACAGAGACACTGGAAAATCCAGAGCTCTAAGATCACTGACTGATAGGCCTTAGAATGAGTCAACCGAAGCCATGAGAATGTCCAGACACAACTTTTTAACTGGTGAAAAGCAATCTCATAAAAACCTGTCCTGGGATATGGGAAAGGATTTTTTAGATTGAACAAAACTTTACAATGGAATGCTTATGGGAAAGGTCAAAGGCAAGGTAAAGGAGAGATCAAACTAGACTGAGGACAATGAATATGGGAGGAGATGGGGTAAAGGTATCCACGTGCATGCAAACAAACTGCTAATTGATGCTGTTTTCTGGCCAAGACTTTGGCCTGATCACCACAGTTTGTCTTCCTCTTGAACTCTGTTTCCAACTTTTTTTCCCATGCGTGATAATAGAAAACTTCAAGCCAGAGTAGATGTTAAGTAGCCTAAGACGTCTAACCTGTTATATCATTACTGTATCAAGTAATCAGTGAAGCACATAGTACGAGTCTTGAGTCAGAAGTCATTATCTCTGCAAAGTAATTTTAATATTTATTGGTTGGAAGGAAGAGCCTCAAAATAGTTTCTAAAGCTGAGCAGTGATCAAAACAAATTTTTTTAATATGTACCTTAATTCTCTACTTCACTGAAGTCCCATTTACCACATTTCATTATCTGAGAGAATCAGACCTCATATGTCTATAACTGTTTTAACAAGACCATCAGTTCCTTTTCTGGTCCTTCTGATTCCCTTCCTTTTATAATATCAAAGTCCATGTAAGATGCTGGTTGTGAAAAAATGTTAAATGCAATTTCAGTCTTATAGTCAACATATAGCATGTAACTGGGAAGATGGAGTTCCAAGGAGTGTCATCACAGCCTCATGGTACAGAGATGGGTGCACAAGGGACAGCAGAGATGAGTTTTCTTTAGAAGGACACTCACTTGGATTTATGCTCTGAATTTTCAATTGCAAGTCTCTGAAATCACTCCCTATTCAGATAGCTATGTTCCCTGATTTTTCTCATTTTCATTGAAAAGGCAGCCTTTTGATCCTTACATTACCAAAATGTTGTGTAGTAACTGTGGATACAGCAGTTTTTCAAGAGCCTAAATGAGTTGGAAAATCCTGCTTTAGGTTAGGGAGAAGTGGATGGGAGTTGCCTCTTTATTTCCCGCTGCAGCCAAACTTTGCATACAGGAAGTTCAGATTCACAACATTCTGGAGAAGGTTTCACGAGGCAACACATTTCTGCAGCTGGGAATTAGGACTTCTAGCTGTGGCCTACAAGACCTAGTGTTTTCACCACTATTCGTTTGTGCATTTTATATAATTTGAATGCTAAAGAAGAGATTAGTGTATAAACCCCTAAAACCATTCAGAGTCGTTAGTTTAGGGCCATGATCCCAGTTTAACATTTCTGGGTAATCATAGACTGATAGAATTTTAATGGAAAAAAAAAAAAAGAGTGTAGTGCATAGATAGAACAATTTAGACGTTGCAATAATATTAGCTCTGTCTGAATGAATGATGATAACTCATTAATATCCAGTACACTTCAGCATAATATTAGATTCAAGAATGCAGTACAGTCTTAAGATGAACTCCAGAAGGGATAAATACATGTGATATATTATCAAAAACAGTAAGAAAATGTTAACAAGTTAAAAATAGTGGAAAGAGACAGGCAATATTAATTTTCTAAGCTTTACAATTAGAGATACCTTGCAAAGTTACACTTCTTACTTTACTTCTACAGCTTTTCCTAACAGCCAAAATAAAATGCCTAGGGAAACATGTAAACATGAAGAAAGCATAGCTCTGAAGAATTCTCTTTGCTCTGTCATTCCTTTTTATTGGTGGCAACCTCAGGGTCTTTTGACTTATGCCTCAATGTATATTCAGAAAACTGTTGGGCTAAAAGAGGACCCATCAACTGCATATTTTGGTTTTTAAAATAGTGATTTTGAATTGAATTGAAAATACTTATTTTGAGATTGTGAAACTGTACAGGGGAAAATAAAATCTTCTTTTATTGTGGAGGTACCTGATGGACATCTCTTGCTGCATGTAGCCACAAAGATGATGGAAAGCTTTACAGTAATCTGTTAATAATCCTAAACATAATAAGAAAGAGGGGGAGACTTCAGGCCTATTTATCTCTTTCATCTTTGGTCCTGTAGCAGACCCCTAGTTCTTTAGTGTCCCTGTTACAGGCAGCATCAGTAGAAACAACTCCAAAAACTCTGCTCAAGTGTAGGCCGTCATCGTGCATGTTGCATTTGTTCACTAATAACACCCATTTCATTGGCTGACAGTACTTAATGCCCTCTGCTCCTGAGTGTCCTGCTCAGTTCTCACAGGTCATGCAACCATAGAATGGTCAAGGTTGTAAAAGACCTCGAATATAATCAAGTTCAACCATTGCAACTCCTACATTCTTAACACTAATCATGAGGCTAAGTCCATCTCAGTCTTCAGGAGAGTGCAGCTCACTGAACGGGAAACAGGAACTGCAATGGGAAACAGGACTTCTGCCAGCCCCTGATGAATCCTTCCCAACTGAGCTTCCTTCCTATCAGCATTAGTACATTACCACTGCTAAATCCAGTCCAACAGTCCAAAGCCTTTTTTCAGGGTTCCTGGGGGGTGGGTTTGGGGACTTTTTTGGTAACGGGAATTGATCAAACCATACCATTCTCTACAGTCAGACATTTTGGGCACTATTTGATATAATATAAAATATTGACACACATGGATTACTTTTCAGTGCCTGGGGAAGGAGAATGAATATATTTTGTAACCTGCACTATTCAGCTACATGAAAAATGGCATTTATCTCAGGTATGCAGGGCTACTAAAGGACTGGGAAAAGGATCACTGAGATGATAACAACGCACAGCTATATGTGGGTGGACCTTTTCTATTGGTTTCATAAAAAGATTAAACTTTGTTTTTGCCTATAGTCTTTGTTCAAGGGAGTACAACAGCTAAAAGAAAAGCAGATGCAGAGTGATTTTTTTATGTAGTATTCTTTTGCAAATTTGTTAAAACTAGTTCTGGGAGCTTCTGTTGAGATTTAGCAAAAGCATTTGCTGTGTGCCACATTCCTCTTATTGCACACAAAGGAAAAATTGCAAAGTTGTGCATTGTCTTTCAATGGAATGAGCAAGCTCCTTACAATGATGAGGATTTAACAAAATGCTGAGATCATGCTTCTTTTACCAAAAATTAGGATGCATTACTCTTCTGTTTGTTGTGACTATAGAGGAAAATAGGAGTGAGATAACAACAGCAATGTCTAGGAGGCTGAATGCATATCAAGTATTTGTTACACTTAGATGTTCTAGACAAGCATCTTCTTTAAAATGAATAGTATATTACAAGAAATTTAGTTCTCCACTAGAAAGACTGGGGGGGGAGGGGAGCAAGGCAGGGTACTAAAATGACTATATAAAGTCTGTCTTTTGAAAACCATAAACCTAATTTCTGAAATAGGGTAGTACTTTGGTACAAGAATTGCAGAGTGATTATTTATTTATTTATCTATTTATTTAGATAAATAAATTTGAAGTGTGCGCTCTGAAGTGATACTTCAATTATAGAATCATAGCATGTGCTGGGTTGGAAGGGACCAATCAGGATCATTGAGTCCAACTCCTGATCCTGTGCAAGAAATCCCAAGAATCACACCATGTGCCTGAAAGTGTAGAATCACACCACATGCCTGAGAGTGTTATCTAAATGCTTCTTGAACTCAGACAGGCTCTTGCTTTGATGACTTCCCTGGGGAGCCCATTCCAGTGCCCAAACACTCTCTGGATGAAAACCTTTTCCTGGTATCCAACCTAAACATGTCCTGACACAGCTTTAGGCCATTTCTTGGAGTTCATTGGTCATGACAGTGAATAGATCAGTACCTGCCCCTCCACTTCCCCTTGTGAAGATGTTGAAGACCACAATGAAGTCTTTCCTCAGTCACCTCTTCTCCAGGCTGAACATACCAAGTGAACTCAGCCACTCTTCATTTGGCTTCCCCTCCAGACCCTTCACCATCCTCATTATCCTCCTTTGGACACTGTCTATGTTTTTTTTTTTTTTAGATTTTGGTGCCCAAAACTGCCCCCAGCACTGAAAGTGAGGTTACCCCAGTGCAGAGGAGAGCAGGACAATTCCCTCCCTTGCCTGGCTGTCAATGCTGTGCCTGATGACCCTCAGGACAGGGTTGGCCCACCTGGCTGCCAGGGCACTGCTGACTCATGTTCATCTTGCCATCAACCAGGACCTCTATGCCCCTTTCCACAGCACTGCTTTCCAGCCTCCATCCCCTGGTCTATACAGACAACTAAGATTGTCCTATTCCAGCTGCACAATCAAATGGATGAAATAGGAGGAGACAAAATGCTTGGAAAAAATGCTCAATGTACTTTTAGTTCTAAACTGAAATAGTAAAGTAGAATTCTTCGTAGCAACAGACTGCAAGTTCAAAGGAAACTCATTTTTTTACAACAAACCAGAAAATTAACTGTATATTCTACATTGATCGTCATAGATTGACAGATATTAAATGTCAAATAGCAAACTTGTGCACACCTAAATAAAACATACAAGTAAACAGTTTATCTACAAATCAAGGAGTTATTTTTCTGCATTTAACTAGTTGTTGAATCTTCAGGTGTAAAATAATTCATTATTATTTCAGTTTTGATCCATCTTGCATACAGTACCTTATCATATAGATACCACATATGTTATAAATTAGGTAAGTTTCTCAGTGAGAAAACACCAGGGATCTTCCTGTGATGTTTATATGAAGGAGACTAGAGTAAATGGTTCTCTTGGGTAAATAGCATCACTATATTTTCACAGATGAATTCAAGTGTGTGGTCAAGTAGTAGGTACAGTTAAGAATTTAACATATGAAAATAAGCAGATGCATGAAAATCTGCTCATCTGTTTCCAATAGAAAAAACAATATTTATTTACAAAACATCTAAAATTGGATTAGGAGATCTTTTGGACTATTGTGGTTTAGGAGAAGTAGACTCCTTGGGTGATCCAAGAGGCCAGTAATGGGAGAACATACTGCCACTATCTGTAGGGTTCTTCATGAAATCCAGTCCAGGTCAATAGTGGTTAAGTATGTAAATTTATATAAAAGGAAAATGTACTTTAAACTTCATTTCTAGAACTGTAGTATAAAAAATGTTTCTTTAGGAGCTCTTAAAAAATGAGTGAATAGTCTGCCCTTTTATTCACAGATGATTGAGGGTGATGAGCCATCTAACCTTTCTTGTGTGCCTGACAGCAACCACTCTTTTGACCCTTTTGAAGTACTACTTTGTATTGGAGCAAGTAGTGTGGCTTCATGAGATTTATAGAGACAAACACTTGTTTTCCAGGATCAACATTATAAATATATGAGGGGTTTTAATGAAGCCTAGTGCCAGTCTAGTTATTATTATTAATAATAATATGATTATGTGATTTGCTGTTGGAATGCACTAGGTGCGCTCCTAGAATGCCTCCTTCAGTTCAGTTCCATCCTGACTTGAAGTGAAGTAAAAGGGCTTTGAAAAAACCCCAAAGCTAATAGCAATCAATCTTTCAGGTATCTGGAATATCATCTCACCCTTCATCTCACAGTGAAAGAATGAGCCGGATGTCAGAACCCTTAACTGGGAGGGTTAGGAATACTGTCCAACTTCTGACAAAATCTAACTGTAAAAATGGACAGACCTGAATGAAAGGAAGACTTACAAATGCACTTGTGATACAAACACTGTGTTCTAGACACACTCATCTTTACAAAAATCTTGATGGACTGAAATAAGGCTGGCTGTAACAAGGAGATCAGCTGAGTAGAGAGAAATAAATTAATAAAAACAGATTTTCTTTCCACTGCTAGACTAAACTGTTTTGTCACAGAATGGCTGAAGCTGGAAGGGGCCTATGGAGGTCAGTTGGACCAACCCCCTTGCTGAAGCAGAGACGCCTAGAATCAGCTGTTTAGGACCATGTCCAAACAGCTTTTGCGTATCTCTAGGAATGAAGATTCTCCCTAAGCAACCTGTGCCAGTGCTTGATCACCTTCGCAGTGAAAAAGTATTTCCTGATGTTCAGAGGGGGCATCCTGTGTTGTAGTTTGTGCCTATTTAACTGCCAATAACTTCATCATAGAAGGTTAGCAGATGGTCTCCAGAATTAGTTGTTTGATTACCTCCCCAGGGATTAGGGTGGGCCTTACAAACCTGTAAGTCTTACTAACATAATTTCTCTGAAATAGGAAATTAGTGAGTTTATTGAACTTTTTCTTACTTTTTTTTTTTTTTCTGTTGCATATTGGACAATGGGCAAGAACCCAGCAATCAGCCTTAGAGAGTTGATTGGAAATTGAAGTTGAGGCATCCAGATTTCCAAGCTCTTACATAATTGCCAGTTTTTTTTTTTTTTTTTTTTTTTTTTTTTTGAGGTGCTACTATTCTCAGGAATATAAACAAGTGTTTCACGGGTAATGCTGAACAAGTTAATCACCCTATGGGGATGTCTAGAGAAACAATTAAAATTTAAAAATGTCTCTACATGAAAAATCCATCATTTTGTGAACTAATTTAGCATATTGGGTAATCACAAAATACCACTTTCTAAGCAGATTATTAAGGGGGGTTAAATTTGAAATTAAAATAGTATTCTGTGATTAAATTTAGAATCCACCATTCAGTGACCTCTCTCAATGTAGACTTAGATAAACACAAATATGGATAGATAGATAGATAGATAGATAGATAGATAGATAGATAGAAAAACATTTTTGGTATGTCAGCCCTCTTTCCCATTTTATTTATAAACCTTGTAGGTTACTGTTAGCCTTTAAAAGAAGGACTCCAAATTTTCCAATATTATGCTTCTCAAGAACACTATTTAGTTTAAATAAAGTAAAAATCAACAGGTTGGTAAAATTGAACATTTCGTGTGTCTAAACTGAATAATATAAAACTAGCTGGGAGAAAACATTTCATAGCATACAGCTCACTGATGTTCAGTAACATATAGGGTATATTCTGAGTTTATTGAGTTAGGAGATAAAACCTATAAGTCATTGCAACAGAGGGAATATTTTTATTCATCTTGTTGGAATCTGTTCAGCAGAATATTTGCCAGATATTGAAAGAATTGTTTTTAAAATAGGAATAAAGCACTCTCTAATCCTTAAGGTGCTGTAAAAAGAGTTCTGAATGCATCTGTTAATGTTCTGGGCACATAATACAAAAAGTATTACTTTTTTCTAATACATAATAAAAAAGAGGAAAGAAATAGAATGAAATTAGGAAGAAGCAGGTGAAATAATAAAATCAAGAACACAAAAATTTAATTCCTTATCTCTTGGGAAAGCACTGGAACCCCAAAGAATGGCACTATTATTTTATAACAACTGCATTTTGATTCCATGTATATTTTACATAACATTTGCAAAACCAGAAACAGCTTCAAAATCCTGTCCTTTGGTAATCTGTGATCTACAGTAGTTTTAAAAACTATATTAGTAAATGAGAAAAGGCATACCGAGGACATTCTTTATTACCTGAAAGTTAAATATTTTTTGGAACTTATTGCTGTTAAGAGCAGTTTTTCTACACCAGGGAATGAATTCTCTGATGCCTGTGTTTTTAGGCCTTTTTTTTTTCTCATTGTAGTGGTTGTTGCATTTGCATTGTAATAACAAACAACTGGGAGTAGTTACTGCTTTGTTCCCAGTGGATACTGAAAGTCCTTCCTGCGGTGGTTGCCCGCTACGACCTCAAGCAGTCGAAAAGCGCCAGCTAGCGCTGCCTTGTGAGGCCGTAGCCGCCACGTGAGCGGGCACTCCAGGGTTGCGGAGTGCCCTGGTGTGGGTAAGCAGCTTTGGTAGCTTCAAGCTGAGAGGAAGTGAAGGGGAAAGAGAAGGACACTTTGCCTGTGAAACTGAGAACTTTTATTCCCCCATGCATGGTCTGAGCGAACCACCCTCAGAGCAATGCAAGACAAAATGGTGACAGACAAAAGATTAAATAGGGGGTGGGCGGACCGTGGTGGAAACTTGTCTCGCCCTATGGGGACAAACGTTAGAGGAGTGACATGGATCATAACAACCAATGTCAGCATAACAGAGGTGGGTACAGTGTTTTAGGAGAATAGAAAGGCTAAGGTGGGGTGATTGACACAAAACTTTCTGGGGGTGGTTACATGATTGACACTCAACAGGGAGTGAACAAACCTTGACTGACAGAACCAAATAAGGAGAAGACTCGGGAGGAGTGAGAAGACTGACAGGTAATGACAGGTAACTGTGGGTCTGCATGGCGGGAAATGTTGGGGTAAACAACCTGAAGCAAACCACTGTGAGGGAAAGATAGGGGTACAAGGAACATACCTAACGAACATTAATTGAGCTTCTGACTAAACCAACCCAACCTACAACACCTTCCAATCTATTTGGAAGTTCCCTATCAAAACAGGAAAGGAAATTTACCTTATCTTCTGTCTTCCGACAACAAGATGCAATGCAAGTGGAAAAGTGTCATGCGAGGAATGATCCTTTAAGTCAAATATGACCAGCTGTAAGTGGGGGTGGTTGACATACTACTCTAGCAGTTAATGGAATTATAAGTGCAAAGAATAAATACTATTTTTTAACCATTTGTTTGTTACAGAAATATAACAAAAGTATTCTAACAAAAAACATTTTACCACATGTATGTACCAATCTAAGCTAAAGCTGAAACAATTTGGGCACTAGCCAGCTCTAATTGTCTTGAAGGCTGCTAGCAATGAGAGGAGTCCATTTGGACCCTGTAAGGCTGCAGAGTCTGACATTATCAGAAGGCTGTGTCATATTTTCTACTTGGCTTCTAACACTGAAGTTACAGCTATGCAAAAAGTCACATTACATTTTCCCCGCTGTTTAATCACATGTAATTAATATCTTTAAAACTGCCTTGCAGTTCTTAGCTTTTTGAAGTACAAAATAGCACAAAACACTCTTTAAATTATTTGCTTTCTTGTATAACTCCTGTAAGATTTTACATTACAAGTAATTAATAGATTTTATTTTTGCAAGCTCTACTTTTTGGATTATATATGAAGGATTGAATACGAATATATCTGTTTATTTCAGAAAAAAATGGTCTGATGTTACTTTTTTTTTAAGTTTTAGAGTTTTTTTAAAAGTTTTCTATGCTTTCTAATGTTTATATATTTCTACTAGAGTTTTTAATACACTGTTTATGTAGATAATGATTGTTTTATGTTCTTTTTTTGTGAGAAGAGAGAATTGATAAACTGTTAGTTTAACTAGTGTAGTTAGGGAAGTAATATTTTTTTTCTTTTAATCTACTATCACTTTTAAAATCCTATATATTACAAGGTCAGAAATAAAAGTAACTTCCTTTTACTCTTTTAATCTTTGTGTAAGTACATAAGTTATTTCATGTCATAGTTTGACAGTCTGAAAGGAAACTCCTTTCTTTTTCCATCTTCCTCTGAATCTGATGAAAAGGGCAAAGTGTTGAAATATCATCCAGACATATCTTGCCAACTGATGCTTTAGTAACATTTTGATCAATGTGTCTGCCTCTTCAGGAGCCATAGAGGGTAGGAAATTGATAATTGGTGATGCAGCTCAAAAGATCACATGAAACTGTCCTAGGAAAATGGTCACTTTCTGTTTTACTGCTGCTGTGAGATTTGCTTAAGACATGCCATCTCAAACTAAATTTCAAACTAAATTGCAAAAGGTTTTTGTTTTGTTTCTTTTTTTTTTCTGTT
The DNA here is from genome assembly GCF_031753505.1 of Anomalospiza imberbis. NCBI lineage: Eukaryota > Metazoa > Chordata > Aves > Passeriformes > Viduidae > Anomalospiza > Anomalospiza imberbis. Next base: position 104,936,091 of record NC_089682.1, read on the forward strand.
ATCAAATGCAAGTATTTTTCTCTATTTCTTCTCTGGTGGATCTGCAGTGTGATAAACTGGGTACTTCCCTGACAGTGAAGCACCATGGATACACATTAATTCATAAACCCTAATTTACAGGCATTTCCTTAGAAGTGCTGTTGATGTTTTATTTGTTACTGACATAACATGGCTGCTTTAGTTATAAACAATTAATGTTGTAACTGGTCAAGGGCTGCACATACCTATTGTAGTTTTTTCTTTCTCTTAGATCTCAAATTTTCCTTTAACAATTTTTTTTTTTAATACATAAGCCCTAAGTAGATTAATATTTAATTTCTTCACTGTTTACTCTTCATGTTTTGTTCTAACAGGAATTAAAGAGTTAATAAACCTGTCATTAACTAGAACTATTTTCCAAGAATAAAAATCTCACTTTATATAAAAGTATACAATTTTGGAATTTCTTTTTGCATTACACTCAGCTGGCTATTTGAAGAAATGAGATTAGCTAATGTGGTTTAAATAAGGAATCAGTCTTGCTTATGTTACCTTATTGGACATTTTTTATTTTGAAGTTTTTGTGTTTTCGTTTCCTTAGCTGTGCTATGACGAATCAAAAGAAAATTAGTTAAAATTTCTTAGAGACTGAGTGGTGATGAAAGGTGCTTTAATGACAATCAGTGTCTTAAATTATCTAGTACACAGGGTATTCACATGGAGCACCTCTTAATGTTTAGGTCACAGTTCAAAATATTGTTAAACTGGGACTTGACAGTGGGTGCATGTGTGTGCGTGCAAAAGTACTTAAATATGAGTCATGCAATGAAAAGCCTTTCATGCCTAGACCTCTGCCTACATCTGCACCTAGACCTAGACCTATATTGCTCTAGAAAATGGCATTACTGATTCATTTTCACAGTTCTATTTAAAATTATTATATTAAATTTAATGTTCATTCAGTAACTGAAAGATAGCATCAGTACAAATTGAGGCAAGTTTGTTGGAGTACTGCATCACTGATGCTGCTTACTTTTCCTCAAAGACAAAGGAGAAAAGCATGGATAGTTACTGAGTAATGAAGAAAACCAATCTATGCCAAGAACATTTTACTGTTAGTACTTTGAATCATAGAAGCATAGAATAATCTGAGTTGGAAGGGACCCACAAGGACCATTGAGTCCAACTCTTAGCCCTGCATAGAACATCTCCAGGAGTCACACCATGTGTCCAAAAGCACTGTCCAAACACTTCTTGAACTCTGTCAGGTTGATGCTGTGACCAGTGCCCTGGGAAGCCTGTTCCAGTACCCAACCACCCTCTGGGTGAAGAATCTTGTCTTAATATCCAGCCTAAACCTCCCTTGACTCAGCTTCACGCTGTTTCCTCCAGTCCTGTCACTGGTCACAGTTAAATATCAGCTGTGCAATCTGGAAGACAGAGCAATCCCCTAGGTTTTAAGTCCATAGCAGCATGGTTTTGTATATCCATATTTCAAAATTGGAGACAGTCATTAGTTTTAGCACTTTCACATCATGAAACACTTTCACGTCATGAAACATCACCTTAGAAGTAAGCCATGGAAACTCCCAGTGGCTTTGTCTACAGAGCAAATCTATATGTTAATTTTAGATCAGATAGTTATATTTGGACATAAATGCCATCCTGTGCTGCTCAGTTATTTTAGTGCGTTCTTCCTTGAGTTATGTTGTACTCTTACACTTGGATGTCAATCAGTAGAATTGCTTTCACTGTCTCATTCCTTTCACAGACATAGAGGTTTGCTTGGCAGTCATAGGGACAAAATAGATCCTTTCAGAGGGTGATTATTCCTCCAAATTACTTTAGATATTTATCTTCAGATTGGATGAATCACACTCTGAAGGTGTATTTCTGTCTTTTTATAAAATTTAAAAAGCCCAATGATGGGTTTAAATTACGTTATTATTTCATCAGCTAAATATGTTTGGGGTCAATTTTGGTGAAGGCAAAATAAGCCCAGACAACAGTCATTATATCTAAAATCTGTTTGCAACCTTGTTGTTATATGCAGATGGAAAAATTACTCTGGCCACCACATGTCAGCTGGAAGTCAAAATGAACCCACAGAATATATTCTGCAAAAGGATTTGAATGTTAAAAAAATTAATACCTATCAATAAATGAAAAAAAATCATACCTATCAATAAATGTTGGCTTTAGAGTTCTAGTGGTGATTAGAACATAGATTTTCCAACTTTATCAGATAAAAAGATAAAGTCATCTTTCATTCAAGAACTGATTACAAAGTCCTTTCTAAGACACAGAAACTTAAAAAAAATATTCTATTTAGTTGCGATTTCTATTGTATCACAGATACTTATAATAATACCATCTGATTCCTTTAGATTTCAAAGTTCTCAGCTTTTCACAACAGTTTCATACTCAGTTCTAAAAATATATAGTCAGCCATTTTCTTGAAGCATGTAAAAAAATAGCAAACTTTATGACCCTAGCCTCTTTGTTGCTGCATTTGTATACCTTTGAGTGTTTGTTTGTTTGGGGTTTTTTGTTTGTTTGTCTTTTTGGTGCACATCATTTTTTTGACAACTTCACATGTGAACTGTAGGATTTTTGTACTTTTAACTTGATATAAGAATATTTGTATCTCCACAGTTCTCTATGTGTCAGTGAGAAATTTGAAATATATAAAGACACTTTTTAAATACACTATTAAAAATAGTTGTGTTGTTTTATTGAATATATATTTATCATATTTAAAAGTGACACTTTGGAAAAAAGTCATGTTCACTAACCCAGAGAGTTTTGTCAAGTGATCATTCATCACATTTGCTATAGATGCACATCCAAGAGCTTGGTCATGAAACTAAGGTGGAGATAGATGGTGAGTTGGAACCACACTGCAACCTTCACCAGGAAATTAGGGCACAAAACCATGACATTTAAAAACAAAAAAATAAAGAATATTTATTTCAAAATAATTCCTGGGTTTTGAGGGAGTGCTTACTGAGGAATCAAATGTAAATGGCACAGGTAAGGGACAGAAATGTGATCAGTAATTGTGTAAATTATATAGGCAAGCATATACTACAGACAGACTTGTTTACACTGGGATCCTGCTGAGTCGAGAAGGGTCTCCTTCAGTTGGAAACATCTACTCTTCCCACTGTATCTACCAGGAACCTAAGGAAAATCCTAGCATAATCACTTACTTTTTGCCAGTTATATTTTTCTTAAGTAAGTCCTATCAAATATAAGAAACATACAAAGTTTTCTGAAGATAAAAAAAGCTGTAAGTGTGTTCACCTATCACTTAGTTACATAAATAATGACTTTGCCTTCCCCCAGTATTCTTGCTCAGTTTTTAAATCTTCTAGAATATCTCAAATTCTGCAAAGTCTGTGTTGATTTTTTCTTCTCATCCCCCCTTGACACAGAGTAGCATAGATTTGCCCAGAAAGCTCTTGTTACTCATCTTTAACCAGACAAAAAAAGCAAGATTATTTGGGAGTATTGTCATGAAAATCCCATGTCTAGAGTCAAAAAAGTACCGTGAGACAAGGCTATAGACATTACTAGATAAATTAATTGGTTGTTTCCTTAACATTTTTCTTTTTGGCAGTACTCCTTTCTGAATATAGTACTCAAGGTACTATGGCTTAAAGTGTTAGAGTCAAAAGGAATAAATGTAGATTGGTTTTCTTCTTTTTAATTCCAATTTTTTTTTTTTTTTTTTTTGTAAGAAGAACAGAATGCTTGGGTACCATCTAGCCATAATTCATCCTTCCTCCCTCCCTCCCTCCCTCCCTCCCTCTAAACTATTCTTGCGTCAATCCACTAGTTTTTGTTGCTTTTGCTCTTCTGATTCTCTTCCCCATCCTGCTTGGGACAAGAGGACTGAACAAGCTGCTAGCCAGGGCCAACCCACCCCACCCTGCTATAGTCAGTGAAGATCAGCAATATAAGGTGGGATTTAGTTTCCTGAATGTGCCATTTGAGATGTCCTAAGGTATCTTACCTGCACCCTGCTACTTCTCTAGAGAAGTGTACCATACCTCTGCTGTCATGTCTATCATATCCTGCTTTCCTTATCCATTCCCCCTCTTCCTATGATGCTGGGGCTTTTTTGGTTTTGGTGGAAACTAAGGAAATATTAGCAGGTGTGCACAGCACGGTTTGGAGAGCTACTCCTTCATGGCTAAAGTAGGTCACCTGAACATGGAGTCTTTGGGGTCCTTTGAGCCAATGAGCCTGGATATTGTGGTACAGTGCCAGACCTCAGATATGAGAAAGAAGCTGTGGTGACAGTGTAGCATGGCAAATTACACAGTGTGCTTCTACTAAAGAAATTGAATAGATCCCCAGATGCCCTTTGACTGGGATAGATGCAAAGATAATTAGTGTATAGTCAACCTCCAGGCACTTAGATGTTGATGTACAGAATTGAATCTAACCTTGGACATACTCAACATTCATCTAGGACCAAGAACTGGCTTTGGATTGCTTTTCATTATTTAATATTAGTTTTAAGGAGAGAATAGCTAGAATTAACTATGAGGTTTAAAAACTTCTTTGCTAAGGCCTGTACAAGGAGAAAGTCATAGCACTCTTTTTCATTGTGTGCTGATATATGACAATATATACAGCATAATAAATTGGGGAAAAACCTGCAGAGGATGACATGATAACTATGCATATTTTATCTACATAATCTATGACTGTTCTCTGGGCCACAGAGTGATATTAAATTAATACATTAGAATTTACTGCTAAGATTCATAACAGAAGACTATTCAAAGCATCTGCCCTTTGTTTAACAGTGCATTGAAATCTTTTACTTTAATTCAGATGAACAAAATAAAATCTCTTTAAAAAGGCAGATGAGAAGCATTGACATTGATAATAGGTGAAGGGGTTATAATGGGAAAGTAAAATTTACTGCACTGCTGCTCTTTTTCCTAGAAAAAGTCCATGCTAAATGTATAGGTAGGAGAATGTAAAACCGGGAAGTTTTGTGAGAGAATGTGAGGGAGAAGGCAGAGGAAATAAGCAAATTTGCTAAAAGATCACAACAACACAGCGGAATAAAGAAGTGTATGCAAGGGTGGTCATGGCAGAATTAACTCATGTTTTCATAACAAGTAAACCAAATAGAGATGAAACAGTTCCTACCAAACAGTAGGAACCTAAAATTATTATTCACCCAGTAGTCCAATCTGTACATGAGTAATATGATAGTTATAACCCAGAGTCCCTTTAACTTTCTGAGGTCTAAAAATATTGACCTAGTTAAGGTATGAGTACAAATTCATTAAATAATATACCAGAGAAGATAAAATGAAAAAATATACTATTTTTTTAAAAAAGGCATGTGATTTTTACTCAGATTTCCCAGAAAGAAGGAGGAAGAGATTTTTATGGGTGATGTGAAGCAAATAAAACATTAAAGCTCAGATGAAAAATGAAAAAGTATGATACACTGGGCAACAGAAACAGAAGTAAGCTGAAAACCACATGACTGTGAGGAGAATATACAGGGAAACTGAAATTACAGAAGGGTTTTCATTAGTGAAAATCAAAACCTAGGAAGTTAATAATTGCATGTACGCAAGAGTGGATTAGGCAAGCAAATTACCACGTAAATGAGTTGTTAAAACAGAGGCAAGAGCGCAGAAGACAGTGCTTATGTCTCTGTTATTATCCATTTGACTAAATAGATGGGGTTCCAGACAATCTTCCCTGAGAATTCATACAGAATCTGTTCATGGCCTGAACTTTGATGGGCTTGATTGCAGGCAAAACACTGTTTCCTTGGTCTTTTTAGTCAAGTGACATCAAAAGAAATTAACTCTTGAGCTGGATGTCATAGGGAAAAATGTGATTTGTCTTCAAGCTGAAGACACTAACCAAAACCAAAATGGCACTAAACCAATGTCTGCTTGTTTGGAATGCCTTCTTTTTGCTAGACAAAAATTTTAGCAGCATTTTTTCCTGAAGAAAAATTAAGCAGCATTCATTATCTTTTTCCTCCAAAATACAATAACTGACTTTCTAGGATATAAACTTCATCTGTAGAAGGACAAAATATGTATTATTAAAAACACTTTAATTGACTAACTTGTAGTACTCTACAGTCTGTAATTCCATAATCTGTACTCAGAGCTTTTTGATCTTTGAAAATGTAGCTCATAATATATCACAAAACCTCTTGCAATAATTCAAATGTTTTTGTGTCGTTTGCCTCTTTACTCTGTCCATGTGTGTGCACTGGTAAATGTTAAAGTGTCTTGCTATAAGGATAGCACTCAGATTTCATCCTCTGAAGTGTATGAACAGAGAGATGCTGCATTATGGTGATACTACTGACATTTCAATTCAGAGCCAAGGCCACCAACACTTTCAGCCCCTGCAGTTCTGTTAAATATTTGTCAGTGAAAGAGACTAAGGATTGCTTTTCGTGTTTCTTGTACATGCTGAGCTACACCAAAGGCAAAATGTCAGGTAAAAAAACAGTGCATAGCCTTGTTCTGATAGCAAAACTCTCAGCCTGTTTATAGAGACTGTGGCCTTTCAAGAATATGCTATCACCATGTGCACTGTGATCCTTTAATTGAAAATCAGTGTAGGTAGATAATTGTGCAGATTAGAGACAGACCCACGATGTGTGCCAGTTACGCATGAAAAAAATTGAGGCTTTGTATGACGAGGGGAATAAAATCAGGCTGATATAATCATAGTAGAGACAAACTTTCCAGATAACTCCCACATGAAATTAGAACTTGTAACTTTTAAGTGACACAGTGGGGGCTGGTTTATTGCTAATGCTTTTGAATAGGCCCTGCAGGGCTTGTTCACTTTTAGTTTCTTGGTAAGCACTTTCAGTATAAATGGAGCTTAAATGAACTGGCATGATAGACTCTCATTTCTGTAACACCTGTAAAATTTTCACTATAGTCATCCCCTGCTCTTTCTCGTCCTCTTGATAGTCCTGTGTGTGACAGTATAAAATTCAGAGACAGAATTTATTTGTTTATTTGTTTAAAAATCTGGAGGAAGTGGAAAACAGGAGTTTCAGAAAGCAGGTTTCTTAGAAGTAGTAACCACAATCTTCTCAATGGACTGATAGGCTTCTAATGAACAGTTCTGTTTTCACCAGCATCCAGCATTTCAGCTAATCACACAAACTATTATCAATGCAGTCAACCATAAAAATCAAGTACAGATAAGTGTGTCTTAATGATTTATGGCACTGATGGCATTCGTGATTTGTGACACAACTGATATTTAAGAGGTTAGGCATAAGCTAGTATTTTAAGTTTCTATATTTTTGAGATATTTTAATTATTTTCTTCATTAGTAACTTCTCTCCATCATCCATTCAAAGAAAAAAGTATTAGTTTTTTTCTTCTCAGTCCTATGTCAAGAAGACAGATTTTAAGTGTCTGCTCTATCAAGGATGGATTGAGTGAGAAGCAATCCGAGAGTCTCACTGTGACAATTGGGAAAGCAGCTGTGTGTGAGATAGGTTTTGGGGGAAATGGAAAAACCCAGAGATTTGTTATGTTTCTCTTTGGCACAGTTTGAATGTGTAGTTCTCTGCATAGATGGGGAAATAAAACTTTTTCTCCTAAACTTATGCTGTAATTTTGGGGATAAAGTTGGAGAATTTTCAGATGCCAAGAAATATACATTTTGGACTTTTCTGAATATTCCTTTATCATTAACCATAGTGAACCTCCAATCCATTTTGTTTCATGCAGCTTTGTAGAAGGCCCTCTCCTGTGCTTCAAACTTTTTTAGAGTGCCTCTGACATTGTGTATCTTTATTTCAGTGTTTCTGTTTTGCTAAAACAGAAAGGAGGCCATACGTTTTAATGCTTAATATGGCAATGTCATAATTTTTAGTAATATAAAGTACAACAAAGTTGTTGACATAAAGAGCCTCTGTACCTGGAACTAACACAATGGCTGAGTTATTACAAATAATGAGTAATATGTTGAAGAAAAAGCATGATGTTATTTTACATGTTAAAAACCTTTTGAAAAAGAAAAGAAATTATGTGGGTTTAAACCAGTTAAAATCTGGTATCATGTTGTAATATTTGAAAGCTAACTAAATGTGAATACGAAACACGGTGGAAGAATTTAAGAATAATGTGTTTGTATAACAGTGTTTCATTTTGTTTTAGAATACTTTGCTTTCATTTTATGAACTTATAAACTGCAACTGTTAAACAAACCTGTGATTAAAGCATATTTTCCAGAGGACCATGATAGCTATCAGGTCCCTTCCACATAAATTGTTTATCACTCATTTCCTTCAGAGGTAATTGTTTAAAACAAATAGACACAATGAATTATTGCCTAGCAGGGAAAAAATTTGTCATATGCTGCACCACACTGTTTTGTACACAGGCATTCATTTAAACAGACATTATAAGATTTTAATGTGTCTTCTGAGAACCAGAGTGATACGTGTTTGTAGGTAGCATTGAAATAGCTGCACACTTTTTAAAACCAGATTATCATATCACTAAGCATTGAACTGCATATTTTTAGGTGTTTCTGATTAATTCATAAACAATCTCTAGGATATTTGCCTTGTTTTCAGAATCCAAGGAACAAAACTTTTCCAAGTTAAGGGCAACTACAACTGTGAAATATGTAGATGAGAAAAAAAGCACTCAAAGCCTCTGCTTATAATAATTTTCAATATGGTCCCAGTATGTGATATCTTAATGGCTGTTTCACCCCAAACCCCTCCCATTCTACTCTCAGTGTTTGTTTCTAGTATATGCATTGGTGTGATGCTGTAATAACACCAATTTTAAAGGACCTATCTTTAGTACTGATGTTCATGTGGTTGTGGTGCAGCAGGACCATCTTCAGGGTGAAAAAGATAGACAGAAACTTAATGAACACCAATGTGTAAAAACAAACCTCCCATAATGTGGTTTGGATTACCTTTCTTTAATCAGAATAATGGAATTGTTCAGTTTAGAAGAATCTCAGGAGCTCTCCAGTCCAACCTGCTCCAAGAAGTGCCAACCCTCCCTGATGTCACACAAAAATGATCAGGTCTTTCTCCTTGACATTCAGAGGAATGCAAAAGGTCCAGGACTCCGTACAGTCACTAAAGAAAGTTTGACCAATTAGTTAATTGTCCAAGATTTGGTGAGATGAACCTCAAATATTGTCTCAGTACCAATTATTGGTTTAAACTATTTATGAGAGTATCTTTCATGCTTTAAATTCAGGTAGAACCTGAAAAAATACTCATCTGCTAAGGTAAAAACTACTTCAATAGCTCTATGGAATCTTAGAAAAAATATATAGCATGTAATTTTTTGGTCTATACACAAAAAATAAAAAGTTGATTTCTTTGAATAATATGTCAATGTTATAAAAAAATCCACTTGAAGCACTGCTTGATAGCTTTCCCATTAACTTTTAAAATAATTTGAAAATCATATCAAAAAAATTGCTGGTTTATTGTGCCACATTGTGTCTCAGAGTGTTCTGTTTTATCCTGTATCATTCTCTTTGATCTCCTCAAACAGCAGTGGTTTTGAAAGTTATAATGATGTATAGTAGAATTGCTGTAGTCTCTGAGGAAAAATCATGGAGATTAAAAATTGACTTTCCACTTGTCTACCATAACCAATCAAATTTTAATTAAAATTGTTTTAAATTAATTGACTTCAGCAATATCTTTCAAAGCTCATGTATCTGTGTCATAGGTAGGTGAACTAAAGATGGTCTTGTAATGTAGTCACAAATAGTAATTTCCATATACAGTGCAAGCTCTATTTTTACCATCTTCTTTTCTACTGCCACAGGTAGAAAGCAACATTTCTGTGAAGAAGCTTATTAGTCTGAATGCAGTGAAAAAGATCCTGTGGGAAATTGTTTTTGAACTGTAGCACATCCATTGTCAGGAATCATACATTCACAATTTATCTTTGATAAATAAATATTTACTTCATTCAGATAAGCAGGTCTGCCAAACTGCAATTCTTAGGACTAGCACTTCTGAAAATTGGCTTATGCATACACAAGTTGACTGGAGACTCTTTGTTCTTTTTTTCCCATTATATTTTTCAAAATACAATGTTTGACATATTTATGCACAGAGATTTTTATGTTACCTGGCACTATAAAGGAGCTGAAACATCTGTTGCTAGAATCTAGTCTCAGCTTTGCTCACATTGTGAAAGGGGTAGAATGACTAGAAAAGCCATTTTTACAATAGTAAGTGTAAGAAAGACAGTTCATATTACTACTATGTTGAAGAGCCTGAGTATTTAAATAACACTAGAACATTTTTAGCTGAAATAAATACATCCATATTGCTTTTATAAAAAATAAACATATATATTTACATGTTGAGAGAGTTTACTACATGAGGGAAAATAACAGAAGTATTCAAGGCAAGCATCCTGTTTACCCAAGTGAAGCTTACTCAGAATGGAATTTTTCAATGTTTTGATCCACATCAAGTTTTGTTTACATGAAAGGGGACTGAAAGGTGGGTCAAAAAGTGAGAGGGCTTGCTCTGATGTTATATTTTATTTGCCTGCTCTGCTGAATTTTCATCTCCTGGAATGTGCTTTTAATGCATTTTTGACAATTTCTGGTTGGTAGGTTCTTTAGGGATGGGTGTAAGATGTAGAGATACACATTTTCTTCTTATCCACTAAAACGGTTTGAATCACAAAAAGCTACTTTGTGTGTACTGGACTGCAATGCTAACTGCCAAGGTGAGATATCAGATAGTTTCTACTTTAATAGAAAATGGCCCATTTTCAACCTTCATGGTGAAAGCAAAACATGCCTTATAGAAATATTTTATGTTATCCATAAAATGCTAATATCCTACATATATTTTTTTGTCTTTTCTAAACCAAAGAATTACAAAATTCACTAGCAAGTAACTTCTGGCCATTCTAAATACATCTGGTTTTTTAAAGATCAATATACAAGTATGAGAGAGCACTCAAACAATCCATGGTCATAGAATAAAAGAAATGTTGGTGTTTTTATTCCTTGATCCACACAGAGAAAATGAGATGTGAAAAACAACAGAGATTTTGTTTCAAATTGGAAAATGTCACTGGAAGACCTCGCACAACAGGCTGACAAATGAACTGCAACAAATTACCAAGACCACATGCTAATCACCTAACATTTTTAAGGATTTAATTGAAAATACAGACATGGACACTTTTGCTTGAAATGATCCTGGCAGTTGCCAAGGTACTGCCAAAAAATTGCAAATGCCAATTTTTAAAGGAAACTTGAAAACAAATCCTGAAGAAAAAAAAAAACTGATGAGTTTGTTAAGAAAGTTGTAGAGACTGTTTGGAAGAGTGGGTTAACTTGGAGACAGACTAACATGATACATTGAGAAATAGCTAAAATTGTTTTTGTAAAATGATCCCATGGTTCACAATATCCATTAGAGTACTCTTGGATTAAAAAAAAAAAAAGCTGACAACCACAACAGTTAGAAAACTGATAGAATGGATAACAGTGTGAGAAACACAAGAAGTATAATTTCAGAAATATCCATGTAACTTCATGAGTTGATGGACAGGAAACTGACCTTTGACAAGGTCAAGTTTCACCTCTGTCTCAAGGATATTAAAGCCTGAGAGAATCTTAACAAAAATCTGCTTCCTGTACTCCTGGCTGGTTTAATACAGGACATGTTTTTCAAGAATTCAATATACATCTTTTTCATTCAATCTAAATCAATGAAGAAAGAGCACATTTAGATCATAGTAACAGCAAAGAGCCTGGACATTTCTAAATAAGGTTTTCTAATGATTTGCAACTCAGAAAGCTAAAAAAGCATCAACACAAAATTCAAGGATGTTCTCAACAAAGAGATTCAGCTTACTATAGAGACTCCAGCTGATAACTGTGTTTGATAGGCAGAGAAAGGGATTTTTGAGAAGAACATAGAAACTTGTTTTTATTTATTTCTGCATAGATGGTTTTGTAAACGGAAACCTTATCCTTGGTATTGTCAAGACTGAACTTTGCTGTGGTTCAGCTGATAATTAAAGCAGTTAGAAACTGACTTTCCACATCTCAAGTACTGTGTTTGGTTTTGCTCCCATCACTATAAGAAAGACTTTGAGGTGCTGGAGGGAATCCAGAGAAAAGCAACAAATCTAGTGAAAGGGCTACAGCACAAGTCTTATGAGAAGCAATGAAGGAGCTGGGAATTTTTAGCCTAGAGGAAAGAAGCCTGAGGGAAGACTTCACAGGTCTCTTGAAAAGAGGTTTTAGTGAGGTGGGTATCAATCTCTTTTCCCAAGTAACAAGGGAAAGGATGAGAGAAAATGGTATCAGCTTTGTGGCTTAAAACTACTTTTTTTACCTTATGATTCTGAGGCTCGAAGTGGTGTGTTTGTAAAAAGAGAAGCTCCTACTTAAGGAAATCATAATAAAGTGTAATATTGATTTTTCTTACATAGAAAAAAGGCAAAGTATTCATTCAAAGTCTGAGATTCATTCTTGCACAAACAAGTATTGTAGACATGAAAAATAATCCTCAACTGACCAAGTGTATCTTTGTACGAAGCACTCTTTTACCTATGAGCTGAACATCTGGACACTCTCTATAGACAATGAAAAGAAACAGGTTCTATGGCAAAAATGCGGGAGATGGATGGTGGATGCTGCTGCCTGATATCTGTTCCAAACAACCTCTCCTGTAGAAAAGCAAGCTGGGTAAACATTCAGGCAACTCAGTCAGATCCACACACCACACTCACCACAGCTGGCTCAGCGAGAAAGGTTCTTTTTGCAAGGTTTTATTCCAGCAAGGTCACATGAAGCTGAAAGTAACCCAACGAGAAAGAGGGCAACCATGTGGAGCAGGCAGCTTAAGAAGGGGAAGGGGTCTGGGACAGAGCTAACGGCTGGGCAGGGCACAGCTGCCAGGAGAATCCAACCAATGAGGGAACAGGGAAAGTGGAAACCAGGGGAAGTCCATGGGGGACTCTGTCTTTTCCCCCCAGGAGGACTACTCCCTGGTAATCACTGGCATTGCCAGGGCAGAGGACTTGGGAATTGACTGAGAGCAGAGAGTTCATGCTACACTATGGGGCATGATTCACATTCTAAAGCAGACTTACAACTGACGGTAGATGTTTCAGAGGTATCTTAATCAAGCTTATTGCAGGAAATTGCCTAGTACACTTTAATACTATAAGATAACTACAATTAAATTACTGTAATTGCTGAAGAATATGTCAAACCTCTTGCCAAGAGCTATTAGACTTCAAATGATCTTAAATTTAGCTGCAGTCCAGTTGTTTAAAGGGTTGAAAGAGCCTTTCACCCTGCTCAGTCTCTCCTATATTTTTTTTCGGAGGCAGTTTTTAGAGCTTATTCTATGTCAGACTGAATTCAAAGGACTCCTTCTGCATTCTTAACTATCAATTAACAAAAATTATTATAAATTATTATCAAAACAAATTATTCATTTGTTTCGTGGTGTGCAATAGCACCTGTTCAGCTGGGTGGAATAGGAAATTGCTTTTGTTCGCCAGGAAAATTAGAATTCAAAGTTGTTCAAAGTCAAGCCATAGATTCATAGAACATCTCAAGGTAGAAGGGACCCACAAGGATCAGTGCATCCACTTCCCTTCTCCTGGCAGGACTGTCTAAAATTATGTCATATGACTAAGAGCATCATCCAGGTGTTCTTTGAATTCTGACATATTTGGTACCATGACCACTTCCCTGAGAAGCCTGTTCAAGAGACCAATCACCCTCTCAAAGAAAAACCTTTTCTTAATGTCCAATTTGAACTTTCCCTGATGTAGCTTCATTCCATTTCCTTGTGTCCTATCCCTGATCACCAGAGAGGAGCTCAGCACCTCCTGCTCTGCTGCCCTCCTGACAGTAAATCATAGGCTATGGTGAGTTCATCCTTCAGCCTTTTCTTCTCCAAGATGAACAAACCAGCTGATCCTTGTAACTTTTGCCCTAGAGACTTTTAACATTTTGATTGTCCTCCTCTGGACACACTTTGCTGTCCTTCTTACATCGTGTCACACAGCTGCACACAGAATTTGAGGTGAAGCCACACCAGTACAGGGCAGAGTGGGACAATCCCCTCCCTCACCTGGCTGGCAATGCCATGTGTGATGCACCCCAGGACACAATCAGCCCTTTGACTTCCTATGTAATTGTTTAGCCATACAGACCAAGGAGCAAAGGATTGGGATTTTTTGAGGTGCTAAATACAGTTTAGATTCAAGCCAATGATCTGCTCATGAAGCATGCAGATCTTCACTTCTGCTGTAAATATTGACTGCTTACCTGCTTCCTCTTTCTAAAAGCATTGCTAATCAGGTGCCTCTGTGACTATAATGCTACAAGCTATAAAAAATTACAGAAAGTTTCTAAAGAGAGAAGAGGATAATTCAGCCCTTCTTTTGAATTCAGATTTTCTTTTTCTCATACCAGTATGACAAGTTCATGCTATCTGACTGTATTTTCTCTTTCTTGCTTGGTCCTGAATACTTCTATCTATCAGAATCCTGCATGAGTCTTATTCTCTCTGGCATTACAGGAATACACTGTGAGTGGCTGTAAAAAAACCTTTAAACACTGCAGAAGGAGCTAAGCAGTCATCACAGTGTTTTTGTGACAAAGAAATATATGAGCAAATAAATACGTAATCCTGATTTAATTAACTTGTGTAGAGGAGAAAAAGGATTATTAAATGTCAGCCAACTGGAGTGGTAAACTGGAATTTAAAAATTTTGCTTACCACTAACATAGCTTCATGTTTTCTGTCAGAGGCACTTGGTGCTGCTGCATTTTTATAGGTATGTCTATTTTCTTAACTGATGTGTTAGTAAAATTTTTTTTAATTCTAGCTTTCTCCATCTCATAACATATTTGGCTCAGAAAATTTATTCTTGCTTTGTTGTATAACCTCTTTTGATTATCTGTGTAAAAATGAGTCTCAGGATGAGAGCTGTCTGGACAAGTGCAGATGTTTAAGTTTTGTGAGGCGTGTTTTTTAGAATACTTGAAAAAGACAATTTAAGACCAGAAATTTTCTATTTTCCTTGCGGGGGGAAAAATTGTTGTTTTTCTATCTCTTTCTACCCCAATTTGTAGCTCCTACTTTTCATGCAGTGCCCAATCCTGTACTTCTTACACAGTCAAATGTCTACAGACTATACAAGACTTTTGTCTGAGAAAGGGCCATAGTTCTGGTGCTCACAGAATTCACAAGCTGTTTGACATTGCCTTATAATAATTAAATTGCACTGTTGACTTTTTTAATAAACACAATCAATCTCTTTCAAAATGTAATGGGTTTGGTTTGGGGGAGGGGTTGCAAGGTGGATGTGCTTCCACTTCTTGATTAATTGGTGTCATTAATGGTTAACTGCCCTGATTAAATATCTGTTTAAATACTTCATTTTAGTGCTGGAATATCTTGTATTTTTATACACCATTCTAATTCCTGTTTCACTTGGCTTCTTCACAGTATTGTAACTGACATTTGCACATTATTTTACATTGACTGTCTTTGCCACAAAAGTAATTTTTGGAGGCTATGTTAAAAATTAATCTGAATTTTAAACCCAGAGTGTTTGAGCATGGTGATCCCTAGAGTACTGACTCATTTTGTCTTGTCTTTGTCTATTTGGAAACAATCTATGCATATCTGTACATTCCTTGTACTTCTGAATCCTTTGGGAAGACATTTATTTTAATAAAAAGTGCCTGTCCCTCAGTAATCATAGTTCAGGTAGCTTATTTCTTCAAACAGTCACCTTAGTCATAAATCTTGATTTAGGAAGAATTAATCTGGATATGATACCTCAGGAAATATAATCCTTATTCTGTGCCAGGCTGAAATATATGAATGTTTTGAGAGCATTTCAAAGTATTCGTGCTTCTTCTAAAGCTGCCTGTTGTATCAAAGGCAATCTATTCATGACCATTGTATAGAGTTTGATATTAGCTTCACACTGAATTTTTAATGATTGTGTGAGATTTTTTTGACTCCTTTCCCTCTAAAAAGGTCTAAGTTGTAATAAGATTTTAGTGACCGATATTGAGTCTCTTTTGAAAAGTAAACACCGGTGTGAATAACCACTTCTACAGGGATTTGAATACCTGGGCAACACTTCTAAGTCAAAAGGCACAGATTAAGGAACTCAGTAAGGATGCTAGGAATCTCTGTGGGAAGAAAAACCTCCTCTATTATATTGCAAACTTTTAGGAAAATAGACAAGCACTGATAAGAAGGCCTTAGGTTTTGGAAAGAGTAGTAATAGAGATGGGATTTTGATGGACATAGACTTACAAACAAATCAGATTATTAGGTTTATAAAACCAGGTGAAGAGCATTGGAACCTTCAAGTTAGTACACAATAAACCAGCAAAAGGAGAGAATGAGAAGGACTGAAATTCTGAGGAGGATCCTGGCTCATTCACAAAATATGAGACCATTTGCGTTACCATATATTGTAATTTTGGTGACTTCTAACTGGTCATTAAGAAAATTCTTAGGACTATTCCAGTCAGAAAAAAACACATGAAAAGGAAGGAATCCAAAATCTCAATTATTTGAATATTAAAGAAACTGTTTGTGTCAGCTAAAATTAAATAGTTTTTTATTCTTTATAGCTTTAAACATAGGATTCTCTAAAGAATGTGCAAGCTTGTCTTTTTCTCTGTAATACTCTTAGGCTATGTCAATATTTTCTTCATATTCTTTTATTCATATAAATATATAGATACATTCTACTCTGGAAAAGAACACACATTATCAATCCCTATCATCTGACTATCATTTACTATAGAAACATGCTTGTAAATGCAGAAAGATGTTAAGTTGATATATACTGGTGTATATATATATATATATACATATATATATATATATATATACATGTGTGTACATTTGGTTTACAAAAAGAAATATATAAATATTTTTATATATATATTTAAAATATTTATAGAATATATATCTATAGAATATCCATATCAATATATGACTACATGCTTGGTATATATTTCTAGATGAAGCAATGCATGTTTGCATTTTCTAATCAACATCCTGAGAATGAGCTCCCAAATAAACCAACTACTTAACAACAAGTGTTATCCAAGCAACATGAAGTATTTTTTCAGCCAATTGCTTGCTGCATGCATTCTGTGCTGAAGCTTAACACAGAGGACAGGGGACACTGCAAACACATCGAACAAAAATGGCAATATTGTGCTGAAATGCACTAAAGGATAGTTATGCATATAAATTGTTGTCATTAATTCAGTTTCTGAAATCGATACAATTGCTCCCTCCTGAAACACTAGAGGTCAAGGGAATGGTATTTACTAAAATAAATTGAAGACAATTTTCTTTTCCTATCAGGGAAAAACTTCTATTAGCCAAACGCAAAGCCGAGGGGAGCAATAGCTTTCCTTGACTGCGAAACATCCTGATAGCCCATGTGAGACTTGCAGAATTTTAGCTGTTATAAGCTTCCTCATCTGTATATTATTTACATTTTTATACAGTCTGGTAAAGTGTTGTTGTTATTGTTATTCCAAATAAAATCTTCTGCAAATGACTGAAAGGTTTTACGGTTGCCCTCCTGTCATTTAGGTACTGTGCACACTCAGCTGTTATCCATATATGTTCTTCTGACAATTTACTATTTCTGGAAAAAAACCCCATGTATATATTCTGAAAATATGCTGTCACCTAAAAGACCACCAATCCAGGAGTTGTTTTTATGTTAGTGATTTAAAGGGGCCATTTTTGTTTGAAGCCCTCAGACCTATCCAAAGTGTATTTTACTTCCGTTTTAGAATACCTCTTCTGATGCCACAAAGGATTTCATTGTTTTCTCCTTTTTCTCACTTCCCAAGAAACTGGTAACATGTTATGTCATGATCCTAGAAACTTTGTAGTTATTTTATTTTTCTATAACAATGAAATTATTTTCAGTGCACATATGTTAGGCTCCATGATTATTTAAAAATACTCTGCTCTCATAATAATTAATATACTCAGATCCAAAAAATAGAAAATAAATTATTTCTTTAAACGGATAATATAGTTTACATCTTAAATACATATTTTATTAATCTTATATTCCAAGACCCTCAGTTTCTCTCATGCATCATATAGTGTGACATCTATCTATTTTCATATTAATTTACAACTCAAGATTTCTGATCCAAACAGGTACAGAGGCAATCCCTATTTAATCCCTATATAGATTACAATATCAGGGCTTTTGAAGGGAATTTGTGTTAGACTGTTATGACTTTGTCCTAGTGGAATGCTTCCTGTTCTGCAAAAAACAAAGTAACCACCAAGCCCACACCTCACACCCCAAAGCATCTTCAAGTCAGGGGTCTTCAGTTCTACTCTTCTGATGTTGCTCTGGCTGTTATTTATACAATGTTTCAGTATTATTTATTTGCATGACAGACCTTATTCTTATATTTGCCTTTAAAAAGCATGCATATAACTTTATGCTAAGATAGTCTGATCCATGTCCAAGCACCCAGTGCTTGAAAGTGTCTTTTTCTGGAGCCCAGACAAAATCAAAGATTTAAAAGTAATACATTACATCAGGCTAAAATGTACAAAAATAGGGATTTAGATGGAAAATCCATGGTGAGGAAAGTAGAAGTGAGAATACTAGGTACACTAGAATACTAGTATACTAGTGAGAATACTAGGAAGAGAGCTCTTGAATAAATGATTCCAAATTAATAAATCTCAAATGACTAGATCCCTCTGACAATCAGACATAAAATTCAACTGCTGTTGAATTACTTTTTATTACTGATAACATGGGAGCCAAATGCATAAGGAGATTATGTCTAAAACTGATATTGAAAGAACTGAACATATTTGTTTTAAAACTGAAGAAACCTAAAACAATAGAAAGTAATTCCAGGCTCTGAGCCTGGATTTCCATGTGGGATTTTTTGCGTTCAGTGCCCAGAGCCTGGCCATAGCAATGTAAAAGGAGAAGTACTAAAATAAAGATTGCCTGCTTTAGATGTCTGTGCAGTTGAAGATCAGCTCTGAAACCCAGAATCCCACCAGGTTTCTGCTGCCAGAGCACGTTTTCCTATTGCCACAAAAATTAACAGCTGATTTTTAGCTCTTGCTAAAATAGTATCCTGCTTCAGTGCTGAGGGAGATGTTGGGCAAGAGATAATGCTTAGAGTAGCAGGTCCCATTTTTCATGTCTTAAAAAAGGAGAAAAGTTTATTTAACTTACTAAGACTTCTTCCTTTTCCATTATTTGTTCATGAAGTGCAGCTGGACCAGATGACCTATAGAGGCTCCTTCCAACATCAACCATTCCGTGATTCCATGATTCTGTAGGCTTTAGTTCTGTCACAGCAGATATACAGTTCCTATTGGTTTATTCAGGACATAAAATTAAAACCAAAACTTTAAATTCAGGCTTGACACTGACGCTAATGATTTGTTGTGGGCACTCCACACACTTAACCTGCTGATTATGTTTATTTTTTTTCTTCCATCTTGTTCTTTCTGCAACAAGCTGACATGAAAATGACTGAACAATACTATCATACCAAACAAAAAATGATGCAATTTTGCATGAAGGCACTTCATTGGATATACATGACCAACAGTCATTTAGGGCTAGTTTCTTCTCCAGTTTATAAATACCTATGCTATGCAACCTAAGGTATGAGCAAAAGCAGAAATTATTTGGTTTATTCTAAAGAGAACACCTAGATTTTTTTTTTAATCTCAACACTACTGAGACTGTATTCCTGAATAAATATCCAATTACCCTAAAAAAAGTTTAGAGCTGGCTCACAGGAAAACCTCACATATATATACTTAAACACGGGAGGTGAAAATATGGGACCGAATGACTCCTGTAGGCTGTATAGGCAATGGAAGGTATATTAAAAAAAAAAAAATCTGTTTTATCCTGAACATGGTACCTGCTATGTGTCAGAAAAATGAAGCTCAAGAATGCAATTTGAATTCTCTGTAGGGAACTAGCTCAGGTACAAATATCCTTTCTAAAAATCTACAAAAAGCTAAATGGCTTGATAATTGGACCAAAAGACACATAACTGGTAAACTACAAGGAAGCATATACTGAACAAAATATCCTTGCTAATGCTTGAAGCACAATATTATTACCCAGCAAAGATAATAGAAGCAAGCAAACAAAACACCTGCAGTGTTTGATAACCATTCAGTTTCTGAAATAAAACCACCTTAGGCTAAATATTCAAAACACAAATAATTTCTCAAGCTATTGTTCAGGGGATGCAACATGTCAAACGTTCACAATTAAAGAAAGCAAAATCTGAAAGTCATTTACATGTGTTGTTTTTGATAGATGCGAACAACAGGGACATTGTCGTTTCTTTCAGAGTAATTTGTTTGATGCTATTTTAGCTCCTTGCTTTTAAAGTGTTTTATCTAAAGTGAGTACTTATTAATATAAGGCTATTTGCTGTACCCAAGGCCAAATCTAGAAATAGGTCTTTGCAAGATTATTGTTAATGTCTGAAAATCTCTCCTCCTTGTGCAGGCCAAACAAATGTCTATGTTGGTCTTCATATCAGCCAATTTTCATATTTCCTAAATGTGCATTTCTTTATTCATTCTTTTCTGCTGCTTTCTTCCTTCTGTCATGGTCTTCCTTTGGTCTGTACCCCATGTGCTTCAGGATTCTCCACTTCTCATTTATGCGATTTCCTTTTCCTTATGACTTGTGTGGCTTGCATCTGATAAATGCTGTGTAATCTGGAAATCAGTGCCCATGTATTCAAACCTGAAATATGTCCCACTTCTCCACCAAGGAGGTGATGTTCGATATGGAAACAAAAGCAATAAAGTTAAGATGAATAAATGTATAGAAATGAAAATTGCCTGTGCTAAAACAGAAATAAAGCTAAAGTGCAATACATTAAATTCAGTTTTCTCCAGAAAAGTGAATTGTATCCTACTGAATATTCTGACACAAGTGACATTTCAAACCAAAATAAGTTTGAAGAGAATAATTTTAAAATCTGGAGTATTATCCTATGCCTGAAGAATGGAAAATGCTTAAAAAGTCAGGAAAAGCAATCCAGGCAATCTCAGTAGGCTATCCTCCATAAGATTTAGATTACATTAGGAAGAAAAGAGTAAAATACTGCATTGATTTACAAATATAAACAATGCCAGAATAATCTAATTATATATATATCATTACGCATCTCATATATCTAGCTAATATATCTAGATCTAGATCTAGATCTAGATCTATCTCATCTGAGCCTCTAAAATAAGAAAATTCAGCAAACTATCATCTGGATTTCAGCAACATGATGTATTGGTGCCACATGAGAGTTCATATCTCGAGGTGGAAAATGGGGATTAATTAAAATATTATGAAATTTGTAAAGAGCTGAAAATAATAGTGATAGCAGCTGGTCCATCAGGAGAAATGCAGAGCTGAAATGTTAAAAGTGGCATTAACAGTGGGGTTTCTTAAGATTGCCCTTGAAACTTAGCTTACACAATTTTTTATAGCAAGAATTTAAATACAATATACAGGAAAACTCAGGAAATTTCTGCCTAAGTTGGAAGCACATTTATATATAAGACAATAGGAATATTGCTTTCCTTGAGGACTGGAGCAGTGACAATGTCATGAAACTTAATGATGTTGAACACAGGACTGAGACATATCTACAACGAACATGCTTTGCTATAAATGGAGACATTTTCAGTTGGAAATGAAAAAAATCAGAAAAATATTTGGCATGAAGATTAGTCTTATGAATAGCAAAGTGCAATCTGAAGGTCATTAGAAGAAAGAATTGTATTAAAATCTTGTATTTCTATTAAATACTGTAATACAAGGCATTGTACTCATAAGATATCATCTGGAGTCCTGTGTGTACTCCTTCTCATTCTTATTTTAAAAAGTTTAGTTTTAAAAGGAAGAGATGCAGAAATGGCTTTTAACAAAATTAGGAGAATGAAGACAATTTTATTTTATGAGAGGGGAGTAAATGAATTTAATTTACCAACCCTACCAAAATTGAGGCTGGGAGAAGAAATGAAGTTACATTACAGAGACATCGGGGGAATAAGCACTGGGGAGAGAGGAAGATGTTAATCTGAAGGGTGGTGTTGAATGAGAACAAGCATTTGTCACTGATCAAGAATAAATTTAGTCTGGAATTTTAGGAGGTGGTTTTTCAGGGATATGTAACCAAAATTCCAGTATATCCTTGCAGTAGAAGCAGAAACAACTGGAAATCTAATTCCAATTCTAATTTCCACTTAATGCCTGACAGATATTTGATGGGTGTACCTGTAACACAAAGGAACTGTATTCAGCAATCTGTGAGATCATTTAAAAGCCTATGATCATGATAAACATATAGAAAATTTACCCCTTTCAATTAAATGTTATATATTTCATTAGATCTGTTGCATAACAAATATTGATGTTGAGTACCACAATGACTTCATCACAGTTCAGATACTGGAAGATAAACCTTTGCTGAGTGTAATGTTAGGTTTTGAACCAAATAATGACCATTTTAATCTTTTATAAAAGCTTCTCTGATTTCTTATTCTCAGAAGACAGCAAACCTTAATATTTATTTTATAACATTTTAGTATGTCTGCAGTCCTAGCCTTGCCACCATTTAAATTAACATAGATTTTTCTAAAATGCTCTTAATACATGCTGTTTACAGGAATTAAGCTTTTTAATGAAAGGCTAATTTAAAAATAACTAAGATTGCTATCGAGCTATGTATACTGATTTTCCTAGATAAACTGCCAAAGTTGTTCTTTGGAGGCTGCATTAAAAACCTATACTGTTAGCAAACTGTGAATGAAAAATAATTACATGTGTGCTATGCAGAGGAAAAATAATCTGGTATTTATTACTCCTTAGGCTGATGAAATTCAGGAGGATAAATGAATGTGCTGAATAAATTACCACTTAGCAGAAAAGTATTCAAAGCAAATCTCTACTAATATTAAGCTGCTTGAAGACAAATTATTCTGGAAAGAAAAAACTAAAATAACTAACAAACTAGCTAACTCAAAATTTTTATTATGGAACTCAATATTTCTAAGTTTTTTTTTGCTGCTTCTTTGCTTTCTTACTAAAAATGATAGCTATATGAAAAAAAATAAATGTACAGAGTTGTTTACTTGCTTTTGCCAAACCAAAATTGCCTATTTCTATTGATGAAGGGGTTACTTAAAAATACAAATTCAGCAGATCCCTACTGCCTCACATTCATGAAACTTTATCCTACCTAAATTTCAACACTTAAGTTACAGGAGCCAGTCTCCTTCTGTGCTATCCTTATTTGACAAAAAGCTTGCTTAAAGTTGGATTTACCTTACTCATTCCTTCTTTTGACAATTAAGTGGCAAAAAAAAAGAAAATATGTTAGGTATTGATTCAGCAGACTGCTAAAGTATACCCCAAAATTCTTTACCAAGTAAGACACAAATGTCTTAAGTTATTTAGAACCCTAAGTGCCCTTGAAATCCCTGGGAATTGCACAGTCACCTTCCTTTATGGAGTTCTACCTTATGACAGATAGTGCAAAGAGATAAAATACTTTAACATACGGCTGAATTGCCTTAGAGTTATGTGGCTCCCAAATGGAACAGATCTATAAAGCTCTTTAACATAAATGGTTTAAGAGAGCTGGTGAATTACCATCTTCTTCATAAAAAATTAAGGCTGCAGGTACACTAGGGCAGATGCTGTGTATTGCTTGATAGTATTAGATAACAGGAAAAATAAGTCTTAGGAGATGCAAACTTTAAAGCTGAAAACATAGATTTCAAAATATTTGCAGTAAATTAAGTTGGGGGGTCTTTTTTTTCAGTTGGTTTTGGTTCAGGGTTTCTTTTGTAGTCACCATGAATATAATTCAAAAAAAACCACAGGTTTTGGTAAACTTACTCATAAATCTTTATCCAAGAGGCTAGGAGTCTGTTAATCACAACTTAACAAATGCATTTCATAACTTACTTGGCCATGATATTCAGAAAGCATAACACAAGTACAAATGCCATTTGTAAAATCAGTTTAGAGGTGTGCATTCATGGCACCTATAGTATATATGGTGATAGATGGAAACAGCTGGCTTTATCAGACATCATATTATTTTTAAGTGTATTTGAGTAGTAGTTTATTTACTGGTTTCTAAGAACTGGTGAGTAAAAGGAAAAAAGTCGAAGTGATTAACAGCATTAATTACACTTTATAGTTATATATCTATAGCTATTAATAATAACTAACCCAGACACTAAGTGTTTAAATCAGGCATAAGTTTATTAAATATGCAGAAAGCCTAAAAATACAACATATATTTTCTATAAAACAACATCTTGAAAGTTGGTCAAAGTAAAAAGTATATCCAGTAAAAAGTAAATTAAGTAAAAAGTAAATTAAGAATATCTAAATACTAATATAACATAACACTAGATGTATTACTTAATAGTATATGTACACCAGCAATACATTGGTAAGAAAATATCCAACATCCAACTGACCATTCAAAATTTTGGTCAAGCTTTTTCCTCCAAATATGTATTTTTGTTTTATTGGTTGAAAGGCAGCACTGTAGACACATGTAGTAGACTAAAAACAAATCAGTCTTACAATATAAGGTGTCAAGGTGAAATACATGCCACAGCTTCTCATAATACCTGTGAACACTGGACATGCTTTTTATAGTCACAATTATGCTTAGATTTGCCTTCAAGAGAGGAAAAATATCCTCTTTATATTTTTACATCTTGTTTCTCCCACTGGAGTATTTCAGTATCTGCACAGGCCCAGAATAAGGCAAAAAAAGGTGGTACTGACTACTGATAGATAATTTCTGTTTGTGTTTTTCAGTTTTGAGAGTCCAATGTGCTGAGTGCTCTACACCACTGAAAATAAACTACTCAAGGGATTGCCATAGACATTTGGTTATTCCTGTGGCAATGCCCCTAAAATGCCAGACAGGATTGAATTTCCAGTTTGCATTTAACATACATGCTCTCCTACCTTAGGCTGTGGGCAGTTTACTGCGGTTTTGTTAAAACAATTTAATTGTGTCTCCTGACCGCTGATGCTCCTGAAAGCACAGTTGCCAAGTGTGGGTTTCTTACTGGTCTGTTGCTCTGCAAATAGAATGCATTTATTTAAATTACCTTGGTAGTACTCTGATAATTTTAGATATACTGTCTAAACGACAAATACAACTCCAGTCCTGTTGATAATATTCTAAAAATCATTTTTTATCAAGAGTTACTGAGAACTTTGAGGGGGTTTCAGTCCAAATTTGAGGTATAAACTATATCTCCTTGGATGACTTGCATCTTAATACAGTGAAGTGTCCCTACAATCTGAGCTGCCTTTCACTATTGCCTGACAGATAGATCCAAGTAATGAATTACAAAATATTTCTTATTCTCACAGAAGGACAATGAAATTTAAACCTGGTGTTTCTCTCTAACGTCCTTTCTAAAGGACATATTTTAAAGGGTTTTTACTTTTTAGTTTTCTTGAAATATATAACTATAAAATTATCTACATTATATGATACATGCAATTTGGAGGACAATCTTTCTCAAAGCTAACTTGTGATGTGCTATAATCTTTTGGACTGAATGAAAAGAATGTTCTTGACTTATAAACAGAAGAATTAATTAAAGCATCATACATACTGTATAAAAATTTTGAAATAGCTAAAAAGTACCTTTGCTTTTTCTCTAAAATAAAGTGCTTGTCTGCAACCAAGCAGTACAGTTCAAAAAAAAAGCTATTTCTGTTCAGTACCAAGATACATATTATTCCACAAAATAGCAGTGAAGTGGAAAAACATGAAGATATTTCTTTCAGATCAGACATATCTATTTTTACAGATATGGATAGAGTTAATCTATTCCTATTTAGGCCTCCTAAAGTATCAAAACTGTAGACTTCAAAAGTATTTTTATTTTCTCAACAGAAAGACACAGTCATTTCAAGAGCAAATTTCATTCCAAGGGAGATAAAATGAATAATAGACTGAAGATTCTTCTCCATTGACTGCAAAATTATCAACTTATTTAGACTTAAACATCTTATTAATAGATATATAATAATACATAATTATTAATATAGAAGTATATACATGAGTATATGTGTATGAGTATATATATTATTAACATTTAATTTATTGGAAATTCCGAATAGATAAAAAACTAATACTTTCAGTAAAAATCATATAAACTTTCAGTAGGAAAGAAATTAACAAAAGGGTGTATTGCTTCCTTAAGTTCTTTTCCTAATAATGACCTTGTCTTAATAGTCTCACAACATAGATCTTTGGATCAAATGCAATCACAATAGGATAGGTATAAAGAGCTTGGAGAAGTAAGAGCACCTGTGGCTATATCAAATGGCCCATCCACTAAAATGCCCTCTTCTCTTTGTATTAGAAGTCATGTCATGATACACTAACTCCAGATAGCCAACTATATTGGATTAGTATCACACATCAATGCTGAAAGTATTTTTACTTTATTTCTAAAGAAGATGAAAACATCTGACAAGGGTTTCCTTTATACCAAACAAAATATTGCTCCCTTTTTCAAGTTGTGGTAACTCCTGATGGACTGTAAATATGGTTACATAATTATCACTTCATGTTGTAGAGTGTTGCTTGAAATGACAACCATAAAGGGAGTCTGCAAGGAAATCTATACGGTTAATTATACTAGGAAGGTGCTGGGCTGAGACTTTTAGTTTTTGGTTCAGTTCCAGGGTCTGATGGATCCTTAACTGTGTGGTCTTTGGCCACAACTGTAGAAATTGAGACAATACTTTTCTGTCACCACTGGATTTTGTAACAATAAATGGACTAATGTTTGGGAAACATGGAAATAATGCATTGATGGTGGTCATGCAAAATAATAAATAGAATGTCAGTTTGTTAGAAAATGATTCAGCTCTAATCAAAATAAATAAAAATAAATATCTACATGAAAACCAGGAAGCAAAAAATTCAAAATGTTTTGTGTGTGGTCTAAAGAATATAAACAGCATAGACAGACTTAATTTGGTTTTATATTGCTGTCACAGATTATATAGTTATTATAATTCTTTGTTCTATCTACTAACAGAAAAAAGAGCTGCCTTTGTTTTGTATAACAGTGATGTTGGCAATCAAGTTTCTTCACTGACCTAACTATTTTAACACAGGAATAGAAACTTGGTATCTCTTTAAAGAGCCAAAAGCAAAATATCCTTAAGAGAATTAAAATGTTTCTTCACATTTTGCATATTTTATACATAAAACTGCAGAGGATACTTGTTTAAGCTTGTTTCCACAAAAGGTAGTGAACAGGGGGAAAGGACTGAACATTTAGGAGGGGGATATATTTTATGCAAGAAGTGTACAACTGAGCCATGTTTTAGCAAGGACATACTTCTAACATAATGATGCTTGCTATGCATTTCAAATGAAGTTGTCCCTTTCACATGACAAAGGCCTGAACAACACAGAGAGAAATTAACTCAGGTTTCAGGTAAAAGCAAATATACTAAACTTCTCACAAAGAAAATACAGGCAATTTTCTTGTCCGTGAGAATCAGAAGTCCATTTCCGACAATTCTGCATCCTGTGGTTAATTGACTTCCATTGTTGGCTGAAGTATTTATAATGTGTCTCTGGCTGTGTCTAGATGACATCTGATCCAGCAGCCAAGAGGGCCTCAAAGACTGCAAGCCTGAATTCATCATCAGCCTCTGTAAGAGCTTTCTTCACACTGTCATCCACACAGATGAGATCTTCTTATCCATCCCAAAGAGGTCCCATGACCAGGGAATCAAAATTCCAGGTTTAAGTGCCAGTGTGCATCAGAGATCAACTGAGATGTATGTAAAGTATGACCCTTCATGAAGAAGGTATTT
This sequence comes from Anomalospiza imberbis, assembly GCF_031753505.1. Taxonomy (NCBI): domain Eukaryota; kingdom Metazoa; phylum Chordata; class Aves; order Passeriformes; family Viduidae; genus Anomalospiza; species Anomalospiza imberbis. The sequence goes on from NC_089682.1 coordinate 104,964,059, forward strand.
GTGTGTGCCTCAGCTTTTCTATCAGAGAGGCTCTTCCTCCTTTCTCGATTTCCTACATTTACAAAACACAGAAAAAATACCTTTTTTATAAACTTTTTAACATTTTTTGTTGACACCAGGATTGGAATTAAAAATTTACTGAGGACAGCTCAAGGGTTTTACACACATACACATACACACACATACAGAGCATAACTGCATGTACCTAGTTTCTGTATGACACCAGTCTTCAAAACTGGGTGAAAAAAACAGAATATATATCATTGTGATCAAATACTTGTCTTCCTTTTCCTACTATTCCTGAATTTTTGGAGTAAAATACTTCACATATAGGTCTAACAAAAAAACTCCATATCACTCCATCCTGAAAACTGGTCATAAAACTGAGCAATACAAAGAAATGGAGTACAATGGACCATGCAAATGCTGGTATCTTATTGATTGAGAAAAGTATGGGTATGTAGTTATCTGCATCAGAGAAAGTTCCTGCAGGAATTATTGAGTCTAGAGACAGAATTTACTTACATTTATTTAAAAAAATAGATTAAAAAAATCTTCTTCTGTGAAATTGTTCAATGAAATTCTTCACTGTCCCATTGATGGATGAAATTGATTTTAGGCTTTGTCATCACAAAGATAACAAAGAAACACTTGATTATGATTAAATTAGAGTTGCTTATGATATTGACTGGAGTGGTGGAGAGCATATTGCAGATATTTACTCCATTTCACATTTATTACTTAGATGCAGATTTGTCTATTTACAAGAGCAGCTGTGATTTCTAAATCAAATACTCAGTTAAATAGTAGCAAACACTTCTGGGAAAGACGAGTGCTAAAGTAATGCAATTCTGTGAAAGATGGATAGAGTCTTTGCAAGTGTTTGTTGACATTGTTGAAACAATAGAAGTCTCCTATGTTTGTCATAGAGACTTACCAATGTATCAAAAATTTCCTGCTGGTTCATAATTTCCTAGAAGAAGTATTTATTCTGTTATGACATTTATTTATTTATCTATTTATTTATCAAGAATTCTCAAGAAGGTAGACAAGTGAAATTATATCAAATAAAATATAGGCCTTCCTTCCCATTGTATTCTAACTCTATAAATTATTACTGGTAAAAACTTTTAAATGCTTGTAGACAAAAGGAGATAAAGAGTAAGCTCTCTGAGAAGCTGCGCATCTGGAATAACAAATTAGAATTCTGCTGGTTTGGCTGTAGTCCTGATATTTAAATCCTCCCTGGTATATGCAGTTAGGTTTTATTACTGTAAAAGGAAGGTCTTGAGGAAGTACTTGAGTCTACAACCAGCATTTGGTGCACATAATCTAAAGCAGAATATAAAGTGGAGGAATAACAGAAGAGTTTGAAAGTGAGATGTGAAAAGTGTTCTTCATCCTCCTAATCTAACGCACATTGCCAAATTCTAATTAATTTTAGTAGAAAATGAGTTAGTGAAATGCTGTCTTGGTTCAGGGCAAAACTGGGAGAGTACCCCTAAAGGGGTTCCTCTAGAAAGCAGATTCAATTGGCCCCTCCCCGCCAACTGGTTCGGGGAAAAAAGTATTTCCTTGGAGAAAAGTGGAAAAAACTGTTTATTAAACAAGAAAACCTAAACAATATTAAACAATAAAAACTTCTTGCCACTCCAAAAGAGGGACAAACTCAGAAAAATCTTTCCCCCCAGGGCTGCAGCTTGGCTCACTCAGTCTCTTCTCAGTCCCTCCGGCTCTGGAAATGCCGCGGCCCAGGCCTGGCCAGCTGGGCCACAGGTGCGAGCTGTCGGTGCTCTTCTGGGTGTTCAGTCCAGAGCAGGTTTGAGCAGGTCCAAAGAAAAGGAAAAGCCACAGTCCAGGGAGCTTCTTTGCCTCAGCTAGCTAAAACTAACTAAAAAGCAAAGGAGAGCTCTGTCTCGCTGTCTGTCCATCCGCAGACAACACAGTCCAGGAGAAGGAATGTGGAGGGGTGAGTGCAGTTTCTGGAAGCAAACTCCGTGCTTCTTCTCCCCTCCTTCACTCCTAGAACAAGTCCTAAAGGTGCAAAACTTATTCAGCATAAACAGGACAGATGATTGGGGATAAAAGCATCATACAGTCAACCTAGGACAAATGCCTAACAGATTAAACATTGTACTGAAGCAGTTTAACACTATTTTCAGTTTTGATGTTGTTCTTTCTGCTAGGGGAACAAAAGTTAAAGTGTAAAGCAGGAAAGCTATTTTGTTTCTGCTCAGAAAACCATTAAGGCACTTTCCTCACAAAGGAAGAAAGTGAAAATGAAAATTTGTCAATTCCCATGAAAATAAGGACTAGGCAATATATTGTCACAGCCCAGTTCTCACCAGATTTTAGTGAAGTTAACCCCGAGATAAAGACAGGGAATGTGTTTGGATGGTCGTGATGGATTCTCTCAAAGGTCAGTACAAAAGCTGAGTTAGGGAAAGTATGATAAATTGAAACCTAACTGATTTGATAGAAAGCCCCTATGATGATATACTTTGTTGCCAAGATTAAGAATGTGCTGAGGCCATTATTTTAAGGGAAGTTCTCCACCTAGAATTACAATCTGTGACTGTCCAGCTTCTTTTCATTGTTTCCCTAATGAATTCACACATCATGTGTGGTACTAAGACTAATTAAATAGAAAGACCACAAAAAACGTAACTCCATACAGAATCTGTATTATACATAAAGCTTTAAGATACAAGAATCTAGGATCAGACACAGTGCAAGCTTGTATGGATTTTATCTAAATTTGAAAATAACACCATTCTTTCCTGTGCTTTGAATGTCAGATTAAGAGGTCCAGATTTAGGTGTATATATTCAAACCAGGTGTCAAAATCAATGGAAGTCTACAATTTAATGAAGTAGCCTCAATTGGGGTATCTTATTGCATCTGAGATATCCTGAGGTAGCCTTAGGGTGACCTTAAGTAATCTCCAGTCTTCACCTCAAGAAAGTCAAAGAATGGCCCATACATCCTTAGCAAAACCTGGTAGCCTTAAGTGGATATGTTGAAAACTCACAGATATCTTGAATATTGCAATTTTTAAACATCAGCCTTTCACATAGAACAGGAATATTCAAGAAATAGGTTTAGGGTCTGAACCATCAGGTTTTCTGCTCAAATGCTTTACACGTTTCTTATGCTGAGGATGCCTAATGCAGATTGACAGGATCAGGTTCCAGAAAATGTTGCAGTTCCTGCCTTTTTTTTTTTTTTTTTTTTTTTTTTTCCCATAAAGGTGGAAAGAGAAAAGGAGAGCTTTCTGCTTCAGCATAGTCTTCAGATAGTTGGGTCTCCTGATTCCTACCACTATGCCCTGACCTCCAACAGGTCATGGTGCACTCCCCATCCATCCACTTTAGGACATAATACATAAAGAAACATTATGGTATCCAAAGAGATTCCATATTTCCATTAGGGAGCTCATCTGGGACTTATTCTAGATATGGTAATTTATATTGCTAATTATGACAGGGTAAAACACTTTTTCTACCTTTCCCTTTGGAAAAAAAAAATGTCCACAGCTGCAGGAAACTCTTGCTGATGTGTATTAGGCACTCTGAAGAGACAGAGGAAGAATATCATCTAAGGTGATATTCATTGACCAAATTTATAGAGCAGGTATCCACATCAAAGTCAGTTACCTGAAGTTGTCTTTGAGGTCAGTAGGAGGAAATATATTGGTCTAAGGCATAGCTCATAATCTCATAAAATATATCTATATCTATATATTTATATGTATATATATATATATGTATGTATATATATAAAGATGATGATAGGGAAGTCATTCCCAAAATAAGACCCAGTCCATCTAACATTAGAAATCTAAGTCAGGGGAATAAATCTTCCCTCTGGAAGCATTAAAGGGAATCCATTAGACTGAGTGTGCAAGGAATGAATAATTGTCTGCAATAGTCTTAGGCCCCTAAAATCAAGGCACAAGTTAGGCAATATTCCTCTCCCCATTGCTACCTCTTAATGGAATCCATTTAGATGGGAAACAAATTGTGAGATTTTTAAATTGGGACAGCTCAGGGCATGTTCATAACAACTCCAAGTTTCTTAGGAAATTCAGTGAAATAGTAAATAGAAGGTTTTTCTTGTGAGAATTGTTTTGGATACAGTTTTGGACTCAGTTCTTACTAAGGCTTATATAAGCTGTGCCTTTCTCTCTCAATACAATACAGCAGGAGCTTATTGACTACTGCAGGATTCTAGGTGACTGACTGCCAAAAATATGAGATCTTGATTTTAGGTATTGATGTCCTTGACTGGCTATATTTCCAATATAAGGAAAGTGATATGAAAAGTCTCAGTCACTGAGGAAAAAAATATGAGACTATTGCATACAAGTGAAAGCAGAAGGCTCACATAAAGCACAGCTTTAACTATAAATTTTATTATCATATTAAGGAGGGTGTTTTGTCCTCTGAAAATATGAATAAGGATATCAGCTTCTTCCTCTGGCAGTTACTCGGGAGTTTGATGATAAAATACTGACTTTTTATATATAAGGTCCTTTTGGATGGCTTCTTCAAAGGCTCACTTACTTGTAAGGGTACCAAGACTTGCAATAAATTACAGTTGCCATGCCAGTCTGTTTCTATGACGGTGTGCCTTATATGTGTATGCTTGCACAATAAGCTGAACCATGCAAATTTTCTCTGCCTATTGTATTTTAATAACCCTTAGGAACTGGAGCTGAAGTGTAGGTTTGATGCTGTTTGTTGCCACAGTTTGGCTATTCCTGTAAGACAATATGAGCAACTGATGATCAATTAATATCTACTTGGCTCTGTATTTTGCCACGTCCAACCTACTCGCAGAATACTAAAATAAGTCTTGACTTGCATAACTGTATTCTGCAAGTAGAGCATTTTGTTTTCCAAAATGCCCAACACTCTCCTACAAAAGTGAGGAAAGAGTCCATTTCCCCAACTCACAAGTGTATTAAAATTGTAGACTGTACTTCCTTTTTTTTTTTGTTTCACGTTTGCAGATTTTTTCTCCAAATAATTCTGCAGTGAGGAGGCTCTTTGTAGTAGCTGATCTCTTCTATAAAGGGGCCTAGATATTAGATTTACCCATTTTTCGCTTAATTCTCAGTATGGAGCTCTGACCTGATATATTAATTTTTCCTAGATATTGACTGGCAATTCCTTGTGTACCCATGAGGATATAGCCTTTGTGGTGACACAAATGAAAATCACAAGCTTCCTGAACAGCCAGACCTAAACATCTGTCCAAGTAATACAGGAAATTATCCATCTCCTCTTGTTTCTAGTAGTTCTGGGTAAATTCCTGAGCAGAATTTTACTTCTGACACCTGGAATGCATTTGTAACATTAGATATGGCTCTGTTTTAACAGTACAAATCCATCGTCTTAGAGAAGTTCATGCAGCTAAATGTAACTGCTTCTGATAATAAAAATGTATCCACATTTTTATTGGAACCATTTGTGTATACAAAATTTAATTCTGTTGATGTTGAGATTAACTATACAGTATTTAGTGCCTTGGAAATATTTTCTTTCACACTGTGTAATAACCTTTTGGTTGATTTGGCCCCAATGGAAGATTTAGCCCTAAGTGTATACTTTGAAAAAATAACATCTGTTCCTGTAAAAATAAATTTGAGAAAAGGCAATTAAATAACAGAACATTTGTGACTATGTTAACTCCATGAGGAATTCCTGATAGGATCAGGACCTTTGTGACATAATATTATGGTGATATATATAGTCTTTAACCAGGAATTTCATAAAAGCTTAGAGAGTGAGTTTCAATAAAGAGGAAACACTCCAAAGTAACATTTATACAAAAAATTATAATGTTTAGTTAGAGAAACAAGGAAGAATTGAAATATCATAACAGGAAGAAAGATTATTATGCATTTTCACAGAAATGATGAGTTACAAAGAACATCAGATCCTCTAGACAAATGAACTCAGTAGTAAGTGTCTGACTTGCTAAGGAACAGATTCATGCCTTTTAAAAATATATGAAACTTTGAAAATACTTCAGCCTCTAAGCTTATTCAATATAATTAAGGCACCTATGAAATTGAAATTCATATCAATAAATGGAATAGGTGACCATTTTTTCTCATATGGAATTTGCACTTGCATTCAATGGTAAGAGGAAATAAATTTTAGCATATCATGAAGAACTCTGACCCCATTACTGAACATGAAATTTTTATAAAATGTTGCTTTTTAGAGATATAGTTCAATCTACTAGATTCTTTATCCTAATTTAGATTTCAACAAAACAGACTCTGAAACAGTAGTGCTTATTGTGATCTCAATTTTGCAAAATATTACACACATGGTTAGCTTCAAGCATATAACCACTCATGCTGCATATAAACACACCAATGTGTGTATGTCAGATAAAAACTTGAATGAGTGCAGTGGGACTAGTTCTTAAGTAAGTTTTGGCACAAGATGCTTGCATATAATATATACTGTGGGTATATTTATGTTTATAAATAAACGTTCTGAGCTAACATTTTTCCCATCTAGTTGAAAAAAAAAGCATATTATAGAATTGTGGCAATTGAGCATCTCTTTCTCATCTTTGCAATTTAATTTCCTCCTATTTATGAGGAATAGAAGACTTATATGGGCCTGAAAAGTTGAAATTTCTACAATGAAGGTTAGATTTATACTCTTCAAGAAAGTGTTCAAATCATGGGGTAGGAGATGAGATTTAGCTATCTTAGTGTAGGTCACTAGTACCACTTTCAGAGTCTTGGTGTATGTGCATGACTTCTGTAGGTCTTACATCTTTTGTGCTGCCTGAGAATATCTCAGACAAAATATATCACTTCAAATTACTAGATACCTATGATTAACTGGCTGAAATAAGCTTACTTTTACACAGGTGCATACAGTGTGGACATGTAAATTAAAGCAAGACAAATCATACTCAGAGTTATAGAAAACTTAGAAGACAGAAAATGAAGAATAAGCACCTCAAGTTGGTGATGGGTGATCTCAAGTAAGAGACATCTGTGTTGCATATGCTTATCCTGCTTAGATGTTTATATGATGTATATCATTAATGTCCAGATGATACAGAAAACAGTATTCAGTGCAAAAGTCACTCCTGACACAGGAAAAATAAAACTGTGCTTCCACGGGTCAATCAGCAGCCAAGGCTCTTGTTTTTTCTCTCTTTCCTTGCGCCTGTGTCCTTCCACTTCCTCTTCTGTTTTGGCAGTTTCACCTTTTCCTCCATGCCAAGTACATGCAGCTACTGCCCGGGATTGCTCAAAATTACTAATTCAGCTGAAAAAAAAAAATCCTGTTTTGCTTTTCCGCTTTTGTTTTCAATTGATTTATAGAGCCAAGAAAATGCACAGAGAACTCCGAAACAGGTCAGATATGGTGGCTGAAGTGGAAAAGGAAAAGAAAAAAAAAAAAAAGGAAAAGGAAAAGGAAAAGGAAAAGGAAAAGGAAAAGGAAAAGGAAAAGGAAAAGGAAAAGGAAAAGGAAAAGGAAAAGGAAAAGGAAAAGGAAAAGGAAAAGGAAAAAAGGAAGGTAGCTGAATGGGATAGAGAGACGGACAAAGACTAGAAAAAAGGAAGAAGCTGTGATCAGGACGAAGGAACAGTACTTCCTCTTTTGTCTTCAATAAGTCATGTACCTAGATCTTATGCCCATGAAATCAGAGCCTTTTTTTCAACCTGTTTTCTGAAGCTTGGTATTCATTGGCAAAGTAGAAGGGAAAATGAGATTTTTTTTCACAACTCATTGAGAAAACATTAATTAGCCACTAAATTACAGGAGATGTTGTCTAATCTAACAAAGAGATATCCCTAAGCAAGTAAAATGATGCTTACTTTAATTAAGAAGAATAAGCAAATTGTCTCTTGAATAAGGAGGAAATAAAAGTTTCAGGTAGAAAGATTAAATTTGTCTGGACCCTTGGAGGATTTCAAAAGTGAGATTGGTTACCACAATTCAGCAAGAAAATCTAATCTATAGTTAATTCAAAAAGTGTAAGTGCAGAAAGAGGGAATGCCTCAAAGCCATGAATACTGGCAGAAAGTCAGATGGATAAAGGTGAAACAGAGTGTGTTTCATATATGTTTGTAACACTCTGATGTGTTTTAAATGTTGTGGATATTATCTTTATTTACTTGTGATATTAATTTAGTTTTAATTAGGAATAATTTTACTGCAATTACATAACAGCATTTCCAATTCAAGAATCTGAAAAATCTATCAGCGATTCTTCTTTGACATTTTACCAAGTAATTGAAGTAAAGGTTACAAAATAACTTTCAAGTAACTTTATCTAGTAGAGTTTCTACACAACTCAAAGACTTCTCAAAGAGAATTCTCCTATTTCTCTTGCATTGGCTGGCTGGATAACAAAAGATCCGGAGGGTCAGTAAAACAGCAATTACTAAGAAAACAGAGTGGCATCAAGGAGATATTTGGCTTAACATTTGAAAGCAAAGGGTCCTCTAGCAGTTTGCTTCAGACTTTATTTTTCTTTCTCAAATTCAGAGAAGAAATGAAACATAGGATTTGGAGATATTGGGTTGAAGATTAACTTGCAGGAACAAATTGTCATTCAGCTTAGTGCTCAATATTTATTAAACCCCAGTGTACATGCTGTCTTGAACTCTGAAAAGAGGTCTTCCAATTCGCAGGCAACTGACATCTTGATTTTGCTATGAAAGCCTCTGAATTGTACCAAATTCCCAGGAACAACACTACACCCATTGTGAGGGAAGCCAACAACCTTAAGATCATTATTCTTTTTCAATAACTGCAGCAAGAAATATCTGCCAAGGACTTTATTATGAAGATTTTTGTACCCTTCATGGATTTCAGGATATCTAGCACATCTTTTACTTATTGAAAGCATTTTCTGTTGCAAGTATTGAATGATATTCAAGATTTGTTCAGTGGACCAAGCCAATGGTATCTAAGAATTCCAAGCTGAAAACCAAGCTGATGTTTTCACAATTTCTACACTCAGAAACCTTTCAAAAAATAAAATAAGTTCATTTGGGTATAAAATTTACAGGCATTCTGGTACTAAATCCTGGTGGAGCTACACATCATCACAAATTCTGTTACTCCTTCCCGTAAATCAAAGTCCATTGCAGCTCAGCATA